>NW_024425563.1:81849986-81877982 GCF_017311325.1 Ursus maritimus
TACAACTTTTTTATTTCCTGCTCTGGTGTATACCCAAATGAGGAAATCCGTCTCCTTCCGAAGCATATGCCACATGCACAGTTTCATAAAAATAAATGTGCTCGGCAATGTGAATGTAGCACACTTTCCTCAGTTATAAGGAAGAAACAGAAACACCAACAGCTTAAAACTGAATATCGTATGTACCCAGTTTTAATTTTTTTCATCTACCTTGAAGGCCATCCCTCCTTGTTCATCTCCTTTCTTCTTTATTCCCCACCACCCCATACATTCTCATAAATTTCTAATTTAGAAACAGTTTTCCTGTCTTCTGTTGCTTTCCCCTCTACTACCATGTTCTCAGACTCTTATATTCCACCACAAGCACTTTATCAAGATATTTTCCTAATCTTAGACAATTTTCTCTTTAAAAGGAACATTTATCAGTTATTAACAAATACACACACCATGACTGCAAGTCATTTCAACTCTTTCTGGATCAAGGAGGGGTGGAATTAAATAAATAGAAAATTAAATAAATAGAATTAATAGAAAATAAAACAGAGCAAAACCCACAGTTAAGAGGTGCTTTTGTGGGAAAAGAGCTCCAAATCAAAGCTCAAAAGTTCTTTGAAAACATCTGTGTCCCCGGATATATTACCCTATGTGCTACTTGCAGAGGGGTATCATAGTTAAATCATGGGGACAATTTCTGTCTTCTCCAAAACAAGCAATGGCTAACTACACAAAGCCCCGTTTCAGATTGTCTGATTTATCAGGTAAAGAGCAATTTGTTTATACGTAGAAGTGTTGAATCTCTCTTTTCCAATGGGAATAAAATATTGATTCTGAGATATGGTGTCTCTGAAAGCTCTGTGACAGGATTCAAAATTCCAAATATTATGGCTTCAATAGACATTTCTTCTGCATAAAACTTATATTTTGTATATTTGTTCTCCAAGTTTGGGCTATACTTATTGGCTGTATTTAGGTCCTAGAAAAAGTGGCAGTTATTTCAGTTTTTTAAATTATAGTCTAAGACAATATGTTCTTATTATCTAAGGATCAACTGTAAAAATGAAGCAATTATTGTTACTAGCACTATTATTTCATTTTCACCTTTGTCTTGCATTGTTACTCTTCTATGGTTTTTGTTAAATAATCATTATATTTGTGTCATTCAGCTGATCATTCTGCCCCCTATTTTCTCAGAGCTTTAACTGTAACGTAGAATTTAAATATTTAAAACACGCCTTCAATGAGTTATTATTTAAATACTATAGCATGTAGATTGATGCTAAAGATTTCTACAAAGAGGCATTTCCTATTGCTTTTGGCAGCAGAAAGTCTTTAATTTTGAACAGGTAAATACAGGATCATAAAACCAAGGAAGTTTTGAGAATCCACCTCCTTCCTAAGGAGACAGCCAAGAAGCAGATTTTTTCCTAACAAATTTCTAGGACAATGATTCTGAAATCTATCCAGGAGTCCATTCCGTATTCACTGTATTTTCAGATTTATGTTACTGAGTATATTTCTCACTATTATTTCATCCTTATTGGAGTTGAAGTAAAATGGATTTCCTCAAGCCCCTTCACATTCTCCCACTGCCTAAGGAACAAGGCTCATTTGCTCCTCAGCCTTTATTCCTCCAAGCAAATCAATCCCCTCTTGATTAAATTCTTAGTGAATATCAACCTTAGCACCATTGCAAAATTCACAATTCCTTCCCAAACAAAGGCTACAGAGAAAAATATTAAACATGTAGAGGAGGTCTAATCATGAACTATTATTAGAGAATATTAACAAAGCCTGAACTCAAAACTCTAGGGCTTTAGTCATGGAGGGACTGTAAGAGTCCCTGGGCAGGGGGGGGGGTGGCGGCTGACATTTGAAGCAATTTAATCAAAGCTTTTGCCATTCCCTCTTGGGTTCCAGACATAATGTGAATGTGTTTTAAATCATTGTGACCTCCATGCCTCAGCATCTTTGGAAAATTCAAAGCTGAGTGTTTAGCACCTGAAAGCCTTTGTATTTCCTTCTAACACGATGGAAATAAATTCCATGTATGCATCATATTTTAGATATTCATCTGATCTTCTCTGGTGTGGGCTATTTGCTGACAGTGCATGGTTCTTGAATAACACGATAACACAACCAATGTGTCCTGCTCCTTGGTATACAGGAAATGAGGATGCTCACAGTACCTGCCTCCATGAGTTAGCTCAATAAATTTGAATTGCTCATTAGAGTTCCAGTGCTTCGTTGTTGCCTATATGTGAACAGCTTAAGTGAATAGGAATCAGATGGAGGGTGGGGGAGGACACACAGAGATTTCACATAATTCCTGTTGCCAGAGAAACCATTTTCTTGCTGTCTGGGCATGCACCGAGTAGCTTAGATCAACTGGAGGCTGAGCACAGCCCTTGCTGTGACTTTAGTAAAGAAAACAAACAGAAGGGAGAAAATGCTTACAAAGAAAAGCAGAATCAAATATTAAAATGTTCTTTTAATTAAATTGTTTTGTAGACTGGGCTTTGAAATGCCTGCCCCCTACGATGGCTGTATCTGACTATACATGTGTTTCTGTGCCTCACGTTGATTATATTTCTTTTTCTGCCTGTGTCTAGAAGACCATGTTTTCATATATGTTTGCATACATTATACATATGTATGCTTACACAACAATGTTCTTTATCTTTTTCCCTCTTTCTCTCCTTCCTCCCCTCCCCTTACCCCATCACATCACAGACATCCACGTGTCACATCACACAACTGTGCTCTGTTTAACACATGGGAAACTTTTCTCAGGGGGTAAAAGGAAGAATATGGCAATAACATAGTTTGCTCACCAAAGCCAAAAAGAAATGACAAAAATTGAGGAAGCACAGGAGAGTACACACTGTGAATTCTACACTTATTTATTTAACACTTGGGTCTTTTTGATGAAGGATGGTTTCTAAGCATGAAAGAAAATCAGTTAAGAATATATGAGGTGAGGGGCGCCTGGGTGGCTTGGGGCGCCTGGGTGGCTTAGTCGTTAAGCGTCTGTCTTTGGCCCAGGGCGTGATCCCGGATTCCTGGGATCGAGTCCCACGTCGGGCTCTTCCACTGGGAACCTGCCTCTTCCTCTCCCACTCCCCCTGCTTGTGTCCCCTCTCTCGCTGGCTGCCTCTCTCTCTGTCAAATAAATAAATAAAATCTTTAAAAAAAAAGAATATATGAGGTGAAATGTTCTAAATGCACATTTCCTCGTATATTTTTCATTTTTTGTATACAAAATATATGTTGATTCTACTTCTGATACTACTACTTCTGAAACTATGTAAGAAAAGCAAATAGTAGTAGTAATAAACCGTTGTTTATGTATTTATTAATGACATCTCTGAAAAAAGCTACTTCATATTTTGGAAGTTTTCTTTTTTATTATTTTTACTATTTTATTTTCTTATTTTTGTTTGTTTTTATTTTAAATTTACCTGCATTAAAGGCTTTAATAAGGATTTTTTTTTCTTATCCTTTGGGGAAAGAGATCATTGGTAAATATCTTTGATATGTAGAGATTTCATAAGACTAAGTGTTTATTAATGAATTCCTTGATATGTTTCACACCATGTAGAAATGAATGCTATATACTTGTGTTGTCTCCACTTGTATACAGTTTTAATCAAATGTCTTTGCCATTTTATGTTATATTTTGTCTTTTGTCCTTGCTCTACTTGTCCCAACAAACACACCAAAACTGTAACCATGTCCTATTTATGTTCACAAATATTGTACCAAACATAGAGCCTGTATGGAATAAGTACACAAGAAATATTTACTGAAAAAATGAACCAGTGAATGAAGCAGAACTTTAACCCAGAGAGATAACTTTATGCTCAAGATAACATTATAAATTGGGAGTAAATTAAGATATGAAATTCAGGGTTTCAAATTGCCATATTACAGCAATCATAAGACATATTTCATATTTTTAGATACACTAAGAAAAAATATGGCAATATTGAAAAAAGAAGAAATGTTTGAAATAAGAAAATCATGGGTTTTCAAATACAGTCTCATATTACAGAAATTGCAAAAAATATTTTTTTTGAAAATAAAATCAAGGAAAAAATTTTCTCTTTTCCAATTCTTTCTGATTCTAGTCTAATGTTTTTCTCTTCCTCTGTAAACTCCAGTCTTTGTTGAAATGCTAAAATCTCCCTCTGTCTGCACAATTACTACATGCTAATTTCACCTGCCCTGGGGATATGGCCTAATTTACATTCCTTTTTAATGACCCATCTTCTTCTGGCCAACACAGGTAGAGAATTGCCAATAGGCTGAAAGCATTTGTACTAAAATTATTTAGATAATGTTTTCTTGTTGTTCACTTATTTTTGCTTTCTATTTGTCTTAGAGGAGATGGAAGAATTTAAATTCTCTTTTTGATTTTTGCTATTTTCTACATGTTTCCTTCTCCTTTTCTTTCAATTCTTTTAATCTCTCTTTTGCCTTTTGTCCATGGATTACACAGATCACAGTAGAAACTATTAAAGATCCCCATGTAATAATCCTCATCAGTTCTGAGTGTAGACTTTGTCATTCAGTATGATTTTTGGATTTGGCATTACCAGCGAAAATAAATTGATTCATTTTTACTCTTTTGTATATCTTGATGAAAACTTTAATTCCCATAAAGGTCTCAATTCAGATTTCGATAAACTGAAGAAGAGTGTGTTTTGTCACCGACTCCGCTCCAGTTAGCATAGCTGATGAAAAAGAGAAGATATTGCAGCCTTAGCTTGCACTGGGAATCAACGCCTTCTTGTGTTAGATTTTTCATTATAAATGCAATTGACAGAGGTGTCTATTATAAGCTATTTGTTATACAATCTTTATAAATAGCTCTCATCATGTATAAGACAAGTCTAAATTTGTTTGGAAATAGCTTCTTAAGACACCCTGCTGTGGCTTCCTCCCAGTGCCAGGCTGGCATTCAGTGGGGGAGTCAGACACTTTGAGCAACTTTAGCTCGTCATCTTCCTATCATCTTGAAATGATGTGCATCACATCCAGCTTAAATGATCCCCTTTAAGTGGAAACGTGGTTCATAGATAACCATATACAATTCAGCAATATTTAGCTGTACTCTACATCATCTAAGATGAATCTTGTTTCGATTTCTTTGGGGGAACATCCTGCTTAGCTATTTTGGTTGACATCACCACCATTTCTGTTTCTTCTAACTTTAATTTGACTTGCACTCCAGTGGAGAAAACTCTTAAAGCTCAAACATGCAATTGCCTATTTTCTCTAAAGACTAGTGTGTATAAGGAAGATAGAAAGCTTAGGACTCTTCAAGTCTTTGGTCCCATATTTCTATTCAAATGCAAGTTCAGAAATACATTTCAAAGTCAAATATAAATGATGTTTGGATTATCCACCACTTTGGATTATACACACCACTGCTCTCCATTACTGTAGGTAATTAAGAGCTTTCTGATACAAAAAAAGTGTTCCCTTAAATGCCGACCCTCTCTCCTATCAAACTTTCACAAGAACTTTAATAAGTGAGACTGACTGATTATAAGTCCACCTCCTTTCTCTCCTCAGTCTCTGGAGGAGACATTCAAAAGCAATAACATCCTGCAAAGCACTTAGAAAGTGGGGAAGAAGAGAAGCTGGGGACCTGAATAATGAAGGTTCCATGTCAGTTCTTGATAGTGGAAAATTTTCAACGCCACATTTCCAAGGGTCATATAAGAAAATATGGCCTTGAGGGGAAAATGTACAAAACATAAATAATCTGGCAAATATCTAGATATGACATAGTCATAGGACAGAAGGAGACTATGAAGATAATACAATCCCCCATTCCACTCCAGCCCCTATTTTTACAAATGAAAAAACTAAGACATCATAAAATCACCCTTCCTAAGTAATAATCACTGCTTCTCTCTGCAACCTCTATACATTGCCCATAGTTCTAATGTTGCTTAATTATTGCTGTTATTTTCACTCTTCTGCGATTATCAGTTTGCCTCTGCTACCTCTCCTAGTTCTTTGATGTGCATAATTTAGCTTGATATGGTGTTCATTACCTGCTCCCTCTTCCAAATATGGGGTTCTGCGCATACCTGTACTAGGACCTGGAAATCCCCAAGAAAGTTGTACTCAAAGAGAATTATGTGGGGCAGATGTACTATTTAAAATTAGCCAGAATCCCGATTTTGATGGTTATCTTGCTATGTGAATTTGGGCTAGTTACTAACTTCTCTGAGTTTCAGCTATCACTTTTGTAAAGTATTTGTGATCTTATATCCTACGAGGATTGAATAATATAATATACACTTGTTATGTAGTAATGTACTTGCTAGCAGAAATAACCATTCTTTAGCAATGGCAATTTAGCATGAGACCACTCTCGTGAAAGATCCCTTCCTTGTTTAGGGCTGAATTCACTTTCCTGGATATGTTACTAACTTAGAAAGTTCTGTCTGAAGCCTCGATGACTTCCGGTTTTGTGATCTAAGAGTCATGAAAATACTGTGTTCATCCGGCTGGATATAGAATTGACATAAGAGAAAACCTGTGGTACAGGGTCAATACTGGGAAGTAATGAGTGAGCAAGGTATTTAATGTGTAATCTAAGATACTAAGACTGGGGCAAAAAGTCAATACCAAAAGGTCATGTGTAAATGCCAGGAGCCAAGCACAATAGGTAACAGGAGATAAAGCTGAGAATAGTAGCTAAAGATGAGAAATACCTAAGGAATAAACACAAATTCTGCTGGATGACCATCTTTTTCCAGGCCTATTTTTAACTCAGCACCTGAGAAAACAAAACTCACTGAGGACTGGAATAGTAAATGCAATTTGTACTGTGTGTTCTAGCTTGTTTTGGTGTTTAGTATAAGTTGGAAAATACATGGGAACTGACGTGGTGGCCTTAGACATGGGGAAAGTGTGATGAATACTCTAAAGGGGACACAACTGACCTAGACCCAGACATGTCTGAGAAGACATCCCGTGTGACATCTCAGGTAGGTATTGAAGTGCACATAGGAATTTAGAAAAGAAGGGGATAAAGGGCATTCCACCGGAGAAATGATACCTTGCAGAGGCCCAAAGACAGCAAAATGGCAAGGAGTTCATCTACCTGAAGCACAAGTTGTGTGTGTGTATATGTGTGTGTGTGTGTGTGTGTGTGTGTGTGTGTGTGTGTGTATGTGTTGCAGGTGGGGCAAGGGAGGCCTGGGCTGTCGTGGGGAGAAATGAGGTTACACTGACCGGAAGAATCCATCTGAGTAGAGGCTTTGTATGCATGGTGAGGATGTGAGATTTTAGTCTGAAAGCAGTAGGGGGTTTTTGAGAAGTTTTAAGTAGGGTAGCAACATAATCAGATTTATGTTATTTAAAAATCAACCTGTTGGTGGTGTGGTGAGTGGACTTAAAGAGGGAAAGTTAAGTCTTTTACAAAAATATAAGTGCAGTGTGATGAAGACTTAACTAGTGGACTAACAGCAGGGATAGAGAGAAGACAGGTGGGAGAGATATTTGTAATGGGGAAGAGTTTGACTCAGTAACTTCATGAGAAGTAGAATATGGAACTAATTTTTTTTTTTTATATGCGTGAATATGAGAGATCCAAAATGTGTGTACATGCTTTGGAGACATTGACACCTGGGTTTTTATCCTGGCTCTGGTAATTACTGTTTATGAGACAGGGTTTACTCATTCATGAAATGGAGTTAATAATAATACCAATCTAAAGGGCTGATGTGAAGGTGAGCGAACATGTGGGAATGGTTCACCACTCAGCAGGCACCCAATAAATAGCAGTTATTGTTGGTATGATTAAAGATGCACTTCAAATATAGAGGGCCTGTATTTAAAGACACTTAATTAAACTTCTTTTTCTAAACATATTCTCCCATTATGTCCCAAGTGGGTTGTATCACATCTAGGATAAAATGAATTCACATCCGCAAAATACTTAAAAGAATGCCTGGCATACAGTAAGCACCATTTGCTCATTAATTTAAATACATAAGTAAATAAATATCTAGTTATTTACTGTGCGGTCAGTTCACTCTGCCATCCCGAGAAGTTAGAAAAGGCTCTGAATCCTTCTTGAAAGACACTGGCTCCAAAATTAGAGAGACTTTTATTGGCAACCTAAACCTATTGTAAAGTTCACTTATCAGGAAATGAAACTTAAAGTGGATATGGATCATCATTTCTTTTCATTGAGTTCTTTCTGTCTGAGTTTTAGGAATGATTTCCAGTCTTTTCAAAGAAAGCCACAAATGTGGATGCATTTGAGTGAACAAAATTTTAGTTGATAGCACAGATTGAAGATAACATTTACGACTGTTAAATAAGAACTGAATTATCAATGTTCAGCCCTGTCGGTCCCCATCAGTGGAAAATCTGCATAGAACCTACTTAATTCTTTCAACTTCTGCTTCAGTCCAAGATATGTCAATATAATTTTTCATCTTGATAAGTCTTCAAAGAGGGATTATATAGGTGGCTATAGATTAATCTTGTAAAAGGAAACAGTCTGCTGTGATTTTAAGAGATAAAGGAATAACCTTTACTTACATTTTACTTTTAAATAGTTTTTCTTTTCATTTTACTATTTTGGAAGTATCTCATACCAGACTGCATTAAGCTCCAAGGTTAAGGCTAAGGTATTTATGGAAGTAAAATTAGGGTAGAGATTGCTTTTGCCAAATAGTAATGAAATCTAGGTATGTAAAAACAAGATTATCTCATTAAAGCAATAATAAACACAAAAAGATATTAGGGGCCAGATGGAAATTCAAATAGGAAACTCTATAATAGGATATAAGAATGCAAATCACCCAGAGAAGAGTTTTTGCACATTTAAATGTAGTTGCTTGTGTCATAAAAAGACATACACATAAAATACAATCTGTTAAACTATTTGTATTTGAATCATAAGAATTTCTAAGTAGAGAGACAACAATGTTTATTTGAGAATCAATGCCTATAGGTATGATGTTACATTTAAGATGAGTATTAAGTGTAAAGTTTCAAGTACTGTCTGGCATGAGTTAGCATATTTTAGAGTCAGAGGTTATAATTACACTACAAGTCATATTCAGGCAGAATCAATGAGTGTAATTTCAAACTCACCATTTTATCTTATTTTGGAGAGTAGTTCTCTCAGTGTTCATCTTCCCTTTGTTTCAGTTTTTTGTTTGTTTGTTTGCTTGTTTTTTGTTTTTTTGTGTGTGTATGTGTTGTTTTGTTTGTTTGTTTCCCTTCCCTTAGTCCTATGTGGTCTTTTTTTCTTTGTTAGTTTACTTATTCTTTAATTATGGTATTTCATTTACCACTAGTCCTCCAAACACTTGCCTTCCTATTTTCTGAATTGGCAGGGTGGGTAGCTCTTTGAAGAGATAAACCCAGCTGCACTCAGATGTTAGATGGGGGTTTCAGTGACTGAAAGTTTCTTTGATTATTTCACAGGATACATTGCAGAGCTAGAAGTGAGAATTCAGTGCAAAGGAGGCTAAAATATACTGCTGGACAGGCAAAATCATTCCCACTGTCCTCCAGGGTCCACTGTCCCCCAGGATCCACTGTCCCTCAGGGTCCACTGTCCCCCAGAGTCCACTGTCCCCCAGGATCCACTGTCCCTCAGGGTCCACTGTCCCCCAGAGTCCACTGTCCCCCAGGATCCACTGTCCCTCAGGGTCCACTGTCCCCCAGAGTCCACTGTCCCCCAGGATCCACTGTCCCCTGTGATCCACTGTCTCCCAGGGTACCACCACATTAGAGCCTGTTGAGGCCTGATTCTTGGCCCCACTGGCCCTGAGTCTGTTTGCTCACATAAGACACTCTTTACTTTGTTGTTGCTATTTTCCTTCTTAAAATGCTCTTCCCAAACATTCAAGGAAAACAAAAGAAAACAAAATAAAACCCTATGCACTGCTTCAGGGTTGATTCCAATTCCACCACCTTCACCAAGCTGTCTCCTATCATCCATACTTGCCTCTTATATTGATCTCCTACTTTAATAGGAGTTTATGACTGACATTGTTGCCTAATTGTTTTGTGCTCATTAATCTTTGCCTCCTCAAATTAATATAAATTCCTTAACAATAGAAATTATTCCGTGTAGATACAAACATATTTGTGTAATATGTAGACAATTTTTAATACCTTTTTACAATTTTTATTGAGGTATAATTGACATAAAATGTTATGTTAGCTTCAGGTGTACAATATGATTTTATATTTGTATACATTATGAAATGATCACTCTAGTTAACATCCATTACCATACATAGTTATAAAAATATTTTCTTGGGGTGCCTGGGTGCCTCAGTTGGTTAAGCATCTGCCTTCAGCTCACATCACGATCCCAGGGCCCTGGGATAGAATCCCACATCGGTCTCCTTGCTCAGCAGGGGACCTGCTTCTCCCTCTCCCTGTGCCTGCTGCTCCCCCTGCTTGTGCTCAGTCTCTCTTTCTCTGACAAATAATAATAAATAAAATCTTAAAAAAAAATTTTTTTCTGATGATGACTTTTGAGATTTATTCTTTTTAAGAAAATGTTATTTTAATTAATTTATTAATTAATTTATTTGAGAGAGCAAAAGAGAGCACAAGCAGGGTGAGGGGCAGAGGGAGAAGCAGACTCCCTGCTGAGCAGGGAGCTGGACACGGGCTTGATCCCCAGACTCTGGGATCATGACCTGAGCCGAAGGCAGACGCTTAACAGACTGAGCCACCCAGGTGCCCCAAAATTTATTCTTATAACAACTTTCAAATATGTAATATAGTATTATTAACCATAGTCACCATATTGTATATCACATCCCCATGACTTATCTATTTTATAACTGGAAATTTACACCTTTTGACCCCCTTCATCCATCTTGCTCATCCCCAACCCCCCCACTCTGGTAACCACCAATCCGTTCTCTATATCCATCAGTTTGGTTCTTTTTGGTGTTCTTTCTTTCTTTCTCTTTGTTTGTTTGTTTGTTTAGATTTTACAAATAAATGAGATGATATAGTATTTGTCTTTCTCTGACATATTCCGGTTTTCATGTCTTCAGATGGCAATCCGTGTTGTTGCAAACGACAATATAATTTTTAATCTCTTAAAATGACTTGAAGTACTGGGTTTAAAGCTTAAACTAGGAACTTTACATCTGTTTGTCAGCATCACCTAGTGACTCAATGGTAACTTCCAACTAGAACTCAGCTATTTGTGCTTCTTGCCCAGTTGAGAAATTAATGGACATTACTTGCTATGCTTAGCAGTATCTACCAAAGAGAACAGAACAAAGAGATAGCAGACTACCATTTATTAAAAACTAGAAACAAACCACTTAAGGTATCATTTACATGAGAAAACTGGGTTTTCAGGCATTTTCCACGGCCTGGAAATATTCAGTTAAAAATAGGTTAACCCGGTCACTATGTTTTCATAGGGAAAACACGTCTCTCTTGTTTCAGTTTTCTCCCTTATTCTCCCAGAAAAAGTTGGCTCACGTGACCAAAGAGTACTCACCCAAACACCAGGCTTACAAACAAAGTCAGAATCAGTTTCTTCACAGTTCACAGTCCACGAGAGAAGCATGTTATCATCATTTGAAAAGTGACTCTTGAGGAGAGTCTCCTAAGGAGAAAACCAGTGGTTTCTGGCTTTGTTTATCCGTGTTTTGGAAGCTGTGGTGCATGGGTAAACCAGCTTTCCCATCTACAAAAAAGGAAAGAAGTTCCAATTTGCAGCGTTTGCCAATTCCTGTGGTATAACTATGCCTACTAGGGCTGATTTCAAGTCACCAGTGGTTTTAATAGTCATTTCATAAAATTCCCGGATATTTAACAATTCACCCACAAGTCAATTCAAGCCTGTTTTAGCTTACTACTGGACTTAAAATTAATGAACAGGATGAAAAGTTTGCTGAGAGCTTTAGCAGAAAGCAAGGATTCAGTATGTTATTCTTCCTTCTATCCTTTACTCTCTATTAAGTTAGATTAAAAGACCCTGACTCAAAAAGAGAAACATATAAAAAGTAAGAGCCCTGGTTTTCATTGTGCACAACTCTTATCACGGGCTCATCACATCCTTTGTTAATCCAGCTATCTTCGTCTCCTCTTTGAGAATAAGATTTATATTTTTTTCATCTTTGTAGATCAATGACTGATACACATATGATCTCAAATATGTTTAGTAAGTGAATGAGTGATTTTGTGACCATTTTGTGATACTTTTTTTAAAAAACCTACATCCATGACAATTCTGTGAAATAAGTTATTACTGAAAATGTGGACGTAACATTTTAAAAACAACTCCTTTAAACAAATTCCATAGTTTCCCATTTTTGAGTCTTTTCCCCTAGATTTTCTAGTTAGGATGAGTTTGGACAGATTGCCTAATAAGTCTCATTTTTTCATTTATAACATTGGAAATGAAGAAAACTGTTTTCTAGTCTCCACGTTAGCAATTGGTGTCAGTCTGACTGCAAATTTCATGCTTTTAATCATGACATACCCATTTCTGCCATATGTGTGCATGTGAAATCATAACAAAATTTCATATATAACTAAATACCAGTGTGTTACTATCATGGTTGTATATTAGCCACTGAGACATTTAATTTACCAGGGTTATCAACAGAATATAATTCATTAACTAATTTTGTTTCTCCAGTCCCAAGCTGTTCACTGAAGGAAAAAAAAATATACATTTGGATCAATGTCTTGAAAATTACATATTCCATTTTATTTGAGTAAAAGATATATAACAAAGTCATGGCAAATACAATAGGTTTCAGGCAACAAGATACAAGTTATAAATTGCCCTAAAAATGGCACTATTAATGTACAATTTATGCATTTGTTTCACCATATACTTCACATTTGAGATGCTTGACTTGTGACCAGTACCTAAGAGAAGTGATTTTTGGCTCATGGACAATCCATTGTTGCATCTAGAACAGTCCATATCATCTTCACAATCAGAGTTACGGAGATGCAAACCTTTTCCAGTACCCAATCAACATGAAATGAGTTAGCCTCTTTCAGTAGCAGATGAGAAATCTGAAAGCTTCACACATCTAATTTCAAAATGTTTGCAGCAAAACCTGCACCACTGATGTCTTTTTTTTTTAACCCTCTCACTTGTGTTACAGTCTAATTCTACCACCAGAAACAAGTTGGAATTTTAATCCACCCAGAGGTTGATATACTAATAGCAACATATTCAAGATTGACATGGTGTCTTCTTATGGATGAATTTAAGAAATAGAAGCTTTTGCAACTATAAGCTGAGCAGTGTGCATAGTCACTGAAAAATACTATTTTCCCAGGCAGCAATGGAGTCTTTTCTATGGTTATGGGATTTTCGAAACTTTATTTTCTGACTTCCTTTGGTATCACTTTCCTCTGGTTTTCTCCCTACTTTTGGCTGTGCCTTCTTCCTTTGTCTCCCCAGTCTTCTTTGTCATCCTCCTTAAAACTAAGTAATTAGTTACCTTTACTAACTATTTTTCAACTTCTGAAGACTTTGATCCTCACACATTATTCATCAGGATTTCTCTATAAACCCTTCCTGGGTGGTTCCTCTAAGCCTATGATTCTAATGGTCACTTATAAATGGTGACTCCGTATGTTCCTCCAGCCCCAGACTTATTTATCCAGCTGCATGGCAGACACTCCCACCAGGGTGTCCATGGTCACTTTAAACACACTGTCTCCAAAACTGAACTTACCATATTTCCAACTCCATCGGCAGTTTTATAATCCACCCCGTCAGCCAAGAAATAGTCCTGAAATTTATAATAGATGCTTCCTTCCCACATTCAAATCCAATTACCCACAGTCCAGGGGATGGGGAAGTACAATCCTATCTTATCTGAAAAGAAAAAAGAATTGGATTTTTACGAACAGTCTTTCTGATCTTTGTGATCACAGTAGATAACATTTTTATTGTTTTTGTTTACCAAATAGTTAATATGATAAGGATTATTCTAATTATTTTACATGTATTAAGTAACTTAATCTTCATAACAAAGTAGCTAGAAAGTTGCTTTTCTTATGCCTGTTTCATAGTTAAGGAATCTGAGACATTACTCTATTTAGTGAAAATGCCTAAGAGAAAAATAACTAAGTAAACCATGAAATATTAGGAATCCTCACCCTTGTTAAAAAGTTTTACTGGTATGTTAATACATTATTGCTCTTGATAGGTGTTGTTCAAGTCATAAGAAACAACATAAATTATTTTGAAAGGAAAATTAATTTTGCATTTTTGCCTTATTCTCTTGCTTGCTTTTTCCTTCAATACACATAGTGATTTTTAGAATATTATTTCAAGTGGTAATCAAACTTTGGCAAATGAATAATTTATTTCCCCTTAGAACAACCATGGATACTGTCAGTGTTTTTGGAATACCAAATGACAGATGTAGTTCTGATATCCGGTAGAGTACTCCAGACTTAATTGCACAGAAACACCATACCATTTGTGTTCAGATCGCTCTCCAGCATTTATTCTCTTCTCAAGGGGAATTCCCTCCTTCCCTTAACTTTGCCTGGAATTATTAACATTCATGAACAGGAGAATCCTGGGAAGTTTTAAATAGAAATGATGCATCATGTTCTTTTGATGGCAATTGTTGTTCATGTGAACTTTAGGGAAATTCCAAAAAGCTAGTGTCTTATTGTGTATTTTAAGTGACAAATTAAGCACAGTTTAAGGAAAAGCTAATACATGATTATGAGAAATCCTTTTAATTGGCGATATTTGAAGGAATAAAGAAAGTATAGGTCTTTTTAAATTGACATTTTCTTTTTTTTAAAGATTTTATTTATTTATTTATTTATTTATTTATTTATTTATTTGACAGAGACAGTAAGAGAGCACAAGCAGGGGGAGCAGCATAGGGAGGGGGAGAGGCAGTCGCCCCGCTGAGCAGGGAGCCCGATGTGGGGCTCCATCCCAGGACCCTGGGATCATGACCTGAGCCGAAGGCAGATGTTTAACCATCTGAGCCACCCAGGCACCTCCAAATTGACATTTTCTTAACCTATATGAAGCCTAGGCTAATTCATAAAACATAAAGTTTATGAAGGAAGAGGAGGGCGAGAAGGAAGGCAAGAAAGGAGAAGACATTTTGGTCTTCATTAACTGAACTTAAGAAAATTCTAGGCATGAATCTCATTTTATCTCTGACCTCAACGTGCCCATACCCTATTTAGACTGAAAACATGAATTAAACATCCCTTAGCTTCCAAAGAGCAAATGAAAGAGAAGCATCATCAAAATAGGGAAGACTGTGGTCTTAAAGGCACTCCAACTTACCTTTTTATTACAAATATAACCACATTTCCATTACATATTTTCAATGGAATAATACTGTTTTCAAAGTCCCTCTGATTTTTCCTAAAGAGGATACCCCATACCAAATGTACCCAGTGAAATAATCTATCTACTGAAGTCTTGTTTTCAATCAAAATGGCAGAGTACTGATCAAACCAGCCAGATGTTATATAACAGGCATACAAATTGAAGCCTCAGAAACAGATATCGTTTAGTGAAAAAAGGTTTCAGCCTCTAGCTCTATCTTCTAATTTACAATTAATGTTTAGTCTTTCTCACCATAAGCTCTTTATAATGGGAAAACTGAAGAAATCCGAACATTTAGATTTTTAACAGTGTATGTTTCAGTGTTATAGAAACAAAATATATACTTTACAAATAATTATTTTTGGAGCTTTAAAAATTTTCTCCCATTTGTTTAGGTCAAAACTCACCCCGTTTGACAGGCAAAGTGGATTTGAGAGAAAATGAAGTCTGTACAAGGGTGTCATAGGAATATACAGAAAGGTCTCAGAATAAGAAATGGAAACTTCAAATTAGTGACATGACTTTAGGGCAAATGCAACAGCATTCATAATCATTTTATATTTTGTAGTTTATTCCATCATTACTCATCTATATCTTAATGATTAAATATTTGTAATCATTTGATCAAACAGAAAATGGCCAATATATATTATTCGTAGGTTCACTAATTTGTTCACATTAGTAGAACAGAGTTGACTAGAAGAAACAAAGTTTTGAATGATGTTTTAGATTAAGAAACTGACAGACTTTCATCGAAAACCGGGGATGTACTGTATGGTGACTAACATAATATAATAAAAAATCATTATTAATAAAAAAAAAAAAAAGAAACTGACAGACTTTCACTGAAGTCCTGGTAAAAAAAGAGTTCGCGGACTAACTCTCAAACACCAGTGATTTGCCTAAGATTTTCGTGGAGTTGGAAAATAAAGAGGCAAGTTCTAGGCAGCAAGCATATCTAAACAAGGAGCCTCTAAACTCATTTTAATTTGACTCATCAAATTGCTGAGTAATAAGGATACTTTGTGAACTGTCTGCTACACTGACCATGTTTCGTGACAATTCAGCTGGACAAACATGGACTCGAGTGCAAAACAATTTATCAACAAAGAGAATCCTTATCTCTTTATATTAAGTGGCGGATGTGATAGAAATGTGATAGAAACAGAGCACAGTCAAATGTAATCTGACTTGCAACTGTTCTGTCAGCCTCATTAGGTAGCAAAACTAATAGATTCTTTGCTTAGCTCACTGGCTCATGCATATTCTTTGTTGCCTGGCTTTTATTCTCTAGAAAAGAAGACAAGTTATTGCACAGTACATAAATAAAATAATTTTATGTCCGAGTGTTTTGCTTCATAATTTCTATTTAACTAAAAGGAATTTCTTTTTTAGAGAGAAATTAATAATTTTTGTTATAATAGGTTCTGTTCTCAGTCAGGGGAGCTTGTATTCTTGCTTCCATGTAACCTAATTTTTGTTGTTGTTGTCGTTTTTTGGTTTTTGTGTTTTTTTCCATGCAACCTAATTTTTTGAACTTTATTTTGGTAGAACACTTATATGGATATTTTTATAATTTTTATAAATTTCCTGAGACTCTAATCTTTTTACGGCCTCCTTATAGATTTTTTGACATCCAGATAAAAGACAAGAAATTTAACAAATGGGTGCACAAGTGTCACATATTTTTACAAAAATAATACAAGATTCTGACTTCATGTTCTGTGAGGAACCTTGATACACATTGGCTGAATAAAGTAGCAAAATGCGCAATAAGACTCCAAATACAAGGATGAATTCAATGTATAATATCAAAGGCAGATTGTATTATGTCAGCCGAGTTTTGACAAACTCATTTGCTTTCACTGATGTAGCTTATTAGAAACATGAAAATAATTTCCTATGACTTCACTGTAATTGAAAGCATTCCTTATACATATATATGCATATATTATAAATATTATACATTTATATATATTATATAGTGATATATATAGTATTAACATTATCTGAAGATAAACTTAAAGGCACTTGATAATCATGGAAAGCATTTATGGATTAAACTGATTAAGCCAAGCTAATAGTAAGTTCCTACTTTCTCTCCTAATTTCCTAAAGAATGAATTTGTACACATAAACGAGGTGAAACCCTCTAACAGTCCTGTGAGGAGGAATGAACAGGTATAGATTTTTCTAAAGCTAGGGAAAAATAATTATAGTATATCTCATAATCTCAAAAAGTTCATCCATCATTTAAGTATGAGAGGACAGGAGAAGGGCAATGTAGACATAGTGAAGAGAAATGTAGTACCTTAAAGACCCGAAAAAAATTGCAAAGCTCACAAAATTATTCATTATAGGAAATGGTAGAATGTTTTAGAAAATGTCGATTTTATTTTCACAGCAAAGTTAAAAAAGACATCTTCTCTATGAGAGGAGGATGGGAATTTATTTATATTCGTGGCAGGTTTTTTTCTGGTATTACTATTATGTGTTAGATTTTGTGCTAAGTGTAATAGAGGCACAATGCCATTTAATTTTTTATAATAAGTTTTGGATAAATAGTAGTAGTATCCCCATTTTAAAGATGAGAAAACTGAGGCTTTCAGAAATTTAATAATTTGGCTAAGAGGAAAAAAATTTTAAGTACATAGCTGGAATTGAAATTCTGTCACTCAGTCTCAAATCTCTAAAGCACTTAAAACCTATTTTATACTGTTTTTTTATCAAAATAGGAAAGCAGACTGAGGGGTAAGCTCCAATGAACATTGACTAAGCCTCTATAAGCACAGACTCCAACACAAATACATAGTAGGTTTAGATTTCCATGGATATAATAAACGGCAGACTTATCAACTCAGCAATGTAGAGGACAGACATCCAAAGTGTCCTTGAATGAAAAGAAAAGAAAATGTTTTTTTTGTTGTGTTTTGTTTAGTTTAAGATTTGTTTATTTATTTTCAAAGAGAGAGAGAGAGAACAAGCGGGAGGGGCAAAGGGAAAGAGAATCCCAAGCAGACTCCGCACTGAATGCGGAGACCGCTGTGGGACTCGATCTTACAACCACAAGATCATAACCCGGGCTTAAACCAAGAGTCAGACACTTAACCAACAGAGCCACCCAGGTGCCCCCAGAAAAGAAAATGTTAAAAGAGATTAAATATGAAATCAAAACGATGAGGGAGAAAATAGTAGAAAGAAAGAGAGTAGAGTTTCTGTTGACAAATAAAAGTTTAATCTTGGGATATGGTATTAAAAATATATGATCCAGGGATGCCTGGGTGGCTCAGTTGGTTAAGCGTCTGCCTTCAGCTCAGGTCGTGATCTCGGGGTCCTGGGCTTGAGTCTCTCATCAGGCTCCCTGCTCAGTGGGGAGTCTGCTTCTCCCTCTGCCTGCCTCTCCCCCTGCTTGTGCTCTCACTCTCTCTCTCTCTCTGACAAATAACTGAATAAAGTCTTCAAATATATACATATATGTGTGTGTGTGTGTGTGTGTGTAATCCACATGGTACCCATTGTAGTTGTGCAAACTGAAAAGCATCCAGTGATGAAAGCGAAGTAAAGGCTAGGCTGATAGCGGCCCTGTAGGGTAAAGGCAGGTTGTGGGCTGGTGTCTCTAGAGCTGGCTTGTTCTCCCATGAATAACGTCTAATGCTGATCTGCTCTGTGCAGTCACTATCTCAACTACATGAAAGTCAATCTAAAAGATGAATAAAGGGATAAAGAAAGGGGGGCAATCAGAAGGGGGAATGAAGCATGGGAGACTATGGAGTCTGAGAAACAAACTTAGGGCTTCAGAGGGGAGGGGGGCGGGGGGAATGGGATAGACTGGGGATGGGTAGTAAGGAGGGCACATATTGCATGGTGCACTGGGTGTTATACGCAACTAATGAATCATCGAACCTTGCATCAGAAACCAGGGATGTACTGTATGGTGACTAACATAATGTAATAAAAAAACATTAAAATAATAAAAAAAATAAAAGATGAATAAAGTCATGGGAACATCAACTCATGCAACACATCATGAACAGAAGGCTGTTTGGCTTTTAAAGAGAACCTGAAGAGTATTAACTCTTACAAAAAAAAAAATCCTATTGATCAGTCTATCAAAAATCTGAAAATCTGTTATTTTTTTTTTCACCAGTGTGCCTGGTAACAAGAAGTGTTTGAAACAAAAGAAACCTTTTATATTTTTGCTGAAATGTGTCTGGTAATGATAAAGTATTGGGAAAGGTGATGCAAGGTCCATTATCATTTTACCTATGCAAACTAATGTATTTGTCCTTTGCCTGAGGATGAAGAAAAAAAACAGTTGTGGTACATACTTACTGATTAACCCAAATATATAACTCTATGTATATAAAGCAATAGTAACTGAGGATTAATGTACTCCTTATTTATAGTGCAGCCAAGGATATTAAATTTTGCCACAGTAGGAGGGTTAGGCTACATTTAATCATTTCCAGAGTAGGTAAGATGAGCAACATTAATTCTGCTGAGCTTAAATTTGCTTTTAAGAAGTCATCGTGCTTAGAGAATTAACTTGCAAAATAATGAGTGATTATGTGGCACCAAAAAGAAAAGAAATACCATGCAGCATCCACTGAAAAGACCAAGAAGTATTTGAAAAACTAGGACAGGAAGATGCTGGAAAGCTTGCTCCTGGCAGCATCCTGGTGGGGCAGCAGGAGGACAGCAGATAGAAGCCAACAGGGTTTTAAATGTTCCCACTTAGTTTTGAAAATCGTTTGCCAAAACCATTCTGTAATAAAAGACAGTGTATTATCAGCATCGTGGGGGAATTTTCCCCTCCTTCCATTCTCTTCTTGCTAGATGATGATGATGATGATGATGATGATGATGATGATGATTTGGTCCCAAGTTAGTATCTCGCTGTTTAGAAATTAAGCCCTTCCTAGATCCAGTAAGTCCTCCGTACAGGGGAGACCAGTAGTGAAATGTCTAGAAATATGAAATATGAGTAACATTAAAGGAACTGTGAGTATTTAGCCTGAGAAAAGAAACATAGGGGGTACATGGAGGCTGCCTCTGGATGTTTAAATGCTTCCCTGTGAAAAAGGGAATAAACTTGCTCTGCTGAACTTGAGATACAGAACCAGGAGGAAGATTTGAGCTTAAAGCATTTGTGTCCTGGAAGCACTATTTGTGACTATTTGTGTCTGATTATTAGTAGATAAAGGCACAGGGAGGCAGGGTAGGATGATTTGCATATGTTCTCTATATGTTTTTATGAGTAATGTAGGAGACGATGTAAGGGAAGGAGGCTTCCCAGTGATAATTACAAAGAATAAATAAACACCTACCATGTGTTGAGCACCTACTATGTTCCAGACACTGAGATGAATCATAAAGATGTAACTGGATTTTAACACCAGGTAGATATTACCTCCTTTTTACATATAAAGTGGTTTTGTCATTTACTAGCCATATCTTAAAGTCACACAGTTAGTAAATGGCAAATTTGGAATTGAAATTCAGGTGTGAGTGACTCATTATTACACTAGACTATGTTGCCTCCATTTTTAGGGAAGGATTTCTTCATTAAAAATGAGCACTTCAGACGTGAAACCCTTTGAAGTAAACTGTAGGCATTCCCAATTAAGCTCAAGGACTGGAAGAACTCACATCCTGTGTATACATGATTATGTATGTGTGTGCTGCTCACTCAGTTTCTCTGATCCATCATTTGAGAAAGGTTTCAGACTGTGTTCCTGATTAGAGGGAAAGGAAATCCTAACTCTAGGACACTTCAATGAGAGAGAGGACTCAAGAGAGTGTCTACTGAAGGATTCTATCAGGTTTGGGATAAAAAGCTTAAAACATTAGGATGATTTACCTTTTCACAATTGCATGTGTGTGTGCATGTGTGTTATTTGGGTTAGACAGACTTCATAAATTTGCTAACAAAAACAAAAAGTGGTTTGTGAGGGAAACTGGATGTGTGAGAAAGGGAGAAAAACAGTCTTATACTACATAACTTTGGGTTTGTGATCTGTAGTTATTCTTTATGACAATGCTGTGAAATAGTTATTTTAGAGCATAGGAAACTGAGACTCTAGGATGTCATCAATGGTCATGCAGCTAGTTTGTTGTACAGTAAGAATCTGACCTTAAATCTGTCTGGATCCAAAGCTGTTTCTACAGTGCCCAATCCTTTTCTTTCAATATGTGTTTTTCCTTGGAATTATGACAGTTTTGGTACTAGACAATAGAACCATGGCAGCAGCACATTTTTCTAAGGATACACAAGGTGGAAGGAGGTACCAAGCAGCCAATTTCACCATGGAGGGAGCAGTGGATGGGACACTGCCCAACTCCCTAAAAAGATGGATGGATATGCAGTAATGATTGGAATTATTTTGGACTATAAACTGAAGAATCACTTCAGGAATAAGTGAGATCAGCCCATTCAGCAATTGTCTTCTGACCAACTGATTATTTTGGAAAACAGCTCAATGGTAGGGAGATCTAATCTACCAAAAGGGGGAGTAATATGTTGAAATTTTTCTTCCTTAAGCTTCTCTCCGAAAGTTTGTATTTGGGGAAGCACAAGTAGTAGGGATTTGGAAATATTTCTAGAATGGGAGAAAAACTTCTCCTTTCTGATGCCAATAGAGAAAAATGCATGTTCTAGCTGCTTTCCTCCAACTCTGGAACTTCTTGATTCTGAGTGACTAACGATGCGGAGACATGTTAATAGATTGCATGATGTGTCCTAGGGATACTTTATGCAAGCATAATGCAAGTTCCAAGGCATATTTTTCTCAAAGGAACTAGTGAAAAAATACACTGAATAATGATTCCACCACAACTAACACTACATATTAATCGAGCACCTACATTGCCCCCCAACATTGTATTATATACTTTACGCAAAGCATTTTGAGATAGGGGCTAATTTCCATCCTTCTCAGGTGAGGAAACTGAGATTCATAGAAATTTAAAAACTTGCCCAAATTTCACAGCCAGCAAATGACAAAGGTGAGATAAACACACAGCCCTCTTGGTTTCTTTAGGAGCCACTTTTCAACCATAACATGCTGCCTCCCTGGTGTGCTTCATTTTTCATTGTCAAATATTCACTGTACAATATACTTACCAGATATTGATCTTTTACAAAACCCATGAGCATCGGTCTTGGAAAGGATCCAGATGTTTCCAATTTGACACTATTAATGTAAAAATTGTGAAGATTCATTTTTTAAAATTCAACAATAAAAACTGTTGGTAGGGAAGATGCTAAATTGTAGGCAAAGTCTTCATTAATCTTATCCACTTCAATATGCCCTAGTTAGCATAACCATTGAGTAGTGGTTAATTATTTAGACAACACAGCCATGCACTTCATACATATGCTATTTAATTTGGTGATCAGGACATGCATTTCTTGGTTCCAGATTATTTGATCACAAAGGATAAGTCAGAGCCACATTATGATACTTGAATACATTATGTTTTTCAGAGCTTTTGAAAACTAGTTTTGTAGTATGAGAAACATTATATGTAAATATGAAAAAATTAATGACCTGGTTATTGTCTAATCAGAACCCACATTTCTCCCTGTGCAGCTTTTAACACTTAATCGAATCCTAAAGTCTTAAGAAAATGAGATGAGAGGAGGTTTATTGAATGAACAGAATGTTTCTTTCCAGCCCACTAGCCCATGCTTTACTGGTGTCCACTTTAATTGACACTGTGTTGCTGTGAAGTATCTCAGTGGCATCCTGAGGATACTTCCCGAGGCTTCATATACCTCCTGCTAGACGTAAACTATGGAAAACAAGGCTTAAAAATTATCTTTCTTTTGCAGTGTAAATGTCATTCACCCTCTTTTTCTTTCTTTCCACCCTCCCTCCTCCCCTCCCTCCCTTTCTTCCTCCCTTTTCCTTTTCTCTCTCCCTCCCTTCCTTCCTTCCTTCCTTCTCTCTTTCTTTCCTTTTCTTTCTTTCTTTCTTTCTTTCTTTCTTTCTTTCTTTCTTTCTTTCTTTCTTTCTTTCATGACCTACAGTTTACAGGTACACATCTGTTTACTTAACATTAACATTTTGATTTAAAAAATATTAAATAGCAGTATTTTCTCTTCAGAAATCATTTTCACCATAATATCCCACTCTTTAAATGTACTTACTGAATATTTTTATTGTAAATCTTAAGCTTGTAGCTCTTAAAATTCTTTACCAGCTACTACTGATTGTTTTCCGTTTTATTGTAAATCTTAAGCTTGTAGCTCTTAAAATTCTTTACCAGCTACTACTGATTGTTTTCCGACTGTATTTCTCATTAGTTTTCAACTTATAGTTTACTTTTTTTGGTCAAGTTAATCTTTCTTCAATTCCTAGAATATGGCTTTTGTACTAGATCCAGTAAGTCCTCCGTACAGGGAGACCAGTAGTGAAATGTCTAGAAATATGAAATATGAGTAACATTAAAGGAACTGTGAGTATTTAGCCTGAGAAAAGAAACATAGGGGTACATGGAGGCTGCCTCTGGATGTTTAAATGCTTCCCTGTGAAAAAGGGAATAAACTTGCTCTGCTGAACTTGGAGATACAGAACCAGGAGGAAGATTTGAGCTTAAAGCATTTGTGTCCTGGAAGCACTATTTGTGACTATTTGTGTCTGATTATTAGTAGATAAAGGCACAGGGAGGCAGGGTAGGATGATTTGCATATGTTCTCTATATGTTTTTATGAGTAATGTAGGAGACATGTAAGGGAAGGAGGCTTCCAGTGATAATTACAAAGAATAAATAAACACCTACCATGTGTTGAGCACCTACTATGTTCCAGACACTGAGATGAATCATAAAGATGTAACTGGATTTTAACACGTAGATATTACCTCCTTTTACATATAAAGTGGTTTTGTCATTTACTAGCCATATCTTAAAGTCACACAGTTAGTAAATGGCAAATTTGGAATTGAAATTCAGGTGTGAGTGACTCATTATTACACTAGACTATGTTGCCTCCATTTTTAGGAAGGATTTCTTCATTAAAAATGAGCACTTCAGACTGAAACCCTTGAAGAAACTGTAGGCATTCCAATTAAGCTCAAGGACTGGAAGAACTCACATCCTGTGTATACATGATTATGTATGTGTGTGCTGCTCACTCAGTTTCTCTGATCCATCATTTGAGAAAGGTTTCAGACTGTGTTCCTGATTAGAGGGAAAGGAAATCCTAACTCTAGGACACTTCAATGAGAGAGAGGACTCAAGAGAGTGTCTACTGAAGGATTCTATCAGGTTTGGGATAAAAAGCTTAAAACATTAGGATGATTTACCTTTTCACAATTGCATGTGTGTGTGCATGTGTGTATTTGGGTTAGACAGACTTCATAAATTTGCTAACAAAAACAAAAGTGGTTTGTGAGGGAAACTGGATGTGAGAAAGGGAGAAAAACAGTCTTATACTACATAACTTTGGGTTTGTGATCTGTAGTTATTCTTTAACAATGCTGTGAAATAGTTATTTTAGAGCATAGGAAACTGAGACTCTAGGATGTCATCAATGGTCATGCAGCTAGTTTGTTGTACAGTAAGAATCTGACCTTAAATCTGTCTCGATCCAAAGCTGTTTCACAGTGCCCAATCCTTTTCTTTCAATATGTGTTTTTCCTTGGAATTATGACAGTTTGTACTAGACAATAGAACCATGGCAGCAGCACATTTTTCTAAGGATACACAAGGTGGAAGGAGGTACCAAGCAGCCAATTTCACCATGGAGGGAGCAGTGGATGGGACACTGCCCAACTCCCTAAAAGATGGATGGATATGCAGTAATGATTGGAATTATTTTGGACTATAAACTGAAGAATCACTTCAGGAATAAGTGAGATCAGCCCATTCAGCAATTGTCTTCTGACCAACTGATTATTTTGGAAAACAGCTCAATGGTAGGGAGATCTAATTCACCAAAAGGGGGAGTAATATGTTGAAATTTTTCTTCCTTAAGCTTCTCTCCGAAAGTTTGTATTTGGGGAAGCACAAGTAGTAGGGATTTGAAATATTCTAGAATGGGAGAAAACTTCTCCTTTCTGATGCCAATAGAGAAAATGCATGTTCTAGCTGCTTTCCTCCAACTCTGGAACTCTTGATTCTGAGTGACTAACGATGCGGAGACATGTTAATAGATTGCATGATGTGTCCTAGGGATACTTTATGCAAGCATAATGCAAGTTCCAAGGCATATTTTTCTCAAAGGAACTAGTGAAAAATACACTGAATAATGATTCCACCACAACTAACACTACATATTAATCGAGCACCTACATTGCCCCTCAACATTGTATTATATACTTTACAAAGCATTTTGAGATAGGGGCTAATTCCATCCTTCTCAGGTGAGGAAACTGGAGATTCATAGAAATTTAAAACTTGCCCAAATTTCACAGCCAGCAAATGACAAAGGTGAGATAAACACACAGCCCTCTTGGTTTCTTTAGGAGCCACTTTTCAACCATAACATGCTGCCTCCTGGTGTGCCATTTTTCATTGTCAAATATTCACTGTACAATATACTTACCAGATATTGATCTTTTACAAAACCCATGAGCATCGGTCTTGAAAGGATCCAGATGTTTCCAATTTGACACTATTAATGTAAAAATTGTGAAGATTCATTTTTTAAAATTCAACAATAAAAACTGTTGGTAGGAAGATGCTAAATTGTAGGCAAAGTCTTCATTAATCTTATCCACTTCAATATGCCCTAGTTAGCATAACCATTGAGTAGTGGTTAATTATTTAGACAACACAGCCATGCACTTCATACATATGCTTTAATTTGGTGATCAGGACATGCATTTCTTGGTTCCAGATTATTTGATCACAAAGGATAAGTCAGAGCCACATTATGATACTTGAATACATTATGTTTTTCAGAGCTTTTGAAAACTAGTTTTGTAGTATGAGAAACATTATATGTAAATATGAAAAAATTAATGACCTGTTATTGTCTAATCAGAACCCACATTTCTCCTGTGCAGCTTTTAACACTTAATCTAATCCTAAAGTCTTAAGAAAATGAGATGAGAGGAGGTTTATTGAATGAACAGAATGTTTCTTTCCAGCCCACTAGCCCATGCTTTACTGGTGTCCACTTTAACACTGTGTTGCTGTGAAGTATCTCAGTGGCATCCTGAGGATACTTCCCGAGGCTTCATATACCTCCTGCTAGACGTAAACTATGGAAAACAAGGCTTAAAAATTATCTTTCTTTTGCAGTGTAAATGTCATTCACCCTCTTTTTCTTTCTTTCCACCCTCCTCCCTCCCTCCCTCCCTTCTTCTCCTCCCTTTTCCTTTTCTCTCCCTCCCTTCCTTCCTTCCTTCCTTCTCTTCCTTTCCTTCTTTCCTTTTCTTTCTTTCTTTCTTTCTTTCTTTCTTTCTTTCTTTCTTTCTTTCTTTCTTTCTTTCATGACCACAGTTTACAGGTACACATCTGTTTACTTAACATTAACATTTTGATTTAAAAAATATTAAATAGCAGTATTTTCTCTTCAGAAATCATTTTCACCATAATATCCCACTCTTTAAATGTACTTACTGAATATTTTTATTGTAAATCTTAAGCTTGTAGCTCTTAAAATTCTTTACCAGCTACTACTGATTGTTTTCCGACTGTATTTCTCATTAGTTTTCAACTTATAGTTTACTTTTTTTGGTCAAGTTAATCTTTCTTCAATTCCTAGAATATGGCTTTTGTACACTTCTTTTTATATAACCTGGTACACCAATCTCTTCTCTGCCAGTTATTAGATTCCATTCTTTTCAAAATCTAGACCAAGGCTCCCCTGGTTCGGGAAGACTGTCCCGATTCATCTTAGCTAAGTAATCACTCTGTTATTTTCCATTTCTTCTGTAATGTTTGTATTCAAGCTCTTTCATTCATTTATTCATTCATTTTCTCACAAATATTTATGAGGTGTCCACTATGTGCCAACCCCTTTAATAAACCCTAGGAATACAACAGAAATTGATATATGTATGGTTCTTGCATTCACAGAGTTTTCAACTAGTGGGGAATGTTAAGAAGTCAAGAGACAATAATAAAGTAAAATAAACAACAGCTGGAGGGAGCATATGAAAGCACATAAGAGTGGTACCTAACCCAGGCTTGGGACTTGAGATAAGCCTTCTTGGATAAGATGGAGTCTATATAGAGTCCTAAGGAAGAAATTAAGATTAGCAAGGTAGAAATGAGTTCTAGGCAGAGGGAACAGCATATGCAAAGTCACAAAGATAAAGATTTAATAATCATTTAAATGACTGGAAGGCAGAAATGAGTTCATGAATTATAAAGGATATGATAAAGGAAAGTGAGTACCATTATAAAGAGCCTTGCAAACCATGGTGAAGTGTTACATTCTATTAATTTGTACATGTTTAGGGCAACTTTGTATGCATTACCATTTTATAGGTATGTGAATCCACAGAATTTAAGACCCAGGAGGAATTCAGAGACCATGTTCTACTTATTATAATTGCTTATATGGTGACGGATGCATTTAAAGTGATTACTCAGGAAATATTTCTGACTGACCTGCATTTAACCTATCATTAAAGTTTTTATCCCCCCCTTCACTTTCCTAAGATGCCAGTAGGAATA
>NW_024425563.1:81877992-82085905 GCF_017311325.1 Ursus maritimus
CTTTCTTTCTTTCTTTCTTTCTTTCTTTCTTTCTTTCTTTCATGACCTACAGTTTACAGGTACACATCTGTTTACTTAACATTAACATTTTGATTTAAAAAATATTAAATAGCAGTATTTTCTCTTCAGAAATCATTTTCACCATAATATCCCACTCTTTAAATGTACTTACTGAATATTTTTATTGTAAATCTTAAGCTTGTAGCTCTTAAAATTCTTTACCAGCTACTACTGATTGTTTTCCGACTGTATTTCTCATTAGTTTTCAACTTATAGTTTACTTTTTTTGGTCAAGTTAATCTTTCTTCAATTCCTAGAATATGGCTTTTGTACACTTCTTTTTATATAACCTGGTACACCAATCTCTTCTCTGCCAGTTATTAGATTCCATTCTTTTCAAAATCTAGACCAAGGCTCCCCTGGTTCGGGAAGACTGTCCCGATTCATCTTAGCTAAGTAATCACTCTGTTATTTTCCATTTCTTCTGTAATGTTTGTATTCAAGCTCTTTCATTCATTTATTCATTCATTTTCTCACAAATATTTATGAGGTGTCCACTATGTGCCAACCCCTTTAATAAACCCTAGGAATACAACAGAAATTGATATATGTATGGTTCTTGCATTCACAGAGTTTTCAACTAGTGGGGAATGTTAAGAAGTCAAGAGACAATAATAAAGTAAAATAAACAACAGCTGGAGGGAGCATATGAAAGCACATAAGAGTGGTACCTAACCCAGGCTTGGGACTTGAGATAAGCCTTCTTGGATAAGATGGAGTCTATATAGAGTCCTAAGGAAGAAATTAAGATTAGCAAGGTAGAAATGAGTTCTAGGCAGAGGGAACAGCATATGCAAAGTCACAAAGATAAAGATTTAATAATCATTTAAATGACTGGAAGGCAGAAATGAGTTCATGAATTATAAAGGATATGATAAAGGAAAGTGAGTACCATTATAAAGAGCCTTGCAAACCATGGTGAAGTGTTACATTCTATTAATTTGTACATGTTTAGGGCAACTTTGTATGCATTACCATTTTATAGGTATGTGAATCCACAGAATTTAAGACCCAGGAGGAATTCAGAGACCATGTTCTACTTATTATAATTGCTTATATGGTGACGGATGCATTTAAAGTGATTACTCAGGAAATATTTCTGACTGACCTGCATTTAACCTATCATTAAAGTTTTTATCCCCCCCTTCACTTTCCTAAGATGCCAGTAGGAATACTTTTTGCAGTCAATGAAATAATGGGACTTTCATAATACAGCCTTTAAACCTGAGGCACCAATGAGAAACAAAGTATGAGTAATTTCTAAATTCAGTTTCTTTTGTGTGTTCTGTCTTTATACCAAGATAAACAAATATAGTTGACACGACAAGGTAATAGAAAGACTCAAGACAAAAATATATCTGGTGGTTAGCAGCACATTCTCAAGCTAGGGTCTACTATTCTCCAAATATTATAAATATTCTTGCTTCTTATTGTTATAGTGGGAGTTGGGCAGGGTCAGTGGTCAGAAAGGAATAGGAATTTGCTAAAAATGTCAGCCTTTTCTGTTATAAAGTGTTCTTGATTTTATGGAAAACTCATATGCTGACCCTGTGAACATACATACGTAAACATCATGCCTTCTTCAAGTTCACCAAATTATGAACTGTGTGGTTAGCACATTTACTGAAAATGACTAGGAATAAATGGCGTGTTTTAATGCACAATGAAAGGATAAAAATTATCAACAATGAAAGGATAAAAAATAAAAATTAAAGATGCAGCACATTCAAGTTCTCAAGTACTTAGGATTTTTTCTGAAGAAAATTTTAAAAATCTAAAACCAAAATAAAAGTCATGAAAGAGGAACAGTTCTTATTTAATAACTCTTGCAAAAAGTTATCTCATACCCTACTATGTTGCTTGCATGTGAAATTTATGCCTCGTGTCTTTTTAATTAACTAATATTCTCACTATATTTTTAATATTTTATATACTTACTTACTTTTATATTCCAGTATAATTAACATATAGTGTTATATTAGTTTCAGATGTACAATATAGTGATTCAACAATTCTATACATTACTCAGTGTTCATCATGATAAGTGTGATCTTAATCCCCTTCACCTATTTCACCCATCCTTCATGTGTGTCTTTTAAATTATAAGAAAGATAGGGGCGCCTGGGTGGCGCAGTCGTTAAGCGTCTGCCTTCAGCTCAGGGCGTGATCCTGGCGTTCTGGGATCGAGCCCCACATCAGGCTCCTCCGCTGGAAGCCTGCTTCTTCCTCTCCCACTCCCTCTGCTTATGTTCCCTCTCACTGGCTGGCTGTCTCTGTCAAATAAATAAATAAAATCTTAAAAAATAAATAAATAAATAAATAAATTATAAGAAAGATGAACATGTGGTTAGGATTGTATAACTGGTTTAACCAACATGATGTTTATAACAGCTATAATCAGAAGAGCCAAACCCTGGAAACAAACCAAATTCAACAGGTAAATGAACACATAAATTGTGGGGTCTTATTATAATGAAATGCTATTTGGCAATAAAAAGGAATGAACTACTGATGCATGTTAACAGGATGGATAAATTTTTTTTTTTAAGATTTTATTTATGAATGAACTACTGATGCATGTTAACAGGATGGATAAATTTTTAAAACATTGCGCTCCGCAAAAAAAGCCAGATTCAAAAGGATAAACATTATATAACTCCATTTATATGAGATCTTAGAGAACAGACAAAATGAATCTACAGTGAGAGAAAGCAGATTAGTAGTTGCTTGAAGATTGTGTATAGGAGATGGGGAGATGGAGAGATTTGTGAAAAAAGGAGTATGGAATGTTTGAGGTGATGGAAATGTTCTAAATCTTGATTAGAATGGTAGTTACATAGAGGTACACATTTGAAAAACCTCATCGAACTTGGAGCATTTTATTATATTTTAAATTACACCTTCATTTTTAAATTTAAAAGATATTATTAGTGTTTTTTTTTCTGATAATATCAGCTTATGGTATTTGAAATAATTATAATGGTATATAGCCTTTTAGAAAAAACATTTTTTTTCTAGAAGTAACATTCAATTTGGATAATATTGCAAGATTCTGTAATTATTAGATTATACTCTGGCTATAATCTGTTAACAAGAGGGGTCAGAGTCTGGTATAAGAGAATTTAAAAGATTTACTAAAATTTAATATGTAAACTTTAAAATTTCTTACAGTTTAATACTGTATTTTAACTTTAATCCCTAATTTCCTGAAGAGTGGTTGTCATTGTTTTAGACTTGAAAGACCAAAGCCAAAATTTATTACAGGGCAAAATTTTTCACAGTGCCTGCCAATTTAGATGTTGAGTATGTGACTCTTCTCTAATTCCACAGTAACGCATATCAATATGTTAAATTTGGTGTGAAGTACAGGATTTGTTTCAAACTAATAATGTGCTTCCTATACTATCCTCTCTCCTTTTGTGTTTTTTTAAAAATATTCCACCATAAAAACTGGCAGTCATTAAAAAAAAAAAAAGAATAGTGGCTTAATTCCAAAGACATTTCTAGATAGAAAACTCTGTTAAGCGTCAAAGCAATTTTGATCTCTTCACTTCTTTTTAAAGAGAATTCTGAAAAAAACAGTTCTTTTCTACACTATTTTCATAAGCTTCTATTGACAAACCCTCAGCATCAAAATGGACTATTGACATCGTTATTTCTTCCTTTATATTTTATCTGTCCTTGAGACATATTTGTCAGTTGTACTTTACAGTTCTAAAAATTGTGAAGCACACCTTGTAAATCTTGTACTAGCATTTATTTCTATTCACCCTTTTTCTTAGAAATAGACGTGTTGAGGATATGAAATGTTGCTTCACCTCTCACTTCAAAGGAACCTGTGCTTAGTCTTCATGTTCTTCCCCGCTTCTCACTGATAAAAGTGTTCACGCTTTTCGTTGTACATTCTTACACATCTGTGAACCTCAAGGATTAAGTGAATTTAAATGATCTTTTCAGTAGAGATAAAAGGTCAAAAACTTATGGGCCTTTCTTCTAACACATATTTCTTTTTTCTTTTAAAAGCCTTGCAGTATATTTCAGAAATATTATCTTGGACCTTTTTCTTTTGTCTCTATAAAAAGGAAACAAATTGTTAAATCCACCATAGCTAAACAAACTGAAATATAATATTTAATAAGAAATTGAGTCTGTTTTTGGTAGAAAGAAAAGTATTTGTTAGTCTTTTTCATGATGAAACCGGACAGACACCTTCAGACAAAGGCTCAGTGAGATTGGTAATGTACTTTTAAATGACACCTTGGTCTTCTGGCCAAAAGCTAAAAAGTAGGTGATATTGCATTATATCATTCCATTGGGTAATTTTTATAGCTGCCTCAAAGACTTTGTAAAATGAGGCTGGATATAAATCAGTCCTCAAGAGGCTGAACAAACATGAGGTTTTTCAAAGCTACATGCTCTTTGCTGTGCTAAATATGATAAAAACATTGTTTTTATTTGCAAGTCCCACACTTTTTTAGTACATAAATATAAGTCCACTTTGCACTTCAGGTATTCACAGTTTTCCCTTCAGCTGTCATCCTGAGCACCTGGATATAATAGTAACCTTGTAAATTAAATAGCTTATTAATGCGTTCAACATATATTTATTGGGCATTTCTATGCCACACATTGGACAAGGTGCTGGCAAATGATGTAGGTAGAGGCCCAGTTCCTGCCGAGCCAAGAGTCTGTTTCTCCTGTGGGTTCCGTTTTCCACATATTTAAAAAATATGCCTAGCATTTCTAATTTTCAGGAATTAACATTTTCATTAGGAAGTTACAAATCTTCTAACCCTATTTCACACGTGTATTTTAAATTATAATTTATCTCTTTGTGACTATATTTAGCTCCTTAACGAGAGGGCTTTGGGATCCAAATCCAAATACTTGGCGTAACAAGAATCAAAGGAGGATACGTCACATAATGCATTCAGCTCCTAAGAGTATCAAGATAACAGTAGAAGGTCTGGCTTAGATGGGGCCTCAGCTGTCACCTCTATTTAGGAGTAAGGTGCAAACCTGCCTGTGCTCGGGGATTCACCAGGGGCATGTGCTAAACACGAATTTCCCCAGTCTCACTCACAAGGATTCTCAGACAGTAGCTGGGGATGAGGATTCAGTATTTATCTTTTTTAAAGATTTTATTTATTTGAGAGAGAGAGAGAGAATGAGTGGGAGAGGGGGAGGGGCAGAGAGAGAAGCAGACTCCCTGCAGAGCAGACAGCCTGACATGGGGCTCGATCCCAGGACCCTGAGATCATGACCTGGGTCGAAGTCAGACACGTAAACTGACTGAGCCACCCAGGCACCCCCTGTATTTATTTTTAAACTAAGCACCTGGGTGATAAACTGGACTCAGTACCAACATTTAGAAATCTTCAATTTCACCCATTCTCCAATATAATATATAAATTCCATCTGCCCCTCACAATAACAAATCTCATCCAGTCCCTGCTTGAATACTGCTAGTGATGGAGAACTAAATACCTCTAAAAGGGAGAATATTTCACTTTTATAATTTTTTTTAAGATTTTTAAAAATTTATTTGTCAGAGAGAGGGATCATGACCTGAGCCAAAGGCAGATGCGTAAGTGACTGAGCCACCCAGGAGTCCCAGCATTTCACTTTGAACCACCTCTAAGTGATTAGAACAGGCTTCTTTTCACTGAGCTGATACGTGTTTGCTGCCTTGTGTCTTCTGCTTTCTGGATTACACAGAATAAAAACTAATTTATCTTTTTTTATTATAGCCCTACATAAGCTATAATTTGTAGACAGTTAAATCTTCTCTTCCTCTGAAATGTACCCTCAGTTCAACAATATTTTGAAAATTCAGTAGCCTCAGGTCACTTCATGATGGATAAAGAAAGATAAATACAGCTGGCCTTCAGCCATAATTCCGTTTGCAAGATTCTGCATTTATTCCTCTTTTTCTTCCTCCTTCTCTTTTGGGAATCTAACAGCTATAACTTGGGATGGGGAGAAGCCTGTGATGAGGAGACATGTAAATATACTATTTATCTCTATCTCACTAATATGGAGAGACATATTACATAGATGGCTTCTTCTGCTAGTATTAATGAAGAAGGACTGAGTGGAAGGTAGCCATGGTGATACATATGTAAGGAAGGGAGAACTTCACACTTATGTGGATGAGAAAGCATCAGAAGCCACCTGGAGATCTTGGATAGGTCCTTGGAATGGATACATTTCAGTCAGCCACCAACCAAAGCAAGAAGACAATTGCAAAGGTGTCCAGTGAAATCTCAAGAAGAGATAGGATGAAGAGAGGGGGAGGCAATGGGAGAAGAATCTAACTTCATCCTGATTACTTCTTTGCACGGGTTCATGTTCATTCGAAAATCACATTTCATCTTCAGTGTATCATGACATACATAGAATGAATTCTAAAGAAAATAAGCAAAAGTGTGCCTTCCAGGGTGAATAAGGAGAAGAATCTCAGAATGGCATGCTGGGCAAAAGAATGTTGTTGACCAAAAAAAGGAGAAATGTATCAACTTCCTTTTCATTGAGGAATTTTGAATGTATGTACTAATCCTTTGGTGGCAGTGTCATCTGTGCTCATAATAGCCAGAGGAGGGAGAAGAGGGATAATTATCATGACATGCTCACCCAGAGAACATTTCTGCCCAGTTTTTCTCTCTTCCTGCCCCCTCTATGTATCCTTCTCTGTTTTCTGCTCAACTATCAGATAAAACACTATCATTAAAAAATAAACCTTTGGGGGCACCTGGGTGGTGCAGTCAGTTGAGCATCCAGCTCTTGGTTTCAGGTCAGATTGTGATCTTGGGGTCATGGGATCGATCCCTGAGTCGGGCTCCATGCTCAGCACAGAGTCTGCTTGAGATTTTCCCTTCCTCTCCCTCTGCCCCTCCTGCTCATGCTCTTTCTCTCTCTAAAAAAGTAAATAGTAGTAGTAGTAATAATAATAATGATAATAATAATAAATCTTTAAAAAATAAAAATAATAAAAAATAAATATTAAAAAAATTTTTCCCTTCCTCTCCCTCTGCCCCTCCTGCTCATGCTCTTTCTCTCTCTAAAAAAGTAAATAGTAGTAGTAGTAATAATAATAATGATAATAATAATAAATCTTTAAAAAATAAAAATAATAAAAAATAAATATTAAAAAAATAAACTTTTGTTGAGCACCTGCTAGATGTTTAGCCATGTGTATCATGGCTTTCATTTTAAATGGAAATTTGTACTTCTGTTTGGTTGTTTAAACTGAAAAACTGGGAATGAATAAAAAATAGTGCTCTTGTACTTCTCCGGCTATTGCTAAAATGCCCTCTAGAGGATTTCACTCATGTGGGGCCGTTAAAAAAAAAAAAAAAAAAAAAGACAATGACAAATTGAAGGGAGTACAGAGAAGCAAAGTGATAGAATGTTTAGAAAACAAGGTTTGTCAGAAAAGGTGAACCTAACTAGATATGTTCAGTCTGAAGGAAAAGAAGAAAACCTAAGGGACAGCTGAGAATAATCTAAAATACACAATGAGATATACACTCGGACAGAAATCAATTATTCTCATTAACAAAAAGGACAGGTCTCGGGGTGACAGCCTTAAACTCTGCAAGGAATAAGTGATGTGAGGTCCAACATTAGAAAAGGCTCAACATGTTTTTTTAAACCTGCTATATGAGAAAGGCAGGGAGGAGGAGGTATTAAACGCTGGTGTCTAGGGACACCACTGTGAAGACTTCTTTGGCAGAAACATTTAAGCCTGAGATGGGATACCCATCCGGCAGATATAATGCTTTAAATATGAAATCAATCCTGCTATATGCAGTCTCATAAATGTAGTATGAGAAAGCAGGTGAGTATAAATTATGGCTGTGTTGGCGCCACAGGCTCTTCTGTGTGTTGAGAGTATGGTACCATAGTAATGGCTTTTGTTTGCACTAATTATCTGCTTGCATTCACTTGTATAACTTTACCATCATTCTGAAATTCCTTTGTCCAGCCAAAGTAGAATCTTTTAATAATCCTGCACATGTGTGGAACATAGATACTGAGTATTAGTTATGCAGAGCGTGTCATAGGTACATCTTTAAAGTTTCAGCAAAAAGATCCAAAATGAAACAAAAACTTATTTTTTTTCCTAGAAGCACCTGAAAAATTGACTCTTGTTCATACATCTCCATTTTCTTTTCATTCCGTTTCTTGGCTACCCATTCACCTCTTTTTCAAAATGCAGAAGTAAATATGAACCAGAAACTTCAGGGTGACTTGAATTTACCTTTTCTGGATTAATTTGAATTTTACCTTGTCACTAACAAACACATTGTAAGTGTTTCTTTTATAGATCTAGACAATTTAAGTGGAACTGAAAATCCTAACTCCAAACAAGGCCTTCTTTAGGATATGTAATTGGCTCTCTGTAGAGATCAAAGCACCCACTTCCCATCTAATCCTACAAAGGAAACTCATTGTGATCCAAAGTAGTCACTGTTTTATATTTGGGGTTTATCCACTGCAGGTGAGTATTAAATGAGGGGTCATGGGCTGCAACCCCTAACTTCACACAACAAGCCTGAAAGTAATTATTCCCTTATGTGATTCTTTCCTGGAAGGATTATGATAATTAGTGTGCTTTAAAAAAATATATAAGGTACAGTTTACGGGATGAAATACATTCAGAGAATATCTGTTGAAAATAAGTGAAATACAAGTTCATGTTTATCTTTAGGCTTGTTTTTTTTTTGTTTGTTTGTTTTTCATTTTTTGGTTTTTGGCCATTGTTTAGCATTTCGAGGATGACATAATGGATTCTTATTATACAAGCACTGTACTGGGTTTAGCCCGCCCAGAAAGAGCATCTGGCATGAAGTCTGTGAAAAACAAACTCTTACATGATTAGGGGATTCAGAGCTCTGAACTCTGTCCCTTCTATTATATCCTTAGGAAAAGCCCTGTCATTCTTTTTAAGCATTTAAACTTATTATTAAGTTTAACTCTTAAAGTCCTTAAATATTTTTTTCTCAAAACAAGAGCCCAGGCAAGTAACCAGTATTTTAAACATGAGGTTACAGTGTACTATTTTTCTTCAAAGAGAATGAAATATTAGTATTCAGTAACAGCCCAGCAAGGACACTGTGTGTAGAGCCATAGGCTCATATTTAAAAATGAGTGGTCTTGTGATTAGGGATGGGATATAGATTTCCAATAGCCAAAGAGTTGAGAATAACCGTAGTACTTGGAATGTAGGACAAGGAAAAGATGAGGACATGAAGAATCACTTTATTATTTGTAAATAGTCCATGCTTGCAGATTTGAGCACATGGAATCAATGCTAGGTTCATTAAAAGAGCATTAGGGAACCAACGTGCCTGGACAATGATCTAAAGTTGTACCACTTTTCTAACTCCATTTCCCAAAAGTCTTTACGTAATTTCTCAAGCTTGTCACTGGCCTCTTTAATCAATAATCCAGTGACTTTTCTTCTGCCATTTCTTATTTGTTCATACTCTACCCTTGGGACCTTTCTCCAAAGTCCCTCTTTGCCCTCCCTGGCACTGGCTATCCTGATTCTTATGCAAATCCTCTGCTCCTCCTCTGTTTTATTGTCTCATCCCAACCTAGTGCCCTCTTGCAGTATGGAGCACTATTATAGTAGCCTCTGATTAATAGGTCCTCCTGACTGGTGTAGCCTTTACTATGGACCAGACTATCAAGAGTCATTGCTGTGCTCACACAGGTTCAATGGCCTTCCTTTATGGGTTGAAGATTCAAATTTTAAGTCCTCCAAAACCAACTTTATTACTGTGGCTTTTTTTCATGAATCCTTGCCTAGCCAAATTGATCAGTCCTTCTTGTCCATATATTCTTCAACATATTCACTCCTAATTTTATCTCGAGGTAAGTCTCTCAAGTTTTACCAATATCCTCGTAATTTACTTATTATTTTTCTTCCTTAATTTACTTATTACTTTCTTACTTATTATTTTCTTATAATTTCCAGCCAGAAAGGAATTAAGATGGTTGAAACGAGTAGTAACCAAACAATAAAACAAAAGAGTTTTAAAATTCAAAAATCTGGATTTGTTTTTACCTTTCTCCTTCTGTTTTATTTTTATGTAGAAAAGTAGAAACCCCTTTTAAGAGTTCATCAGTGAAGTAAATTAAAAAACATAAGGTCTTCCTAAGCAAAGAAGTTAAACATTTCTTGTTTACCTATCTAAAACATCGAGCAGTTTCATGTATATTTTGACTACAAAATTGGATTTTCTAAAACAAAATATTTATTTATTGGGAGATAGAAGTAGAGACTTACTAGCATTTACGATGTATGGAAGTCTTACCTACATTTTAGTTAATCAAAAGCTGTAACTTGAGTCAAAGTAGAAGAAATCATTGTGATTAGAGGGATTTTTTTAAAATTTAGCTTTATTTAAATTCAATTAATTAACATATAATGTATTATTAGTTTCAGAGGTAAAATTAAATGTTTCATCAGTCTTATATAATACCCAGTGCTCATTACATCACGTGCCCTCCTTAATGTCCATCACCCAGTTACCCAACCCCATCACCCCCTCCCCTCCAGCAACCCTCAGAGAGTCTCTTATGGTTTGTCTCCCTGATTTCATCTTATTTTTCCCTCCCTTCCCCTATGTACTCTATTGTTTCTTAAATTCCACCTAAGAGTGAAATCATATGATAATTGTCTTTCTCTGATTGACTTATTTAACTTAGCATGGTACCCTCTAGTTCCATCAATGTCATTGCAAACGGTAAGATTTCATTTTTCGATGGCTGAGTAGTATTCCATTATATATATCCCTTCATCTATTGATGGACATCTGGGCTCTTCCCATAGTTGGGCTATTGTGGACATTGCGGCTATAAACATTGGGGTGCAGATGCCCTTCAGATCACTAAGTTTTTATCGTTTGGGTAAATACCTAGTACTGCAATTGCTGGGTCCTAGGGTAGCTCTATTTTCACCTTTTGAGGAACCTCCATACCGTTTTCCAGAGCTGTATCAGCTTGCATTCCCACCAGAAGTGTAAGAGAGATCCCCCTTTCTCCACATTCTCGCCAACATCTGCATTTCTGGAGTACTTAATTTAAGCCATTCTGATTGTGTGAGGTGGTATCTCATTGTGGTTTTGATCTGTATTTCCCTGATCTGAGTGATGTTGAGCACTTTTTCATGTGTCTGCTGGCTATTTGTATGTCTTCTTTGGTGAAATGTCTGTTCATGTGTTCTGCCCATTTCTTGACTGGATTATTTGTTCTTTGGGTGTTGAGTTTGAGAAGTTCTTTATAGATCTTGGATACTAGCCTTTTTATCTCTAACACATTTGCAAATATCTTCTCCCATTCTGTAGGTTGTCTTTTGGTTTTCTCAACTGTTTCCTTTGTGGTGTGAAAGCTTTTTATCTTGATGAAGTCCCATAGTTCATTTTTGCTTTTTTTTCCCCTTTCCTTTGGAGAGGTATCTAGCAAGAAGTTGCTGCGGCCAAGGTCAAAGAGGTTGCTGCCTTTGTTCTCCTCTAAGATTTTGATGGATCCCTGTCTCACATTTAGGTCTTTCATCCATTTTGAGTATATTTTTGTATGTGGTGTAAGGAAATGGTCCCGTTTCATTCTTCTGCATGTGACTATCCAATTTTCCCAACACCATTTGTTGAAGAGACTTCTTTTTTCCATTGGATAGTCTTTCCTGCTTTGTCAAAGATTAGTCGACCATAAAGCTGAGGGTGTATTTCTGGGTTCTCTATTCTGTTCCATTGGTATATGTGTCTGTTTTTGTGCCAGTACCATACTGTGTTGATGACTGCAGCTTTATAATAGAGCTTGAAGTCTGGAATTATGATGCTACCAGCTTTAGTTTTCTCTTTCAACATTCCTTTGGCTATTTGGGATCTTTTCTAGTTCCATACAAATTTTAGGATTATTTGTTCCAGCTGTGTGAAAAAAGTCGATGGTATTTTGATAGGGATTACATTGAATGTGTAGATTGCTCTTGGTAGTATAGACGTTTTAAAAATATTTGTTCTTCCAATCCATGAACATGGAACATTTTTCTATTTCTTGGTGTCTTCCTCAGTTTTGTTTATGAGTGTTCTACGGTTTTTTGAGTACAGATTCTTTGCCTCTTTGATTAGGTTTATTCCTAGGTATCTTATTGTTTTTGGTGCAATTGTAATGGGATCGACTCCTTAAATTCTCTTTCTTCTGTCTCATTGTTGGTGTATAGAAATGCAACTGATTTCTGTGCATTGATTTTCTACCCTGCGAGTTTGCCGAATTCCTGTATGAGTTCTAGCAATTTTGGAGTGGAGTCTTTTGGGTTTTCCACATACAGTATCATGTCATCGGCAAGGAGTGAGAGTTTGACTTCTTCTTTGCCAATTCAGATGCCTGTTCTCTTTGTTGTCTGATTGCTGAGGCTAGGACTTCTAGTACTATGTTGAACAACAGTGATGATAGTGGACATCCCTGCCATGTTCCTTGTCTTAGGGAAAAAAGTCTGTTTTTCCCCATTGAGAATGATAGATGCTGTGGGCTTTTTGTAAATGGCTTTTATGATATTCACATATGTTCCCTCTATCCCTACACTATGAAGAGTTTTAATCAAGAAAAGATGATGTACTTTGTCGAATGCTTCTTCTGCATAAATCGACAAGATCATATGGTTCTTGTCCTTTCTTTTACTAATGTAGAGTATCACTTTGATGATTTGTGGATCTTGACCCACCCTTGTGGCCCAGGAATAAATCCCACTTGGTCCTGGTGGATAATCCTTTTAATGTACTGTTGGATCCTATTGGCTAATATCTTGGTGAGAATTTTGGCATCCATGTTCATCAGGGATATTGGTCTGTCATTCTCCTTTTTGGTGTGGTCTTTGTCTGGTTTTGGGATCAAGATAATGCTCAGAAAGAGTCTGGAAGTTTGTTTCTAGGAATGCAGGCATTTCTTCCAGAATGCCTACTTTGTTGGCATATAGTTGCTCATAGTATGTTCTTGTAATTGTATTTCTTTGGTGTTGGTTGCGATCTCTCCTCTTTCATTCATGATTTTATTTATTTGGGTCCTTTCTCTTTTCTTTTTGATAAGTCTGGCCAGGGCTTTATCAATCTTATTAATTCTGTCAAAGAACCAGCTCCTAATTTCGTTGATCTGTTCTACTGTTCTTTTGGTTTCTATTTCATTGATTTCTGCTCTAATCTGTATGATTTCTCTTCTGCTGGATTTAGGCTTTATTTGCTGTTCTTTCTCCAGCTCCTTTAGGTGTAAGGTTAGGTTGTATATTTGAGACCTTTCTTGAGAAAGGCTTGTATTGCTATATAGTTTCCTCTTAGGACCGCCTCTGCTGCATCCCAAAGGTTTTGAACAGTTGTGTTTTCATTTTCATTTGTTTCCGTGTATTCTTTTTTTTTAAATTCTTTTTTTTTTTAAAGATTTTATTTATTTATTTGACAGAGACAGCCAGTGAGAGAGGAACACAAGCAGGGGGAGTGGGAAAGGAAGAAGCAGGCTCATAGCGGAGGAGCCTGATGTGGGGCTCGATCCCATAATGCCGGGATCACACCCTGAGCCGAAGGCAGACGCTTAACCGCTGTGCCACCCAGGCACCCCTCCATGTATTCTTTTTTAATTCTTCTTTAATTTCCTGGTTGACCCATTCATTCTTTAGTAGGATGTTCTTTTTCTTTTTTTTTAAAGAATTTTTATTTATTTATTTGACAGAGATAGACAGCCAGCGAGAGAGGGAACACAAGCAGGGGGAGTGGGAGAGGAAGAAGCAGGCTCCCAGCGGAGGAGCCTGGTGTGGGACTCGATCCCGGAACACCAGGATCACGCCCTGAGCCAAAGGCAGACGCCTAACGACTGCACTACCCAGGCGTCCCTAGTAGGATGTTCTTTAACCTCAACGTATTTTTGTTCCTTCCACATTTTATCTTGTGATTGAGTTCAAGTTTTAAAGCATTGTGGTCTGAGACTATGCAGGGAATAATCCCAATTTTTGGTACTGGTTGAGACCTGATTTGTGACTCAGTATGTGATCTATTCTGGAGAATGTTCCATGTGTACTTGAGAAGAATGTGTATTCTGTTGCTTTAGCATAAAATACTCTGACTATATCTGTGAAATCCATTTGGTCCAGTGTGTCATTTGAAGTCCTTGTTTCCTTTTTTTTTTTTTAAGATTTTATTATTTGATAGACAGAGAGCACAAGCAGGGGGAGCAGCAGGCAGAGGGAGAGGAAGAAGCAGGCTCCCTGCTGAGCAGACAGCCCAACGTGGGGCTCAATCCCAGCACCCTGGATCATGACCTGAGCAGAAGGCAGATGCTCAACTGACTGAGCCACTCAGGTGCCCCTAAAGCCCTTGTCTCATTACTGATCTCCTTAGATGAGCCATGCATTGTAGTGAGTGGAGTGTTAAAGTCCCATACTATTATTTTATTATTATCAAAGTGTTTCTTTAGTTTGTTATTAATTGGTTTATATAATTGGCTATTCCCATGTTAGGGGCATACATATTTACAATTTTTCGATCTTCTTGTTGGATAGCCACTTTTATTATGATATAGTGTCCCTCTTCATCTCTTATTACAGTCTTTGGTTTAAAACCTAATTAGTCTGATGTAAAGATTGCTACCCCAACTTTCTTTTGATGTCCATTAGCATGATAGATGGTATTCCACCCCATCACTTTCGATATGGAAGTGCCTTTGGATTTAAATGAAGTTCTTGTAGACAGCATCTCAATTGGTTTTGTTTTTTTATTCAACCTGATGCCCTGTGTCTTTTGATTGGAGCATTTAGCCCCTGTACATTCAGAGTAATTATTGAAAAATATGAATTTAGTGCCACTATATTACCTGTAAAGGCACTGTTTCTGTATATTGTCCCTGTTCCTTTCTAGTCTCTATTACTTTAGGGCTCTTCTTTGCTTAAAGGATCCCCTTTAATATTTCTTGCAAGGCTGGCTTAGTGATCACAAATTCTTTTAGTTTCTGTTTGTTCTGGAAGCTCTTTATCCCTCCTTCTATTCTGAATGACAACCTTGCTGGATAAAGTATTCTTAGTTGCATTTTTTTTTTCTTGTTTAGCACCTTGAATACATCATGACAGTCCTTTCTGGCCTGCCAGGTCTCGGTGGACAGGTCTGCTGCCAGCCTTACATTTCTACCCTTGTAGGTTATGGACCTCCTGTCCTGAGCTGTTTTCCAGATTTTTTTCTTTATCTCTGAAATTTGTAAGCCTTACTATTATACGTGTAGCTGTTGACCTATTTTTATTGATTTTGAAGGGGTTTCTCTATGCCTCCTGGACTTGAATGCCTGTTTCCTTCCCCAGATTAAGAAAGTTCTCAGCTATAATTTGTTCAAATAATCCTGCCTCTTCCTGTCTCACTCTCTTTCCTCTTCTGTGACCCCAATTATTCTAATATTGTTTTGCTTTATGGTATTGCTGATCTCTCAAGTCCTCCTCTCATGATGCAGTAGTCGTTTATCTCTCTTTTTCTCAGCTTCCTTATTTTCCATCATTTTGTCTTCTACATCACTGAATCTCTTCTTTTTCATTTATTTTAGCAGTTAGATCCTCCATTTTTTATTGCTTCTTAGAAATAGCCCTTTGATTTTGACCTGATTAGATTTTAGTTCTTTATTTCTCTGGTAAGTGATTCTCTAGTGTCTTCTATGTTTTTTTCAAGCCCAGCTAGTTTCTTTATAATCATTCTTTTAAAATCTAGTTCCAACAGCTTACTTATATCCATATTTATTAGATCTCTGGTTGTGAGTTCTGCTTCTCGTTCTTTTTTTTTTGGGGTGAATTCCTCTGTCTTGTCATTACGTCCAGAAAAGAATAGATGAGAGGGAGGGAAGTTACAAATATAGCAACAACAACTCCAGAAAAGTATACACTACAGAAATCAGAAGAGAAATGAAAAAGAAAAAAGGAAAAAAAAAATGAGAATAAAATCAAACAAGAAGTAGAACAGAACAATAAACTGGATCCTCAGTGTATCTTGGTCTGTTTGTTAGAAGAATCTAGATCCCAAAATAGGCAAAAAAATACACATACACACACACACACACACACACACACACAGAAACATGTAGTTGAACACAATGAAAGGAAGCCAAAAGTGAAAATATATATACCATAAAATTGATAATAGTTGAAAAGGATAATAAAATATAAACTGAAGGACTAACAAATGATAACTATACCAGAAAAATGTACACTACACTAATCAGAAGAGAAAAGAAACCAAAAAGAAAAGAAAAGGAAATAAAATTGGAATAAAATGAAACAAGAAGTAGAAGAACAGAACAATAAACTAGATCCTTGGTGTATTTTTCTGTTTGTTAGAAGAAAGTAGATACCAAAATAAGGAAGAATGAAAACCATATATATATATATATACATATGGTTTTCATTATCTATCTATATATATACATATATATGTGTGTGTATATATATACACATGTATATATATATGTATATATATATATATATATACACACAAAAAGTATTTGAATACAATGAAAGGAAGCCAAAAATGAAAAAAAAATATATATATATAAACTATAGATGTAAAAATCAAATTTAAAAAAACACTTAAAAACAATAATTGATAAGATATTTGTAAAGGATAAGAAAATATAAAACGGAAGGACTAAAGAATAGTAATATTAAATCACGAATGCTATATACTTCTTTCCCCCAAGAGCTGGAGTTTTACAGCTGTGCATGATCAGTAAACTTGGTATTAGTTCCTGCTGGTCTTCTGGGGGAGGGGCCGGTGGCGCTGATTCTCAGGTGTCTTTGCCCTGGAGTAATTGCACGCCCTTGCCAGGGGGCTGGGTTCCATGTAAGCAGCTCAAGCGGCTCGGGAGTTGGGCGTGGGGCACTGAAAATGGCGGCGCCGTTCTCTAGCTCTGGAGCTGAGAGTTCGCATCTGATACTCTTTGGTGAGCCCTCACAGGAAAGCGGTCAATCACTCTTGTCTCCCTGGTTTCCCTCCGAACTTGTGTTCACCCACCCTTGCTTGAGCATTTTTGTCTCAGACACGGGACCCCACTTCGAGTCTCCAAACTTCACGGACTCCTGAGGTGTAAACCTACCCCCCTCCTCCTGGGCGAGGTAAGGGGGTTTCCCCTCCGTTCTGCCTCTTGCTGGGCCCCTGCTTCGAGAGCATTCACTTGACAGTGCAGCAGTTCAGGGTTTACAGCAACACCGAGCAGAACGCCAGGGCCTCGTCGCACCGTTTGCAGCCGGCTTCCCCACTCCAATACCTGGGGACTCAGCCACACTTGGGCACCCCCATTGTTTTTGTGACCCCGTGGATCCTGAGACCACGGTGTCCCACCTGTGATTCCGCCCTGCTTCGCTTCCTGAGCGCCTTTCAGGTAAGCTTCTAAAAGTTACGATTTTGTGCTCGCTGCTAACTCTTTCCCGTAGTTGGCTTTCAGAGGCTCTCTCCCTCCGCGGTTTATCTTTGGATATATCGCCTTGGATTCATGTCTCTGCACCTCCTACTTTGCAAAAAGTGGTCGCTTTTCTATTTGTAGAATTGTAGCACTTCTCTCAGATCTCCGGTTAATTTTGTAAGTTTTCAGAATGATTTGATAATTATCAGATGAAACTAGCTTTCCTTACTTCTCCGCCATCTTGGAAGGTCTCCTACAGGGGTTTTTGTTGTTGTTGTTTTAAATTTACTTGATCCTTACATTTTTGCCTTTGCCTTATAGACTATCTCTTTAAACTTCTTTAGCACTGAGGTAAGATGTTAGTGTTAATAGGCTATCCTATGAAGATAGTGATTCTGAAGTTTCTTAGTACCTCAAGTTTTTATAACAAATATGCTTATGAAAATTCCTCCTCTTCTTCCCCTGACTCTACTCTCTGCTATTTTTCTAGGGTGCTGTCCTGGCTATCTTCTTTCCTTACTCTATCAAGTCTGAGTGACCTTATTTAAGTTTGTGAGATCCCTTGTCACATGTGTACAGTTGTCTTTGTCCTGCATCTCCCTCCTGTGTATGGGACCCAGATATATAAGTATATGTTAATCTATATGGCAGACCAGTATTCTGAAAACAGCAAGGGTTTTAGAGTTATCAGGGTATTGGCTTGGTTTTATCAGTTCTTATCGGGATGATTTTGAAGAGGTATATCGATCTCTTTGATCTTCATTTTCTTTATATTTAAAATGAGGATATTGATTTTTACCTAAATATGGTTTTGTTAAGTATTAAATAATGTAACACATGCAAAATAGCAAACAGAATCTGATGGATGATAATTAGTAAGTGACAGGTACTGTTATTATTAATTTTATCCTTTATAACTTGCAACAGTCGTAGAATACGGAGAAAAAGAAGTTTAAGACTCCCTGAATTGTACCAGGGGAGAATACTGACTTTTGTGCATCTAGTAACTGTTTGATTCTGGCCTGATTGATGAGTTTGAATCTAGGGGTTATTGACCAGCAGGTTTCAAAAGGTACAGTGTCTCCCCACTATGGGGCACCTGGAGGTGTGGAGATGGAGAATCTGGTTGCCAGAGTGTTTGGGGCTGTATATTACTGGCATTTAGTGGGGATTGACTGGGGGTCGGGGGACAGGTATTTTAAATGCCCTGCAATGAGCAGGATAATCCCACCAACAAAGAATTTTCCTGTCTAGGATGCCAGTGGCACCCCCAATGAGATAATCCCATCAAGTTCTGCTCCCTCAGCCGTGGCTTGTCAGTGTGAGGGCCCTGTGGATTAAAAGTCACTTTGAGGACCACCCTCCAAGCGTAGGCCTGCATCAAGATCCATTGAGCTTAATGCTTATCCCACCCCTCTCAGGCCTTCTCTAGACCCGAGGCTTATTTAGCCAAGTGTTTGAAAGACTATGTGGAAGAAGGTGATAAGCTTCCTCTTCTAAGGAGCACACAGAGGAAATGAATTCCTGCTGGGTTAAGAGGGATTTAGGTCAGCTCTGCAAAGAATGACTTGATTATGAATGTTGTCAAAATTCAGGCGTAGGTTACAAATGAAAGCGTTTAAATCTCCTCTGGAAGATATTAAGAGCAGGATTACCCCTCATATTGGAAACGTTGTGTATATATAATCCTGTCTAGAAGCAGAAAGTAGATAAGAAGGTGGTCTCAAATGGCCCCTTAGAGTATTGATATATGAACACTAAGGGGCTAGCTAGCATTTTGGAAGAAACATTCTCTCTCGCTGTCCTTTCATCACTCCCGCCTTCCAAGTCTTTACAAGCCTAGGACGTAAGAGAGCCCACTTTGCTCTTTGGGGTGACCACATATGTTACATGCTCCCCCTAAAGTATCCCAGCGTTCAGTTAGTGGGAAAGAATATAATGATAACTCATTATACTCCATTTCAGTACCTGTTGTATAGACCCAAATAATATTGCTGTAGATAATGTATACATAGAAGATTATGTACATAAACATCAATCCATGTTAATGGTTCCTAGGCTATTTCTGTGAGTTGAAAGACCCTGGGAAACTATGAGCACATCATTATTTTTCAGGTGGTATGGCACAGTCATCCAGAGAAGATGGCTGGAAAAAGCAACCAAATACACATTTCCAGTTGTTTTTGTTTTATGTCTCTGTGTGAAATAAAAAGGTGGCTGAAAGAAAATCTCAGTCGAACTATTTGCTTTTGATCTGGTTTTCTTAAATGTCTAATCCCCAGTTTGACTGCTTTTCTCAGTGGTTGCTTAACCAGACTGACCATGCTCACTTCGTTAAGTTGTAGCTTGGTTGATTGTTGCTGCAGTTGGCAGAGAACTGACACATTAATCCAGGGCCCAACTTCCTTATGGTTTTATTAAAATGAGGGTGTCTTATCTCGGAGGACAGTTTCTCTTCGCTGGTATTGCTTCTTAGGTTTTAATGTATTTGCTTCAGATTGTTGCATGTGATTCTTCCCACCTGTCTTTCCTAAGTGTAAATTGAAAAATAGGATCTTCTCTTTGGAACTCATTTGTCCTTCCCTTCATCATAAAGACTTTGTGATTATGAACATTTGTGTTTTTGACAAGGATCCCTCTTTAAGACAAACTTTGTAAATAGATTGAAAGTTACTATTAAGTTAGTGCTGTGCTCATTTAAGATTGTAACTTCTTTTAAATATACGAAATATTTAATATTCAAATATCACCTTTTTAAATGTCTGAATCACTGATTTCATTTATCCAGCAAATATTCACTAAAAGCACAGTGTGTTCCAGGCATTAGATGCTGGGAATTGGTAAAAGATTTGGTTCCTGACTTCTAGGAGATTGACTTAATGGGGCAGATAGGCATGTAAACAATTATGGAATGAGGGACACCTGGGTGGCTCAGTCAGTTAAGCGCCTGCCTTCATCTCAGGTCATGATCCCAGAGTCCTGGGATTGAGTCCCATGTCAGGCTCCTTGCTCAGCAGGGAGCCTGCTTCTCTCTCTGCTGTGCACGCTCTCTCTCTCTCTGGCAATAAATAAAATCTTTAAAAACAAAACAAAACAGTTATAGTACGATATGGTAACCGCTATAGTATTGATATGTAAAAGGTGCTATAAGAATACAGAAGTAGGGGTGCCTGGGTAGTGCAGTCGTTAAAGCGTCTGCCTTCGGCTCAGGGCGTGATCCCGGCGTTCCGGGATCGAGTCCCACATCGGGCTCCTCCGCTGGGAGCCTGCTTCTTCCTCTCTCACTCGCCTGCTGTGTTCCCTCTCTCGCTGGCTGTCTCTCTGTCACATAAATAAATAAAATCTTAAAAAAAAAAAAAAAAAAAGAATACAGAAGTAGAGTACCTGACTGTACCAACAAGGAGGAAGGGTTGAAGAAAAGGAGAAAACAGTCAAGAGGGAAGGAGTAGAATTTCATGGAATTTCATGGATGAGGATAGGGAAAAGGCAGTGTCGTTGCATTTAACTCTTCATCATTAGTCTCACCATGCCTTTGTTTAATAGGCAAGAATACATGAATGAAGAGGTATTTTGAATAATTTGCTTCATCTTGAAAATTTAAGTGTTATATCATTAGATCAGAGAAGTTAGAGTATTTATTTTGATGGGGAGAAGGGGGGGTCTTTTTAAAAGTGGCACAAAGCCCCCCTCTTTTCGTTTCTTGGAATATTTTTCTGTGTTTTAGAATGATAGATTACAAAAATATGATGGAATAACTCATGCTCTGGTCATTTCTTATTTTGATAGTTACTCTTGGCAACATGGTTAAAATCCTTGCAGTGAGTCCATGTAAATGCTTTGATTATTGGAACTGCCCCATGATGGGGTAGGACTTTATATTAATGAGGACTTTGGCATCTGATCACTCAAGCAATCAGGAGAAAAAAATTCAAGCATCCTCTACATGCGATTGTGATCTAGGTACTGAGAAAGATATAGGTTAACTTAACACTATATATGTAATGTTCTCTATATAAGAGAAGTTAAAATCTTAAATGAATGCAGCCCTAACTACTTAACCTAATCACGTTGCTCGTCTTTCTCTTCATGGAGTTAATGATTTACATGGCCATTATTGGATGAAGACATATGAAGAAATTGATAAAAGGGCAAGGCAATATAGAATTGATGTCACATGAATTGAATTTGTCGACCATGTAATTTATCCAAACCACAGGATTTGGGGAAGGAGTTATTATTAACGACTCAAGGACAACAGGAATAAACCAAGGCTATATTGGGCAAACCTCATCATCTTACAAAAGAGTACGGTTTCCCCCTACAACAGAATAACACATATAGTAACTCTTGAAACAATTGGAAACATCACTTTAGGCGGAAACTAGGCAAAATGTTGTTTGGCTGAAGGGTGAGAAAGCTTTTTCATTCATGAGTGGTATCATGAGCAACAACATTGTCAATACTGCCTCCTTGGGCTCTATTAGACCAGTTCCAGTTTTGTAATACCTGAACTTGTATATGACTTTTACTTTTGCCCCTTCTTTGAAGTTTCCTATGGTTCTCAGGCTTGCCCACGACCAGGACTCAGATTTTGGTTCTCTCTTTGATGTCTGTGTCCTGATGTCATAGACCAGTCCCGCCTCCTAACACCTCTAGGTCCCCAGACTCTGTACCAGGCAGAGTACAAGGCCGTCCACTTGACTGTGAGAGATAATCAGACAGTATTAACTTTAAACATCTCATTTAACATCTCTGAATGCCATATTATTTGTAAAATCACATGATTGAAATAGATGATGTCATACATGCCAAGTATTCTCACTTTCTAGTAGAAGAATTCCCAGTAAATCCATAATAACTCCTATGGAAAGATTTCCTATCTCAAATGAAAATATGTGAGGTTGCAAGTGGTAGCCACCAAACAAAAGTCTTGCGTGTAATTTCTTAGACATAGTAACTGGTTGATAAATGGTTGTTTTATTGATGAAACCAGGTCAAGCGCCACATAACTACATGACTAACTCATTTTGAACTAATTTCCTTAAACATTATGCTTATTAAATAACTCCTTCATTTAAAAAATATTTTTAAAATAGAAAGCGCTTTAATATATGCCATTTAAAATTCATTTGTAAATATGACTTATGCCACTTTATAGTGACAAATAGATAGCCATCCATCCATTTATATGTGTAATACATATATAAATAGCTTTTATATAAAAGTATAACATATACTAGTATATGAAGAGACACAGGTGAGCCAGATCAACACAACTGTACACAGATAACAAAATGGCATGACTTTGGTATTTATTATTACACTGCAAATATGGTATATTTAGAACTATGACCCAAGCTAAGATAATGAGAAGGCACAGGAAAGGAGAATATTTCTCCCCAATGCTCACCCTATATCTTCCTTTCAATCTACTACATTTAAAGAAAGGATAAGAAAGAAGAAGAATGAAGAACGGACAGAATAATGGGGAGCTAAGGAAAAAGTTGAGAAAAATCCTCTAAACTGAGCTTTGCTGCCTCAGACCTGGGGACATTATATTAAAGCATCTAAAATAAAAGCCTATCACTGCTTTTAGTTCCCTACTTTGATTACTACATGGAGCATAAAATTTTGAAGCAAGAAAATGTTTCATTTGTTTAGTAAGACAGTGCCTCAATGTTTCGCAGGAAAGCAGCTATTAAATACATATTCATTATTAGGGTGGTTAAAATCCTAAAAAGACTAACACAAAATTAGAATGCATTGACTCTAGCATTCATAAAATATCCATGTTCATCACAGAGTCACATTTCTCTAGGGGTACATTTCTCTAGCATGATTAGGGATAATGTAATATCCTTGCCTTATGAAGAACAAAAACAAAAACACCAGTTTTTAAAAATATATATTATGTGTTAAACTAAATTTTAACACTGGATTGGGATGAAATAATCTCTGTTGTCTTCCCTTTAAATCTTCCTTCTTTAGCACTTAGCAACAGGGGCTGTAGGTGTGTGTGTGTGTACATATATATGCACATTTATATATAAAGTATATACTTTAAAAAATGGTATCAGAGAAAAATTAGTTTTGCAGGCTGTCTTTTCCAATAAACCCATTCTTCAAAATGAAAACAGTAATTCTTGGAGTATACAAAATAACAAGTACTCAGAAGTATGAGGTGGCTTCTTAAGTTAGAAAAGGCCTAAATCACCAAGAAAGTAGTGTGAGAATCTAAACATTCTTATTTGTTCAAGTCTTGAGCATTGTGTGTGTGTGTTGTTGTTGTTTTTGTTTTGGGTTTTTTTGCTTTATTCTCCTTTTATCCCATCCTGCCTTAGCAGAAGCAGCATATTATGAATTCATTTAGCTTTATGTTTGCTTAAATGTGTTTCTCTAATGGCATTATATCTTTTGGGACCATTGAATCATTTGAAGGAGAAATTACCTCATTCTTTATAATAGGATTTTGTGAGAATATCACTTTTCTAATTTTTATTGTGTTGCATATACTTCTCATTACTGAATATATGGCATTCATATTGACATTGCTCTTGGCCATAGCTACAGGTCACTGGTGATTTAGAATTAGTGAAAACAATATCCTTAAAACTTCTAACTCGTGTTCTAAAATACATCCTAGTCTTGAATCATAAGGAGCAAATGTGATCTGTAAAATCTATAGTTTGAAGAGGGAAGAAGGCCAGTTTGTATATAATATAAGTTGACTTTTGGATGAATCCTATAATCCTGTCCTCAGGTACACCATTGACATGTTCTGTACCTGTAATTAAATTTTGTTTCTAGTTGGAAAACAAGAATGATGATGGTTGTAAACCCAGGGTTGTTAACAACCTATCGAGGTCATGATTTATCGCTTGTCCTGCATGTGTAGTGCCTTAGAATTTATAAATAGACTTCACATATATTACCTCATCTGTAAGGAGACAGTGTAGGAATTCTTGGGTGAGATTTAGAATCGATACATATGTAACACTGGAGCAAAGCCTACTCTGAGTTCTCTTTGATGTTCTTAAATTATGCATCTCGATGAAACAAACATCTATACCAATCTAAAGTAGCCTTCTCTTTTTTCCTTCCTTCCTTCCTCTGCCTGCATGCACTAGCTAGAACTTGCTGTCTCTTAGTCATTCACTTTCTTACTTTCTTACTATTTTTCTACTGTGTAGAATCACGTATCCTCAAGAAATGAGAACTTCTTTCTCTAACTTCTAACTTCTGCAGGCCCGTGAAAAGACCAATCAAATGCTCTTTTTCTGGTCTGGAAAGGGAATCAATTTGATAAATTTTGCTGGAGGGAGCTAGTTACAAAAATAATGGTGTGTCTTTGCTTCTTTGAGGTAATCCCCAATAATACTGAATTTAACAACTAGCTCATATGTACTTAAAGCCACCTAAAGTTTGGGGACTTTTTGACCCAAGCTTGGATACTGCTGAAAATAAATTACTATAAGAGATAAAGATAATGATGTGTCATTTCAGTTTAATTGCAGAGAACAAACTTCATCCTAATTTTCCCCTTCTTTATTCTAATTTTAAAGATGGTTATTTTATTCTCTTGGGAGCTGTTCATATTTCAGGAACATGCCAAATCATTTACTTTTTTTTCCTCCAAACCTTTCCATGTACCTATTCAAAATATAATTTTAAATAGTCATGTCATTTCAGTTCCTTCAGTCTTAACTTTATAATGACTACATTGGATAAACCTTGATGACTGTCTATGATCTTTTTTTTAAATTTATTTTTTAAATTGCTCCCTTGGACTTTAGCATCAAGTGGTTGCATATCCTCTTTCCTGAGTTTTGTTACATATATTTCTTTCCTGATCTTGGTTTCTGTTTTCATAGTTTCCATTTTTATATTTAAAAATTTAGCTAATTAAATATGTTTATATTTTCAGGATATTGAAGATAAAATTCCACATACAGTGTGACCCAGGGGTTAATTTTCATTTATAAGGCAATGTGGTTGGAGTTTGGGCTATTTCAGGCACAGAAAAATTTGAACTTCTGGCTTAATCAGTTTCTGAACTTCTCTAAGCATGTTTTCTTATCTCTAAAATGGGATGAGTGCCTCACAGGATTGTTGCAATGATCTGATGCTATTATGTAGGTAGAAACTCTTCTGAAGAGAAAGCAGTTGCTGCAGCAAGACTCATACGTTTTTCTATGTGTGAAGCAAAACAAAAATAATTGTAATTCAGTATCATAGAAAGGAGGAATCCATTTTAACAACTCAAACTTAATCTCATTGTTTAACAGAAATTTGCTTCTTTTCGTGTGAAGTCTGGTTCTGCTCAGTAACTTATTTTCTGGCTCACCAAGTCACTGGGCAGACTCTGCCGCTGTGCTGAGGGCCACCATGGTTAACAGCAGGAGCCTGGAGCCAGACCGCAGGGTACAAATCATCCTTCTATTGCTGCCTAGCAGCGTGACTTTAGACAACTTAGCCAACTCTCTGTTTAAGCTTGTGAAGAATAAAGGAGTTACCATGTAACAGAGTACTTTATGCCTGCACATAAGAAACACTATGTAAGTGTTTTCTATTACTGTAATTATTATATAAAAACATAAACAAGCACACTTCAGCCTGCCTATTGCTGTTCTCGCCTCTCTCGCTTCATCATCTCAGAATCATAAATTGCAAAGGCAAAACAAGAGGACTTTTAATTCACATTGATTAAAAAGTGTGGTAGACAAAGTTTTAAAGTGTAGAATACACACTTTTACCGTGTTTTTAGCTATCAAATTTGTTATGTTTAGTTTTGTAGCATTACTTTGGGAAAATCTGAGGCCTCATAACTAGCACTTCACACATAATAGATATGCCATAAATATTTGCTTTTGTTATTGATTATTTGAAATCCTTTCCACCTCAAGAAAATCCTGTTCTCTTTTGATTTAGGATCAGTCCACTTGATGCCAAATGGTCTATTAACTAAACACTCTGCTGCACTACCATGTATAATAAAAATGCTTTACTGTTTGAATGGATTTTTCATTTATTTCCAGTTGGATTGGTACTATGCAAAAAAAGCCACTCTCCTTATTAACTTTCAACTTACAAATTTTTATTGATATATAAAAGGTACAACAGAGCAAAAGAACATTGACTGCCCAGCATTGACCATGTCCTGCATGGTGATGATGGGCTGTTTTAATTTAAACCAGCAGGCCATTTCTTAGTGTCTCCAGTGTACTGTGTTTATACTGCACTTACAGTTGTTTTATGAACGGTATTAACCACATCGTGTCCAATAAGAGCAACGTGTACTCATGTATTTGGAAATATTGGTAAGAATGTTTATATAATTCTGGAAATGAAAATAGAACATAAAAACGAATGTAATGGTTAATTTTATGTGTTGCCTTGACTGGGTCACGGGGCACCCAGATGTTTGGCCAGATGTTATTCCGGGTGTGTCGGTGAGGGTGTTTTGGGATGAGATTAACACTGGAATTTGTAAAATGAGTAAAGCAGATTGTCTTCCCTCATGTGAATAGCCCTCATCTAGTCAGTTGAAGATCTGAAAAGAACCAAAAAGGCTAACTCTCTCTAGTAAGAGGGAACTCTTCCTGCCTGACTGCGTTGAACTGGGACTTCAGCCTTTCTCAGCCTTTGCACCCCAGTGGAGACCTCAGCTCTTCTTAGGTCTCAAGCCTAACTAAGGTTTTCAGATGAGAATTTATACCATTGGCTCTCCTAGTTCTCAAGCTTTCGGACTTGGGCTGGATCTACCCCTGTCTCTGCTGGGCCTCCAGCTTGCCACCTGCAGATTTTAGGGCTTAACCTCCATAATTGTGTGAACCAGTTCCTTTAATAAATAAACAAATAGATAAATAATCCAGTTTTCCTGGAGAACCTTGCCTAATATAATGACCAGAAGTGGTTTAAAATTTTAAAATATCACTAGTAAGATTAGCCATTCACAAATTGTAATAGTTTCTATATAGAATCAAAAATGAAACACATGTGAAATTTGCACTGTTTGTAATTGGCAGTGATCAGCAAGTGGTAAAGCCGAATGACTTTTTAAAATGCAGTTTGTTGGGATGCCTGGGTGGCTTAGTTTGTTAAGCATCTGCTTTCAACTCAGGTCATGATCCCAGGCTCCTGGGCTCGAGTCCCACATCGGGCTCCACATCGGGCTCCTTGCGCAGCAGGGAGCCTGCTTCTCCCTCTTCTGCTCTTCCTGCTTGTGCTCTCTCCCTCTCTCTGACAAATTAATAAAAAATAAATCTTTAAAAAATAAACAAAATGCAATTTGTTGGGGGCCCAAACCAGAGTTTCTGATTCAGTAGGCCTAGGATGGGGCCCAACAATTGTGCATGTCTGACATATTCCCAGTTAAAGCTGATGTTCCTGGCCTGTCTGAACCATACCTTTGGACCCACTGTTCAATCTAAGGTGTTTCCTAAAACAATTTTATCATCGATCATGGTTGTCAGATACTTTAACAAATTTTATTCAGATAGATGAAACTGTTTTGGCAAAAGATCCTGGGTTGAATGGGTATCAACAGAAAGAAGACCACATGTGTTCTTCTTTCCTCTTGCATTATTTAAAAGTCCTTCAAACATTTGAAGGTTTGAAAGAACAATGGATATTTCTACATTGTGGAAATGCATTTGGGAATTGTAAGCTTAAACTTACCTCGTTAGTCACTTTGCACTTAAAAACAATTAGAATCATGAATCACTTTTTGGAATCTGTTCATAAGTAGAGAAGCTGCTTTTTATGCACAACTTCAATTTAGCCTCCCAATTAATGTCATCACAGAGAAATATGGAGGTAAAGCATGATATCTTCATTTTTATATTTCCTAGAGGTACTTCTAAATGTGTAGCTTCAAGATTTGGTTTTAAATAATCACAGACTTGGTAAAGAAAACCGGATAACTCTTTATATATATTGGTTCTAAATAGGGTATTTAGAATCTGAAAACAATAAGCATCAGATGGTTTCAGCTGTATTCACATTTTTGTAGAATTCCTTCTTTATGCAGTGCTAAATGATTACATTTAAGTTTCCTTTCCTTGGGGACTGATTTTTCAAGTTTGAGGGTACTTCTGTTTCATGTGTTCCTCCCTTTACCCCCTGGCTGATTATGGGGCAGGGCGGGGGGGGAACCCTTCAATCAACCAGTCTTGCTGCAAATAATAGCTTTGTTTTACATGAGAAGTTGAAATTGCTTTTTGAAATGAAATTTGGGGCATGGCCATGGATTTCGGTAACCCATGCTACCTCTGCCTTCCTTTACTATAGAAAATTAAGACTTGAGAGTAATTATTTTGCTCAGTATACATTTAAATTTTTTCCCTTGTTGCTCTGAGGCAGAGTATCTCCTCGGAGAGGGAGAGAGAAATTAAAAAGCCCAGTTACTAACTATTTTCAAAGAAAAGAGATGTAATTAGGGGCGCCTGGGTGGCACAGCGGTTAAGCGTCTGCCTTCGGCTCAGGGCGTGATCCCGGCGTTATGGGCTCGAGCCCCACATCAGGCTCTTCCGCTATGAGCCTGCTTCTTCCTCTCCCACTCTCCCTGCTTGTGTTCCCTTTCTTGCTGGCTGTCTCTATCTCTGTTAAATAAATAAATAAAATCTTTAAAAAAAAAAAAAAGAAAAGAGATGTAATTAAATATTGTTATGCAAGCCTGTAAAAGGAACAGAGCATAAGTAGTAAAGTGCTATGCAGTTTTCTGGAGATGAAAATTTGAGGGTCAACATAATAAGAACATTTGGAAATTATAACAGAAAGCAAGATGATCAAATGCACAAGGGTGATATTGGTAATTAGACTTCATCATCCTCCCCTAAAAATGCTCTACCATTTGTTTTTATCCTGTAATGTCCTCTAGATGGAATCAGGATCAAGTGATCAACATTCAAATTTATTAGAAATTTCTGGCGTCACGGAGTTCAAAAAGAAAGCACTTCCAGCCTGGCTTTTGCTTCATCCGTTCTGTCCTGTTGTAAATAGTTGAATACATACTTGGAACCCCACTGGCCTAAGCAAGCATTTGATGAAGTATTTAATGATGGATTGGGATAATCACAGATGCATTGCTATTTGACAAGCCTAACTGAAAGGTTAGATAGCAGACAAAGCACAATTTATTTTCTTTTCAAACGTGCTTAAAGATCCAAGTCTGTCCTAAAATATTTTGTAGTTTAAAGCATAGTCTCCATGCTCTTTTTCCATGTACCTTGGATCTTTCTGATCATTCACATTTCATGAAGAATGGCAGTCCACAGGTGTTAAGGAAACTTAAAATAGTGGAATATCACTAACATCAGTGAAGAGTCTGTAGATCTCACTTCTAGTCTTGACACAGTATTTGGTGGATGACCCTAGGCAAGGCATGTTACCATTTTGATTTTCAACCTACTTTGTTCCGTCAACTAGCTTTAAGTTTTCTTTAGAAAAACCAGTCCCAGATGCTTTCTAAAATCACCCTAATAGGATTGGTTGACCCTGTTATGTTTACTTTATCCCACTGAGCTTGCCATCGTATTCTATAACCGCCTGTTTAATTTTCAGTCTTTCTCAGTAATCTGTGAGCTCTAAGAGAATATGGACTGTATCTCCTTAATTTATCATGTTATCAGCATTTAAAGCAGTGCTTGGGATCTAATAGGTGCTCAGTAAATATTGGTTAAAGGAGTAAATGATTGAATGAATATATGAATTGGTAAGGTAAAGGATGATTTATTTTCCATATACTCTCTTGATATTTAATCCCAGATACTATACCCCATGGCGTTCTTCTCTCTCTTTCTCTATTTTTATCTCTGTCTCTATCTCTATCTATCTCTCATTATTTTGAGGATATGATTATTCTAAGACTATTAAAATTCTCAAGCAGATTTTACATTTGTTTTCAAGAGCCTGTATTCTTCATACAAGCCAAACAGCATAGTTTTCAAGTAATCCTTAAACTCCAAACCCACCTGCCTTTAGATGTCCATAAAGACTATAGAAGAATTAAAAGGTTGGGATCACTTCTGGCTCCCTTCTCCAACCAGACCATGAATGTACAAGGTACATCCAGGCAAAGCATGATATATTTTAATAGAGCTTGTACTGTTTCTTTACCCTCTGCCCCACCTACCTTCTTTCCCTGCTTGCTGCCTTTGACTTCTTTCCCATTTCTGGACTTCTTATCCACTGTTACAAAAGAACTGTCCCACAAATGTTTAATGTCAAATAGCCGTCTGTGATACATTCCAAGTAGTGCTTTTATTTCATATTTCAAAATTGTTTTTTCCTTCAAGTTTGAATACAGCTTTTTGAAAAGTATTTTGATTTTATGTATCAAGAACTTTACAACTCAGTAATTTCACTTCTAGGAATTTAAAGAAATAATCTGAAAGGTAGACAAAAATTTGCCCCTCTTCATTGCAACACTGTATACTAAGAGGGAAATGATTAGGTAAAATAAGATATATTAGTAGTGTGCAGTGATCAAAATCATGTTTATGAAGAAATTTTATGCCTCTGAAGAATTTACATGTAGTTTGACCGCATCTAAATACCAGATTATATTCATAGAATAAAGTATGGATGAATGAATCATGAGAGTTCATATTCCTCTTAATATTTTTCATTATGAGGCTTGAAATCATGGAAATTACTTTAAGAAAAAGGCTTTCAGTTTTAAGCATAGCTTAACTCAGTACACCTTCCTCATCCTTAGAATCTGCTGGTATACATTTTTTTTGCTTAGTATTTATTGACAATTGCTAGAATGAATAAGGTAGAAGAAAGAAACTGCTAACCTGTTTCAACATTTTTATTTCATCGAAAAAATGTAGAAATCTAGGCACTAACAATGCAGCGTAAAATTTTATTTTTTTAAATGGTGCCTATAACATTTCAAGATAATTTAAAATATTAACAATCCTGTTGTCAACATATATACCAAAAAATTACTCAAAAGTAGAGAAAAATGAGTGCATAAAGCTGTTTATCTCAGAATTATCTCTGAAAGTTGTGAAATTATCTCTGGCAGTTATGGCTACTGAGAGTATGGGAATGTTTTCATTATAATGTTGTTTTAAAAATTCAATTATATAGTTTATACCTGTCAATATTATAATTCTGTAAAATTTATGTATAGACAAAAACAAACAAAAAAAATCGGAGAATTAAGATTATTTAAAATTAAGGTGCACCTGGGTGGCTCAGTTAAGCCACCAAGTCTTGATCTCAGCTGAAGTCTTGATCTCAGAGTTGTGAGTTCAAGCCCCACATTGGGCTCCACACTGGGCATGGAGCCTATTTAAGGTAAAAAGTTTTAAAAAGATTATATAAAATTAAATGTTAGTACTGTATACTAGTTGCTGGTAACTACTGGTGAAGACAGAATGGCTGGTTGGTATTGTATATAATACATGTGTATCAGCATGTGTACATACATATATAATGGGTAAATGTGGCTTCTCATTTACATTTATTCATTTACCATCAGTATCCATGGTTTGGAATGAAGGATAAATGACTGGTAGACTCAGTAATTAAATAGACAATTTCAGGTAGCCTTTGCATATTTTGTTCTCCATGTGTTAGAAACTGAAGACTATGACATATAATCATAGAAATATGCTGTTCAGTTTATGATAGCACCTGACCATTACTGCTGTATTAGTTCCATGAAAGTATCAGGAAAATGCTGAAATGTATCTGTTATGTGCTGTTGATACCTTTACTATGATAAACTTTGCTATGATAAATAGAAGAAATTATGCACTGTAATAATCATTAAAAGGGAAATTAGCCATGATACCTGGGAAGATTTAAGTCAAGTGTATGCTTCACTCACATTTATGTAAGTTTTGGAAACAATGAGGATATTTCTTTTTGTATTTAAGTTACTCACTGATTCTGTTGGAGTAAACTCCTACCTTCCATTGAATCTATTAACTCCAACCGCTGATTCAGTTTATTAAGTAACGTTCTGTAAATGTGGTAATTGTTATAAGGTCTCTCAGTTATAGACTTAACAATGAAACCTCAATGAAGTAAAGCCTCATTTTTTTAAAAATATTTCTTTATTTCAGAGAGTGGGGAAGGGGTAAGGGAGGAGGAGAGAATCCCTAGCAGACTCCTTGCCAAGCGCAGAGCCCAACACATGGCTTGATCTCATCACCCTGAGATGATGACCTGAGTCGAAACCAAGAGTTGGACACTTAGCCGACTGAACCAACCAGGCACCCAGTAAAGCTTCAATTTTTATTACAAAATAGTTTACGGTCATCTCATTTGTGTTTTACAACCATGGTTCCAACTTTAGCAAAAAGACTCTGGCATTATATGAAGCCAGAAAAAGTTGATACAAATACAACTTTGGCTTTTATTGAAGGTAGAAGAGGTATCCATGACCTTCTCTGGTCAAATGGCAGTGACCATGGAAGAAAATGGAAAGAGAATAAATACATGCTTTTAAGTTAAGAATGTATCCTTATTTTGTTCAGTTCAAATTTGCAGTATCGCTTAATAGTTAAAGCTCTAGAGCCAGATGGCTAGAGTTTCTAATTCTATATACACCATGTGTTATTTATGTAACCTTGGCCAGTTGCTACTTTGGGTCTATATTCCTAATCTATAGGGTAGTTTTGAGGGTTACATCACTTAATGCATACCTGGTGTGTCGTAGGCACTTAGTAAATATAAGCATATATTTGTAGTAGTAGTGGTGGTGGTAGTCATAATACAGCCCTTGACTGAGCCCCTCTTCATCATTATCATAAGGTTATTAAAGGCAAATGCAGTGCATTTCACATACTTTAATATAGTGACTAGAAGATAATATACACTACAATGCAAGGGAAAATACCCATGTCCAAAAAAGTAAAACAAAACAAAAGTTTCATGAATTTTATTAAAGAGGAATGATAATATTTATTTTGGTAGAGAAGTATCAGGAAATTTAAGGTAGAATTTATATGGATGGTTAAGAATTGCTAGTGTTTTGACTGCTGCTAAGGTACTTGAGGCAGAAACAACATAGAAGCAAGAAAGCAAGAAGTTCTTTGGACCACACTAAGCCACCTAGTTACTAGTTTGACTGTAAATGGAAAAAGTTATAAATAAGAATGAAAAGTTAGAAGGGACCCATACTAGTAGATGAGAAAGTGCCACCAATATCTGGTCTTGCTACCTTATGTCTATGCACACTAAGAATATGGTTCAGAAAAAAAAAAATGTACCTTATGTTCCCCAAAATAAATAAAGCCTTGCGGCCTTTCATTTAAGTTCATAACTTCTTAAAAACCTTCATTTCAGGGGCACCTGGGTGGCTTAGTTGGTTAAGCGTCTGCCTTTGGCTCAGGTCATGATCTCGCGGTCTTGGAATTGAGCCTCGAGTGGGGCTTCCCACTTAGCAGGGAGTCTACTTGTCCCTCTCCCTCTGCCCCTCCCCCTGCTCATGCTCTCTCTCTTTCTCATATAAATAAATGAAAACTTTTTAAAAAACCCCAGACCTTCATTTCAAACTTTTTTGGTGATACTGATACCTGCAGTTTCTGATGAGCTTTGCTAGACCGGTTGGATGGGCTTTCCCATCTCAAAAGAGCCTAACTCCAGCCTTGTGATCTTGTGTTGTTATTGTTTCTTTTCTTTAAATACTTGCTCTGCCCTTTATACAAGAAGCCTAGTTCTTCTGGAGGGTAGGCTCGCTTGAACAAATTGCATGTAAAGATACCTTCAGAACTACTTTTGACACACTGTGAGTTTGCCTTTGACTTTGACATCAAGCACATATGTGTTGGCAGAAGCAGCTGGCAGCAGGAGAATAGGCAGTTGGAGTTACTACTTTTAAGCAGAAGGCTACAAATGAGGAATATTAATCTGACAGTGATATAGGAATAGCATGTAATCAGGGCATTACAGCGGTCTGAGGCAGGGGTGATGGTCTATTTTAGAGTGCAGAGAGTGAGCTAGAAAGAATCAAAGCTGAGAGACATGGAATCCATGACTTGACAATGCACTGGATGTGAAGGAGGAAAGTGTTAACATTTAAGCTTTGTATCTAGATGACCAGAGAAATGGTCAGGCCATTAAAGTAAGCAAAAAAGAAAAATACGTTACTGTTTCCTATAGACAGTGGTGTTTGCAACCTGATGAATTTCATGCCAGGAGACATTTGTATCAAGTTATCTAACAGGCAGTAAAAATGTTGTACTTTGCAAAATATCTGTATCATCTGTGTTACAAATGAAAGGAGTGTATCACTGATACAGTTTAAAGATATCTCCATAGGTGATACCAAAAGCCATAAAAGTAGGGAAGATTGATGGAAGGACAGAAACAGCAAGAAAAAAGGTGAAGAACGGTATTTACTTGACTCTGAGTATAATCTTGGATAAATCACTTACCAGTGCCTTTTTTTCCATGCCTGTAAAAAATGTAATGATTATAAACTTTCTTCACAAATACAAATGAAATAATGTATATGAAAATCATCGATAAAGTGCTTCACAAATATTTATTGTTGCTGTTGAGAAGGAGAAGTAAGAAGAAGGTCCAGTGAGTGAGACAGAGAAGTGGAAACTGTAGAAGAAAGAGAAGAGTGGACACTGTCACAGAGGACAAAGGAAAAGAGAGTATCAAGAAATGAGTATCAGCATGTTTGGCTGTTAAATTTGCAAGTCATTAGTCCCCTCCACGAGTGCTACATCAGTAAGCACTGATTCAGTTATCTAGAACTCATAGGTTGAAAAGGATGAGCAAGCAATGGGAAAATGGAAATAGTGGAGACTTAAAAATATATATATATATGTCTGCATGTATTTGTATGAAGATAGAGATGATTAGAGTGGGAAGTGGCAATTAGGGTATATTAACATATTTTAGGGTAAGTTTATATCAGAAAAGTGTCCTAGATAACCAGACTATGTAAGTTCATCCAACATTTGGAAATTGAATATACTCTTTGTTCTTAGGTAGGTTTTTAAAAAAAATTGCTCTAGTATTATTACCACACTGTAGGTGCATGTTCTCTTAATTACTGTTTAAACTTTTTTTTTCCGCTTTTTCTTTTTGAGACAGTTGCCTACTTTTGAATCTATAATCCTTGAGAACATTGTTTAATATTTAATTTAATTGGGCTTTTAGCACTTCATTTCCTCTGATACTAGTCATTTTCCTTTTAAAATCGTCTGTGAATTGAGTTCATATTTTCATGAGAAGCATTATAAAATAATCAGTTCAAATGAGTTCAAGGATAATCCCCGTTTTCTTAAAATAATATTGTTTAAGACATGTCAATATTAGCATATTGAAAAGGTGTACTTGCCACAAATAAGAATAGAGCGGTTGTTGAATATATCATTCAGTTAACATTTTTTGTTAAACTTTTTATTTTGAGATAATTGTAGATTCACATGCAGTTGTAGGATGTAATGCATAGAGATTCCATTTGCCCTATACTTAGTTTCCCACAAAGATAATATCTTACAAATTGATAGTACAAAATCACAATCAGGATACTGATATTGACTGCGTCAAGATACAGACATTCCCTTCACCACAAAGATTTTTTTTTTTTATAGCCACCATATTTTCCTCCCACTTAATCCCCGCCTTTACCCTTGGCCACCAGTATTGTTCTCCATTTCTGTAACTTTGCCATTTCAAGAATGTTCTGTAAATGGAATCATATAGTATGTAATCTTTTGGGATTGACTTTTTTCACTCACCATAATTCCCTGGTGATTTTTCTAGTTTGTTGAATGTTTAATCTGCTTGTTCCTTTTCATTACTAATTAGTATTTCAGGGTATGGATACCCATAGTTTTTTGTTTGTTTTTAATTTTTTTCATTTGAGAGAGATAAAAGAACACTAGCAGAGGGAGTGGCAGACAGAGGGGGAGAAGCAGGCCCCCCTCCAGCAGGGAGCCCTGACGTGGGGCTCGATCCCAGGACCCTAAGATCATGACCTGTGCCAAAGGTAGACGCTTAACGGACTGAGCCACCCAGGCGCCCCTTGATGTATCATAGTTTGTTTAGCCATTCATTGCTGAAAGACAGGCATCTGGGTTGTTCCTAGTTTGGGACTATTGGAAATAGAACTGCTATACACATTTTGTGTGCAGACTTTTGAGTGAACATTAACTTTTCATTTCGCTAGGATAAATGCCCAGGAGTGCAATTGCTGGGTTGTATGCTAGTCATATAATTAGTTTTTAAAGAAATTGTTCTTTAAATTATTGCCAAATTATTTTCCAGAGCGGCTGTACCATTCCACCACAAATCTATAAGTGATCCAGTTTCTCAACATCCTCACCACAATTTTGTGTTGTCACTATGTTTTATTTTAGCCATTGTGATAGACGCATAGTAATATCTCATTATGGTATTAATTTGCATTCGTGTAATACATATTGATTTTTAACATCTTTTCATGTGCTTATTTGTCATCTGTATATATTTTTTGGTAAAATGGCTCTATGTATAAGTTGTCCGTTTTATAATTGAATTGTTTTTTTTTTTGTTTGTTTTTTTACATTGAGTTTTGTGTTCTTTATTATTGCAGAAGCAGGTCCTTTGTCAAATATGAGGTTTGCAAATTATTTCTCAGTCTGTACTTTGTCTTTTCATGCTCTTAACAGGGTCTTTCACAGAGCAAATGGTTCTAATTTTATGAAGCACAGTTTATTATTTTTCCCCTCTATGGGTTGTGTTTTTGGTGCCAAGTCTAAGAACTTTCTGACTAGCCCTAAAGGTTTGTTTTCTTTCTTTCTTTCTTTCTTTCTTTCTTTCTTTCTTTCTTTCTTTCTTTCTTTCTTTCTTTCTTTTACTAAAAGGCTTATAGTTTTACATTTTACATTGAAATCTATAATTAATTTTTAGTTGATTTTTGTAAAATGTGTGTGGTTTAGGTCAAGGTTCATTTTTATTTAATGATTTGTTATTTATTTATTGCCTGTGGATGCCTGATTGACCAAGCATGTTTAAAAAACGTTTTCTTCCATTTTAATTCTATTTGCATCCGTGTTGAAAATCACTGGGCATATTTGTGATCCCTTTATTGTGTTTAAATTTCAGTACACACTGGAGTTCCTAAGTGAAAGGAGGGGAATGCTTATTGCTCATTGCCTTCTGGGTGATGCTGCCCTAAAGGCTGTTTCAGAAGTATCATCATACTGTAAAGAGAGAGTTATCTTCTTTTTTTAGAAGTCAAGGCACTGAGCTGTAGGGAAGAAAGGAAGGAAAGATGAAGCTTCTAGCCACTTCTCTTCAGGCAAGGGTTTCCTCTTTTTGCTGAGGTTAATCATGTTATAGGTCACCAATTCATTTCCATTGCCTTTGTTGACATGAGACTCCTAAGATTTTGGCAATAGGTTTTTTTATCCATCTTGAGTTTTTGTAGTGCTCTGAGGTTTTTTCTTTTCAGCCAAAATTTTCTGCTTGAAGGGCATTTTTATGGGTGTGGCTAGAGGCTTTGTTGGAGCTGTTAAGTCAGACACCTATGAAACCACAAGTCCTAAATTTATGGTTTTAAGTAACATGTGACATTGCATTTAGGTGAGCAAAATAGAAAGGGAGCAACAGTAGAAGAATAAATAGAAGTTACATTAAACCCAAAATCCATATCCTCTTTCTAGTTGTGACTTGAAATAAATACATGCAATTAAATGCATTAACAAATACAGATACAAATATATTTGAATGATTACAAATCAAAGCAGCAACAGGTGCATAATTAGAATTTCCCAAAATGTGTTAATCAGAACTAATACTGTGGGGTAGTAATGTCTATTTTGTATTGTGATAGACTTGGGAAGTGTTGGTGTGAATACATATAAACAAATTTGTGTAGCTATAAAATGCTGCCCTTCCTTCCTTCCTTCCTTCCTTCCTTCCTTCCTTCCTTCCTTCCTTCCTTCCTTCCTCTCTCTCTGTCTCTCTCTTAGAAACATCTTTATTACAAGTGGTCTTCAAGACCTTGTTACATGCATCACAGAATAGGTCTCTCTTCCACACTGAAGTATCACTGATCTAAACACAGTTTGCATTAAACAACTAAATACAAGTGTTCTTTGTTTTTAATATTAATTCCAGTATAGTTAATATAGAATGTTATATTAATTTCAGGTGTACAATATAGTGATTCAACAATTCTGTGCATTCCTCAGTGCTCATCATGGTAACTGTACTCTTAATCCCCATCACCTGTTTCACCCCCCCCACCACCTCCATTCTGGTAAACATCAGTTCTCTACAGTTAAGATTCTTGTCTGTTTCTTGGTTTGTCTCACTTTTTTTTCCCCTTTGCTCATTTGTTTTGTTTCTTAAATTCCACATGTGAGTGAAATCATGTGGTATTTGTCTTTCTCTGGCTTATTTTGCTTAGCATTATACTCTAGCTCCATCCATGTTGTTGCAAATGGCAAGATTTTTTTTTTCTTTTTATGGCTGAGTAATAGTCCATTGTATACATATATTACATCTTTATCCATTCATCTATTGATGGATGCTTGGGCTGCTTCCACAATTTGACTACTGTAAATAATGCTGCTATAAACATAGGGGTGCATGTATGCCTTCAAATTAGTGTTTTTTACTTTTGGGCAAATCCTCAGTAGTGCAATTACTGGATCACAGAGTAGTTCTATTTTTAACTTTTTGGGGAAGCTCCATACTGTTTTCCATAGTGGCTGCACCAGTTTGCATTCTGCTCCAGGGTTCCGTTTTCTCCATGTCCATGGCAACACTTGTTGTTTCTTGTGTTTTTGATTTTAGGTATTCTGACAGGTGTGAAGTGATAGCTCATTGGAGTTTTGATTTGTGTCTCCCTGATGATGAGTAATGCTGAGCATCTTTTCATATGCCTGTTGGCCATGGATGTCGTCTTTGGAGAAATGTCGTTCATGTCTTCTGCCCTGTTTTTAATCAGTTTTTTTTTTAAGTTTTTGGTGTTGAGTTGTATAGATTCATTATATATTTTGAATATTAACCCCTAATGAGATATATAATTTGCAAATATATTCTCCCACTTAGGTTGCCATTTCTTTTTGTTGATGGTTTCTTTTGCTATGCAGAAGCTTTTTAGTTTGATGTAGTCCTTGTTTATTTATTTATTTTTTTGGGGGGCATTTGCTTTTGGAGTCAAATCCAAAAATTCAACTCTGAGACCAGTGTCAAGGAACTTACTACCTATGTTTTCCTCTAGGACTTTTCGTGGTTTCAGGCCGTACATTCAAGTCTTTAACCCATTTTGTTTACGGTACAAGATGGTGGTCTTGTTTCATTCTTTTGCATAGGCTGCCCAGTTTTCCTAACACCATTCATTGCAGAGACTGTCCTTTCCCTTTTGTATATTCTTGCTTTCTTTGTTATGAGTTAACTATTCATATATTGCACTGCTTTTAAGATTCTCTCTTTAACTTTTGACAGTTTGATTATAATGTGTCTTGGTGTGGTTCTTTTTGGGTTCATCTTGTTAGTGGCTCTATGTGCTTCCTGGACCTGAATGATTCTCCTTCCCCCAGTTAAGGAAGTTTTCAGCTATTATTTATTCAAATAAGTTCTCTGCCCATTTATCTTTCTTCTCCTTCTGAGACTCCTATAATGTGAATGTAATTTTGCATAATGTTGTTCTATAGGTCCCTTAAGCTCTCTATTTATTTATTTATTTTTCTTTTTGCGGCTCTGTTTGGGTGAGTTCCACTGACCTGTCTTCCATGTCACTGATTCTGTCTTAGGCTTCATCTGTTCAGTTGCTGAATCCCCCTAGAATGTTTTTTTCAGCTCGGTTATTGTATTCTTCAGGTCTGTGACTGCTGTTTAGTACTTTCTTATATTTTCTGTCTCTTTGTTGAAGTTCCTATCCTTTATCCATTTTTCTCCCAAATTCAGTAAGCATCTTTATGACCATTACTTTGAGTTCTTTCTCAAGGAGATCACTATCTCTGTTTCATTGAGGTCTTAGTCTAAGGTTTTGACTTACTCTTCCATTTGGGACATGGTCATCTGTGTCCTCATTTTGCTTGACTCTCTGTGCTTGTTTCTATGTATTCATTGAAACCACTACCTCTGCCAGATTTGAAGGAGCACCTTGTGTAGGTGATGAGCCTTATCATGCAACCTTATCCTACCTCTTGGTTGTCTCTTGTACTTTTGTGATTATCTAAGCAGCTTGATTTTTTCTTGATAGGTCCCAGTTGCTAAAGGTGTGCTGAGATCTGGCTGTGTTCCAAAGGGAGTGATCTCAGTCAGCACCTAGTTTCAGGATCCTTGGAAGCCAGATCCTCAGGCAGCAGCTTTTAAAGTATGCAAATTTATACAGTCCTCTGGGAACACAATCATAAACGCTGCTGACCTCCAAACTGGGAGATCTGAGGGTGTCTCTGGGCATCAGTTGCAAAAATCAGAGCTTCAGATGAGTGTATAAGCTCCTTTCTAGGAGGTACAAGTAAACTGTGATGAGCCCAAGGGAGGGGTCAAAAATGGTGTCTCCCTGCCTCCCTTCCCTGATAGCACCTTTATAGCCTCCAAATATATGGCAAACCTGAATCCTCTTGTTCAGGTTGAAGTTCCAGGACAAATATATGAACTTTTTTTCCAGAAAACCTGAGGCTGTGTTTCATCCTGTTGTCTGTGTAATGCCTGGGGTGTGATAGCCTACCCAGAACTGCCTTTCTGATTGAAATAGTCCCCTGGGGTCCAGAAACGCTATCCCTTGTGGCTATGAAGGCCAAGTGATCAAGGGGTATCCCCTGTATGGACTCTGCTTTTCACCAGCTTTATTTCGCAAGGCTAGGGGAGAGCGCTGAAGGTAGGACACAGTAGTAGCTTAGGAAGGCCAAGAAAGAGCACTGGGGGTGGAATACACCAGCAGCTTTTGTGAGGCTGTGTCTGCACCTGCTCACCTATGCTAGCAAAGTGAGGGGCGAGTGCAAAAGTGGCTCTCCAGCACCCATATCCCCACGAAAGTCATAAGTGGTCCCTGACCCTCTAGCAGATGCTTTAAGATCAGCAAATTCATCTTCTTCATGTATAATCCAGTCACCTCTTAAACTCCCCATTGTGCTAGGTCCCATGACAAGACAAGTCTGCATGCAAGTCCATCAAAAAAGGTATCTCACCTCCCCTAGACCCCCTGAATACCCTGAACGTAAGCCTCTTTAGTTTCCAAAATTAGACATTCTTGTGGTCTTCTGTCTTCAGTGCAGGTCCATGGGGTTGGAGGGCCTGATGTGGGGACAGGCTCTGGAGCTGGGAGATTCCTTCCTATTGCAGGTCCCATGCAAGGGTGGCTTTTTTGGCAAGACTATGTCTCTCCCTCTCCTACCCCTCTCAATGAAGCCCTTTTATCCCTTGTGCAGGGAGCTATTCAGCTAGCTCAGTTCTTTTTCAGCAGTAATTATAGCATATGTAGCTATAGATTTGGTGTGTCTGTGGGAGGAGGTGAGTTCAGGATCTTCCTATAACACTATTTTGGACCACTCTTATAAAATTTTTTAAAACTTTGAGTTTACAATTTTTGTATTGTGACTCTCCACAAAATGCAACGTTCCCCAAACCTATTCAATATATAATTACATAGAGCATCTTGTCGGAACAGATTTATTCAAGACTCAGATTGGGAGGTGCTAATATTATCTATTTATTTAACAATATTACAGAGTATTTACTATGTGCCAGATATAATTTTAGGCAATTTACAAATATTATCGCATTTAATCCTCATAACAACACTATGAGGATGGTAGTATGTTGTTACAACAGCTTTACAGGTGAAGAAACTGAAGTACAGAAAGATTAAATAACTTGCCAGGGTCGTTCAGATAACAAGTGACAAAGCCAGGATTTGTACTCAGGTAACCTGGCTCAAAGGTTCATGCTCTTCACTTCTACACTGATATGCAAAATAACTTGTATTAACCCTAATGCTAGGGATTGAGGATAATTTTGGATAATTAAGCTTTATGGTTAACTAATTAGTTCTTTCTTGTTTTGACCTTGTTGCTGTAAAACTATTAGCTTGTGTTCTCAATTGAAGAGTTTCTTGAAAGTTTCAGGGTACTGTTGTGAGGAGCAATATTCATTATCTAGTTCTTCCTCATTTATTTTATAACTATTTATTGAATATGCCCCTGTGTTAGATGCTGGGTGTACAAAGATGAATAAAAAGATAAGTTAGACCTCAAAGTACCGTAAGAACCTAATGCAGATGGACAGAAGGTGTAGAGACTGAGCTGGATTGAACATTCTGTATCCTTAAAGGATGTCACTGAATAAATTTTTGTCTTATTGTTGGCCACCTAAAAGTTAAACATGATGTAAACAAAAATGTGGTGTACTGAGAATTTCAGCTGGTGAATGATTATCATAGCACCCATTTGCTAAGAGAGCAGTCACATTTATGACAGATAATTACAGAACCTAAAGAAGTTGATGGATTTGAGTGAATAAAGGAAAAGAAAGGGAAGCGAAGGGCAGGGCAGGGAAGGGGCAGAATGTATTATTAGATGGAGGATATGAAGGGAATGGGAATTAAAAGTAATGTGAGATAAAAAAAAAGCGTGCATATTAGTTTGTTCCAATTGGTCCAAGTTAAGAAATCATTTGAGACTGGAGATCAGAGGGAAAATTCAAATGTGGAATGTCTTGGATGCTAACCTGCAGAAATGTCTATTTGCTTGCCAGTTTCTCCCACTGCTTGAGGATAGGAATTTTCCCATTACCTGGAACAATGGATGGCTCAAAAAACTGAACAGTTGTTTGTTGAAAGAGAGAGAGATTTCATAAAGGCAACTCAAAGTTTGTATTAATATATATAGTTACTATGAAGTAAAATACAAATTTTCTAAATGCTGTTTGTGTAAAGTATGTACATACACAAACTGCATAGACATATATTTCTGATGTTTCCTGTGGTCCTTACTTGGCAAAACCTTTATTCAGTAGTGGTTAATGTCTGGTCTAGTCAGAGTTGTTTATGTGTGCGTGCGCGCTCTCTCTCTTTCTCTCTTACAGGTTCTGAGCTCTTTGTTGTCTTTGCCTCTACTTTATATATCAGAGCAAGGTAGTGTTTACCAGACAGCAGAAATATGTTCTGTATATAAATTACCATTTTAAAAAGGATCCTCATACTTAAGATATATTTGACTTCAAAAGTACACACAAATTTCAACATTAAGGGTATTTTAGGATCCCTCAGTGCCTCTGGTCATTAGTTTATCCTAATTAAGTACAATAAGTGTACATGTAGTGTGACCATAATGTTTTTTTAATTTTTAGGATAGAACCCCCACTCTTTGATATTTGTAATTATTGAAAGAGTCATATTAATGGGAGTTACTTTTCTTGCTTGGGTTTCCGATAACATTTTTCAGATTTTTGAGTTTTCTTCTTTGCAAAAGCAGCCTGCAAAAGCAACGTGTATATTAATTAAGCATTCGTGTTTGGGATTTTAGTTATATAGTCTTATAAGAATGCTTGCATATATCCATATATCAGACAAATTAGATTTTAAACCAAAGACTGTAATAACAGATGAAGAGGGACACTATATCATAATAATAGTGGCTATCCAACAAGAAGTCTAACAATCGTAAATATTTATGCCCTTAACATGGGAGCAACCAGTTATATAAACCAATTAATAACAAAAATAAAGAAACGCATTGATAACAATACAATAATAGTAGGGGATTTTAACACCCCACTCACTGCAGTGCACAAATTGTCTAAGCAGACGAACAACAAGGAAACAAGAGCTTTAAATGACAAACTGGATCTGTGTGAAGATGGACTTCACAGATATACTCAGAGCATTCATCCTAAAGCAACAGAATACACATTCTTCTCAAGTACACATGGAACATTCTCCAGAATAGATCACACACTGAGTCACAAATCAGATCTCAAACAGTACCAAAAATTGGGATTATTCCCTGCATAGTCTCAGGCCACAATGCTTTAAAACTTGAACTCAATCACAAGATAAAATGTGGAAGGAACACAAATACGTGGAGGTTAAAGAATATCCTACTAAAGAATGAATGGGTCAACCAGGAACTTAAGAATTAAAAAAGAATACATGGGGGGGGGGTGCCTGGGTGGCTCAGTCGTTAAGCGTCTGCCTTCGGCTCAGGGCGTGATCCCGGCGCTGCCACGAGCCCCACACCAGGCTCCCTCTGCGAGCCTGCTCTTTCCTCTCTCACTCCCCCTGCTTGTGTTCCCTCTCTCGCTGTCTCTCTCTCTGTCGAATAAATAAATAAAATCTTAAAAAAAAAAAAAAAAAGAATACATGGAAACAAATGAAAATGAAAACACAACTGTTCAAAACCTTTGGGATGCAGCAGAGGCGGTCCTAAGAGGAAACTATATAGCAATACAAGCCTTTCTCAAGAAACTTTCAGGAAAGGTCTCAAATATACAACCTAACCTTACACCTAAAGGAGCTGGAGAAAGAACAGCAAATAAAGCCTAAATCCAGCAGAAGAGAAATCATACAGATTAGAGCAGAAATCAATGAAATAGAAACCAAAAGAACAGTAGAACAGATCAACGAAATTAGGAGCTGGTTCTTTGACAGAATTAATAAGATTGATAAAGCCCTGGCCAGACTTATCAAAAAGAAAAGAGAAAGGACCCAAATAAATAAAATCATGAATGAAAGAGGAGAGATCACAACCAACACCAAAGAAATACAATTACAAGAACATACTATGAGCAACTATATGCCAACAAAGTAGGCATTCTGGAAGAAATGCCTGCATTCCTAGAAACAAACTTCCAGACTCTTTCTGAGCATTATCTTGATCCCAAAACCAGACAAAGACCACACCAAAAAGGAGAATGACAGACCAATATCCCTGATGAACATGGATGCCAAAATTCTCACCAAGATATTAGCCAATAGGATCCAACAGTACATTAAAAGGATTATCCACCAGGACCAAGTGGGATTTATTCCTGGGCCACAAGGGTGGGTCAAGATCCACAAATCATCAAAGTGATACTCTACATTAGTAAAAGAAAGGACAAGAACCATATGATCTTGTCGATTTATGCAGAAGAAGCATTCGACAAAGTACATCATCTTTTCTTGATTAAAACTCTTCATAGTGTAGGGATAGAGGGAACATATGTGAATATCATAAAAGCCATTTACAAAAAGCCCACAGCATCTATCATTCTCAATGGGGAAAAACAGACTTTTTTCCCTAAGACCAGGAACATGGCAGGGATGTCCACTATCATCACTGTTGTTCAACATAGTACTAGAAGTCCTAGCCTCAGCAATCAGACAACAAAGAGAACAGGCATCTGAATTGGCAAAGAAGAAGTCAAACTCTCACTCCTTGCCGATGACATGATACTGTATGTGGAAAACCCAAAAGACTCCACTCCAAAATTGCTAGAACTCATACAGGAATTCAGCAAACTGGCAGGGTAGAAAAATCAATGCACAAAAATCAGTTGCATTTCTGTACACCAACAATGAGACAGAAGAAAGAGAATTTAAGGAGTCGATCCCATTTACAATTGCACTAAAAACAATAAGATACCTAGGAATAAACCTAACCAAAGAGGCAAAGAATCTGTACTCAAAAAAACCATAGAACAGTCATAAACAAAACTGAGGAAGACACCAAGAAATGGAAAAACATTCCATGTTCATGGTTTGGAAGAACAAATATTTTTAAAATGTCTATGCTACCAAGAGCAATCTACACATTCAATGTAATCCCTATCAAAATACCATCGACTTTTTTCACACAGCTGGAACAAATAATCCTAAAATTTGTATGGAACCAGAAAAGATCCCAAATACCCAGAGGAACGTTGAAAGGGAAAACCAAATCTGGTAGCATCACAATTCTGGACTTCAATCTCTATTACAAAGCTGCAGTCATCAACACAGTGTGGTACTGGCACAAAAACAGACACATTGGGGCGCCTGGGTGGCTCAGTCGTTAAGCGTCTGCCTTTGACTCAGGGCATGATCCTGGCGTTCTGGGATCGAGCCCCGCATCAGGCTCCTCCGCTGGGAGCCTGCTTCTTCCTCTCCCACTCCCCCTGCTTGTGTTCCCTCTCTCACTGGCTGTCTCTACCTCTGTCAAATAAATAAATAAAATCTTTAAAAAAAAATAAAACAAACAAACAAAAACAGACACATAGATCCATGTAACAGAATAGAGAACCCAGAAATACACCCTCAGCTTTATGGTCGACTAATCTTTGACAAAGCAGGAAAGACTATCCAATGGAAAAAAGAAGTCTCTTCAACAAATGGCATTGGGAAAATTGTATAGCCACATGCAGAAGAATGAAACAGGACCATTTCCTTACACCATACACAAAAATAGACTCAAAATAGATGAAAGACCTAAATGTGAGACAGGAATCCATCAAAATCTTAGAGGAGAACAGAGGCAGCAACCTCTTTGACCTCGGCTGCAGCAACTTTTTGCTAGATACCTCTCCAAAGGAAAGGGAAAAAAGCAAAAATGAACTATGGGACTTCATCAAGATAAAAAGCTTTCACACAGCAAAGGAAACAGTTGAGAAAACCACAAGACAACCTACAGAATGGGAGAAGATATTTGCAATGTGTTATCAGATAAAGGGCTAGTATCCCAGATCTATAAAGAACTTATCAAATTCAACACCCAAGGAACAAATAATCCAGCCAAGAAATGGGCAGAACAATGAACAGACATTTCATCAAAGAAGACATACAAATAGCCAGCAGACACTTGAAAAAGTGCTCAACATCACTCAGCTTCATGGAAATAATAGGTCAAAACCACAATGAGATACCACCTTACACCAGTCAGAATGGCTTAAATGAATGACTCTGGAAATGTCAGATGTTGGGAGGATGGGGAGAAAGGGGATCCCTCCTACACTGTTGGGGGAATGCCTACTGGTGCAGCCACTCTGGAAAACGGTATGGAGGTTCCTCAAAAGTTGAAAAGAGAGCTACCCTATGGTCCAGCATTTACACTACTAGGTATTTACCCAAACAATACAAACCTAGGGATCTGAAGGGGCATCTGCACCCCAATGTTTATAGCTGCAATGTCCACAATAGCCCAAATATGGGAAGAGCCCAGATGTCCATCAATAACTGAAGGGATATACCAGAAGATGTGGTATATATATAACAGAATACTACTCAGCCATCAAAAAATGAAATCTTACCATTTGCAATGACATCGATGGAACTACAGGGTATTATCTAAGCAAAATTAGTCAATGAGAGAAAGAGAATTATCATATGATTTCACTCCTATATGGAATTTAAGAAACAAAACAGAGGTTCATAGGGCAAGAGAGGAAAAAATAAAACAAGATGAAATCAGAGAGGGAGACCATAGAGAGACCATAAGAGACTCCTAACTATAGGAAACAAACTGAGGATTGCTGGAGGGGAGATGGGGTGGGTGATGGACATTAAGGAGGACACGTCATGTAATGAGCACTGGGTGTTATATACAACTGATGAATCGCTGAACTCTACCTCTGAAACTAATAATACATTATATGTTAATTGTATTTATATAAAAAAACAGTAATACCGAACAACAACAAAAAAACAGTGTAATTCACCATATCAAACATTAGAAAAGAAAAATCATTTTATCCTCACAGTGGTTACAGAAAAATCATTTGACAGAATACTACACGTTTTCTTGATGAAAACTCAGCAAACCAGTTGCCCTTAATTGTCAAGAGGTATAACACTATTAAGCATGCAAGTTATTAATAAAGGAAATTTTGAATATATATTGATTTGAATGAAAATGAAAACATTTAGATCAGTGTCTAAATGTTTAAACAAAATCCTCCCCATTCAGGAGGACAATTCGTAATATGAACCAAAAGCCTTAAGTATATAGTTACTCTTGCCCAGTAATTACATATCTAAGATTTTATAGATATGTAGTAGATTGATTTAATATGATATAATATTTTCTTAGAATTACATATCTAAATCTTAGCTTTATCTTTTTTTACATACCTAATCTTTTTACATATCTAAATCTTAGACATGTAATTCTAAGAAAATATTATATATTAAATCATATGCTAAGAAAATAATCAAAAACTGCACAAAGATGTATTATAGGATGTTTCCTATTAGCAAAATTTGATGACTAACTATGTAAACATCAAAGGAAGACTGGGAAGAAAAATATGGTATAAACTTCTAGTTATAAAATAAATAAGTCCTGGGTATGTAATTGCACAGCATGGTGACTATAGTTAATAATACTGTTTTGCATATTTGAAAATTGCTAAGAGAATAAATAGATCTTAAAAGTTTTCATCATAAGAAAATAAATTTGTAAATATGTGTAGCGATAGATGTTAGACTTGTGACCATTTTGCAATACGTATACAAATATTGAATCATCATGTTGTATATTGAAACTAATAAAATGTTACATGTCAAAAAAAAAAAGGAATGCTTGCAACGTGCTCATGTCTGTGGTAGGTTCATAACATAACAAGCCTGCTTATCTGGCTAGCAAAGGTAGTCTCTTTTTTTTGGTCATCCTGACATTTCAGCTATGCAGATATCAAAAGATAGAAGAACCCAGGCTTTTAGTTGACTTTAAAATCAATGGTTCTAAAGTGTATTATTAGTAATATGTTTAACAGGAAGTCATCTTTGGCTATACTTTTAAATAACTCAGTATATCTAGAATGTATTAATAGAAAGGGAGTGAAAAACAAAGCACATAGAAGATGTGTAGTGGGCAATCTGAAATAGAGGAGTGATGAATATTTGGTGAATCAGGACAATGTAGGCACTGAAGGAATTAGGGGGGAAAAAGTCTTACTTTGTTTCTGTTATCTAAGCCAAGTGCAAAGGCAGAAAGTTTGTGTGTGTGTATCTGTATTTATTTTTATGTTTTGTGTTGTTGCTTGAATTATCTGAAAGCAACTTAAAGTGTTCAACAAGAGTCTGGAGGGTCTGCATTTTCAGTCTATATAGCAGTAAAAATACTACTACTGGATCAAAGCTGCTTCAAAGCCTCATGGAGGAACTGTTTCCAGGATATGGAATGATTGATTTGAAATAACATGATGTGAGAGATAGTTCTAAGGATCTTAAAAGATGACAGAGTGTTTTTCAAGCTTCATGAAATATGATGAAGGTGCCTTGTGAAGGATTGCTAAAAGCCTACTTGCAAGAACTCCCTAAATCACCACTGAAAATGCATCTGTTTCTTGATTGTTTTTGAGTAGCTGCTTGGCAGTGTGAGGTGACACTATCTGTTTGGGTACAAAGAAACAAAGTGACTATTGTGTGTGTACCGTGCTTGTTAGCCAGACATCATCATGTCACCTCAAAACGAACAGTATTTAGAGCTGAGTAGGATTTAATTTTATTTCAATATACCTAGATTCGTTGTGTCTTTCATTATGTTTGAAAATATTAATAGCCAGCAGCAATCCTTAGTGAAGGGAGGACAAAGATGACTGCTGAATATCATTATTGACTTGGAATGATAAAGATACATTTTCATTATAACTGCCCATAAAATAAATTTCACAACAAAACTTCCTCTCTGCCTGTGTACTGCCCTGTAGGTCTCCTTTCACCGTTGGCTCAAGAGATATTTACAGGTGAAAACATCTGACCCTGAAAGCCTATTTTGCCTGGTTTCCGTTCTTTTGGTTCCAGTTTGTTTTCTTTGCCCCCTTTCATGGAAATGACACATGGGACAGTCGCTTTTGGAAGGCACTGCACCATGAGACTTTGGTTGCCACTTATAGCCCCCGATGCCTGTCTACCCACCCTTTGGAATGGAAGTTCAGGCAATAGGAACCTAGGTCGCTTTTATTATTGAGTGAATATATAAAGCCCATAAACATGGGGGCTCATCTGATTTCTAGTATGCGCATCCTGAGTCACATTCTTTGTGGTAATGCTCAGAATCTTTCATGCAGTACTATTAATAGTTACAGTTGTTGACCAAAATCCAAACCCCTAAAGCAACGAAAATGGAGACATGGCTTACAGGAAGGCAGGGAGTTACCGACTCACTGACCTGGGCTAAAGTCTTCCAATGCCAGGGGAAGGCCATCAATATCACCTACGAGCTTGTTAGAAATGCACAATCGTAGGCCATGCCCAGACCTACATATCAGAAACTTCATCGTAATGAGACATGAGGAGATTCTGATGCCAATCAGCATGTGAAAAGTGTTGGGACAAGGCATTTAAAAATACCCGCTCATTTAATCCCCAGCATTTTCACCTGGTTGCATTATTCCCATTTTACACAGGAAGACTAGTAAAGTTAAATAATTTATACCAATCGACAGGCCAACCCCTTCCTTGTATACCAGTGTCCCCATCTGTATAACTTTATGCCAATAACAAGAGTAATCCTTAGGCCTATTACAAGAGTAATGCCATAATGCCTATGCCAAAACACAGGGCTTTATTAACCTAGGGATAATATGATGGCTGGGCCACTACCAGCTGGTGTGAAAAAAGAAATGTCAATTACTCCCAAAGCCAGATGTAGTCACAAAGAAAATAGTTTATTTTTAATGATACCTCTATTTTGCAACAAATGATAGTAACTTCTTTAATATGCAATCCACAAAATTCACTAGATTTCTGTCTGAACAACTTTTGCTGTCATTATAAGCCAAATTCAGCTTCAGAAAATGAAACTTTGCCATGATAGATGTTCCAAAAAGGTGCTATTGAATCCAGAAGCAATTCCAAAAGCTGAATTGTTTAAAAAAAAAAAAATTGAGTACTACATTGTAATTAGCACATAATCTCCTAAGATGTAAATACTCATTTTTATATTCAAGTTCTGACAGTTTTGCTAGAAGTATCTTATAAAAACACATTTTAAAAAAAGTGTCTTATTGCTTATTGATCACAACTCATATACTCCCAAGAAAGAGGACCAAGCATGAAACAGTAGAGATTAATGTTTCTTTCAACAAGTCATTGTGAGAAATAAAACAAGTGCCACTACCCAACAGACACAATGTTTAACAAGGCACTCAAGATCAGCAAATGGCAACCAGTCAGAATGTTCTAGCTAAAGGAAAGTAATCACTGCACTGGGGCTAACCTGATAGCGTATTATGTAGAACGTCAAAATATGTTAAGAGTATGAGCTTGCAGGGGCGTCTGGGTGGCACAGCTGTTAAGCGTCTGCCTTCGGCTCAGGGCGTGATCCCGGCTATGGGATCGAGCCCCACATCAGGCTCCTCTGCTATGAGCCTGTTTCTTCCTCTCCCACTCCCCCTGCTTGTGTTCCCTCTCTCGCTGGCTGTCTCTATCTCTATCGAATAAATAAATAAAATCTTAAAAAAAAAAAAAGAGTATGAGCTTGCAGAACTCTTGAAGTCATGGGTCTGGTCACTCAGATTTAATTTATGTCAGGTGAAGTTGCTGATTTTCAGATGTCCCCAGGTGATTCTAGTACATAGCTTGAATTGAGAGCTCCCTTCCTAAACAGAGCTGAAATAAGTGAAAGACTAGTGAAAAGTGTCTGAGATATGGAAAGAAAATCCTGATGATTGCCCATATTTCAGGGTATAGCTGTTGTATATTGGAAAGTAAGGCTAACAAAAAGAATAGAATGTAAGCATGGATATGTGGAGGTCTCTTCTTTCCCTATTACTCTGATGTACTGAGCATTTTCATTCATTCATTGATGATCAGGAGGAACCTATTGTTTTATGTTAGATTTTTCTGTATTACCAGGATGCTGCAAGAATGCTCATAACCTTGTGTGTGTGTGTGTGTGTGTGTGTGTGTGTGTGTATAGGGGTCCATGAGAGAATGTTTGTATGATAAATTCCTAGGATAGAATTGTTTATAAATGTTCATGCATTTTAAATGTTGATGTTTATTTATTGGCAGCTGCCCATTAGGGTATAGAAATTTATATCCAAGTAGCATCTGTTTCAACCTGTGTCTGATTATAAGGGTGGGATTGAGTATACAACAGAAACAGAATAACCAAGAGCATGTGGATCTAGGAAGAAAGAAGGTTTGAAGAGAGAACAATAGTTTTGAAAAAAAAACTGGAGAAAGTGAGGTGATGTAAGCGTGATTCTTGGGCACTGCTGAAGAACGGTTTGAGGCCAACATAGATTGTCAAATTTTCTTGCAAATAACAATTGGCTCTTTGGTGCAGGCAAAGAGAAAGAGTTAGGTTCAGCTATTTGTTTCAAAGTTATATTTGGGATCTTCATTTTATTTTACTATAGCTCTAGAAAGAAAAACTATTGATACAGTTGTGATTGTTTTGCTAAGTGTATTCAATAAAAATATATGTACAGGAGACATACAACAAAGTTCATTATAGCATTGTTTGTAATTTGGAAACAACATAAATTGATGTTCAACTAGTAGGATAATAAGTAAAGAGATTGTGATAAATTTACATGGGAGAATATTGTGCACATATATATATGCGTATATATATATATATGTATTTACAAAATTGCTGTCTTCCTACTTATAATTTTGTCTTACATTAATATTACTCATCATAAGCATTTTCAAACCGTTACATAATTATAAATGTCACTTTAATGGGTGCTTAGTATTCAATTTATTTATATATTATCATTTACTTTAAAGCTCCACAAGTGGAAAGAGAATACAACAAACATAAGTCAAATTACAGTAAATTTTATTATTTTCTTAGCTTTGCTCAGATCTTTATATTTTTAATAAAACATTGCAGATACAGTTGAATCTTCTCCGTCATACCCTTCTTCAAATTTCTTTCATGAATTCATTTTCCCTCTCATCAATAGTCCAGGAATATGACCCCACTGGGTTTGGTGTTTATAACTGCACATGTCTCTTCATACTTATGCAGTATGTGTTTTTATCTATGACCAAATTGTGCACATTTAAAAATTTAAATGGTATTTTAACATCTCTCTCTCTCTCTCTCTCTCTCTCTATATATATATATATATATTTACAACCTAGTTTGCTAAGGGTTTTAATCAGGAGATTTTGGATTTTGTCAGATATTCTTTCCATATGTTTCTGATTTAAAAAAAAAATTTAGTTAATATGATGAAATCTATTGATTGGTTTTCAAATGTAAAAGTAACTTGGCATGCCTGTTAGAAGTTTCACTTGGTTGTGATGCATTGTCTTTTTTACATATTGCCACATTCCATTTGCTAAAATAATGTTAAGAGTTTTTTGTGTGTATTCATGAGGGATATTAGTCTATAATGCTCTTTTCTTGTGATTCTGGCCTTGTTTTAGTATTAAGGTGATGTTGGCCTTATAAAATGAATTGGATAGAATTGCTCTTCTTCAGTCTTCTCAGAGAGTATGTAGAATTGGTATTATTTCTTCCTCAAGTGTTTGGTACAATTCAGCAGCAAAGCTATCTGGCCCTGGGGTTTTCTTTGAAGGATACCTTTTAACTAACAAACTCAATACACACACACGCGCACGCGCGTGCACGCACGCACACACCCAGATGTATTTATACTACTCAGGCTATTTATTTATTCTTAAATTTACTTTGGTTGTATCAAAGAATTTGTCTTATTTCATCTAGGTTGTCAAATTGGCCTTAAATCTATTCGTAATATTTCATTAATAAGCTTTTAGTAGGGCGTCGAGCCCAACACAGTTCTTGAACTCACAACCCTGAGATCAAGAGCTGAGCCGAGATCAGGAATTGGACTCTTAACTGACTGAGCCACCCTGGTACCCCTAAACTTTTAATACCTTGAATATTTAGTTGTTTTACTTTTTTCATTGCTCATCTGGGTATCTCTGGGTGTCTTCTTTTTTTGAGATCAGTCTGGCTATCTTGCCTAGAAGTTTATTTTATTGATCTTGTCAAAGAACCAGCTGTTGGTTTTATTGTTTCTGTATTGATTTCTGTTTATTTTATTGACTTCCACTCTGATCTTTATTATTGCCTTTCTTCTTCTTACTTTGGGTTTAATCTGCTGTTGGAGGTCATCAAGAAGATATGACCACAGGTTGACCTGTGAGCGGGATCCGGGCAAACAGGCTCCTCCCCCCTCCTCTTGTCCTTAAAATGTACCTTCTGCTCACAGTTTTCACAGTGGGAGCCATTTTCAAAGAGCAGCGTTTGAAAGAGCAATGTGTTGTTGAGACCATTTGGATGGTATATGTAATCGAACCCAGTTAAGGCCTCTGTATAAACTCTTAAGATTCTGGCAGGCAGACATAGAGCTCTACTTGTCTTGCGGCCACCCTGCTATGTAAGTTTACTCTTGCTTATTAAACCTGCCACCTTTGAATCTGGAGTGGCCTGCTTCTTTCTTCCATTTCTCCTTGCTCCTTGTGTACAGGGGTCAATTTTCAAACCAACATTAGCTCTTCTTTTTCTAGTGTCTGAGGTCATTGATTTGGGATCTTCTTTTTCTTAAAAATTTATTTCTTTATTTCAGAGAGAGAGAGAAAAAGAGAGAGAGTGTGTCTAAGCAGAGGGGAGGGGCAGAGAGACAGAGAAAGCAGAGTCCCTGCTAGTCCTGGAGCCAGACCTGGGGCTCGATCCTACAACCCTGAGATCAGGCCCTGAGCTGAAGTTGGGCACTTAACAGACTGAGACACCCAGGCGCTCCCCTTGTTTTCTAATAGAGATATTTTAGATTATAACTTTCCCTCTAATTCTTGATTTATTTATCCCACAAATTTTGGTATGTGGTGTTTTCACTTTTACTTAGTTCAAAATAATTTCTAATTACTGTTTTTTTTTTTTTTCCTTAATTTCTTTCTTGATTTATGGGCTATTTGTACGTATGCTGTTCCTTAGTTTCCAAATATTTAGGGCTTTTCCAGATTTTTTATTTCTGTTATTGGTTATTAATCCAATTTTATTGTGGTCAGAAAACATAGTTTTTAGATTTGAACTATATTAAAATATTGAAACTTGTATGACCCAGATATGGTCTATCTTGGTAAAATTTCCATGTGCATGCAAAAAATGTATATTATGCTGCTGTAGGTGAAGTATTCTATAAATGCCAGGTTAAACTGGCAGGTAGTGTTCAGAGCTGTACTTTTACTGATTTTCTGTGTACTAGTTCTATCAGTTATTAAAGACGGTTGTTAAAATACCTGAGTATAATTGCAGAATTGTCAGTCCTCTTTGTCGTTCTATGTTTTTGCTTCATACGTTTTGAATCTCTGTTACGGATATCTAAACATTTAGGACTTTTGCCTTCTTGATGACTTGACCCTTTTATTATTATGCAGTGAACTTCCTTATTGCTGTTAACATTCTTTGCTCTGAAATCTACTTTTTCTGATGTTATCGTACCATGCTAGCTCTCACTTAATTACAGAATGGCTTATCTTTTTCAGACCTTTCACTTTTAACTTTTTGCTGTTGTTCTGTTTAAAATGTGCTTCTCTCAGGCAGCATATAGTCAGAGCTTGCTTTTTAATCTAAAACTGATTTCTGGTTTTCATTTGGGTATGTGTTTTTTAGAGGTTGCTTTGGGCTCTAAGTTATACATCTTTAACTTTTCATCTCAGCCATTAAGTGATATGCCACATCTTTATATACTATATTCCCTTCCCCCAGCCTTTGTACTAACTCACTGCATGTTATAAACCCCACTATGTATTGTATTATTTTTGCTTTAATTCATCTCTTATCTTTTAAGGATATTAAAAATATATTTTATATTTACCATTTTCAGCGCTATTTTTGAATAATTGTTTTTTAGGAGGCTGTGGTTGTCTATATCTTAATAACTTGAAGCTTCCTTGATGATGGAATTTTTTTTTTTTTTTTTTTTTGGTCTTTCTGGCAGTCAGTGTAGGCACCAAATAAATATTTGTTGAATTTTTTGTAATGTGATTTGTAAAAGGCACATAAACTCTGAATAAAATTTCATTTGATTCTTAATATTTTGCAATTTCTCTAGTTTGAGGAAATTACTACTTTTTCTTCTAGTCAGAATTCTATTACATTTCTTTTAAAATGTTTGTGGCTTTTCAGTTTTACAAATTTGGGAATTTTCTTTCCAAAGATATCTCTCCTTTGTGCTCCCCAGCTACTTTCCTTTCTCATAGTTCTGACTTATCTTCCTCAGTGTACTTAACCTAACTCAGCAACAGTTTAGAGAATGCCTTACTTCTCTTTACTTTTCCACTGGATATTTGACTCCCGGTTTCTTTATGCTCTCCTAGCAGAACACTTGACCTGAATGTCTGCTGAATGACGGTTTCCCATTTCTCATTCACCAAACACACTCCCCACCACTCTGACCCTCTGCTCCCATCCATTTCTCACGACAAAATCTATTTAGAACATTTCATGCCGGAGAATGGAGTACCCTATTACTTAGGAACCTGGCCTTTGCAGCCAGACTGACTGGGTTTGAATCCTGACTTGACTTGGCCCCTTACCAGTCCTATGACTTGGGCAGGTTACTCAAGCTGTAAAATGTGTAGAATGCTACTCATCTTATGGAGTTGTTAAAAGAAGTAAAAGAGCTAATACATGCGAAGTGCTGAGTACAGTGCCTCACCAAGTTTAGGATTCAATAAATATTGGTACTTACTGATACTATTTACACAAATAAACTTCTCATACAGTTCCTTACTTTGCTATATTTATCAGGCATGTCTTTTATCTTTTTTCTAGTAGATAACACTCATTCTCAAACATTTCATATGTGTGTGGATAAAGGATAAGTTCGTATAAAAATAGAAGTTTTCAAAAATGTATTACTGAATATATTAAAAATTAGCCAACTGTTTCAGCTAGAGAAAATCCTCTAGCTAAGTTATTTTCAATATTGTACTGGAATTCAGTGCAGAATCAAATATCTTGAATCGCTTAACCCAAGATAATTCCCTTTTTCTTTGTATTATTTTCATATCTTATGCTAGTTTTTTGGTCCTAAATTTAAAGCTTACATGCATTTGTATAGTTTTCACATACAACTTTATCATGTAATTGCTAATCTTTATATCAGATAATAACAATTTTCTTATCAAATATAAAATGAATGTGACTATTGCTTCCTCCTATAAATAATACGAAACTTAATTTGCATGGGAGACATGTAGCTTACATATGGTGTATTGCAAATACAACATGATAAAATTTACATGCAAAGTTTAGAAGCACTTAGAGTCTCAATACTTCATGCCTGTATTAAATATCTACTGAATTACCTAGTCTGCAGAAGTATTGCTATTGTAGTTATACCTCAGAATGGCAGCAAGGTCAACAAGATACCATTATTTTTCACCCAAAGATGCACCCTCAGTGCAATACATCCAGCCGGGAGAAGCTCATTTACTACTTTACTTATAGGAATAGATGTGTTTCTGCTTCTGCTGCAACATTACAAAATGCATAGTTCCTCTTGCAGTTATGCATTCAGATTAGTTCAAGTATTGCTTAAAGATAGTCTGTCTTGCTTCTTGAGAGCCAAATATCTATGTGCCTTTCTCAGAGATTTCTTTCCCTTTTTTGTTTCTGTGTATTAGAAATCTACCTGGTGGGGCACCTGGGTGGCTCAGTCATTAAGCGTCTACCTTCGGCTCAGGGTGTGATCCCGGGGTCCTGGGATCGAGCCCCGCATTGGGCTCCTCTGCTGGGAGCCTGCTTCTTCCTCTCCCACTCCCTCTGCTTGTGTTCCCTCTCTCACTGGCCTTCTCTCTCTCTCTGTCAGATAAATGAATAAAATCTAAAAAAAAAAAAAAATCAGTCAATCAGTCAATCTACCTGGTTCATTATGTTTTGAAAACCTTTCAAAGGAAAAATAGATATATAAGTGAAATGTTAATACTGGCCATACCATCAGAAATGGTCATATTTTCCTGCATATTGAGAATTCAAATGCTGACATTTGAGTTGCATCTTGTTGGTTTACAAGTACAAGTCTAGGAGACAAGAGCATCAAGACACAAGGGATCGAAAAGCCTAAAGGGGTAGGGAGACTATCTCTTGCAGATCAAATTCATCCCACTGCCTTGTAAATAAAGTCTTATTGGAAAACAGCCATGCTCATTCATCTATTTATTATCTGTGGTTGCTTACATTTATAGTGGAAGAGTTTAGGAGTTGCCACACAAAGAGTATGGCTGGCAAAGCCCAAAGAAATAGTTGCAGTTAGCGGAGTTAAAGAGCTACTTAACTTTGTTCTAGTATGTTAAATATACATACACTGTTGATTTTGTTATGGCTTTGTTAATGCCCTGCAGTCCAGCTGGCCAGCCTTTGCCTTTCTAGTTTTCTCAAATACCAGACACTTTGTCCTTTCTTTTAGAGTCCAGTCCTTAATACTTGGGTTTGAAAGTCAGAGGACTATCACCCTATTACATGTTAGCTCTCCAACTTTTTATGGTAATTTCCGGTAGGTTTCTGAGTCAGCTGCTGGACTTATGGTGTCTCTCTTTTGCACTTTGTCTCAGTTAATTCTGACAGGTAACCTTGTTTTCTTATTCTCTATAAAGGAGGGAAGGATCTATCTAAAATCACAAGTATTTTCTCCAAAGAATCTAATATTTATTTTGATAATTCACTATTAATTCAATATCTAGTGTCAGAAGTGCCTTAATTAGCATTCTTTTGAAATTCCCTTAAAACTTTATTTTGTGTTTTTAACTCATAAAACTTCTCTTAATCTCTCATGATAATTGCAACCCTCAGAAACACTGGTCTGAGAATCTGTAGAGCCAAAGATGTTTGTTACCAAATGGTTTTATTCTGATATTTTTGACCTTTGTTGGAAATTTTTACATAAAAATGATTTGATAGCACCTAATACATATTCCTGTACCGTGTATCACTTTTAATTTGCTGTCCAATGAAAAAGGGAACACGTTTCCTGGAAAGAAGTCCACAGTGTCCTGGGGGTTATGATAATTGCATAGAAACAGGGTCCCCTGTCCTTCAAACCAAAGGAGTCCCACAGATCTAGGCTACAGGGCTGCTGGCTGCATGTCTGATGTTTAAGTCTTAAAAAGGCAGAAAACAGTATTCTACCCCACCTCACCCTCCCCTTTTTAACTTTCAGAGGCATACAATTGTCTGCTGGCAAAAAAAAAAAAAAAAAAAGTACTTGTGTTTTCTTTTTTATTATTTTATTTGATCAAGTCATTTTTGTCCCTTTTCATTCAGTCTCTTGAGGAGCCAGCCTTACAACCCAGCATTGAATGGCTGGCCCACCATCATAAGAGCCTGAGTGGTGACAGTTGCCCCAAACTATGAGCAGATGTTTTCTACATGACTGTTCACCGACAGGAGCTTGAAATTAAGGGCGCATCAGCTGTGGCCGGATATGTTTCTGTTACAATATTCCCTAAGTCTGTAGTAGTTTTTTTATAATATGAAAACTGAACTGTGAATTTCTGTTCTGTTTTCCATTAGTAAGAAACAGTGTGATAAACTATCAACTCACACAATAGTGACTACTGTGAACATAATATAAACCAGATGCACAGAGGATTCTCTAACTCAGGATTTCAACAAGAATGAAAGCACCTCACCCAGGGTACCTAGTAGGTACCCATTATATTTCCTTTCTCTTTCCTCCCTTATTCTTGTCTTCCTTCCATGATAATTTGACATGTGTATACTTGAGAACCTCAACAAATAAAAGTTGATCACTCAAATATGTGACTTGTGCCATATAATCTGAAAAGCATTTCCAGGTTACCCTCTTCTGAATTTTCTGGTATTCTGTAGACCCTGTATTCTATCATCCACCTTGGGCATTTTAAGAATAGAGAATGCCATAGAGACATATGGTGATAGTAAAAGCTAATGTCATTGCATGATTCTAATAGAGATAAAATGATAAAGTTATGATCCACTAAACCTTCTGTGCAATGAAGGTCAAAGAATAGAGTGTCTCTGCATTGCTCAGAGGGCTGGCGGTATCTGTGCAGTTTAGTTCTGGCCCAAATTAATTTTACATGAGAGTATAAAAGCTTCAAACTAAATATATATTGTTTCTATAAAAAGTCACTGATCTTTTCTTTTAGCTCAGTATGTAATCTTGAAACATCTGTTAAATAATAAATTAGGGAATCAAAAACCTCTTTTTATTAATCCTATAGAATGCCAGATATAGAACATATCTAAATTAAATATTGAAGAATTAAAATCAAAGTTCAAAACTGAATTAATTGGTAACAGAAGAGACATTCATCTTCTTTCATTCTCTTAAAAATTTCAGGAAATTAATAGTCAGTTCAAAACCCTGAGATTATAGTTTGCTACCCAGTGAGAGTCCAGTGTCCCTTTATCCCGTCCCTTGACGTATTATAAGAATGGATCAGAAACCAAGAATATAAATGTTTAGGAATCTGATTTAACTTGGGTGAGTCATTTTATCTTGTCAGGTCTTTGTATCCATGAGCAGTGGATTATTCTAGACCGTAAATGCAAGTGAGATAAAGGCAGAGCTTTGGTGGGGGAAGTAATTGTGCAGCTTAAGTTTTCTCAGCAAGCCACTGGGTGGAGAAGATGGACTTTGGTGTGAAGGAATGGATAAGATTCTGGTTATTAGCTCTTTGTCACCAAAGTAGTGAAAATTCAAATGCTATGCAATTATGAAATCATTCCCTTTGCCTTCGCTTTTCCCCAGTGTGTGGATGCTTGTTTGTCAGCAGTCAGTGATGTCTTGGTACTGTCAATAATTAAGTATGATCATTGAATGTAGGGGCCTTAAAATTGAAAATGTATATGCATGCATCAGCTTCAAAAGTAATCACTCCAAACATTGCTTATCTTTTAAAAATAATATATATATATATATATATTTTAAAGAAAGTTTGTGTGTGTGGGGAGGGTTAGAGGGAGAGAGAGTCTTTTTTTTTTTTTTTTTTTTTTTTAAAGATTTTTATTTATTTATTTAACAGAGACAGAGACAGCCAGTGAGAGAGGGAACACAAGCAGGGGAGTGGGAGAGGAAGAAGCAGGCTCCTAGCAGAGGAGCCTGATGTGGGGCTCGAACCCAGAACGCTGGGATCACGCCCTGAGCCGAAGGCAGACGCTTAACCGCTGTGCCACCCAGGCGCCCCAGGGAGAGAGAGTCTTAAGCAGACTCCCCTCTCAGTGCAGACCCCCACGCGAGGCTTGATCTCAAAGCCCTGAGATCATGCCCCGAGCCAAAACCAAGAGTTGGACATTAAACCAACTATGCTACCCACTCGTCCCTAATAACATATTTTTTTATTTGCATGTAGTTGACACATGATGTTACTTAAACATTGCCTATCTTTTTTTCTTAGTATCATGGGTTTTGAGTTCAAGTGACAGGGACAATAAGATAAACTTTGAGTTTTGAATGACATCTCACCTCTACCCCTTGTTTTCTCTAGTGTTTACACCAGGGACATACTTATATAAGTGAAATCATGGAATTGATGAAAGGATATATCTTTCTAAGTAATTTGTTTCAAGAGAGCTTTATGGATACTAATTCCACAATGCATGTTGCCCATCCCCTGATTGAGTCTGATTAGTATAGTTGTAGGCAAGTTGTAATTTAACATTTAGTGAATCACATACCTTGGCATAGAGAAATAATAAGATGCTATTTTGTCTTCCTTATTGGAAATCCCCAAGATTTTCATTTATGTCTTTTTTTTAAATTACTACCATAATATTTTCTTAATACAAGAAATCTTCTGCATTAGATACTTGTCTTTCCTTACTGTGTTATCATTTACCACTCCTGGTGAGCCACATTCAAGCCCCCTATGTCTTTCAGGATTTAAGCCATATTGTTGTATGCATAGGACCAAGATGGTTTATATTACTTCCAATAATAATGAAAGTTATTTATAAGCAAACATAAATGGGGATTTGTCCATTATCTTCCAAATTCAATTAACTTCTAAGAGAACTATGGAAAAGCAATGTGCAGTAGCATTAACAGAGTGTTGCAGGCCTCCAGTATACCTCTCATGACCGTTCACCTATGCACCCACAAGTGAAGAATGGCTTGTTTCCTGTGACCCCACAGCATGGCTATCGATCACTCTAGGGTGAATGCTAAGGTCACGAACCACATACTTTATGAGTTGTTGTAGTTAAATGAAAGTTGAAATTTCATATTGCTTTTAGTTTGTGTTTCCAGAGATCCGAGTGAGGTTAGAGCGGTGATTCTTGCATCATTGTCCCTGGATTAGCAGCATCCTCAGCACCTGGAAACTTGCCAGAAATTGAAATTCTCAGGGGCCACCCACGATTTACTGAATTAGAAACTCTGGGTGCGACACCCCACAATCTGTGTTTAACAAGTTCTGCATGTGATTCTGATGCATCCTAGAGCCATTAAGAACCATTTGTTTGGGTATGATACTGCCTCAGTCCAAACTGTTGAAGATGTAAAACAGTAATTGGTGCTGTATGGGACATTAGTCTGAACCTTATATCCAGATATATCAAAGGAGAAGTTTCTTCTTCAAAAACTCTGTCTGAAAAATACATAACATTGTTAGCTATGCCAGTGCAACTTTAAACAGTAGTTGGCCGCAGAGTGTTTTATTGAGGCAGTAAATATTTCTTATACCTAGTAAGTGATTAATCGAACCACATTGCAGGTTTTGCTTTTTGACCTTAACCCAACCCTCCCTATCAGCCAATAGGTAGATTATAAAGCAATGTGAGCTTTGTAGATTATCACACAGGATTCAGTGACCCAAACTATATAATTTGCCTTGCTAACTTTAGCTCTGTGTCTGTATAAAATCATACTTCTGGACTTTATGTGATTGAAGATGAGCACAATAAAACCCAAGATCTAAGCAGATTATATAAAAATTGATTAGAGGCATTGGCCAAGGAATCTTCTGAATGTTTTTATTGGAAACACACACACAAATCTGGTGATGGTGTTCACACTTGCTAATGAGTAACTGACAAACTAAAGAAGTGTCTTCAGGGGCGCCTGGGTGGCGCAGCGGTCAAGCGTCTGCCTTCGGCTCAGGGCGTGATCCCGGCGTGATGGGATCGAGCCCCACATCAGGCTCTTCTGCTATGAGCCTGCTTCTTCCTCTCCCACTCCCCCTGCTTGTGTTCCCTCTCTCGCTGGCTGTCTCTCTCTCTGTCGAATAAATAAATAAAATCTTTAAAAAAAAAAGAAAGAAGTGTCTTCAGAAATCTAAGAGTAAGTTAATTAAAGGTTGAATCCAGAGGAAGTCACTGTAGCTGTCAAGATTTATTTTCTTCAACTTGCAGTTGAGAAACACCAGGAATAAAGAGAGAATGTATTCAGAAACCTGCTTAAAAAAATAATTCAGTTTCTCAGATTCTCACACAGTGACCCATCTGCTTAGAACACATTGACTATTAATGATTGATTCCAAGTCCATTTCTTTAGCAAGTGTGTATCGGGTGCCTACAGTGCAGTGGACACTAGAACTTTTAGCACACCAAAATAGATTACAGTAGGTGACTGCGCTGACCATCATCTAGGTAGTAATACTTTTCTGTAATCCAATAACTGCTTTTTAAAGCACTTTAGAATGTATCAGAAGGCTGAGGCAAAATATACTTCAGAATTACATTTACCACAAACATCTTGCTCTTTCCTTCCTAAGACAAAAGTAGCAATGTTCCTTCATTTAAAAAGTAGAGTAATAGTAAGAAAAATCCATTTGGCACCCCCAGTTGCCATGGTAACAAAATGACCAGTGACCTTGATGTGCTTTCACTATGTATCAATAATAAGCTAACCATTTGGGAGCATTCATTCTCTTCAGACATGTCTTTTGAGCTGAAATGCTGTATGCTTTTATTAACTCATGAAGGAGGTGTTATTCATACAGTACTTAGCAATTATTAAATAAGTTTTTTTTTTTTTAAGAAATGAAGCAATAGGAGATAAAGCAAAGATTCAATTTGGTAACATTTCCTCCATTCCCTTTCTGTTTATTTTTCCTTTGGAGGAGTGTTCCAGGAGACAGAGAATGAAATCTACAAACCATATTCTGGATAATAAGATTTATTTTGGACTTACCTAAACACTACTTAGGAAAGTCCCAACCAAATGTAGAGGAGCATTAAAAGAAGATGAGCTTCAACTTTTAGCTCTATGATGAATCATCTGTACTTCCTCTTTTATTCTACCTAGCTTCTGCCCTATTCCTAACGCTAGGGGATAACTTGTTATTACTGGGGAGTGTTGCTTCACTGTCACCTCTCGATTCATAATCCTTTGAGTTGGGAAAGTTAACTATAATTATTTCAGCATAAAAATGAGGTACGTAACTGCTTCAGGAAATTCAACTTAACTATTCCTCCAGTCTAGATATTAATTACAGTTAGCTTCAGATTCCCATCGGACAACACTTCATCACATTTCACATTATTTGCCTTATTTCTAGAATCTTATTTTTTTCCAGAGGGATGCTCATAGATCACCAATTGCTTTCTCTTTCTTAGGCAATTGCTTTCTCCTTCTGGGGGCCAATTGATTTAACAACAGCTAATATCTTTTCTTCCTGGATGTGTAGATCTGAAATCATGCTTTCTTACTCTTGTTGTTGAAGGTCCTATGCCTGTGGGTAAAACTAAATGACTCACTAATCCGGTTTTATGAGCGCTTTCACACTTTTCAGATGATTCAGCAAATGGTAGGAAACTTCTTGCAACCTAGTCCACAGATTCTACTGGTTCTAAATGTCTGCCTAACAAAAGACAAAACACCCCTGTATGTAGTGATTGAACCATTGTGTCTCACATTTTAGCATGTAATCAAGGAAAAGGGACTTATATCTCAACTTATGTTTCTTTTTTTTTTTTAAGATTTTATTTATTCACTTAGAGCACAAGTAGGGGGAGGGGGAGGGGAGCAGCGGACTCCCTGCTGAACAGGGAGCCCAACTCGAGGAGCCCAACTCCCAGGATCCTGGGATCATGACCTGAGCCAAAGCCAGACGTTTAACCAACTGAGCGATTCAGGCGTCCTTCAACTTAACGTTTCTTTATACCCAGACAATAACCATGGCAACCTGAGTCTTTAGGTATAAGAACTTTTTATTTTTAAGGAGTGTTAGCGTGAATGAAATTAATTTATTTAAATCTTTAATTATAGTAGATTCCAAAAGTAAGATACCATCAATGATGTCTGTTAGAATTGTTTTATTCTTAGTAGTACTATTAATATTACTAAAGAGGAATGCAATCTTGTTACCATAGTGTTCATGTTTTTACTTATTCTGATACCCTTTCAGATGTATTGTTTACCCCCTTGCATATGAAAACCAATGATCAACTAAATGATGTTTTACTTAATTTAAAAAAAAATTATTTTAATTCTGGTTAGTTAGCATACAGTGTAATATTAGTTTCAGGTGTACTATAGTGATTCAGCACTTCCATACAGAACCCCGTGCTCATCACAACAGGTGCACTCTTTAATCCCCATTGCCTGTTTCACCCATCCTCCCACCCAGCTCCCCTCTGGTAACCATTAGTTTGTTCTCTATAGTTAAGAGTCTGTTTCTTGTTTTGCCTCTCTCTTTTTTTTCCCCTTTTGCTCATTTGTTTTTTTTTTTTGTTTCTTAAAGTCCACATATGAGTGAAGTCACATGGTATTTGTCTTGCTCTGAGTGACTTCTTTCACTTAGCATAGTATTCTCTAGCTCCATCCCTGTCATTGCAAATGGCAAGATTTTGTTCTTTTTTTATGGCTAAGGAGTATTCCATTGTATATGTGTGTACTACATCAATCGATGGACCCTTGGGCTGTTTCCCTAATTGACTATTATAGATAATGCTGCTATAAATATTGAGGTGCACTTATCCCTTAGAATTAGTACTTTTGTATTCTTTGGGTAAATACCTAGTAGTACAATTGCTGGGTCATAGGATCACTCTATTATTAACTACTTGAGGAACCTCCATACTGTTTTCCAGAGTGGCTGCACCAGTTTGCATTCCCACCAACAATGTTAAGAGGGTTCCCCTTTCTCCGCATCCTCACCAACATCTGTTGTTTCCTGTGTTGTTAATTTTAGCCATTCTGACAGGTATGAGGTGATACCTCGTTGTAGTTTTAATTCGTATTTCCCTGATGATGAGTGATATTGAGCATCTTTTCGTGTGTCTGTTGGCTAACTGTATGTCGGGTGCTTGGCTGGCTCAGTCAGAAGAGCATATGACTCTTGATATCAGGATTATGAGTTTGAGCCCCACATTGGGTGTAGAGATTACATAAAAATAAATATACAAATAAACTGAAATGATGTTTTAATCCAGGACAACATATCTAAACTATTAAAACAAAAGTAGAATGCAAATGTTCTGAATTCCAACTTTGAAAACCTTTCTGCTACACCATGCTCCCACTTCCTTCTTTTAAAAATATGGGACAGTATAATACTATGTAAATCTATTTCTAGCTGAACCTTTCTGAGGGAAAGTTTCAAAGCATGTATGGCTAGAAGGATGGTGGTGACATTAACAGAGGAAAATAATGTTTTCATTATGATATTTTCCTGAAATGCTGAGACAGATTTGCCACCCATGAGGATGGAATAAACTATTTTTTCATACATGCAAAGTCTCAAAAATTGTAGCTCCTAAGCAACCTTTGATAGAAAGCTTCTGACAGATGTGCTCTGCCAAAATAAGGGAATAGACTACAAAAAGAGACATGGGACCTGGGAGAGAGCAGTACAACATAGAAGAGGCAAAGTGAATCCCCAGGATGATGGTGAAAGATGATCCCAGGATGGCAGCTGTGCCGTAGTCAGGTTAGAGTTTCCAGGAGTGATTTCATCAGTAGGATAAACCTGATAAAATATCAAATATGCTTGTATATGTTGAGAATCAATTTATCCAACAAGGAGAGAGTTAATTTGAGTTATCTATAATATATGGAAAATTGGAAATGGAAACATTAAATCTAGAGTAAAGGAAACTTATGCAAGAAAGGAAAATTAGTACACAAGATTCAGCTGGAAATAGATTTACATAGTATTATTGTAAACATTAAATAGTAATCTAAACACAAGTTTGTTCTATTGGGAGTATGGGAGGAGGTAACAAGGAAGTGATGAAGTGTGGGCAAAAAAGAGCTAAATCCTCATTTGCTTTACCAAGAAATCAGGAAATAATAGTTAAAGCAAACAAAAACAAGAGACATCATAAATAAATTATTTAAATGTATGGAAGTAAAATAAAATAATTAGCTAAAAGAGTTAAAATCTTTGCCTTTGGGTAAAGGGAAGGGTGTGAGGAGTGGTGATAACATATGCTTTTATTTAAACACTGAACTCTGTAGAATGGTAGAATCTTCAAAATATCTGTATATTTAACTCTGATTTAAAAAAAAAAAAAACAACTAAACTGCAAGAAGGCAGAGAGAAGGGATTCATCTTAGCAAGATGGAGAGAAGATTCCAATTAAGGGTGAAGATAATGCAGTAAAGGAAGTACACATTTAAGAAACTTCAGGGAATTTGACTTCAGATTCTCTCTTACTTTACCAAAAAGAAAATGAGCTAATGTCCTCTGCCGAAAGTCAGCACAGTTGAATATTAGAAAATGGTGGGATTGTCACAGAGAGGGAAGATGTATAGAAAGATTACCAAACATCAGTAGTATCAAACTGACATTAGATAACCTGAATTTGTAGGGTGCTTTGTTAGTGTGTGCTCATGGTTTTCTGTAACAACTACAGTCTGTGAACAAAATAGCCAATAGTGAATTTGGGAGCTTATTAAGAGTTGGGAAATGGTGAAGGTGAACCAAAGAGACAAGATTCTAGGTTGTTTCCAGCTGTTTAGAATTTAGAGAGGCAAATAAAGCCATATTTGAGGGACACCAGGGAAATTAGAAGGGATCAAGAGACTGGGGGTTATAATTATAAAGAAGAGAATGAGAAAAAAGGATGTGAGATGGATGTCAAAGACGGGAATTGCAGCACTTGGGATTATAGTGTAGAATTTCTTCAAGCCATAGCAAGGTAGGTGAGCCCCCAGTCCAAATAGGCAGCCAGCATCAAGCAGGTCTGTAGCAGCAGAGGACACGGATGTAGCCATTGGCAGTCTGTATCCCCAAGGCAAGAGCTCAGTCACATTGTCCTCGGGTACAACGTAGAGATGAAAAACCTACCCAGTGAACCAGAGTACTGATGGTCCTCCCTAAAAGATCACAACCACAAACACATTCACTAGAGTTTGACACAGGCAAGCAACTCCAGTCAAGAAGCAGACCTGCAAATTGCCTTCAAGCATGTGGTCCTGTGCTCACATTGTGCTAGGAATTCATTTCCGTGCTGCAAGCAGTTAATTAATCAAAGCGTGTAGCTTCTGAAATATGCAGATAAATTAGGAAGGAAAATTGAATCTTTGTTATGTGATTTTTCTTAATGATTAGAGTGTGTTCTAAATAAACAGAAAAGCAAATTGATTGCCAAAAACTATGTTAATGTGCTTTTAATTCACAAGGGTTAAGCATATAAAAGTCAGAATATTGAAAGTTAAGGTTTTCATAGAAACATTAATTTGACAACATTATGCATACTAGGTGTGGGAGGTTTATATTTTATAGCATAAAAGCAGTAGGAAATATTGCAGAATGTGGCTCAGTTAAACAAAATGAAATAACAAATTTAGGGGAAAGTCATTAAATGTGATTATGGAAAAAAATTGTTTTGCAACCTCCAAAGAAGGGTTATTAAATTTAATTTTAGGAAATAATGCCTTCAAATCTTTTCAAAAAATGTTTTGAATGGAAATTATTCAGTCGTATCAAAAATCAATTTCCCTAGCACATTGTATATTCTGATATGAGTTTATGCCTTTCACTTGCAGTTCAGATTTGATCCTAATAGACCAAAAGGAGAACCGATTGGCTATTTTCATGGCCTAGTTCATAAAGAGTTCATAGACTGAAAATTAAATTTAAGGGTTTAAAATATATATATTTTTTAGTATACAGAGAAGAGGAAATTTTAAATATGAAGAAGCCTGCCAGTGTACTAATACTTGCTTAAATGTTTGACCTCTTTGTATTTCTGTAAACTATTTGCATATATGCATTTTGGAAATTCCAATCTGATCGTACAAAATGTTTTATTCAGGTGGCACAGAAAAAGAAAAGAACTTAAGGCATGTTCAGGGAAGGAAGTGCACCAGAAAACAAACCTACAGCCTTTATTATGTCTCTGTTTTCGTTTCTGCCTCATGAACTGGACAGCAGGTCTGGAAGCTTGAGTTCTCCAGTACAGCTGTACTGAGCCATAGGTGGTTGTTTCTGTCACCTTGGCCTCAGAGACTCCATTCATTCTATAGGAAACAGGAGTGGTGGACCCGTGGTGACTCCTTGGAGCATGTCACTTCCCAGTCTAATCAGAATAAAGGCAAGAAGGAAGGAAGGCAGGCAGGCAAGCAGGCAAGCAGGAGGGAAGGAAGGAAACTATTACTAGCATTGTAATACTACCTCAATTATAATTATCACCAATTCCAACTATTTAATTAATTTTAAGTAATTATAAAAATTTTGTGTTCCTTTAAATCAAATATAAGTTAATTTTTGGTGCAAATTAACAAATGAAAACCAAAAGTACCCTCACAAGGGAGCAGATCATGCAAATATAAAGATAAATTGACTTGCTGCTAACATTTCTATTTTCCATTGTATTTTATGTCATAGCAAGGCAATCTACAGAACAATAAAGATTCATTCATAGAAGTGAGATATGTAAATTCCTGAGCTAGCAGACTCCTGGCCCTAAATTCAAAACACCCCTTCAAAAAAGGCACAATGGTCTGCATTTTTCACTGGAAAAAAATCTATGCAACCACATTCCATGGCAATGAACTCTTTATAAGCTTGATGAAGAAAAATGCTTTGTATATTTACTTTAGTCTTTACCCCCTGCTATTTTCTGTTTCCAAACAAACAGAAGGACAAACGCAAACTGCCAAGTCGCAGGATGTACAAACAAGTGTTATTGAATATTCAGAAGTATGGTGGTATTTCTAAAGTTCAACAACAAATCACTTAGAGTCTTTCTTTTGTTTTTAAATTTTCCTTATTCAGGCACCACAAGGCCACATAAGGAGGGTGAGGTCCCTGGAGTGGACTATATTTTCATCACCGTTGAAGATTTTATGGAATTGGAGAAAAGTGGTGCTCTCCTAGAAAGTGGGACTTATGAAGGTAAGCACAGCTCTGTTGCTTAATGTATTCCTTGTTGCATCCCATTTTCCTCCTTTGATTGAGATGTATTAGGACACCAGATGACCAATATGCTACTGTTTTTGGTTTGAGAGCGTTAAAGAGGTCATTTCAGAAATGTACTTGCTTTAAAAAAAAAAAAAAAAAGGCTACATCTGGATTAACTCTACTCTTCAGATGCCAAGAGATATGTATATATCCACTGAAGTAGGCTTGGGATGGCATTCTGAGGCTAAGCTGTGATCTTCCAAATAAATTATCTTCATCTCTGGGGAACATCTCAAAGAGCACAGGGCTTGAGTTCCAGTCCTGTCCTTATCTCTGTGTGGTTTTCTTCAGTTTCTTCACTTCACTGGCCTATACTTGCCTCCTGTGTAAAATTAAGTAGGAAAATATGATCTTTGCATGCTGTCCAAAGCTCTAGTATAATAGCAAGTCTCCTTGTGTACCCGAGTCAAACATGAACAGTAAATGACACTAAAAGCTTGAATGAGGGAAGTATGTTTCAGTGGAAAGAGCACTGCGTCATGAGCCAGAATCTGTCTCAGTTCCAAATCTGGCTCTATTACTTAGCCGCTATAAATACTAAATAACCCAGTTAGTGTCTTTGAACCTCAGTAGAATTAGCTGTAAAAGGGGAATGGTAGCATTGAAAAATACAAAAGACATGTTGAATATGATCACATTTATACATTTAGGTGGCATCTACATGCATATAGTTTATGTCTAATGAAATTATCTATCTGTGTATGCATAAAGAAACTTTAAAAGTGATATGACTAAAAAAACAGTAGAGAACACTTTTTATTCCTATTTCACAGTTATTGTATGTGTGAACTATATATGTTATTAACTTTAATGATGAATCTAGTTTTACTGTACTATAATTGTGATATTAAAAACAAAACTAATAATATATACATTGCTGCTTAGTGCATAAAATACCTGAGGTCTACCATCAGCAAATAAGTTGGGGTTGTTAGCATTTTGGTCCCCCACTCTCCTCTTCATTTACTTGTGGATGCCCAGTGGACTATAGTAATTTAAGAACTTAATATTTTAAAGTTGTTAGAAGTATTAAAATCTCTTCTTTTACTTTGCACACTCCTAAGGTAATTTAGATGGAGACATACACCTATCTTATGGCTAAGACGTTTACTGGTTTACTGCCATGTTTACAGGAAATTAGGCAAAAATACCCAGGAAAAGAAAATGGTTTTACACGAGTATTGTTTCTTGTTCATATTGTCAAAAATGAATAATAATGGAAGTTGACTGAAAATATTTTAAATACAGGAGCACCTGAGTGGCTCAGTTTGTTAATGTCCTACTCTTGATCTTAGCTCAGGCCATGATTTCAGGGTCGTGATATCGAGCCCTGTGTGGGGCTCCATGCTCAGTGGGGAGTCTGCTTGACTCTCCCTCCCTCTTCCTCTTTCTCCCCCTCTGCTCCACCTGCTCATGCTCTCTCTCTCTCTCTAAAATAAATAAATCTAAAAAAAAAAGAACATATTTTAAATAACACAAGTTATGTTGGTTATAAAAGCTGCCTTACACTGTATGAAAAATAACTATCTGTATAAATCATAGAAAATACTTATATCGAAGAAGTCAGAATAAATAAACAATAAATTTTGTATATTTTCCTGTAGCCTTTGTGACATTATTTAGTGGCATTCATTAGTTTTTATGTCTGCCAATAATAATGCATTGTATTTAATTACCTTATTTAAATATTATATTTGTGTAGCAAAGAACCAGTGGCTTAACATACAGGAGCATTCCAAGAGTAATATGATTAACATCATGACCTTTTCTGTTGTTTTTAAAAATAAAGACTGTGTTAGCTGTATAGAAGGTGAAAAAATTAAACCAAGTGTTCATGTTAAATCTCTGCTGTTCTCATGATAAACTAGATGTCATGAAATTTAATAGCAATATTTAAAAATAAAGTCTTACTTAAATTTTAGGTTCCAGTTAAATTTTGAGGGAACTATCCTGAAACCATACGAATGTAGCCAAGTTTTGTGAGCCAGGGAGGGTTGTCCGGAATCTTTTTTAGACATCTTTTCAGTGTTGAGAGTTTAGTTTCCTAATGTTTGGTGCCAGCTTGTTAATTGTCTCCACGTACATAGAACTGATCAGTGACTAATAAGGCTGATATATATATGACTTTGGGGAACCAATACCATTGTTTGCAAGTACACATGGTGTACTTAGATGAATAAGATACTCCTTTTTCAGGTCGCATAACCATCTAGGCAGAAAATTAGAGAGCCTTCTCAAATTTCAGGATCTTTGGATTTTTCTACAGTTACAGCTGAGGAACCAGTAGAGTTGACATTCTAATGAAAAACACTATTATTCCTTCAGGATTGATCATAAGCTCTAGGCTCAGGGTTACCACTTAGTGTGTTGTCAAGGAAACCTGAGGAGTGCTTTTTCTGCAGCTGATGCTTTCAGAATATATAGAATAACAATCATGTGCTTATCACCTAGACATAGAAAGACCTGAGAGCTTTTATATTTGTTAAACTTTCATGATAACAATCTCTCATAAGATTTCTTCAGTAAATTCCCTGTTTTTCTATGTTATATATTCCTCCTCCTGCAGTGTTTGGGCCATTGTTCCTTTACCTCCTCCTTGCTAGAACATTCTTATGCCTTCTTAGTACTCTACAGCCCTCAGCCAGACTAAAAAAAATCATCTTTGATATCTGCGAGTCTACTAAAGAAAATAAGAAATTGGGTTACACTCAGTGTTAAGGTTATAGACCTGTTAACTATGTTGGGTCCTTAAGACTGATTCCAACCCACAAACCAGAACATCAAGACTGCTAATGCAATTGGAGGTAGGGAGACAGCCCTAACTTCTTCTTTCTCATAAGTACTTAGTAACTTGTACATTGCTTATCAGGAACTGGGAACCCATGCTTTGTTGTTGTTATTAACAAAAATCAAGGAAGTCCTCTATAAAATGTCTAGTTAAGATGCCCATCATTGAGAAAACCAATCTTAGAGTAATCATCGCCACTAATCAGTTTCAGAACAGGAAACACCTACCTGAAAAGTAGTTATGAGGAAGAACATATTATTTTAAGTTTTTCTCATTTGTATGCATTTTTTGTCTTACTGTCGGTAATTCTAATTTTAATCTAGGTGACTAGATGTAGATAAAATGGAGTTTGTCCTTTGACTGGAAACAAGATGGACTGTCCTGAATTGCAGATCTGCCTCTTAGAAATTGACTCAAATTACTTGCTCCAGAAGAGCAATTCTTTTACTCACCTGAGGTTGCAAGGAAGGCCTTAGCGTGCTTGAGTTACTGCCTGCCCTTACTATCTGCACATGATCCGAAGCAGAGTTTTAGCAGATTCTTGAAGTCTTTTCTCTGCAGCATCAACTCCTCACTCAGTCTAAGACCTCATTTCAGTCTGCTGTACAACAGCCGCTGAATGCTCTTGCATGCAAATGGCCCAAAGGACTTGGTTTTGATGGATCATCAGGTGTTGGTAAACAGCCTCTTTTTCATGACTTGGATGATCCCTTCCTTACCCTTTCATGTTGAGTCAAGTTTAAAATTAAGTTAATAGAACAAAGCCCAGTGGTGAGCCTGACATAAAATCAAACAACAGTATGAACCTTTATGTCAGGACTGAAGGTGTAGGCTTCATGTGAAACACAGACCACAGAGCTCTGTTAAATGCGGATGATTCCTTTAGGATTGAGATCACGTGCGGATATAAATGAGACACCAAGAGGTAGAAGTAAGTGAGTTGATCTGGTAATCTAATGGTTAAGTACTCTAAGTACTGGAAGGAAGCAGGGTCCTTGGGAACTGTCCAAAGTGCTGAATTACCCATGGCTCTAAATCCATGAATCCTGCCTGACCTACTTCTTCCAGTTGTCTGGAATGTTGCATTCATGGTTTCACTGACCACTCGCACCAGTTGTCTGCCTCAACCTTTGTTCTGAATGTCATCATTAACTAACCCCATGTCTCCTGAGCTGTGCCTGGAATCTCATTTAACTCATCTACTGAGATCATCCACAGTCATGTTCTAGAGCAGCACTTGTGTGTTATCATCCACTACTGATTTTGCTGTTGTGCTTTTAAATGGAAACAAAGCTCTTTTTGTATCTCTTGAAGAAGCCACTAATCCTAAACTTCAGTGTTTCCTTTACGTAGACATAAGCTCAATTGTAATATTGCCCCAATTTTTAAGAAGACTAAATCAAGACCAGCAAATTATTTGAACATCTAACAGAATATAGTACAAGTATGGCATTCACCTTCACCTCAATTTTGTGGTTTCTCCTAATCATAGACCTAACATATATGGACTTGAGCCTACTGCAAACAGCACACCTACCTTCTTAAACAATTTTACTACAGGGACTATGAAATTCAGATGTTCACTTCTGTACATAAAAGTATGGTCCTTCCTGATGTAGCACATAAAATCCTGTAAAAAAAATTATTAAGTACAGGGCTGCCTGGGTGGCTCAGTTGGTTAAGCATCTGCCTTTGGCTCAGGTCATGATCCCGGGGTCCTGGGATGAGCACTGCATCAGGCTCCCTGCTCAAGGGAGTCTGTTTCTTCCTCTCCCTCTGCCCCTCCCCCCCTGCTCATGCTCTCACTGGCATGTTCTCTCTCTCTAATGGATAAATGAAAAATCTTTAAAAAAAATTAAGTACAAATAATTTTCTCTGAAAATAACTTAAGCAGTTCATGAGAGAAGACATACAACAAATTTTACATAAATCCATTTCATCTTACTAAAATCAGCATCAGCTTTTTAAAAAATCATAGCCTTGATACATTTATTATTGAAATTTTGAATTTCTATTTTCAATCAAGATAGTAGCATTGGATGATAAAGGGATACTGAAGCCAAAGAAAAATCATTACTGGTACTATAAATAGTGTTGAGAAAAACCGTTCTTCTAGCAGTCCAAGTTTCTACCCACTGAAATGTAAATAATATTTCCTGAAGGGCAGATCAGTGCTTAAATTGATGCTAAGATTGTTGTCATTCCAGGAGACCAAAATGAGATAAAATGTCATTGTTTTTCCTTTTTCCCTTAAACTCTATTACAAGAGAAAATTTTTACCATATAAATAATAACCTCTATAACAACAGTAGATTCTTGGAGCTTGCAGTTAAAGGGTCCAGTTATTATTATATATATCCAGATTATAGCATGTTTTTATTATTTATTTATTTATTTATTTATTTATTTATTTATTTATAAAGAAAGATTTAATTAATTTAACAGACAGAGAGACAGACAGCCAGCGAGAGAGGGAACACAAGCAGGGGAAGTGGGAGAGGAAGAAGCAGGCTCATAGCAGAGGAGCCTGATGTGGGGCTCGATCCCAGATCGCCGGGATCACGCCCTGAGCCGAAGGCAGACGCTTAACCGCTGTGCCACCCAGGCGCCCCTAGCATGTTTTTATTTTGATCCTTGCTCCTTTTTCTTTCTTTTGGAAATACTCCTGCTGTTGAAGATTCTAAGCCATACATTTGGGTGTTCATTTTAGGAACACTAAACATTTACACATAAAGCTCACTAAATCTTTATTTGACCAGTAGAGGAAAACACATTAGTGAAGTTTTACACCCCTTTGGGATCTTATAATGCCAAGTTTTTTTTTTTTTTCCTTTTATTCTGTAAGTGATTCAGTCTGTATTCAGAGCCATTGACAGAGAATGCATGATTTTTGCATGCTGCTTTGCTCTTGTGTAAGGCACTAAAACTAGACGTATTATTGTGCATTAAAATGTGAAAAAATATCCTTTTGGTTTAGGACCTTTTGTAAACCCAACTTTTTCCAAAATATGTAATGCAAATGCCTATGTCTAAGTACTTTTTTTCTCCCAACAGAGGCTAGAAGAAACAAACCAAGCAATTAACTAACTAATTTAATACTATCATATAAATTATAACTTAAAGACTAAAGTCAAGGAACATGAAATGACTTGCTTGTTATTACCTGAAGTACAACATTAACCAGTTTAATATTAGCTCTATAAATTTTTGTTCAGTTGTAACAGGAACAGCCTTTTTGCAGTATGTCATTAAAATAAAGCCAATATTCATGGGCATAGGACTCACTTCTTCAGCTTTCTCACAACCCATAATGATGATAATAATAATACGTAAAGCCTAGGTTTCCAAAACTGTGATGGTCAGGGTTTAATTAATTTCCTTTAAGCTCATGTCTTTAATTACCATGATTTTCTAACTCCTGTATACATCTCTTATAAATTTTTATCTAAAACAAATTGAGACTTCACCTGGAAAAAATATAATGCCCCTCATTTACTGGGAGGAAAAAAATGCATTACTTTAAAAATTTTACTTGTATTTCTTTCCACTGCTTCAACAAGCAGAACCTATTTGTCTTTCCTGATCGGATTAGTATTTTCAAACCCTCTGAGTTGTCTTACTTTAAATGGACTCATTTCATAGGAGGCACACAAGAGTTTTGGTCAAATTGATTACAGTGGTCTTCTACATGAGAGCATATGTTTCTCTGAAATAAAATCAACATAGTGATGACCAATGGCTCTTGTCATTAGTGTTCGGTTAGACATACAGACCTTTTAAAAGGAGATGTTTTACTTGCCTCATTTATTTTTAGTGGTGCCCAAATGTCCCCATCCAAGTTTTTTCCAGAGACTTCAGTTTGTTTCACAGACTAATGACTTGAAAACTATAACCTAACATCCTTCTCTAGAAAAGTCAGTTTTGTATTTGAATTTCAAATCTGAAAAGTAAAACTTCCTGAGACATTCTTTCCTTATATCTTCTATACTCCTGCCCTGAAGAACAAGAGAGTCTAGAATCTGATCAAGCATGGTTATTCTTTCTCTCAGGAGAAAGAGAAATCACCAAAAATAGAAAGAAAAAAAAAGTCCCCTCATTTTTATTGCTAAGTATTTTATTTCAGAACGTTATCAATCTCCAGAAAAGTTACAATGGATGTAGATCGTTTTATGAATTATTTTTATAAATTACAAATTTCATTCATGCACAAAAACAGTATCTGAAAATTCGAGGCCTCCATTGATCATCCTGCAAGGTATACAGATATACTCAGTGCTTTCACTAGAAATTAGGAAGTAACAGTCCTAAAAATACCCTGCTGCCCTGTGTTTAAAAAAAAGGAATCATGTTGTAGAAGATTCACACCACATGAAAGCTCTTCCTTGTTGAAGGCTTGGAAACTCTGGCAATTATGGAAAATCATTCATATGCTAGATTAAAATTTAATATGGTAGAACAGTCTGTCCTTCCTTATGTAATAATCAGCTCTCTTAGATCAGTTATAGGCTGTTTTTGTTTGCAACAACCAGATAAAATTAGGATAAGTGGTCAACATATCTTGTCTGCATGGGACTGTTTTCATGGAAGCTAATTCTAAAGACCCTACAAATGGGAATTTTAAAGGACCGATAAAAACACAGATTGATATTAATTATTAGACATAATAAAATGGAGAGTATGACTTACTGTCTTCATCCTATTTATATTAGCTATGCTGGCCTCTCCTCTGTTCTTTGAACAGACAAACATTCCTACCCATCTGGGATCTAGAATTTGTCATTTTATTTCCAGGCTACTTGTGTTCCAAATAACCACATATTCCATTTTCACACTTTAAGGTATTCATTTAAAAGTCTTCAGGAAACTCTTACCTGAAAAACGTTTCTGAAATTACACCTGCCAACATTCTCCAACCCCTTCTTCTGATTTTTCTTCATCGCAGTTACTATATCACTGAAATTATAGTTTGTATCTGTCTATTTGGTTATTGTCAGTATCCAACCACTCGAATGTAAACTTCAACAGGTCAGATAACTTATTTGGATCATTGCTGATTCTTAAGTTTAGAGTGGTCTCTGGCACCTAGGAAGCACTCAGTGAATATGAATTGAATGAATGAATGGATGCCTAGATTCTTTCTTCAAACTCAGAATGGAAACCCCTTAATCCCCACATAAAAATTTAGCCTAGCCTGAAACCCTAGGACACATCCACTTCCTAATTCAAAATGTTCTAAGACTCAGTATGGAGTTACAGTAGCAATTTGACCTCAGAATCTTGTACTAGATTAACCTTGTATCATAATTACAATAATTTTATTCTTCTCTTAATTCTCATGATTAACCTTGTGAGTCTCTGTTCTGCGTTCCCATACTTGTTTGTCTGTCAGGACCCCACAAACTATAACACTGTCTCCAGAATGTACTTCTTACTTTGCTACGGCTATTCCTTATAGTTTGGTTTTTTCACTATAGTAATTCATGGTGTGTCAAATCACTCAAAATCAAAACCTAGTAGACTTCATCAACAAAACTATATCTCCTATTAAACCCTGTCTCCACCCAAGTTCTATGGATTGTACTTACCTAAATACTTCTTGTACTCATGGTAATTGCCCTTTTGTATAATCCCTGTCTTGTTCATGTTCTCTTTATTTTTTTTTTCCAAAAGTGTTTTAAAGACTTTGTTGATTTCTCTACCTTTAGTATATAAAGTCAGTGAAGAGTTGGAGAATAGAAGTAATGAGGCCAAACCTTTGGAAAGGTAGAAAGATCCTAGGTTGTATTAGAAAATATGCAGATTCAGAAAGTTATTTTAAAACAAAGGAATTAGTATGTGTATGCTTTCATGAAAGAAATGCGAAGGCATTTTAATTAACGTGGACATATGGTGCTTGGAATGTATGGCATTTCACTAACATTTTCTGGCTGGTTTTCAGTAAGCTATAAGGGAGTGTAAGTTTCTTTATTATTCTTTTATTCTTAGAAAATTAACAGAAAGGAAATGGAAATAAAGTTTTATTCCATTATTTCTACACTAAGTCAACTCCCACCTCACCTTTCTCTTTCTTTCACTTTACATGAAGGTGACTCTAAATTTTCTTATAATATGTGAAAGTTTGATTTCTTTCACCAAATAGTTAATGGACAAAATGATAAATATGAAAAATTCATAATTTAAATTGGAATACTGATGATAACCCAAATACTGAACACAACATGAGGAGTCGATAAACAAAAAGTTTTAAGCAATATATAGGAAGCCCAAACTGGAATGAACCTTATGATGATGGGTGAATAAAAGGAAAAGACTTGATTTAAAATTTTCCATTGAGTTTTCTTTCTCCCCACCTCCCTACTTTCATCCCACACATAAGAATGTTACTGCAACAGGCATGCATTTGACTAGAAAAACCTGCCCTTTGGCACTGTGACCTGACATTGGAGGGTGCTATTTCCCAAGGGAAATAGCCTCAGGGCTAGCACACAGGAACAGAAAGATTTCTCCATCTCAGGTCCCTCAGGATTATTTCCGGGAGGATTGGATACTTCCAATTTCTACTCCCATTCTCTGAGTTCTCCATTAAACTTCCAGAGAAAAAAATCTGATGCAGCTTTCTGGTTTCACTAAAGATGAAGCAAGCATTATTACACTTGAAATGTAACTTGTTCCAACAAGGGTGGTTTCTATCATTTCTACCTTCAAGTATGTCCAGGAACACTCATTTTCAAATAGTATTTGTAAGTTTGGTACCATTAACTACTCTCCTCTCTTCTCCCCTATCCTCCCTTAATTTAATAAGTCTCAATTACAGTAAAATGTAGCAGCAAATTAGGAGAGGGTACATAAAATGATTTATGTAAGGGAGAAAGTACTGGGGATGGAGACTCCTGGAAGCTGACAGACACACTGACAGCCTGACAGTGATTGAGGACAAGGGAAAAGTACAAAAAGTGTACAGAAGAAGTTAAAAAACAGAGTCATCTAGGGTCATTTGTTATAGGGGAAGCACTCATCAGTCTCCCAGAGGACAGCAGAATATTGCAACCTAGCACAGTTATTGATTTTCCTAATAATGACCCCGAGCTATCCAGAAAAGGTTAAGTCATATGCAGAAAAGTAATATTTGAGAAAGATTTCCTTCAACAGTGATTAAAATTTAAAAGTTTGAACTTCTGTAGGAAAAGGCTAGAATATTCACCTAAACAGAATACCACAGTTCCTGAAAACGCCCAGCAAATGAGATGAAATATTATTGCTATTTTCTGACTAGAAACAAATTATAATATGTATTCAAATTTATATTCAAATTAACACTTGATGAAATTGTCTCAATAATTTATAAACATATTCTGTAAATGCAAATACATGATGTTCTTATATGCCCAAAACATTTTAAGTGTATTTGAATATACCTAAGAAAAATTACTAGATAGTTTCCAATTATAATGAAGTTAGAAACTACATATTCTTTGGCCTTGGTAATGTTTGTCTTTTTTTTTTTTTTTTTAGTCAGAAATCCTATACATTGTATATTTGCAAAGCAACTAATGAATATGCCAGACTTAGATCTATAAAACTATTGGTGCATTAGCAAACTGTTAAAATTAATGTATTAATAAAATGTACAAGTCCATCCTTTTTTTTTTTTTTTTTTATCTTAGCATAGTGTGTTTTTTCTCCCTTTTTGAGACAGCCATCTGTCCCCCAAGGATCTTAAGGAGTGATAGGTACAGGCTACTTTCTCAAAGCCCCAGTTGAGAAGGAAATACTCTATCATTACCTTGGTTTGTTTTCAGGAAAAGTTGACATTCAGAGTGATATATATACTCATCTTCAAAACATATTAATTGGAAGTTAAAGGTATTTTACACTGGTAAACTTTCTTGCCCCGTTGTATTATCACATTTTTCCTTCATATTCATAGTCCTGCCTTTGCACTAATCTTCATTTTAGTACTCTTCTTGCTTGTTTTCTTTTCAATTATTTAGCTCCTGTCATATTTTCATTCTATCACAATTTAGATTTTTTATCTTTATTCATATATTTATTTTTTTAAGTTTTTATTTAAATTCCAGTTAGCATACAGGGTACTGTTAGTTTCAGGTGTACAATACAGTGATTCAACACTTCCATACATCAGCTCATCACAAGTGTACTCTTTAATCCCTATCACCTATTTAACACATCCCCTCACCTACCTACAATCTGGTAACCATGAGTTTGTTTAGTTAAGGGTCGGTTTCTTGGTTTGCCTCCCACTCTGTTCTTCCCCCCCTTTGTTCATTTGTTTTGTTTCTTAAATTCCACACATGAGTGAAATTATATGATATTTGTCTTTCTCTGATTGACCTATTTCACTTAGCATAATACTCACCAGCTCTATCCCTGTCATTGTAAATGGCAAGATTTCATTCTTTTTTCTAAGTAATACATGTACCCTGATGTTTATAGCAGCATTATCTACAACAGCCAAATATGGAAACAGCCCAAGTGTCCATCAGCTGATAAATGGATAAAGAATATGTGGTATATATATACAATGGAATATTACTTAGATTTTCTTTTTACTTATCATTCAGGTGTTTTGTTTCTACCCAAAGCTCACTGATTATTTGCTTTCTTTATTTTTGCTTTGTTTATCCTCTGCTTTCTTCTGAAAATTAGTGTCTTAATATTCCTACTTTGTATTCTAAAAATCTTCATGTGTTGGGATATGCTACATTTTATACTCCATTTGGTCTTATTTCTTTGTTTTTGCTCTTACATTTCAATACTTTTTTTTTTAACTGGTAAGCTATAGGTAACAACAATGTGAGTAATGGGGATGATATTCACAAATGTTCTCAGAAGACAATGGCTTGTTGTTGAATACAGCAGAAATTTAACTAAAATGATTTCTCTGTCCTGTATAAGAAACAACACTGCCCTAGAAATGAGCATAAATATGGGTGTTTTGTTCAAAATAAGTTGTGTGGTTTGGCATGGTATAGGCCTAAAAACTGATACAATTTACCCTGATTCACCACTTATTCTATGTAATTCAATAAGCCCACTTGTATATTGGAAACTGCCCTCTTGTTAGTGGGTCTTATATACTTAATATTTGCATGAATGGAACTAATAATTTCAGTTAATATTTGTCCTCATTTTCTGTTTATCATTTAATAAATTATATCCATAAAGATGAAAATGTATAACATTTTCTTTATTCTTTAATCTTCAAATCCTCATCCTTTTATCTCGGCAGGCCTTCTTGGTAGTAATTAGACTGTTGGGGGAGGGATAAAAATAATTGTCTCTGAGTATTTGAAGATATAACACAGAAAGACATGACTTTATTTTCATTTATTCTTTTTTTATTCTTTAGTTTGAGATTTTACTTCATTTTGAAGCCATCCCCTGTAAATACTCCTTCTCATCTTGATTAATCACATCCTCTGTATTCTTGTTGCTTATTGTTTTCTATTCTGGGTATCCTTACAATTATCATTGATTTAATTTTATTATATACAATTTGAGACCACACTTGCTTCTTGGTAGACTCCTGTAACTTCCTGTTACAGAATTAGACTCAGAAATATGATTTAATGGAATTATTTATATTCTTCCAACATGGGTTCCAATTACTTGAAAAGTGTTTTTGCTTTTCATGTTTCATTTAAATTTTACATAATTCCTCTATTAATGAAAAAAATGCCTCCTCATGGCATCTATTTTTCAGAAACAAGAGTAAAAATAGAAATCATATAGGAAAGTAAAGATGCATTCCCAAGAGTGAATGAAAGTAGATCACGGCTGCTTCAAAATAACAAAATATTGATCAAGGCCTTGTCAAAAGTAACAAAATGCATTAAATATGAGCATGAAAATATTGAGACAGAATGTTGAAAAGCTAGAGTTTGGGTAAAGAAGGAAAGCTGCTGGGGGGATAGGGACAGCCAAGTTGTTAGAGGGAGAATGGACTTTGACAGGCCTTGCCAAGGCACAGTGATTTCAACTTGTAGAACAGTCATTTGAAATTTTTTTGTGCTAGCAATCCACTTTCAGGTACAAGAATTGTTGGCAATGTGCTTGACAGAATTAAATAGTGCTATAATACTGCAGTTTTCAGAGCTAGGTGATTATCTGATAGAGTTGTTTGTATCCCAGGCTGCACTTCTGTATTGTAGAAAGTTCTGGTCTCTTTGATGTCAACTGAACCATACCCTCACGTCCATCACATTTTCTGACAAACAACATCTGTGGGGAAAGAAAAGCAAAAATGAACTATCGGGACTTCATCAGGATAAAAAGCTTTTGCACAGCAAAGGAAGCAATCAACAAAACTAAAAGGCAACGTATGGAATGGGAGAAGATATTCACAAATGACATATGAGGTAAAGGGCTAGTATCCAAAATCTATAAAGAACTTCTCAAACTCAACACCCAAAAAACATATAATCCAGTCAAGAAATGAGCAGAACATATATTTCTCTAAAGAAGACATAGAAATGGCCAACAGACACATGAAAAGGAGCTCAACATCATTCATCATCAGGGAAATAAAAATGAAAACCACAATGAGATACCCCCTCACATTGGTCAGAATGGCTAAAATTAACCACTCAGGAAACAACAGATGTTGGCAAGGATGCAGAGAAGGGGGAACCCTCTGAAACTGTTGGTGGGAATGCAAACTGGTGCAGCCACTCTGGAAAACAGTATGGAGATTCCTCAAAAAGTTAAAAATAGAGCTACCCTATGACCCAACAATTGCACTGCTAGATATTTACCCAAAGAATACAGAAATACTGATTCAAAGGGATATATGCATCCCGGTATCTTTTTAAGATTTTATTTATTTGAGAGAGAGAGAGCAAGAGAGAGAAAGTGGGAACAGGAGCAAAGGGAAGGGGCAGAGGAAGAGGGAGAGAGAGAATCAGACTCCCCACTGAGGAGGGAGCCTGACACTCAGGGCTCAATCTCAGGATCCTGAGATCATAACCTAAGCCAAAAGCAGACAGCTTAACTGGCTGAGCCACCGAGGCGCCCCATCCCGATTTTTATAGCAGCATTATCTAAAATAGCCACATATGGAAACAGCCCAAGTGTCCATTGATTGATGAAGAGATAAAGAAGATATACAATGAAATATTCCTCAGCCATAAAAAAGAATGAAATCTTGCTATTTGCAATGACGTGGATGGAGCTACAGAGTATTATGCTAAGCGAAATAAGTGAGAGAGACAAATACCATATGATTTCACTTATATGTGGAATTTGAGAAATAAAACAGATGAACATAGGGAAGGGGAAAATAAAATAAGATGAAAACGGGGGCAAACCAAAAGAGATTCTTAACTATAGGGAACAAACTGAAGGTTGCTGAAAGGGAAGTGGGTGGGGGAATGGGGTTATTATGTGACGGGCATTAAGAGGGTACTTGATGTAATGAGCACTGGGTGTTATATGCAACTGGTGAATCACTAAATTCTACCCCTGAAATACAGTATATGTTAACTAAATTGAATTTAAATAGAAATTAAAATAAAAAAGAAACAGAATCTGTCCTCATTTGCAGCAAAAAACAAGTTCTAAAAATACGTTAGAATGCAGATGATTGCCAGTGAAGGATTGCAGTGCTCTAGGAAACCAAAGAATTGGTAGGGACGCGCTGTGACCCAGAGAAAGCGGAGTTATTTTTCCAAGTATACAGTTGAGGCCTAAGAATTGCAAGCGCAGATGCTAGTCTTGGATTTGCCATGAACTTGGTTTAGGGCCTTGCTGAGAAGGCTTTAGGAGAGCATGAGCACTGTATTTAAATGCCTGATGAGTTGCACATGATAGAGAAATGAGACTCGTTCTGAGTGACCTTAAGGAGTGGAGCTAGACAAGTAATAGATACAGAGACAAAAATTGTAGCTTGATATAAAGAGATGCTCTCTAATCTCCAGGGCTAATGAAATACTAAACTGAATTCATTCTTAAATAGTCGCTGGGGTTGCCAAACATGGGCTAAGAGCTCTCTTGGCCATGCTGTTCTAGAGGGGATGCACACATGGATAAGTATTTGGATTAAAATAACTACAACATCAAAACATCAAAAACAATACTAGATATGATGGTTAATCTTCTGTGTCAATGTGATTGGGCCATGGGTTGCCCAGATATCTGGTTAAATATTGTTTCTGGGTATGTCTTAGAGGGCGTTTCTGGAAGAGATGAGCATTTGAATTGGTGAATAAAGTCAAGCGAATGGCCCTCCTGAAAGTGTGTGGGTATCACCCAGTCTGTTGAAAGCCTAAGTAGAACAGAAAGGTTGAGGTTGGTTGAATATGCTGTCTGCCTACTGAGCGAGTACATTGACCTTCTCCTACTCCTTGGTGTTCCTAACTCTCAGACTTGAATATCCTATTCTGTTTTTCTGGAGAACCCTGACTAACACACTGGGTACCATGCTTTGCACGCACTATAATTTTCACAGTGCTTCTTTAATGAAAGTATTATTTTAATCCTTTTCATGGAGGAGGAATCTGAAGCTCGAAGATGGTTAGTAACTTGTAGGAGGTCTTTCAGGTAGTAAATGACAAATTTGAAATTACTTCCATCATTTTTTGACACAGAGTTTGTGCTTAGAGTAACATTTTCCCATTGGAAGAGTATTCAGTCTATGCAAGGTCAGTTTTGCCCTATTTTCTTTTCCGTAACTGGATGACTGGCTCCAAGTCTCTGCTCTTCTAGTTGTGCCATTGTGACTTTCAGACTCCTTCTGACCATAATATCCCACCTTCTAAACCAGTGTTTACTCATGTGTGCTTAGAACACAGGACAGTGAAATTCCACCCCCACCCTCAAAGAGGGAGGAAACATTCTGAGGTCAAACAACTTTGGAAAATATAGAATACTGCCTACCATATCATCCTTGAAAGATTTATATTACACATTTGTATTTAAAATTTTGAGAAGTCCTACGATAAAGAAACCTGTTTAAATTTGTATTTCTGGCATTTTCAAACCTGCTAGACTATGGACCTAATCGTCATGGAGTTCTATTAAGATCTCCCCAGAACCAGTGTTTTGGAGCACATGTTTGAAAACAACACTAACATTCAACCCTGCAGGCCTCCATTGTATACCATGAAAGTCAAGTGATTGAGCTGGATGCCTTTTGAGTTCTTGAAGCCTACAATGAATGTGTAGTACTGGTATTCGGTCTGCAAAACCAAGTCTGTACTGGTTAGTCGCTAGGACTTAGCCTCTAGAAACCTGAGCATGTCAGTTTGTTCTCCCTCAGAGTAAACCAGCAAGGAGAGACCAGAGGTGGTAATAAAGACAAAAAGTGGTTATGTTCTCAAGACCAGTATCATACCTACTGTGATTTCAAAATAATATTTCTTAAAATTCTCTTTGCATAATATAAGTGCCTAACATCCCTCTAATCACACAAAAAAGTATTTTATTATGTAAATCAACATAGTCATACCAGGAATTAAAGAATGTTAAATTGGAAATTTCAAGTGAGACACTAACATACAGTAACAATTAATAATGACAATAATAATATAATGAAAATAGCAATAAGAAACCTTTACTATATATTAGACTCTATTCAAAGATATATAGATAAGTAGACATAGAGATAATCATTTAATCTTCACAAAAACCTATAAAGTAGATACCATATCATTATTATTCCCATTATGTAGATGAAGACACTGAAGCCCAAGAAAGTAAAGGAACTGGATCCCAAACCCAGCAAGTGGCAGGAAGCTGGCATGGAAGGGTAGAACGGTGTGAAAAGGGAAGAAAGGGTTTGTGAAGAGAAGGTTATGCTATGACTCCACCCCAACCAAAGTGGAGGGATGAAGAATAATTAACCCCTATGATCTCAGATCAAGAGAGGATCTTAATTTGTGTTCCCTGCAGTTCGGGAGACCCAGTAGACTGGTATCTGTGTTGAGCCTAAGAAATCAAAAGGCTAGGCCCCAAATGAAAAGGAAGGAATAAAATTGTCTCTCTTTGGAGACAACATGTCTTATATATAGGAAACACTGAAGTCTCCGTAAAAACAGACAGACAAGCAGAAGACTTATTTAGAGCTAATAAATGAATTCAGTAAAGTTGTAGGTTACAAAATAAAGTACGAAAATCAGTTCTGCTTTTTTATACCAACAACAAACTATCCGAAAGGAAATTAGGAAAATAATTCCATTGACAATAGTACCAAAAAGAATAAAATAAACTTAAGGAAGTAAATACTTGTATACTGAAACTTCAAAACATTAATGAAAAAAATTTAAAGAAGACACAAACAAATGGAAAGATAGTCCATATTCACTGGATGGAAGTTTTAATATTATTAAACAGTATGGTGATGACATAGTGACAGGCATGTAGACCAACGGAACCGAATAGAGAGTCTGGAAGTAAATCTACACATATGTAGTCAACTGATGTTCGACAAGAATGTCAAGAGTATATAATGGGAAAAGAATAGTTTCTTCAACAAATGGTGCTGGGAAAACTGGATATCCATATGCAAAAGAAAAAAAATGGACCATTATTTTATACTATACATAAAAATAAAGTTAAAATAGATTAAATACTTAAACATAAGACCTGAAACCACAAAACTATTAGAAGAAAACATAGAGGGAGATCTTCATGACATTGATCTTCACAGTGGTTTTATGGTTATGAAACCAAAAGCCAGGCAACCAAAACAAAAACAAATAAAATTACATCAAACAAAAAACTCCTGCAAAGCAAAGGAAACAATCAAAAGAGTGAAAAGGCAATCTACTGAATGGGAAAAAATATTTGCAATTCATGTATCTGATAAGGGGCTAATATACAAAATATATAAAGAACTCATACAACTCAATAGTAAATAATAAAAAAAAAATCCTACTTAAAAATAGGCAAAAATCTGAACATTTTCCCAAAGAAGACATACAGCTGGTCAACAGGCACATGGGAAGCTGTTTGACATCACTAGTCATTAGGGACATGCAAATTAAAACCACAATGAGATAAAACCTCACACCTGATAGAATGGCTGTTAACAAAAGGACAAGAAATAGCAAGTGTTGCCAAGGATGTGGAGAAAAGAACCCTGTGCGCTGTTGGTGGAATTGAAGCCACGGTGGAAGACAGTATGGAGGTTCCTCAAAAAATTAAAAATAGAATTACCATATGATCCAGCAATTTCACTTCTAGGTATTTATCTGAAGAAAATGAAAACACTAACTCAAAAAGATACATTCCCCACCTGCCACACATCACCCTTTCCCCGTTTATTGCAGGATTATTTACAGTGGCCAAGATACAGAAACAACCTAAGTGTCTATGGGCGGATGAATGGCTACTGAAGTTGTGGTATATACAGTTGACCCTTGAACAATGTGGGGGGTACGGATGCTTACCCCCCATGCAGTTGAAAATTCACATATAATATTTGACTCCTCAAAAACTTACCCACTGTTGACCAGAAGCCTCACTGATAGTGCAAACAGTTGATTAGTACATATTTCACATGTTATATGTATTATGTATTGTATTCTTACAATAAGGTAATCAAAAGGGAAAAAATGCTGTTAAGAAAGTCATAAGAAAGAGGAAAAACATTTACACTGTTGTACTGTATTTATCAATGCCATAAATTTACATCGTCTGTTTATAAGATGAATTATCTGTCTATACCTACATCAATATTGTTTTACTTTTAATTTTTTAAAGATTTTATCTATTTATTGGACAGAGAGAGACACAGCAAGAGAGGGAACACCAGCAGGGGTAGTGGTCGAGGGAGAAGCAGGCTTCCCGCCGAGCAGGGAGCCCGATGAGGGGCTCGATCCCAGGACCCTGTTGAGCTGAAGGCAGACGCTTAATGACTAAGCCACCCAGGCGTCCCTCAATATTGTTTTATATAATACAAAATGCCTTGTATTACTAACACTAGATATCAAAGTAAAAAGATAATGTGAAAAAAAAATTATTTCCAGATAAAATAACAAAGAAGCAGCGATATGATTGCTTTATGGTAGCCTAGTGTAATCTTTTGGATTGCTTCACAGTAGCCTAGCCTATATACTAATGAATAGATGATTATAAAATTTTTATGGCATGCAGTATTACAGTCAGGTTTATAATAGAGTATTAGAAACATTGTTACATATTTTTTAAAAATACCTGCATGATAGACTGATACACAATTTCTCCAAACATGAGAGAGAGAGAGGTAATTTTTTTCTTAATTTGATATTTCTAGGTGACACAGTTCATCTGAGGGTTTTTTCAAATTGCTGCAACTTCCAAAAATTTTTCCAATATATTTCCGGAATAACATCCACATATAAGTGGGCCTGTGCAGTCAGACCCATGTTGTTCAAGGGTCAACTGTATATACAATGGAATATTATTCAACCGTAAAAAAAGAAAAATCTTGCCGTTTGCAACAACGTAGGTAACCTCAATGGCACGATGCTAAGTGAAATAAGTGAGAGAAAAAAAAAAAAAACACCATATGATCTCTCTTATATACGAAATCTAAAAACAAACAAGCTCATAGGTAGAGTACAGATTGGTGTTTGCCAGATGTGGGGGTGGGGGGGTGGAATGGGTGAAGAGGGTCAAAAGGTAAAAAAAAAAAAAAAAAAAAAAACCATGAAAATATGTAATGAGCAATAAGTATTTCTGGAAGGCAGGAAACCAGAGAAAGAGAGAACACGGGCTTATTAACTTAATCAAATTCTATTGTAATCATTTGTTTATAAGTCTTTTCAACTGGACGTTAAGCCTTTTGATTAAGGAAGAGTTTATTATTTATGTTTTTAGCCCTAGAACCCCCAATATCTGCCACACAGTAATCAATAAATTGCTACTGGAAGCGGGGGAAAAAGGTTGATCTCCAAAATATATAAGGAACTCCTACAACTTGAATGATTAAAAAACAAAACACCCTAATAGCTCAATTTAAAATAGGCTAGAGACTTAAATAGATATTTCTTCAAAGAAAATCTACAAATGGCCAACCGTTATATGAAAAAATGCTGAATGTCACTTTTCAGGGATCTGTTTGACTACTAGTGAGACGGAATATATGATGAAGTTTTCATGCAAAGGTTGCTTCCTACAAAGGAAGAACCCTGTTAAGTGTCTCTGACTTCTGACAGCTACAGGCACTGCCAGCCCTGGACACAGGGATTTATCCCTGGACTTCTGCCGTTGGATGCTGGAAAACATTTTCATCCCTCTCTGCTTCTTTAGGTTGATCTGTCTGGATTCAAAATCCTTAGCAAGCATGTCTGATTGACTGAGATTTGATCACATGTCTGCACCCTAGCTGCCTGGGTTCAGAGGGATTTTTTTTTTTTTTTTTCATACCTCTGGAATGGGAAACAGGATCCTTACTCTCACAATGTTCACACAATTAGGGACTTCTTAAAACAGACAGAAGGGGTTCAAATGCTGGACAAACTAGCAGCAACATCCTGCCCAGCTGCAGTATTATAGGTACTGGACAAGGGGCAAAGGTCGTCCTAGGAGGTATGTTCAAAAAGCAGTAACATCTGGGTTATTATTGTTAATATAATTAATTCCATTAGTATTCAGGCTCTTGTCAGACCCTGGAAAATTTGTGACACGTTTCCAAATATGTATAAAGTTTGGGGTAGAGAGTAAGAGGAAAATTAGAAATAGTGAAGTCTTTTTTTTTTTTTTTTTTTTTGATAGAAGAAACAGCCCACATACGTGAGAAACAGATGCAAAGACAGCAGAAAATGTAGAGGAAATTATGGGAGGGGTATGTTAAGCCGAATACAAGGGCATGTAAACTGCAAGACAAGGGGAAATTTTATAGAGCAGTTATTTTAACTATATATTAAAACTTTATTGATGCCATAAAATCCAAACACTATAAACCTGGATTCTTTGTTAAAAGTATGCCATCACATGCAAAGATAAATTGAATTTGTATGTAAAAGAAATAAACCAGTGTGACATTTTAGAAAATGTTTATATATTTATTTATTGTTTAAGATTTTTTTTTAATTTTATTTATGTGACAGAGAGACAGCCAGCGAGAGAGGGAACACAAGCAGGGGGAGTGGGAGAGGAAGAAGCAGGCTCCTAGCCAAGGAGCCCGATGTGGGACTTGATCCCGGAAAGCCGGGATCACGCCCTGAGCCGAAGGCAGACGCTTAACGACTGCGCTACCCAGGCGCCCCAGAAAATGTTTATATATTTAGAGAATATATATGGAATACCATGTAGTCATACTCTCTTTCTCCCTCTCTCTTCCTCTCCCTGGTTCTCCCCTCCTCTTACCTATCTTTGCCCATTCTGTCTTACTCACCTTTGCTTACATTGATTGTTCTGCCTGGCCCCTCACGAAGTTGGTTAGTCTTAATTCTTTTACTTCTCAGTCTACACATATACCCACTTTTAAATCTGTATCCCTAACTCAGACCTAGTTCCTGGGTGTGAACCTATATATAGCCTCTATCTGTGTTGTTCTTCAAAGAAACATAAACTATAATTCTCCTAACTTGAGCACATCATCTCTTTTAGAACTTCTGTGCCCACTGTAGTCCCAATATCAGTAAACATCATACCTATTAACATGATTGCCCAAGTCAGAAACAGAAGGAATCACCCTTGATTCCCCACAACATTCAAGTAATCATCCAGTCCTTCCAATCCTAACCCCTAAACAACATCTTGGTAATGTTTCCCCTCTGGTCTATTCCAGGTATCCTTGTCATTGTTCATATTCTAACCATCTCAGAGAACACCAAAAGTGTCCTTACTGGCTTTTTTCTCTTGGGGCTAGAGTAATCTTAATATCCAAATCTAGTAGAGTTACTTCTCAGCTCAAATAGCTTCCATCAACTCTCCGTAAAATTCTTTTTATGCTATAGAATGATATGGTCCAGGGGCGCCTGGGTGGCACAGCAGTTAAGCGTCTGCCTTCGGCTCAGGGCGTCATCCCGGCGTTATGGGATCGAGCCCCACATCAGGCTCTTCCGCTGTGAGCCTGCTTCTTCCTCTCCCACTCCCCCTGCTTGTGTTCCCTCTCTCGCTGGCTGTCTCTATCTCTGTAGAATAAATAAATAAAATCTTTAAAAAAAAAAAAAGAATGATATGGTCCTTCTCATCCCTGCCAGCTTCCACTTCATTAATTCCTATCCAGGATATACCAGTTCCTTAAAGTTGCTCTAAAATGTGATAGTCATCCACACTAACATGCTCTTGTGCTTGAATTTCCCTCTGCTCTCCTCCGGGGTCTGCCTGGTGAAATTCTGTTCATCTCCAAACAGATTTCAGTATGTGTTTTACTTGTGCCTTCTTATGGTTTTCATCATATCAATTACAGAATTATATTTTGGTCTCTATTAGACTTCTAAACTCTTAGTGCAGTTAATAGGATATAGTAGGTATTTAATGAATTGTTCCTGCATAGACTAGCTAAAGGATATTTCACTGTGTAATTGTATATGTTAACCAGTGTTAGGTCCGTGTAATCTTTCTCCCACACTTCCATATCCATTCTATCACTAGGGCCAGTCACCATTATTTTCTAAACATTATTTGAATCCTCTCAGTTCTCCTTAGTTCCACCATTACCATCACCTAGTCTAAGTTGCATTATTTCTTCCTGGATTGCTGAAGGAAGTCTCCTCAGTAGTTCACTACATATATTTTGGACTCATCCACTCCAATTTTCACATTGCATCCAGCGTTTTTTTCAAAATGCAAAGCCAGCCCCCCTGCTCTTCCACTGTCACCCCCTGCGCGCGCGCGCACACACACACACACACACACACACACACACACACACACACACATCCATGGATCCATGGCTTAAAATAAGGAATGGAGGCAATCTGGTTTTCCATCATTGGGAGTACATATACCTAAAATGTGGTGGAGACCCATGGAGTATTATGCAGCAGAAAACACAGATTCCATGTACTCCTGATAAGATGAAGGATCTTAAGAACATGGTTCGAAATAGAAAGAAATATAAGAAACTAAACAAGATCTGTAGCACAATGCCATTTTCAAGACTTTAAACATATGCATACAAAACAACAATGAATATCAGCAAGGATATATTCAAACACAAAGGTATGTTTTTCTACTTCCTGCTCCCATTCCCCCATTTCATTTATATCCTTAGCACTTAACACCTAATCAACTTATGTCTTACTTATTTATGTCATTATTTCTCTGTTTTCCTCATTATAAATTTAATTTCCATAAAGGATTTAAATCTATTTGGTTCACTACTATTTTTTCAATTCCTGGAGTAGCATGTGTCACAAAGACAGTGCTCAATAAATATCAATCCAATGAATGAATTTTCATTCAATACATTAAAATATTTGTCCATAGTATATGTGTGGAATAATGGGAGTCACTTGGAGGATGAAGGGTAATCAGTAAATCATCAATCACACAAATGAACAATAAGGGCGGGGAAGATGAAGATCCTTGAATGATCTTCAAAACCCGTTAGCTCGTATCTGTCTCTGGAGCATCATGTCTCCCTGTGCTCTCCCCACCCACCAATATATTTCAGCCACCTTTCCTCAGTCCTTGAAATGCAGTTTCCTGGTACCTCAGGATCACCATGCCTATTGTTTTGTCTAAAGAACTTTCCCTACCCANGCTCTCCTTTCCCCAGAAGTTCTTTGCCCTAGTTAAATCCTGCTCATCCTTTAGATACCAGCTTAAGAGCCACTTCCTCAAGAAACTTTTCCTGACTCTTTTAGTCTACAATGCTGCCATGAAATATTGGAATCAATCCTATTTCTCTGGATATCTATATATCTACATATCGAATGCCATCATACATTCATTTTTATGTTACTTCATTAGTACCAATATTCCTTACCAGTCTATAAGCCACACAGGGTAAGGGACTGTTCTGCTGTTGATCATTGTTGTAATCCTGGTGCCTAATACGATACCTGGCACATGGTAGGTAGTCAATAAATATTAGCCATTTGAATGAATAGGTCTCATAAGTTTTATAAATTTCTTTGTAGATTTTAAGGAGATAGAAATGCTATTTGCCAGAATTCCCCTATATCAATAAAGCTTCACCTTTTGGATTTTTTAGTCCATTTCATGGTCTCTTTTCTTTCCAAATGGCTTCCATACAGGTCTTACTGTCTCATCAAAAATGACATGGAGGTCACCAGCCTAGATAAGATTTCCCCAGAATAGACATCTAGCAGAGCTAGAAGGCAGCAAACTCATTTTTTAAATTAAGAGGAACCTATATTAGAGCATCTCTTGTCATTACTTTCTCCTTTAAGAAAAACATTTAAGTTAATTATGTATAAGAAAATTAATATTTCTTTTGCCTTTGAGTCAGATACTATGCCTTGTTCAGCTCAAAATTTTGTAAAAAGATTTAGTACTTTCCATTATCACTTTTCTTGGCACTCCTCAGTGTTTGTCAGTTTAATTAGAAAAAGTACAGGAGGTCTTTGATGACTGAAAGATTGAGCCCCTACATCTAGTAACCAGTGCCTGGGATTGCTTATTATCAAAGGAGCTGGCTTTTCAGAATCAGGGAGCTAAGGCTTTGATCAGATTGCTCTTAAAATCACCATTAATTTTCCCCATTATTGTAATTCTTGGTTAATCAATTAATTTCAACCCCTTTTCTAAAGCTGAAAGCAAAGAATAAATGAAACGATGAACAAAATCTATGTGATATGACTTACTCTTAAAAATGATGTTTCTAACCTATATCAGGTTTATTTTTTTCTAATAATGTATTTGATAGAAAAGGTGTATCTATTTAAATGATCAAAATAAGCATAAAAAACATTCCATGAAAACATATTTTTCCCCATTTCTTTCTGCCCCCCCCCCATTTCACATAATCATATGCCTGGTTCTTTGCTAATGTGTCCAATCTTATATATATCAGTTTGCCTGCTCTTCCCATCCCTTTCCTTTGTCTTATTCTTATGAAAATGCTCTTAGATTTAAACAAAAATGCCCTTAGATGAGAGAAAATAACATTTCCACTCAGTTTTGCGTGTGGATACTAAATCAAAGATTCGCAAAGACTTGCTTCAGAGTATTCAAGACAAATCTTCCAAAAGGTGAGAAAAGGTTTTTAACCTTCTGAGAATTACAATATATGGAAAGGAAGGAGTGAGAGAAGAAAAAAGACTATATTCTTCCAGAATTTGAGTTAAAAAAGCTAGAGTATGTTTGAGTTACCTTTCAAATCCTTAACAACAGTTGGGTAGTAGAACTGTCTCTGTAGCTTTGATTGTCGGACACATTCTGTTGATGATTCTTTGTGTTCAAATCTAAGAGATTCAGCTAAGCAGGAATCTGGCTTGCCTCCCTCATCATTATGAGAAGGCAGCTTTTGTGCTGATTATATGTGGATGGGAACAAGCCCAAATGATACACAGACAATTCAAGCTTAATATTTTCTGCTTGTATTTTGTTTGTTTCCCTAATGTAAATCCTTCAAAGTGTGTTACTATGTTTCATAGGTTACATTCCAAAGTGTAGAGATTTGAACTTCTTTGCTTTGGAAAAGGAAAGTTTGGGAAAGTGATTGTGTCAGGGGTGAAGGGGAGATAGCATTGCCCGAAACATTCAACCATTAAAATTTTTAAAAGCTGAAAATACAGTAGAATTACAGTAGCATCCAGTAAGGATGCAGAATTTGAATATATCCCCTTTTTTTTTTCTTTTGGTCAAAATTTGAATATATCTCAAAGATGCTCCAAAGTGCTGAAAGAAGACAGGATTTTTGCATTATCTCAAAGTTAAACAATCAAAAGTTCCTGAGATGAGGCAGACAGGACTTTTAAGACCTTTTATGCAAAATAGATGAAATGCTGTTTCTCAGCAGGTGAATTTCAGAAAGAATGCCAAGAATATCCTTGTGGAAAAAAATGATTGAGAATGATTGCACCAAAACCCACGTTTTCAAATCTTTGAGAACATTGAGAGGAATATTTAGTTTATTGAAATATACATTTGCTTTACCATACAATATAAGAGGGAGGAATCAGATTCAAGAACTAAATTTGTGGGCCACCTGGATGGCTCTTTTGGTTAAATATCCAGCTCTTGATTTTGTCTCAGGTCATGATTTCAGGTTGGGGAGCTTGAATCCTGTGTTGGGCTCCATGCTCAGTGGAGAGTCTGCTTGAGATTCTCTCTTCTTCTCCCTCTGCCCCTCCTTTCTAAAATAAATCTTTTTTAAAAAAAGAATTAAATTTGCATCTTTCCCTAAAGTATTGCCAGATAAATATATTTTACTTTATTTTTATTTTGACAAAGTAGTGTATGAACATATTCAAAACAAGTAGCATAAAAAAGGGCAATGTTTAATAACAAGAATGTCCTACTATACCTGTTACCAACCCACATTCTCCTCCTTTAAGACCATCACTTTTAACTTATTTAGTAAATCAATCTGATATGGGACTACATGCTTTAAATTCATTTTCTTGTATTCTTATTTGTTGGTTTATCTATTTTAGAAATTATATTTTGATTCCTTATCTAGTGTATGAATTCTTAGCTCTTTTCCATTTATATGCCACATACACCCCTCACATACACTATACTTCTCTCTTCCCCTCAGAGGTAATGACATTTTTTTATTAAATTCACTCATGGTTTATTTTCTTATGATTATGTAAGCATTATTCATTCCTGAGACAAGCGGTACACTATGATTTTATATATCATTTTTTCATGAATTAATAACTGCCTCATTGTACCATTTTCTTTTCTTTCTATTTTTTGTAAAGATTTTACTTATTTGAGAGAGAGCACAAGCAGGGGGAGGGGAGAGTGAGAGAGACAAGCTGACTCCCCACTGAGCTGGGAGCCCAACGTAGGGCTCTATCCCAGGGCCCTGAGCTGAAGGCAGACACTTATCCAACTGAGCCACCCAGGCGCCCCGCATTTGCTTAATTTTCTAATTATGTATTGCTAAATTTTTCAACTGCACCAATAATTTTACAAAATGCTGGTAGATACTATTTTTGACATAAACCCATAGGATGATTTATAGGTTTCTTTTTCCTTTCTTACTTCAATCTGTTGAATAGTCTTTTGTATATCATTATGTTATTTCATGGGTATAACATCTATATTTTAAAACACTTTTCTTCTGTTCCTGGAACAGTCTCTCCTTCCCCTTGTTTCTACTTTTATGTTTGTTTTGGTCTCTAGATGTTGGAGGTTTCTACACAGGCTAAGTGATTCTTGGCTGTGTGTATTCCAGTATGAGGCAGTGAAACATAATTTAGAGGTCATATACCTCTCCATGTTAGGGAAGAGGGCTATTTGACTGGTGGGCTTTATTCAAGGAGACTGGCCAGCAACCTGGTGCTTTTCAGGGGGAAAAGGAAGCATCTTCAAACTTGAGTATTAGTAGGTCTTTCCCTAGGGCCATTCAGTTTCTCCAGAGAAGAGTACTAAAGTCTCCTGCCTGGTGGTCCATGCCTACTGCCTATATTCTGGGTGCTCCAGAGTGAGGGAAAGGAGCTGACAAGTTCAGAGCTTCAATGAGCAAACCTCTGTTTAACTCTCCTGTTTCAGCTTTGCACTTAAGCCCAGCTACCTTCAGGGGGCCCATAATATATATTGGTTGGTTCTCTTTGGTAACTTTATGCAGGCTCTAGATTTCTGCTTCTTATTTCTGCGAAGGTTAGTTAACTCTCTATTTTTTTCTTCTAAAATTGTGCTGCTGTCCTTGTTCTGCTTTTCTCTCCTTTGCTTTTCTTTTTTCCCCTCGCTTTCTTTATTCCTCAGTTGTAATTGTAGTAGGGCTTTGGAGAGATAAAATTGTCTTCAATTATCCATGTATTTATCTAGATAAATTTAAAAGATTATTAAGATACGATAATAACATTAAGGAGTTACCCAGATATTTACAAAAAAAAAAAAAAAACGATATTCTGTGGCACTGAGAATTTAGGATTGAAGGTTGGCTATGTAAGCATTCTGTTTAAAGGATTCTGATTGGCTCTTCAACTTTGGTGGATAATTCTGTATTCTGTATAGGAAGAGGCACAAGTCCAAAGTTCGAATGAAAGAATTTTCCAAGAAACACAGGGCTCAGAAGATGCCCTATGACAACCCCAGATAGGAGGAGCAAAGAAGAGTGAAGTCTTATCCCCCCCAAAGAGGCATGGGTAACATGGCCTGTCTGTGCAGCTGTCAGTGTCACTCGGGGAAAGACTCAAGATACTGAATTAGGAGAGAACCTGAGACGTGGGTACAGGAATTACTGGAAGCCAGACAGGGCATTTTGCAGTATTCATTCCAAATCTAGAGGTTCCAGAAAACTGCCTAGGAGTTTACCCGTTAGTGCTGTTGTTCACTGGAAGAGTAGAGGTTTAGCAATTAAAATGCTAAAAATCAGTATTATTGGCTTTATAAAATTCTTATGTTTGTTCAAATCTGTTTTATTCATTCTGTCCTTTCTTAGCTCCTGGACTCTGGATATTTGTCAGAGACTGAGGAGAGGAATGAAATGGTAATCCATTGGTAATCTCCAATAGATTAGGGAGATTCTGGTTTACTTTATGTGCTAGACTATGAATGGCTTTTTGTACAGATATGGAAATAATTTTAATGAAGGTGAAAATGTGTCCTGAAAGTATACAAAAGTACAAATGAATAGTAAAAAGATAGGGAATAAAATTTTATACAAATCATAAAATGAATAGCCATATGGAAGCCTTCATTTCCAAAACTTGATTTTTACTTGAACAGATTTTAGTGGTGTTCAAGTACAAGGTCATATCCTATGAGTGTATGCAACACTAATATTCCAGTACTTTAACTGTTACACATAAAAATCTGTATTCATTTAATTATACCAAATCTACATTTCCAGCCCACATTTTCTCCTAAACTCCAGACTCATGAATTTAATGCATTCTTGACATCTCCACTTAGGTGCCCCGTAAGAATTCAACTCAGTGTGTTTGGAATTAGCTCATCATCTGCTTCCAAACCTATCCTGGGGTATTCATCTGTCCCTGTGAATGGTAGCTAGGATCCCAAGCCAGAAATGTCTATCAACTTTAGTGTCTCCTTTCCTCCAAATAACCAAACACTGGCAGTTCTACTTCTTAAATTATTCCTTAAACATGTCCACTTTCCAGTCTCACTTTCCAAAAGTTTGCTTTTTTTTAGGTCATCAGAATGTTTATCCAAATCAAAGGCAACACCACCAATTGCTTCCCATGTTCCCAGACTTACCACTTTCTAATTCGTTCGCTGTAATCATAGTGATCCTTCTCTAGTACTAATCCAGTCGTTCACTGCCTTGCTTAAAAATCCTTCAGGGCTCTTCCTAGCCTTCGAAAGGAAGTCAAAACTCCTTAATAAAGTTTATTTGGCCTGACTGTCCTCTGTAGTGTCATGTACTCTCTTCCAGACATTGAGTTTTAATCCCCCATATTTCCCCAAATGAGCCATGCCCTCTCATAGCTTTTTCCCCTGCCTAGACTCCTCTCACATAGTCACTTCCTCACCAGCCTCCTTTACCTTCTTTTACCAAACTAATTCCTTCTACCTTTCAAGACTCCACTTAGAGGCTCCCTCTCCTGGCAGCTCTCCCCAACTGCCCAATATACCTATAAGATATCCCTATCCTAAACTCTTCTTACAGTATTCACCAAACTTTATTGCAAGCCTCTATTTAATTACATGGCCACTTGACTATACAGTCTTTGAGAACATATAGTTTGTTTTCTTTACCATAATATCCCTAGTGTTTAACATACCGTATTCATAAAAGGCATTCAGTAAATATATTTTAAATCAATGTGTGAGCAGATTTAGTTATTAAATATTTAACAGTTCTTTGAAGACAATCCCAAGAAGACAGTTAAATTCAAAATAACTCAATATCCAGAAAAGGTTTTTAGAATATCCTGTTTTTATATTGTATTCTATGTCAATTAATATGGTGTTTAAAAAATAAGTGTCACATACCTATTTTTCTTGGATTATTAAATAGACATATGCAAATTTTACCAAGTGAATGATTCTGTATGGGGGAGGATAACAGAGTGTCAGATATCACAAAGATTCTAGGAATGTTGGATTGAACATTGCAGAAGAAACCTTGTAAAGACATATGCAAGCAAAACCAAAATAGCCTTGTATTTTAAAAGCCTTATTCTCAAATCCTTACTATAATAAATGTGAATTTAACCATTAAGAAACCAAGTTATCCAATATCAATTGCATTTATACTCAAATGCAGATAAGAAGTGTGAGAACAGTTTAGGAATCTCAAGAGTCTGCCAATATTTAAACCATTGAATGATGTGTACATTATCTTTACCGTTTCCTTTATTTCTCTATTTCTTGTATCTCTGCATGGGTTCTTTGACTGAAATCCTATGGGTTAGGAGAACTACAAGTTTTTTTGCTTTCCGTGTGTGGAGTTGAATGGGTTAGCCATGTTGTGCCTATGACTACATTTCAAGTTATCAGGACTCAGCAGCATTGTGATCCAAGTGTTCTAAAATTAATCATTAGACCACAGAGCAATTCACTTAATTTAGCTGTTTTATGTAAAGCATTCCAAAAATGTATCAGATTATCAATAATCTTAGGACATGTCATAATATCAAATAAAAATAGCAAAATGTGAGCTTCTCAAACTGGAGGATGCCCAGGAATTAGTCAGTGCTACAGAATAAATTTTTTGGACCTTACATAACTAATGAAAGTCCTGTTCCCTCTCCTACCTATACATTTTTTTAGGTTTGTCTCTGGTTAGCTTCTCCTCTAACCACAACTCAAGAGCAATTCCTACTTAAAGAATTTTGTCTCAAACTTTTATTGCATCCTAAAATAGGCTTTTCTCTATTTTGGCAGTTCTCCAACTTTTTTCCACTTCACACAGGTGAGGTACATTCACATGTGCAGCACACATGGAAACACCCAGATTTCTGGCTGCAACATAGATTTAAACAGTTCTGTACAATTTCCTGAGGGCTAGCTTATATTCCTCCCTGATTCCCTGTTACATGATAGACCCATCCATACGGCTGTTGTAATGCCTAGGCTGAGCACTGTTAAAACTGTCGGACACTGGGTCAAGATCAGAATTTCTTGATGACATTGGGATGACAACCAGAGCTCTGGAAGTAATTGGTAAATAAGGAAAGATGCTCGTTTACTATTCTTCCTCAGTAGTCTGTCATAGTAACTTGCTAAAAGTCATGCTAGACATCACCTGCGATATGGCTTTAAAACTTGAAGCAGTTGGGAGTGAAAACTAATAATACTGCCTACCAAGGTGGACCTAATGAATACAGAACCTTCATGTAACGGGCATAGGATTCAAAGTTAGAGGACTTAGATTTTAGTATCACTTTTACTCATTACTAACTCTAACTTTTTTTTCCTTCTGTTTCCATAGTACTTAGTCCACATCCTTGAAATAGCCACCACATTGTATCTGTTTTTCCTTTTAGGGTGGAAGCTCCTGGGACCAGAGGACTGATAAAGGTCTTCTTGTGTCCTCAGAATCTACTACACTTCATTTTTAGGGCTTCATTCTTTTTCTCTAATAGTAAGGTATATACCTTATTGGTGTGGTATCTTCCTAGTACCTGCCTACCTATCTACATCCGTCCGTCCTCCCTCCCTCCCTCCCTCCCCCCCTTCCTTCCTTCCTTCCTTCCTTCCTTCCTTCCTTCTTCCCCTCCTTTCCCTCCTTCCTACCTTCCAAATACAAATATTTTTTGAGCAATTGTTCTGTTCTAGGAACTGATGAAAGAACAGTGAACTAGACAAAGTCCCTGTCTTTATGGGGCTGACTCCCTAATAGGGAAAATTCTTGATGTAGATCCAGTTCCATGTGCGTTCCTTTTGACCTCTATCCCTAACCCACCAAAGAAGAACTAAATTACAGAGTTACTCTGGGGTTATAATTCCTCTGGATTTGAAGAATCCTAGGGACAAATAAACTCTTGTACCCATCACTACTCAAGAATATCTTAGTGTTTCTAACCTCATGTGCTCCTGTCTGAGAGCCTACCAATTCTCTGCTTCCCAAGATTCTGCTTTCCCCTAACCCATCATTAAGCTTTGAGTACCTCATCACAGATCCTTCTATTTGCATTTCTCATTCTTCAGTGAATGTTAGTGCTATACAGTGAAGAAAAAAAAAAAAAAAAAGAAAAGAATCCCCATTATACTAACTGACTGCAATGCTAGAATGTATCTGAATTGAGCGCATAGTTTTCTTTTGAGGAAAACAGTATAGAAACCAAATGAATACCTATATTCTAGGTCAAACTCATATTTGACAATCTCTCTGAAACTTGTTCTTTAGCAGCTTAGGCTGCAGAGTGTGAAACATGAACTTCTTTTCTTTTTAAAAGCAGTAATTAAACTTGATAAGAGAGTAAACAGAAATCTCAGCAAAGATGGTTTAAAAAGAAAGATAATTTCAGAAAACAGAACAATTTCTGGAACCTAATTTTATCCTGAAATCAAATACCACTTTAAATTTAGGCACAATTAAATATTTGCCTTTCCACAGGTTATATATAGTTTCACATTAAGATAATTTGTTTTTACTCTGACTCCAAACAGGCATGGCACCAAACTGGTGGAGAAAAATTATGGAAAATGTTGCCCAAAGTCTTCTGACAAATTAAATAACACAGGGCAAAGGGTAGGAATTATATGGTAGAATTTGAGGACATTATCTTAAAAATGACGAGCTTGTATCGGAGCCTCAGAGTTCATCCCACAAACTGATAGCAGATCCAATAGCAAAAAGAAAAACCACGTTTATGTGAAGTGGGATGTAAGTAGATTAAAAGAAGGAATATTGACTAAGTATATATATAGTCTTGTTCGTATAGTTGAAGCCAGAGCTACCAAACATCTGTTCAAAATGCAGATTCCAAGTATCTGCCCATCCAAACTCCCGAATCTGATATGGTCTTTGGAAATTGCAATTGAGAATGGATACCCTTAACAAGAGCAGCTGCCCTGTCTTTTCAGTACCCCAGTTTTAGTGCATTTATTCTGAAGCTACACTGAATGAAAACAAGAACAAAAGTTCTGAGGCTTTGGGCAGTATTTAGTTTCCTGGAGGTGTGGAAGTTGGGGAACTCTGTAATAAAAACTTGAAGTTTGAAAAATATCTTCTGCTTACTCCAATGCAAGTATCTTCTGCTTCTATGTTGTTCTTAGAAATATCAAAACTAAAATGTGTTTAAAATGCATTCCCCTCCCTATTTGGAAGATAACAAGAGCTGGTCATCTTCAAATGGAAGATGCTCTAGGATACATAGTATTGATGCCTCTTTATTGGTTACCATGCTATTCTAGTTCTGCAACAAAAGGCCCGATGGAATTCCCAGTTCCATGTCCCCCATGTAAGTTCTCTCCCCGCCTTCACTCTTCTCTTTCTCTACCTTTGGTCTATGACCAACACCAGACCAATACGTCAGAAACTGAACTTTTGTTACTTCTATGTTTAAAATTGTCACTAGCCTCTAATTCCTTAAAAAAAAAAAATTGGAAATTTCTAACATATGCTCTCGCCATCTTTAAGTCATTTTAATTCCCCTCCCAGTGCTTGCTTTCTCAGGTCTCCAAAACGTGGACCAGGATTTCCTCTCCTGACAATCCATGCAAATATTCATCTGTTTATTATATAGACAAGCAGAATGCTATGATTGTATGTCCTTTCCTGTTTGGGTTTTAAATGCTTTCTCTTTCTAGTTGATTTTTCCACTGTCACTATTTATCTTTTTTGTACTTTTTTCCCTTTCAAATGCTGTATTATGTTATGTATTCAGTCAAGTTTTTAATTTTTCCAAATACCATCCTTGTAGTGCCTTCTACTCCCTTGCCTCACTCAGGGTTACTTATAGGTTGTCTATACTATTTTTCTGGGCTCTGTTTTGTTTTTTGGGGTTTGTTTTTGTTTTTGTTTTTGTTTTCCTGTTTCTCTCTTTTGGTTTTCTCTTTGGTCTTACTAAAGTTTACCTTGAAGTAAATTCTTCATAAAAGATATTTGTGACGTAAAACTTCTGAGTCCTTGTCTGAAGTTTTGCCCCACCCCCCGCCATTTGCTAGTTTAACTAGGTGCACGACTCCGTATATTTTCCTCAGAACTTTGAATCACTCTTCCACTATCTTATCAGTCAGTATTGTTCATAACATTCTGATACTTATTCCTTTATAGGTTGTCTGTTTGCTTGTTTTTCATTTTTGTTTGTTTTTTTCCTTTCTCTGTTTTTGACATTTTCTCTGATTTTGATCAGGGGGTCAATAAGCTATGGCCCATGAGCCAAACCCAGCCCCCAACCATTCTGCACCTGAAGTTCTGTTGGAACCAGTGATGCTCATTCATTTACATATTGTCTGTGGCTGCTGTTGTGCTGTAACAGGAGAGTAGAGTAGATGTGAAGAGACTGTGTAAGCATTTACTCTCTGTTCCTTAACAGAAACTTTGTTGACCCCTGGTCCTGGTATTCTGAAATTTCACAGTGATTGGTCTACATATATTACTTTTCAAAAAATGTATTTGCACCAAACCTGCAGTGGATCTTTTCCATTTGAAGATAGTTTTTAACTCTGGAAAATACTCTTTTTTTTTTTTTTTTTTTAATGTTTCTTTGCACATTTAATCCTTCATGTTTATTATCCTGTCTGGAATCCCTCTCAGTCAGATATAGTCTCCATGAATTGACCCTCTTGAGTTATTTATCTTCCTTCGTATTTTCTCTCCCTTTGTCCCTTTGCTCCCTAATATGAGGAATTTCCTTATTCTTATCACCCAACTCTCCAGTTAAATATCTTTAAATTCCATTCATCATTCACGTTTATTTATTTTAATTTCCAAATCTTTTCTTATTTTCTGATTTTTATTATTTGTAATGTCTTTCTTGTGTTAAATTTTCCTGACTGATTCTTAATGTTATTATCATCGTTCTTCACATTTTATGTTTCAGGCTTTTCTGAAAAGAAGGCTTATTCTTCATGGCCTAGTTATATTTAAAACTTAGAAGTTCACTGTGATCTCTGCCCACATATTTGTAGCCTCATTTTAGGGAGCCAGCTTTAATCTTTCAGGTCCCAGATGCTTCATTTAAGAGAGATATACCCAAGTTCCAACTCCTATGTTGCCTTCTTAATTTTCATCAGAGAGGTCTGTTTACTTCTTTCTTTGGCTTTGGGTTAAATGATCGTTAGGGTTCTACCTTTAGCTTCCTCTGTCCTCTCGATCTCATTTACCTTGTGTCCTCTGACGTGGAGCCTCTCTCGACTTCTGTGGGGCAAAGACTCCACTCTTCCACTTGGAGGAAGCCGTTTCTTAATATATTCTAGTTCATGGCTGTATGTGACTACATTAACTATCACTCTATCCAGTCTACCTTCCAGAATTTTAATGAGATCTCTTGCTCATTTTTGTCATCTTTATGGTTATAGATTAAAACCTGTTTTTAATCTTTGTGAGCTTTTCGATGAGGTCTGTTTCAGTGGGGATATACATGTGTACTCAATATACCTTCCTGAAATAGAGTTGCTGGGTGTCTTTTAATATCATGTAAAATCTCTGAAAGCATTTTCTATACATCACTTTCATGGCATTTCTTTCTTTCTTGGTCATGTTCTATTTATTTACATATTTCTTTTACTTCCTCTTTAGACCATACTCTGGAGATAGATGAATCTAGGCACAGGAAGTGTCTCTTTAATAATAGTTGTTGAAGAAATAAATTAATGAATATAGAGAGGAAGTCGAGAGGGAGGAGTCTCTTGAAGAAAAAATAGAACTTGCTGTGTGGCTATAGAATTTAGAGTTTACCATCATCTTCACCTTTCCCCTAGGAATCCTAATGCCTAAATCCTAACAATATTCCTACCTTTGGAACAATTCTAAGGAAAGAAAAGTAAATTATATTGTGCCTAAAGGATGTCTCAAGAATTTATTTTATGTGGTTAGCCTGTAATGGAATCAGTCACCATGGCTTTTCCCTTTTGGTTTAATAACCAAAGAGACCAATACAAAAAGTATTTCCTAGAGGAAAGAGATAAAAGATAAGTGGCTTGAATAGTTTTCCTGTGGCATATGGAGTAACCAACCACATCGCTGGCAAAGGATATTTGCACTGGTTTTAATTATGAGGAAAAACCAGTCATGATAAGCAATAACCACTTCAATTTTTGGATGAAAGCTAAATATGAATGTCCTGTGGTCACCAAGGGAGGAAGCTGTGGAATTTGTAAAGATGACTGAAGCTTCTGGAGTTATGCCAGTCACCCTTGCTGAGACTCAGGACTACATTCAAAGCTAAGCTGTTGTCTTGAAATCCTCCAGACTAGAGGTCAGTAAAGACAATCTTCTGGACTTTTTCAAGAAGAAGGCAGCATTGGCATTCAAGGGCATTCAGCAACTGAGTGGCTTGTGCTTGGATGGCTGAAACTTCAAATTATTATGCTAAACACATCACGTAACTCAAATAGGTAATAAATTTACAGACCTAACAGTCTTCCTGCAAATGACTTTCTCTTCTGCCTCTCCCTGAAAAAGAAAAATATAATTTTAACTTTGTCTTCTCTCTTCAAATTGTTCATCATTGCTTTAGGGTACACAAGTGAATGTGTATTTTATTACCAATCTCAATTTATACTGTTTTCTGAACTGCAATTTCATAGCAGTTTGTCAATATTATCTTTCTAAAAGGAACCAAGCAAACTGCCATGATGCATTCTTAATGGCCTCCTGGTGATAATTAAAATGTCACTTATGAAATAATAGCCTGCTTGTTTTACCTGACTTCAAGTAACTGCTCAGTTTTACTTAGAAAGCATTGCTCTTTCCATATTGAAGACCTGTACTTAAAGTAATCGAAGAATGTTGTATTTCTTGAAGTGTAATAAAACTGCAAAAATCTAATCTTTCCCTTCTCCAAGATGGCCTCATTTGAGGAACATTTACAGTGCAGTTCAGATGACACCTGGTATCTTTTGGCTCTCTTATCTTCCCTGCCAAATCTACCACCATAGGGACCGCCATAAGAGAAGGGACAGAAACTAGATTCAACAAATTGCTTTAATGTGGCCACCGGAAAAATCTCCTTATCCTTATCATAGAGAAGTAGTGGTGTAGGATAACAGTATTTCCAGAGGAAATACACCATTGTAGTTAAGTGCACAAACTCTAGAGTCCTGTTGGCTGTATCCCAATCCCAAATCCATCACTTATCAAGCATGTACATTCTGAACAAGTTTCTTAAGTAATCTCTCAGTTGCTTCATCCGTGAAATGAGGATAATCGTCCCTTCCTCGTAGAGGTTTTTGTAAGTTAGTTGACATAAAATGCCCATAGCACATAATAAGCCCCAGGCAAGTGTGAAACATTTTTTTTTCATTATTGTCATCATTAAGTTTAGAAAAATACTTGCACGGTGGATTTTTGAGGGTCCACTTCAAAATGCTATGGGCCAGACTCTATAAAATTGCCAAAGGTTATCTTTGAAGTAGGTGAGGAGTTTGGGGAAAAGAATACAGATTTTTTCCAGGTTAAATACATTGCTGTAAGAAATCACTGGTGTGGGGCACCTGAGTGGCTCAGTTGGTTAAGCATCTGCCTTTGGCTCAGGTCATGATCTCAGGGTCCCACAGTGGGCTTCCTGCTCAACCTCAGCGGGGAGCCTGTTTCTCCTCCTCCTTCTGCCTGCCACTCCCCCTGCTTGTACTCTCTCTCTCTGTCAAATAAAATCTTAAAAAAAAGAAAGGGAAAGGAAAGGAAGGAGGGAGGGAGGGAGAGGGAAAGAGGGAAAGGGAAAGGAATATAATCACTGGTGTGGCCTCGTGGGTTGGACCCTGCTCTGGTAGTCAGGAGGCTTGGGAATTCCAGCCTGTTCAGCTTGCTTATGTTGGCCCAGTCATTTGTCCTCTGTCAGCCTCAGTTTCTTAATTTATACAATGAAGATGTTGTACTAGATGAACTCTGAAGTATTTTCTGCACTACAGTCCTGTCTTTTAAATCAACTGTTTGTAAATCAAATCACATTTGGAGTGCACTAAGGAAATTTGCCACTTTCAAGAGAACCCTGTGATGTCTGGAAAGCACTTTGTTGTGGCAAATCCTCCCTGCTGATTCTGGCATGTAAATGTGGCTGTTCCAAAACCAAGTTTATTTACACCCTGCACACCTATGTTGCTCTCCCACACATGCCCAAAGCAAGAAGTAAGATGCTGTCATATGAGCTGGACCAGTCATCTGCAGCAAGCTTGCAGCCTTCTCTTGGCTCGACATGAATACACCTGGGCATGCAAGTTGTTTGAGACTAACTTAGCACCCTTCACTCCTGGAGTGTTGCCCAGATTCTAACTCCCATTTGCACATATGTTATCTGCCTCTACCTCCTACTGAGTCATCTTCCCCTCTCCCCCTACCCCACACACATTGGCTTGTAATAAGCCATGCATATTTCCTATTACCTAAGGGATTTTGAAGTTACTAATTAAATTAAGTTTACTCCTTAGGGGGAAACCCGTACACATACACTCCAATTCATGCTTTGAAGGTAAACATTTAATTTTTCAGTGCCAAAGAAAATGAAAAGGGGGGAAATATGATAATTGAGATAAAATGTTCCTCTGGATAATTGTCACATAACAAAGATGATAATTAAAGTGTAGGATGGGGAGAAAAGAAGACTAGCATTGAACAGGCACCTATTTTGGGGGTCCTCTTATACTAGATGTTTCTCAGCAATATTTTATTTTATTGCTAGAAGATAAGCATTGTATTCCCTAGTTTACATTTTGTTTTTAAAGTTCCACAAAGATTCCTGACCAAGAGTTGCACACAGACAGTAAATACTGGAACACTGCACATTGATATCACCATAAGAGGCTTCATTCTGTTTCCTGGAAGTGTTCAAGACACCCCTCTTGTAATTAAAAACTGAAAACAAACAAAACTGCTGTGTTTATCTGCAAGCAATATTACTAAAACCCATCTTTAATATGCAAATTTATATATTTACAGACCAATAAGATTATAAATCCTCTGGACCTTTAACTTAAAAAAAAAGTTATCTTACTTGTTAGGAACATTGTTTGAATTTACCATATCTTTCTGTTTTTGATATTGGGGAAGATTCTTTCATGCTACTGCCAGATATTTGCTGCCTACAGTTGTAATCCAAACAAAATATAGAGAATGATACATAACACCAGCAATAAAGTGTAATCAGATAGCTAGAGCTTAATTTACTGGTTGAATCCACCTACCTGAGGAAAACTCAGTTGGACTTTATAAAGGTGCTAAATTTTATTTGCAAATGCAATCCGGAAAAACATATTCATTTCAGATGCTTTTTTAAAAACAACAACTGAAATGGATTTAACTGGAAATCTACAGACAAATACTAAGAAGGAAAATTGAACATTTTAAAATGAATTGCATTTAGATGACTAAGTTAAATATAAGCATCAACTTACAAAAAAATATACGGGTATAAGTATTCTGTGATTCTTTTTTTTTTTTTTTTTTTTTTTTTTTTTTTTTTTAGCTTTCCATCATTGTTCCCATTAGGCATTGGTAAAACTGTTAGCCAGAATACCCATTAGGATAGGTACCATTTAAAAACAAACAAACAAAACCCAATTAATGCAAGTGTTGGTGACGATGTGTAGGAATTGGAACCTTGTGTACTACTGGCACAGCCTGTATGGATAAGAGTATGGCAGCTACTCAAAAAATTAAAAATAGAATTACCATATGATCCAGCAGTTCCACTTCTTGATAAATGCCCAAAAGAAATGAAAACAGGAACTTAAATAAGTATTTGTACATCCATATTTATAACAGCATTATTCCCAGTAGCCAAAAGGTAAGAGCAACCCAAGTGTCCATCAACAGATTAACAATCAAAAAAAAAAAAAAAAAGGTGTTATATACATAAAATGGAAAAATTATTCAGCCTTAAATTCTGACACATGTAAAAACCAGTAGTGCTTTGTGGTATATATACACAATGGAATATTACTCAGCCATCAAAAAGAATGAAATATGACCATTCTCAATGATGTGGATGGAACTAGAGGATATTATGGTGAGTGAAATAAGTCAGTCTTTGATTTCACTCACATACCATATGATTTCACTCACATGAAATTTAAGAAACAAAACAGCTGAACATACAGGAAGGGAATAAACAGTAAAGTAAGATGAAAATTGAGAGGGAGGCAAACTATAACGGACGTTGAACTCTAGGAAACAAACTGAGGTTTGCTGGGTGGCGGGATGGGGTAGTTGGGGGATGGGCATTAAGGAGGGCACTTGATGTAATGAGCACTGGGTGTTATATGCAACTGATGAATCACTAAATTCTATCCCAGAAACAAACAAACAAAATCAGTAGTACTTCTGTACACTAATCATTTCTCTGAAAAAGTCATAAAAAATAATAAATCAACTCCATTTATAATAGTATCAAAAACAATAAAATACTTAGAAATACATTGAACCAAGGAGGTGAAAGATCTCTACTCTGAAAACCACAAGACACTGATGAAAGGAAAAAAAAAAAAAAAAGACACAAAGAAATGAAAGGTGTCTTGTGTTTATGGCTTAGAAAAATTGATATTGTTAAGATGTCAGTACTACTAAAGGCTATCTATAGATTCAGTGCAATCCCTATTGAAATTCCAATTGCATTTTTTTCAGAAGTAGAAAAAATACTCCTAAAATTTATATGGAGTCACAAAAGGTCCCGAATAGGCAAAGAAATCCTGAAAAAGAACAACAAAGCAGGAGGCATCACACTCCCTGATTTCAAGCTATACTATAAAGACTACAAAGCTATAATCATCAAAACGATGCATTACTGGTATAGAAACAGGCCAGTAGACCAATGGAACAGAATTGAGAGCTGCCAAATAAACCCAAGCATGTATGGTTAACTAATTCACAAAGAGAGCCAGAAATACTTAAATGGAGAAAAGACAGTTTTTTCAATAAATGGTGCTGGGAAAATTGGATATTCACATGCAGAAGAATGAAACTGGGCCCCTATCTTAACACTACTTACGAAAATGAACTCAAAATGAATTTAAAACTTACATGTAAGGCCTAAAACCATTAAACTCCTAGATGAAAACGTAGGAATAAAGCTCCTTGACACAGACCTAGGTAATGATTTTTTGGATATGACATCTAAGGCACAAGCGATAAAGTTAAATATAAACAAGTGAGACTACATCAAACTAAAAGCTTTTCGCATAAAGAGCTCATATAACTCATTAGCAAAAAATACCCAAATAACCAATTTTTTTAATGGGCAAAGGACCTGATCTCCGAAAACAATATGTGAAGGGCCAACAGGTACACGACAGGCTACTCAACATCCCCAGTCATTAGGGAAATGCAGTGTAAAACCACAAGATACCACCTAAAGCCTATTAGAATAGCCATCATCAAAGAACAAATACTGGTGAGGATGTGGAGAAAAGGGAACCTTCTGCACTGTTGGTGGGATGTAAATTGGTGCAGCCACTCTGGAACACAGTATGGAGGTTCCTCAAAAAATTGAAAATAGAACTACCATATGATTCAGCAATTCTACTGGGAATATATCCAAAGAAAACAAAAACACCAATTCAAAAAGATGTCTACACCCCCATGTTCATAGCAGCATTGTTTGGGTGGATGAATGGATAAAGAAGTTGTGATATGTATATAATATATATACAACGGAAAATTATTCTGCTGTAAAAATGGAGGAAATTCTATCATTTGCTGCAATATGGATGTACTTTGAAGGCATTATGCTAAGTGAGGTAGAGAGTGACAAATACTATACGATCTAACTTATATGTGGAATCTAAAAAAAAAAAAAAATCAAGCCTTTAGAAAGAGAGTTCAGACATATGGTCACCAGAGGCAGCAGTCAGGGAAAGGGTGAATTGGAGGAAGGTAGTCAAAGTACAAATTTCCAGTGATAAGATAAATAAATTTAGGGATGTATAGCATGATGACTGTAGTTAACGCTGCTTTATGATATATATTGGAAAGTTAAGAGAAGAAATCCTAACAGTTCTTATCACAAGGAGAAAAGATGTTTTATTTTTTCTTTTCTCCTTTTCTTGTCTTTTTGTTGTATCTATGTGAGATGACAGGTGTTAGCTGAATCTATTGCAATAATCTTTTAACAATACAAGTAAATCAAACGATGATGGTATATGCCTTAAACTTGTAGTTATGTGCATCAATTATTTTTCAGTAGAACTGGAAAAAATATTTAAAATGATAACTTTTACATTATATATATTTTGTCACCCCCCCCCCAAAAAAAAAAAAAAAAACCCAAAAGACAAAGAATAAAAGAATCTGGGCAGAAGAAAGAACATAAGGGATTGTCAGCATTAGCTCAGTTTGCTTTGTTGCCTAAATCACAGTCTACTCTTGTGAGAACTTCGAGCTTTGGTTTCTTCATAAGTAAATGTTAATCATAGTCCCAGATTTACAGTTGTTTGGATGGATCAAATCAGTTCTTAGATGTGGGGCGGGGGGAAGCTCTTAGCTAGAACTCCTGGTGTGAGTCCACAGTCTGTTCTACATTTGTAGTTACCACAGCTCTGCTTGCTAAGTTCCTCTCCAGATCGGTTCTGAGATGCCGATTGCATAGAACTCTTCATTTGTCGAAAAATGGAGAAAACGAACACTGCTGGGTACTTACTACATGCAGATGTTGGAACAATATTCTACATATCCCATCTCTAGGTTACAAAGCAGATCACACTTTTCCCATTTTGCTAGTAGAGTAACAAGCCAAGAAAGACTTAGAACTTGACCAAGGTTTATATAATTTGCTGCATTCAGACACGATTTGATGATGAATCCATGTCATCCTCTTAAAATGGATGAAAGAACAGAGTAAAGAGGTAGAAGACTATCATTAATTGAGCACCTATGATGTATTCATCTCTGATGCAGATTTTGCAGACTCACCATTCCCTGGATGCAAATAATGTTAATGCAGATAAACTACATGAAATAGGCTCTTGTCCACACCTCATCATGCAAGACTTTAACCCCACCCTGTCATTTCTCCTCCACATATTCCCATTGCCCTCCCACAGTATTTCTGTGGTACGCACATGGTGTCCCATCTGAGCTCACACACCAGTGCAATGGGTTATGTGGTATCCGTTCCACAGAGTGTTGCTGTTGGGTCCCCCGGACACCTCTTGTCATCACCACCCGTGCCTTTGCTGTGTGTCTACCAGCTGCCACACACCAGCAGCCACTAGGCACCCTTCCCAGGTGCAGCTACACCTGTTGCACTGCCACTGGTTGTGAATGTTTTCACTCCTTTCACGAGGGGCTACTGCCCCCCCCCCCCCCCCCCCCCCGCCAGCCTGGTGTACCCATAGCACTGCTACCTCCACTCAACTACAGTCTCAGGCGGGGACCTCCTGGCAAGAAGCACCAGCTTATCTCATCGGGCACTGCGGTTCTTTTTACATACAGCCAGCATTAAACTGGAGCCTTCAGATATTTGAGTATGATGGTCAGTGCTTAATTGGAAAGTAGTATCCTCTCTTCCATTCTAAATAGCCCTGTTAGATGAATACCAGAGCGAGCTTGCCTCTGTTCCAGCAGGGCTTTTGTGACAGAGCCCTTTCCCGTTGCATTCTCCCTTAATCACACGCATGAATCTAGGGGGCTAACCTATGATAGATTTGAATGGCGGACATCAAGCCAGATGTAAAACCATTCCTCCCCGCTGGTTCCGACACCATTATGAGCTCAAGTTAGCTCTTTCCTTGGAAAGTCTTTTTCTGGAGGTTTCTTTATTCTTCATGCAAATAGTTTCCTGGATAGCTTACTTCACCTTTTTATCAGACTTTTCCAAATATATTTAAATCCTAGTAGCAGGCACCACTGAGGTCGAACCTGGGTATCTCACTGCATATTTTCAGTCTCATTTAAATCTCACAAAAAACCTGTGAGGTACATGTTATTATCTCTATTTTATAGATAAGGAAATTGAGTGGCTAAGTAACCTGCCATTAAACAGCGAAGCCATTAACATAAACATTAAAACAGCTAGTTAGTGGCAGAATCAAGATTTGAGCCGAGGTCTGGCTAACATCCAAAGCCCGGGCACTCGATCACCTCCCTGGCTCACCTCCTAAGCCCCGTGGAGCTCTTATCCAGTACCAGCTCCCTGCTTCGACCACAGAGCTCAGCAGTCCTGTTTCTCAGGAGATGGCTATCACCAGCCCTAAATTACAACTGAGTTAGGTCTACATGGCATTCATCACCCGCATGTCTCATGTGCCCTGCAATGTGCTGATGCCATGCAAAGGGCATTTTAGATCTTCACAGTTTTAGGTGGGGAAATCGTAGTTTCCTTTGTGAGTGCTGACAGACTCCTGCCCACCTCCATGAGGCTAACACCCTGTTCTTTTTTTTTTTTTAAGATTTTATTTATTTATTTGACAGAGGGAGACAGCCAGCGAGAGAGGGAACACGGGGAGTGGGAGAGGAAGAAGCAGGCTCCTAGCGGAGAAGCCTGATGTGGGACTCAATCCCAGAATGCCGGGATCACGCCCTGAGCCGAAGGCAGATGCTTAACGACTGCACCACCCAGGCACCCTAACACCCTGTTCTTAAGGTTGACTCCTGCTCCAGCTGAAAAACCTCCATCCAGAGGAACCAAATGTCTCCCAGGGCTGAGTTTTTTCCAAAGCTATTCGGCTGAGCTAGGAGTCCCATGTTTAAATTTTTTAATTGTGGTCATATTCTGTTTGGTTTTTCCCATCACACAAAGGTTATGTAAGCTTCCTATCCTAAAACTGCTTAGTGACCTCTGCTATTTAGAAGCACTTGTATAATTCATTCTATAAGGGCCTTGAGGCTCCATGCAGAAGGTGCGCTTGTCTCCATTTGGCTCCCCCTGAATTCTCCATCATAAGGACTCAATTAGCATAGACAAGAGAAATGAAAGTGACCTTTAGGTTATCATTTCATTCTTTCCTGCCAATATATGATTGTTCTCTTCAATACCGTCCAGAGTATTACTGATTCTAATTATAAATGAATCAAGTGACAGGTCTGCATTTACAGTTTCCCCCAGGGAGATGAGGTCAGTACTCTTCAGACATTTTGGCTATTCCTTGAAGTATTCAGCTTGAATCTAACCTTGTCTTTCATCACACTGTGCCCTGGTTGATGTTTTCAAGGAGATGTATTTTCACTTCATTGATATACTTGAAGGGGAATTTTTGTTTTTATCTATTTCTAAAAATGCTTATATTTCTCATAATAATTGTTTGGGTAAGAGAAGCTTATCTTTACTCTGACCAGGCTAAGTTCTGTTTCCCATGTGTTTTGGTACAAAGCTTTTTAGCAAGTCAGCTCAAGATGGGCTATTGAAAATATCCCCTACTTTTTCTCTATACTCACACTTTTTAACTGCTGACTTGAGTGGTGTCTGATATTAGAGTTTTCACTTAAATGAATCACAGAATTTCAAGTCTGAAGAAAGGTGAGCAGTAACTAACTTAGGGCAACTTGTTGCAAACACTTTATTTAACAAAAAGGAAACAGACTCCTGGATTTTAAGTGACTTACTCACATTCTAGCAAAGCAGTGACAGGGCCGTGTTCACAAACAGATCTTTCTAACATATTGTATCCCCCCTCACCCCCACCGTTCCTCCTCCAAAATCAAACAGCATCATTGGCCCTATTTTTCCCAAGGCTTCTAGAGTAGTAGTATAGTTATGATAATGCTCACTGCTATGATAAATATGTCCGAAAATCTCAGTGACTTAACACAATAAAAATTTATTTCTTGCTCAAGCAATAATCTAATGCAGCTGTTCCTGGTTAGATAGCTCTGTTTCAAGTGTTCACTTAGGGATCAGACTCCTTCCATCCTGCATCTCCATCATTTCAGCAGGTGCCTTCCAATCTGGAGTTTTCTCCATTTGGCTGTCATGAAAAAGAGAATTAAGGATTACCTGGGAAGTTTTTAAGAATAAGGCCTGGAAATAGCATACACCACTTCCATCCACATTCCATTTCCAAAATATGCTTGTCCTCTACACTAAGGGTTCAGTCATGTTCTTTTTTTTCTTTTTAAAGATTTTATTTATTTATTTGAGGGGGGGTGAGAGGGAAGAGGGTCAGAGGGAGAAGCAGACTCCCCGCTGAGCAGGGAGCCCGAGGAGGGATTTGATCCTGGGACTCTGGGATCATGACCTGAACCGAAGTCAGTCACTTAACCAAATAAGCCAACCAGGTGCCCCTCTTTTTTTTTTTTTTTTTTAAGTATAAAACCATTTTAGAGATCCCCAGTTGGAGACTTTCTGTTCAGTGAGGAGAGATGTATTCAGACCTAATGTTTACCTATCACTGATGCTTCTGTTCACCTTCATTTTCCACCTGGTTGCTCTTAGAATCCTTTCATACCTTATGCCTGAAGCCTAGTTGAGGATTTTGGTTACATGCTACATTTCTAATGTCAAGCCATTTTTTTAAAAAATCTAGTTTTCTTTGCTGAACTGAGCAAGAAAGCTCTTCTTTTGCTACCTAGTCATGTAAATATGGGAAGGAAATGCATTACTGCATTATTTAGTTTGTAATTTTTTTCTTGAAAAATACTTAAGTGAAAAATTACTACTCTTTAAAGAACAGTGTTCTTAAAGAGTTGCTTTTGTCTCTACCCTTGCTGCTGCTGATTTACAGCCAAAGTTCTGACCATATACTAGCTATGCATCTCTCCCCTCCTCGTATTATTTACTGGGGAGTATGAATCTTTGAATGGATAGAAAAGGATACTAATGGCAGTGAGGGTGTGTGTGTGTGCACAGTGGCCCTGAGAGCATCAGGAAGCCACCTTCTTACAGATGGAGAGAAACAAGAGGTTGTCTTTATTTTCTCTGGTTGGAGAAGGCCAGACATCCCCGAGGAAGAGGTTATGGTCAAGGTGCTTGTACATCACCTGCCACACTCAAGCTTAGGCCTCCAGCTCTGCCTTGGGGTCTCTGAGTAGATATTTCTTCTGGCCTTCACCAAGTATTTCTTAAATACCAAGTGTTTCAGCTAGTATAACCTCACATCTCTGTGTGTTTTCTTGAACATGTTATTGAAAAGTAGAAGTTGAAATTATGAATCCCTAGCCACCCACCATCACAATTCAAAAACACTATAACTGGAAACTTTTTTTTTTTTTTAATATGGCATAAAGTAGGAATCCTGTTGAAATTAGCAGTGAATTGTCACCATCTGCACTCATGTTGTCATTACCTTTGTTGGGATGGGGAAGGAAGTGGGATGTTTGTTTGCCTAATCAGTAGGCAGTCCTCACTGATTTTTTTTTTTATGTCTTTCATTAAAAATAATTTCAAATTAAGAATAAACAATGTTATTAAAGTTTATCCTCATCAAACATCTGATAGAAATAGATAAAACCCAGCCTCTTCTGTATTCTAATCTGAATGCATTATTTGTAGGCATCAGAATCCACTTAAGATTTGTGTAGAGTACTTTGGAGTCATTTGCTGAACTAAAGTGTTTTCTAACCAGCCTTGGCAGCTGAGGATGATCATAAGGGGATTGGACTATTCCCAATATTATATCTGTGGATTACACTGAAATTTGATGTTCCGAACCCTGCCTGTGCCCCAGTTGGAATGAAGTATCCTGGTTCTTATTATTATGTACTGACAGTCTGTCTGGATTGCATTATATTCACCAACAGGAAACTACTGTCACATAGCACTTGTAGGTGGTTCTGTGAGTAACATGTGACTGAACATGCAAATGATCACCTTGTTTTGAATGACCTGTTGGAGCACTGTAACAGAAAGAGCCAGGCATCACTACCGCCCTTATTTTTTTGTTTACTCTATTTCTATCCTTTTTTATTTTTTTTTAAAGATTTTGTTTATTTATTTGGCACAGAGATGGCTAGAGAGGGAACACAAGCTAGAGAGGGAGAAGCAGGCTTCCTGCTAAGCAGGGAGCCTGATGTGGGGCTCGATCTCAGGACCCTGGGATCATGATCTGAGCTGAAGGCAGATGCTTAATGACTGAGCCACCCAGGCGCCCCTATTTCTATCCTTCTAATTAGTTACATGATAATATTTATTAGCTCTAGACTGTAAGTGATTTTTTTTCAAGGTGGCATACATTTTTTATACCATTATGTATTGATTTTAAATTTTAAAATTCAAAAGGAAAAGTTATTTCCTTTACTTCAAAGTTTTTGAGAACCATCTCATTGTAAAACACACACCTACATAATCACACACACACACATACACACTTCCCTGTATTACTTACAAAAACTATTACTTGGAAATGTTTAATCCTAAATTATAGTTTATAAAATATTTTGTTGAGAATCAGTAGTAACTCCATTAGTTTATTCACTCACTTGCAAGTTTAATTATATGCCATATATATAAAATTGGATATTGGAGAGTCATAGATAAGTAGTTGGTCCCTACATCACAATCTAGTGGGAAACAGACATGCAGACCTTTAGAATATTAATCCATCCATCCACTATTCATCTTGCCGGTCATTGATATGTCCAGTATGTATTAAGCACCTTCTTGACTTCCGTCATTGTACTAGCTACTAGGAATATAGCTATGAAAAAGATCCGCGTTGTTGCAGTCTTCATGGAGCTTATGGTTTACCAGGAAGATTGGGTGTTTTTGTTACCAGACCTGGGGAAAATTTCAGAAAGGAGTTAATCACAGAGATGAGACTTGATGTGTAATAAGTAGAAGCCTCTCTATGAGCTTTCTGGTAAAGATGTTCCAAGCCAGGGAACACAAAAAGAACATAGTGGACACAAAAAGTTACTTGGAAAAGCCTCTAGAAAACCAAATATGAAAATATACAACCAAGCAGCTAAGTCTATTGGATCTGGAAAGGAAAGGTTTCTTTGGATGCTTGGAGGCATTCTTGTTCTGTTCTTACATCTCGTCAGCCCAGAGGGATAATGCCCTGCTCCCCTAGTGAGAGCCAGGAACAGTGGTTAATGAGCTAATTAACATTTCAAATGGAGGAATAAAAGGTGTTAACACCCTTACATCCACAGTTCCAGAAACAGTGTGACAATACATTCAATTTAGAATCTCCAGAGGAGTCCTCTTTCTTCCTCTCTTTCTTTCCTCCTTTGTCTCTTCCCGTTTCCTTGCATAAATCCTCATCTTTTACTCTCTCTCTCCAATTCCATCTCTTTTGTCCCTTTTTCACTTACTCATTCTTTTAGTTTTCTGTTTTAAAAATATATTCTCTTTCTGCATCCATTTTACCAATGAACTAATAGGCTTACTATATGAATGTGTTTACATTGGTTTACATTTGTTGTATGTGTGTGTGTGTGTGTGTGTGTGTGTGTGTGTGTATATATATATATATATATATATATATATTAGTGTCCTGTTATTACATGCAATATTTTTATCTTCATAGTTCTTGCTCTGTCTTAAAATAAAAAGGCATTTTTCCCCCATAAAGTCTTTCGTATGTCCTCAGTCTCAGTTTATGGATTTTGAGTTTTTCTCTTTTGTCTTAAGCACAACCACAAAAAAGATTAGTAATATTTAACCGTGTTTTATGATCATCCTAAGAAATTTACCTACCGTATGCCAAATTTTCTGTACTTAAAATGAAAACCGATATAATACACCAATACAGAGACTGCAGTAGAATGCTCTTTTCTTTGGACCTTTATGCACAGTGTTAACTGGTTCCCATCATACTAAGGAACTCCAAAACAAAAATAAAAATCTCTTCTAAATAACTTCAATTTAAAAAATTCCTTGTTGTAAGATTTATTTTGTTTTAAAATTAAATCTAATTCTTCTAATTAAGGAAATATTACATGATCAGTATCGATAATTTATAAAATATAATGAAGAAACTCAAAACACCCATAAAATCAACAATTGTTCTCCCTTTTCAAAATTTAATCCAATCTTTATGATATTGCCTATTCCTGATTCTTAATAACAATATATTACCGACTCATATTAATCTTATATTCAACTAATGTAACCAGACTAACGTGAGTTCGCTTGTTGGTGAGTCACAGATAGAACCTATACCAGATAGAGTTGTCACACAAAGGAAATTTTATTTGCAGCAAATGAGATCACCAGGAATAACTTCCAAAGCTGTGACTGCCCAAGCAAAGGTGAATAGGTTCCTTTTATTTAGGGTTAGGATGACTATTTGGATAGAGGAGCCCTGTCATCCTATATAGAGGCAGGCGTAAGTCACCCATGCCCCTTAAGGAAACACGCCTATACATATGTTGTGTGTTATGTAAATGAGGCTTGTGCTCCTCCTTGGGTGGAGATTTTAGTATTATAATGAGGTGAAGGTAGTTGTGGATTGTCCCAGAGGTCACTTCATGGTCCATCTGCACAGACGTGAATCAGGGTTAAGTTCCCACTGGTCTGGGTGGTCTGGGCCTGCCAAACTCTTCATCTGAAGAGTCGTTATTGCTTGGGGGTGGTTTCAGTTTCCATCACAGGATGGTATTCCTGCTGGGTCTTTTTCCTGAGTTAAGAGAGAAGCTGGAAAGACTAACTAAAGGAATAATGTGGTATAGAGATGGGTGGGTACAAGCAGGTGAGCAGTAAAGGTCAGGTCTTGGGTCTAGCCAGTGACACTAAAACCCCAAACCTTATTTGTTGTTTTTGTTTTCATATTTTGATCAGAAAAATGACTGCGTATTTCTAGCTTTCTCATGTTTTAGATTCCTTTTTATCACGTTTGTCATTTTGAACTTTGGTTTTCCACATACTTAGCAATAGCACCTCCTTACCTTTGATCTGCATATATTTTATCTTTCCATTTTAATGGGATAAAACAATACAAATAAGTTGCATAGAAGATATCTATCTTATTTCTTCAGAATCTACAATGTGGAAGGTGATGTGGAAAACGGCCAAGAAAGAATTCTTGAGACGTCTTCAGTGCAAAAAGATGCTTTTATTGAAGCGTAGGGACAGGACCCGTGGGCAGAAAGAGCTGCATTGGGGTAGTGACAGGTGACTGATTATATAGTTTCAAGTTGGTAGGGGGTTAGAGACAGCACAGACCTCCAAGGCATTTGGAAACAAGGTTTCCAGGACCTTGAGGGGGCTAGCTATTGTTAGGAAAAGACCATTTATTCCTGTCTAAACCTTAGTCATGAGACCCTTCAGATATAACAGGGTGGGCCATATGCTTAGGGGATGATTGCCAACATATATCTTAGGGAAGTAGAGATAAAGGAAGTTTCCAAAGGAATTTTTATATGTTAAAGAAGACCTATAGGGTCCTGGGAGGGGGCGCAGGGGTAGGGCTAAAATTGCTTTTTTGTCCTTAGCAAAGTGTCAACTCGAGGCAGCTGAACTGAGTTCCTGGGGGAATGTCACTCTGCCTGTTTCAAGGACTTGTCAATGGCTGTAAGTTGTAAGGAAATTTAATTTTTCCTTTGCCTTTGCTTCCCACATCAGAAGGCACAGTGTTTAAATATTGAAAATGATTGATTCAAATATAAACCCCATTTAATTGTAAGCGTCTCAATGGAAGGAGAAAATTGTACATGTCACAACAGTACCACAAATGAGGAACCCAGAATGATAAAGATCAATAGTCCAAAAGCCAAAATGTTACCCCCAAAATAGACACATTATAAAAGGGGTTTTTGTTTTGTTTTGTTTTCTGTTTTGTTTTTCATAAAGGCCCCCTACTGAATTTAAAGGGTTGTCTTTATTCTACTTTTGTAGTAGCTTTTATGTAAACTTTTAATATTAAAGTAGATTTAGATTTATAGAAAAGTTACAAAAATAGTACAGAAGGTTCTTACATACCCACGTCCAATGTCTGCTTTGATATGACGTTAGTGTAGTACATTTATTATAACTCCTGAACCCATTTTGATATATATTATTAATTAAAGTCTATACTTTATTCATATTTCCTTAATTTTTACCTAAAATCATTTTTCTGTTCCAGGACCCCATTCGGAATACCACATTACATTTAAGTTGTCTCCTTAGGCTATGATAGTTTTTTAGACTTTCCTTATTTTTGATGACTGACAGTTTTGAGAAGTACTGGTCTAGTATTTTGTACAATATCTCTCAATTTGAATTTGTCTGATGTTTTTCTCATGGTTACACTTCGGTTATGGATTTTAGAGAAAACCACAGAGATAAAGTGCCATTTTTATCATATCGTATCTAGGGTACATATGATCAATATGACTTGTAACGTTATCACTGTTGATGTTGTGCTTGATCGTGTGACTGAGTGGCGGTCGTTTCAAGGTTTTGCCACTATAAGGTTATTCTTCCCATCCCATCCCCTTTTCGCTCTATGGTTTTGAGGTTTTTTTAAAAAGATTTTAAAGATTTATTTGAGAGAGAGAGAGTGAGCAAGAGAGAGCACAAGTTGGGGGGGGAGGTGCGAAGGGAGAGGGAGAGGCGGGCTCCCCAGGACCCCAGGGATCATGACCTGAGCTGAAAGAAGCCACTTAACCGACTGAACGACCCAGGCGCCCCTTCACGCTGTAGTTTTTGGAAGAAAGTCACTATGTGCAGCCCATACTCAGAGGGTGGGAAGTTAGGTGTGGCCTCATTGAGGGAGGGGAATCTAAATAAATCACATAACATTCTTCCATGCAGGAGATTTGTCTCTGTTCCCTCATTTATTTTATTCAAGCATTTGTATCAGTATGGACTCACGGATTTTTATCTCATACTTTGGGTTATAATTAAACACTTGGGTATTTATTTAATTTTTCAAATTGTTCCAGTTAATAGCCCTTTTTAAATGGAATGATAGTGATAGTTTATTATTGTTTTGTGGTTGTATTTGTTTATTTGTTTAACATCCCTACTGGGCCAATAATTTTGGCAATCCCGTGTTGTTACTTCAGGGAGAAAGGCCCAGTGGGGATTCATTTTTCATTCAATGAAATTAAAAACACTAGGAACTACAGGTATTGATAGCAAATGTTTATTGAAAGAGAGTAAGATAATTTCTGGCTGATAAGTCAGGGAGAAGACGTTATAGAGAAGGTGTGATTTAAGCATGTTTGAACATTTTTTAAAGATAGTACTTAACACATTTACTGAAGTTGAATATTGGAATTGATAACCCTTCTCTGCATACAAAACAGTTATTCACCCTCATCATCCTACCAGTGCCTAACACTGTATTTGGAACTGCATGCCTCCCTGTAATCCACATGTCTCATAACACTTCATTGTAGAGCACATTTATCACCTTCACTTGTGGTGAGGACTATAATTCTATTTTAGCAGGAATTCAAATGGAACCAGAATGCTTTCTCCTTCACCAGGCTATAGTTGTTGCCAGTTGCTTGATGATATAGTTTAGTATTTATCCAGTGTCAAGATTTGACTATATATTAAGCAAGTCAGGCATCTCATTAAGTAGCCCTAATCTGTTATAGCTCCACTTTTGCCAGTGAAATTTAACCTGTTAAGATAAAATAAAGGTCTTGCAGTTAATTTGACGCAGTGAACATGTGTTTAAATTTTCTTACTCCCCAAATATCACTAAGATGACAGTATAAGTGGGAAAATATATAAACTCCTGTTGAAGAGGAAGAGGGGAGAAGCATCAGAAGACTGGTGAGGTCAACATGTTTTTCAGAGTTGGGAAAGTAGATAGAGGAGAGTATCTGGCAAGAGCAAAAGTAGTAGTAATGAAATGTAAAAGCCTCTAGTAAGGAATACCAGTTAGGAACAAGTCAGCCTCCTCCATTCTGTTGCCTTCCCACAGACTCCTGGAGAGTCATTTAAGTGGAGGCACTAGAGCTCGTTGATGATAGGGTGAAACCTGGAGCTTAGAGCAGGAGGAATGGTTGAAAGCCTGAAAAAAAATTAGTTGATTCCTGGATATCCATACCTACCACATATAGCCAATTAACTACCCTTCTTCCTCAATCTATCCAAATACTAGATGGTTATTCTCTGGAGAAATCTCAACTGAGAAATGGGAGCCTAGGGACAAGAAGCAGAGCCATGGGCAGGGGCTTGGTGCCAGCCTGGAAATAGGTTTAAGGAAAGGTTTACAGCCCAGCTTCCAGCTAGACTTGGAAATTTCATGTAGGAAACTGGAGGATTCTTCTATGGAGAAGACAAATATCTTCATATATCTGGAACTGGGGGATTCTCCCCTAGCCCCCCAATAAAAAACCAGCTCACCACCCAAACAATATACACTGAAAACCACCAGTGGACAAGCCCCATCCACTCACACAAATTACACAGTCAACATTTTATCGAATCCAATTTTAAATTCAAGCACAGCAAGGACCACCGAACATACGATGAAGCCTCAAACCTGAAAGACAGAAACCAAAATGCAACTCCAAACAGAAACTCAGAAGAATTGGAAGCAAATGATGGTTTTTGAAGAAATTTTTTAAAAAGCAATAATTAATGTAGTAAAAAAGAAGTGATAGCTTCAGAATAAGAAAGATCATAGGAATTAAACACTTTAGAAAGTTAAAATTTAAAATCATTCATAATTATGACATAAAATTTAGTGCTGTTTACCAAAAAGTAGAAAATGAATGGATGATAGAGGAGGTCCACATTTGACTTGGAAGTCCCAGAGACAAGACAGAAATCAGAGGAGGAAATAGTCAAAGAAGAAATTAAAAGCTTAACTTTAGTTACCTCAAGATTCACTGCCCATCAAAAAGAATGACACACACATACATACACATGGAGTTACACGTTATGAAATTTCAGGACAGCAAGGAAAGGAAGAGTCTAAAAGTTTCCAGAGAGGCAAACACTGGGCATATACAAAAAGTCAGAATAAAAATAGTATATTTCTGAACAGTACTGGAAATAAGACAATAGAGGGGCATCTGGGTGGCTCAGTTAGTTAAGCATCCAATTCTTATTTCAGCTCAGGTCATGATCTCAGGGGTCGTGAGATCAAGCCCCACATCGGGCTCCATGCTTAGTGTGGTGTCTGCTTGAGATTCTCCCTCTGCCCCTCCCCCTGCTCATGCGCTCTCTCTCTGTAATATAAATAAATTTTAAAAAAAAGCAAAATAATAGAGTGACGCGTTTAAAACTCTAAAAGAACCAATTTTCTACCTAGAAATACTGTAGCAAATAAAATTATTAATAGAGTGTAAAGGAGAGGAAATTTTCAGGTTATATATTCAAGATGTAAACATTTGTCTGCAAACACCATTTCTTTCTTTCTTTTTTTTTTTTTTTTAAGATTTTATTTCCTCATTTGATAGCGTGAGAGAGCACAAACAAGGGGAGGGGCAGAGGCAGAGGGAGAAGTAGACTCCCCGCTGAGCAAGGAGCCCCATGAAGGGCTCCATGTGGGGCTCTATCCCAGGACCCTGGGATCATGACCTGAGCTGAAGGCAGATGCTTAACTGACCAAGCCACCTAGGCACCCCACCAAACACCATTTCTTAAGAAACTACAGGAAGATTGATCCTCCAAAAGAAGTAGAACCAGGATTCTAGGAAATGGGGCAATTAATGAAGGAATGAGTCTAGGAAATGCTCTGGTAATTTGTAAAGGGAGGTCCCGAGGTTTCAGCTCTGTAGCAGATCAAAAGCACTTGAGATCAGAAGGAGAGAATGGAGCGCTCTAGAAAAGCATTCTCCAAGAGAAAAAAAGGGAACTAATGAGTTACCTAATGAGTTTGAGTATGTGGGAAACAATTGAAAGTTATTGTTAAAGAGTTTGAGGAGAAAGAACAATTAGTAATAAAAAATAACAATAGCAAAGCAAACAAAAAAGGTAAAACAAAATTTGATTATTCAAGAAAGGAACTATCACAGAGTTAAACTACTTTCCCCGGCAGTGAACAATATTTATATGCTCATAATATATAAACGCAGAATATTAAGTCAATAAGAAATGTGAAAGAATACTGAGGAATTATATAAGAGAGAGGAAGTCTCTTCTGCCATAATGTGCTGTCAATATGTAATATCTGAAATGGATAAGTCAAGAGTAATATAAGAAATGGAAATACGTGTTAAAGTGAAGAGAAAAAGCAAAATTAGCTAGCAGTTGCCTCCAGGGAGAGGAATTAGGGATAGGTAAGGAAATTGCTCACCTTCATTAGCGCTGTAGGACCATTTGACTGCTTAAATAATGTGAATATATTACTTTCAGAAAAAAATTAAAACAATTTTAATCATATATAAGGATAAATCAATGCTATGATTTCCCTGGAATACGCATTGTTTCAGCTACTTATTGCTGTGAATGTAACCATTCCAAAACCAATGCTTGAAGCAGCATTGATTTTGTTTCTCATGATTCTGTGGGTTGGCTAGACTCAGCTGGACAGTTCTTTCTGCTCAATATTGTTTGGCGGGAGGCCCTCATGTAATCACATGCAGCAGGGGGAGATTGGCTGGGGAGCCTCAGTCCTCCTTCATGTGGTTTGAGGAATGCCTTCTTGGAGTCCAGCAGGATATTTTGGATTTCCTTTGGCATGATGGCTGAGTTCTAAGAGCATTCTGAGAAGGCCTGCCCAGCGTGCAAGCACTGATCGAGCCTCTGCTCACCAGCCTCTTACTGGCTAGTGTAAGTCCCAGGGCCAACCCAGAGTCCGTGTGGGAAGGTTCCAGGATATGAACACGAGGAGACATGGTCCATCAGGGGCCACCGATGTAACAAAATAGCACCTTACGGACTTTTGCCTCAGTCTAACATGCTTTATGTTCTCCACCAGGATTGGAGTTACACTTACCTAATGAGACTTAAACTACTTTCAATCTTTGATTTATATGAATATTCTTTAGAGTTGGCATCATTTAAAGGATACCACATACACTGGTTTCCTTCATAATTAATTATATAGCATTAGACGATCCATAAGCTCTGAGGAGCCCAGCAAGAGACAACATGAAAGCCACTAAAAAAAGGAAAGAGATTTACTTTTCCCATTGATCATTTGTTATTACCTCTTGTTTAGTGTTAGGAGTATGTCTCTCATTTTCTTTTGATTTGTTGTATTAGAAACCATTTGTTATAACACTTCTTTTTACCTTGCAATCTATATTTTAAGGAGTAGTGGACTAGAAATTTTGAGGAATAGTGGACTAATAGTGAGAATAATTAATATATATCAGACATTAATTACATGCCAGGACTTTGCCAGATAGAAAATTCAGTATCAAGAATTATTATCGTTGCTTCCCACATACATTTCTTCCTCTGTTTTTTTTCTTTTTTTTAAATTTTCTTCCTCTTCTTTTTCCCTGTTATTGTTATTATTTTCATGATCAAACAAAACACCTTGGAATAATTTGATTTTCCATAAAATCTTTTGAATTTTTCATTCAGTCAGTTGTCATATTGAGCTGTCCTTGTCAGTGGCAATTATAGCTCTCCACCCAACGTGACTATTAAAAATGACTGAAAGCACTTTGCAAATATAAGATGTTCCATAAACACTTTTTCCCAGTAGTCTACAACCCATTTAAATGGCATTTGATCTGGCATAAATTGCTATTTCAAGCATCTTTGAGCCATCATAAATTTGGATGCCTTCCTTGCTTTCTGGGTTTCAAATTCCCCAAATGTTCTTTATTGAAATCCAATATTCATTCCAAAGTATATTATGCCGAATTCAAGTTAACTGAGAACAGGAGCCAGAAGAGCCCCCGTTGCCTCAGTCCTTCTTATATTAATGATAAGAATTAGATCCAGGAGATCACATTTGATTAGATTATTTTCTCTCTCAATTGTGATGCTACTTTGGCAGGAAACTTTAGGAGGCTTCTTTATCTATAATTTACACGTTGAAGAGTGAAGGTGATAATAATTTCAATACATACCAGCATAACAAGTTTATTTAAACTAATCAACATGACTAAGAGCATTTTACTTCAAGGAGATAATGCTGATTTTAACACTAGCCTATATGTGGATACATGATAAAATCTTTACCAATTTTATTTACTCAAGCTAAAATATGTGATATCTTAAGTAACCTAATTTTGCTCCAGTCCTATAATCTTTCATTTAAAATTTAAAAAGTTCAATATTGAATCGTTGCAACTAGATTTGCAATGTCAAGAACTAAAAACCACCACGGACGTTGAATTTGAGATTGGATTCAGGGTACAGAACAAGAAACTCAGAGGTGGCTTAAATGAAAACAAGCAAGGATGATATATAAATAATCTGGAACAAAGAATTTCACTGCATATTAGATATTGCTAGTGCTTGAGTCAGAGCAGTCTTTAAGGATTATGGATATTTCTGGTAATCACTAAGCAAATACTCTTGCCCAGTATTTCTGTGGAACCATAGCCCCTCAAGTTACTCCATGGGGAAGAAAGGTTTTCTATCACACACACAGTTCCTATCCCAGCACTGCACACTGTAGTCCACTCCTGTAACTGTCAGCGCACATTAGATATTGGCAAATCTGAGAACTCTTGCCTTAAAAGACTTCTGCTTTATTTAGTTAACCCTGTTTCCCTATTTTATTTGTCTGTGAAACTTTCTTTCTTCTTCCCGCCCCGCCCCCCCAAAATTCAGTTACTGTCTTCAGAATGAATACCCCCTGGCTACTTCAGGAATCCTGCTTCTAGGGATGATTTTAAGTTTCAAAGCTATGAAAAGTTATTAATGTTTCGAGAGTATTCACAAGATCTACTCACTTAGAAGTAGCAGAGTCCAGATTTTAGTGAGTTGGGTGAGAATTAATTGCAAAAGAAACAAATGACATAAATGCTTTGAGAAACTGGCAATAATCTCCTAACGCTGAACACATGCCCACACTGTGTCCCAGCATTTCCGTTCTAATCTGTTGGAATATACACATGTATGTGCAAAGAACCGAAATGGGCATGGCAGCTCCATTCTTAATAGTCTCAAGCTGGAAATAAAGCCCATATCCATCAACAAAAGAATGAAAAATAAATTGTGACATATCCAGGCAATAGAATACTATGTAGCAGTGAGAACAACCAAGTACCACTACCTGCAAACATGAAAAACCCTAAACAAAATTCTGATCAAAACAACCCAGACACAAAAAATATATACTGTATAATTCCATTTAGATAGTTTAAAATTTAAAAAGGACAAAAGTGGGGCACCTGGGTGACTCAGTCGCTTAAGCATCTGCCTTTGGCTCAGGTCATGATCCCAGGGTCCTGGGATCGAGCCTCACATGGGACTTCTTGCTCAGTGGGGAGCCTGCTTCTCTCTCTGCCTGTTGCTCCCCCTGCTTGTGCTCTCTTTCTGTCAAATAAATAAAATCTTTAAAAAAAATTTAAAAATGAAAATTAAAAAGGAAAGAAGTAATCTATGGTGGGTAGAAATCAGAGTAGTGTTTACCTTGGCAGGCTGTCCTGACTAGAAAGGGTAAGAGGAGACTTCTGAGGTTCTGATAGAATCCTACGTTCTTCATCTGGGTGTTTGCTTTGTGAAAATTCATCAAACTATACACTTAATGATTATGTAATTTTCTATATGCACACAAATCAGAAATCAGTTTTAAATGAATTAAAAGTTTAAATAAACTGTTTTTGTGTTGCTATCAGAATGATTTATTTTACATTTTTCTTTCCTTTTTGCCCCCAGAATTGTTTTTTTAATGCAAGTGATACTGAACATGACTTAAATTAAATCTGCCCCCAAAAAGTCTGATTTCCCATATGCCTAGACATTTCACATATACTTTAGAGCTAACAGTGGCTTGCCATTAGTGTGTGGGTGTGCCTGCATGTGTATGTGTATAACAAACAAGTTCAAGTAAAATATGGGGCTATGTGATGGAGTTTATTTAGCCATTCATTTGTTCACTTAGTGATTGTTCCGGGCCCTGGGAATATATGTGTGAACAGAACAGAGTGAATCCCAGCTCTCATAGGCTTGCATTTTAGGGATGTGAGAGAGAAATGAAATACCATATAGATAAAAACAATAAAATGTCAGATAGGGATAAGGGATATTAAGAAAAGAAAGTAGAGTAAGGGGACTGTTATGTGTGTGTGTGTGTGTGTGTGTGTGTGTGTGTGTGTGTGTGTGTGTGTGTGTGTTTTAGGAGATTACCTTCTATGGTCAAGGTGCATGGTTGGGGAAGACCTCTCTGATATGGAGATATCTGAACAGAGTCTTGAATGAAGTGAGGGAGTTACAGACCCATATCTAGAGGAAGATAAATTCAGACAGCAAAAACAGCAGGTGGAAAGGCTGGAGGACAGAGCATGTGCTGTTGGTTCCAGAAACAGCAAGCAAAACAAGGCAGCAGGGGCAAGACGAGCTAGGGAGAATGGGGGCAGGCACTGGGCTCCTGCCTGGAGTGAGAAGGGAAAACCTTGGAGGTTATGAGCAGAGGACCGACATATTCTTACTGGCAGTAATCAAGGATCCCTCTTGCTTCTGTGTGGACACAGAACTAGGGAGTGGGGATGAGGGGAGAAACAGGGTGACTGGTGAGAAATCCTTTGGTAACCTGGTTCAGTAGGATGGTTGAGGAATAGGGGCGAAGTGGTCATATTCAGGGTCTATTGCAAAGATGACAGAATTGGGAACGTATTGGATGTGAGGTATACGAGAAAGGAAAACAATCAAAGATGACTCCAGTGTTTTGGGTCCGATTAGAGTTATTCTTACATGCATTACAGTTGCTACTTAGTGAGGGTTTTAGAGGTGGAATGTGGAAAATCAAGTGTTCCGTTTGGGGCCCCACAAAGTTTGAAATGCTATAAGATATCTACATTCAGAGGTGAACCAAGCAGCTGATATATGAATCTGGAGTTCAGAGGACAGGTTGGAGCTAGGGGTATAATTTTGAAAGTTGTTACCTTCTTGATGGCATTTAAAGCTGTGAGACTGAATGAGGTCATATAGGAAATGAGTGTAAAGAAATGAAGTAGTCTGAGGACCTGAAACACTTAGAGTTTGGGAAGATAAAAAGGAAGCAGAAGAAGAGATGGAAAAGCACTAATGAATAAAGTAGGAAGAGAACAGGACTGTGTGAGTTTATAGATGTAACCAAAACAAGAGGAATTATGTTGTGATGGTGTGGACAAAAGCCTGATTGTAGTAGGTTTTTGAAATGATCCGAAGAAGAGAACTGGGTTTATTCTAAGAGAAGCAGAGAATTGAGTGTTTGCTAGAGGGAGGTGTAGGGTGGAAGTAGGATTTTCTAAAATGATGGCAGACATTCTAGCGTATGGGTATATGGCTGAAATGATGTGGTAAGAAGGGGGGAAGCTGGTCCTATAAGAGAACTAGAAGTACTTGCTGGAGTGATGCTCTTGAGGAGGTTGGAGGGAGAAGGAAGATGGGTGTCAGGAACATCTACAAAGTGTTTACTCTTACAAATGAACATACAACCTAATTAAAGGATTGATTTTCTGCAATTTCTTTTCCTTTAAACCTAAATGTCTTATTGGATAGTTAATGCATCAGCTACCAATTAAACTAGAAATTTCTGTGAAAGAAGAAAAATGTAAACAACTCATTTGGCATGCATTGTGGTTGGTTGATATCGATGGACTGTTGTTACTGAGACCTTTTTTTTTTCTTTCTTCCCCTTTTTTGAGAGAGAGAGAGAGAGAGAGAGAGAGAGAAGGAGTGCACAAGGGGAGAGAAGGGGCAGAGGGAGAGGAGAGAGAGAATCTTAAGCCAACTCCCCACTGACCATGGAGCCCAGTGCAGGGGGTCAGTCTCATGAACCTGAGATCATGACCTGAGCCAAAATCGAGAGTCAGACGCTTAACCAACTGAGTCCCCCAGGTGCCCCTACTGAGACTATCAAGGCATTTGGAAAACGTGGCTATATCTCTGTTTATATATCCTTTGTGTAGCATTCACTTATTATCTAGAATAAAGCAGTTCCATTGGCATTTTGATGTTTAAGAGCCTGTTCCATATTTCACTCTTCTGAGATAATAAATAAAAGGGGAAATAGAAGAAAAATGGAGAAAATAAAAACTTGAAAGTCAAGGTTGTCTATCAATTATGAATTTACTTTTTCAAAGGAACTAATTATTTAGAAATGCTAGAATAAAGGGAGGATAGTGGAGAAACCTCTTTGTTTTTGTAAACTACATGTTTTCTCATTTCATATCGATTTTATTTCAATAGTGTTAACTGTTTCATATTAGGTCAAACTTCTTGTGTTAATCTTATAAAAAGGAGAAATGGGTTCAGAATAATAGTTGGTTACTTTCCATATCTAACATAAGAAATCTATGACAGAAGTAGCATAAAAATCTCAGCCTTGTAGTTTAGGCATTATGTTTTAGTTTTAAGCTTCTTTTGCTTGATTGCATACTTTTTTTTCTAGGCCTCGATGCTACAAATAATAGTTTCAGATCAATATAATTGACCATCTATGAGAAAAACTATTTTAAAATCAACCGTGTCATTCAGATTATCAAAAAGATGCTAAAGATATGTTATCTGATGAAATTTCATCTCAATAAAGTGTTAGGGCGTTCCAAGTGTCCGTGGTATTATATATTGCATGGATTCTGCTATATATAGCTTGCTAATTTGGAAGTGTCCTCTCTCCTGACCTCTGGGTGTACCAGCCAGACAAATCACTTCAACTTCTGTTGTCCTCCTTTTGTCTACTCTGGCTGTTAATAGTAACCCTATCCTTTCTGTCATCCTGGCTGGAAGACTTTGTTAGTTTTCTCTCACCTGTGCCACTAGCCATTACTGGGTTAGGATCAATCTTGTTGATATACTTTTCACACACTTATTCCTTTTCACCCCCATGCCTTTTCTCACACTCTGGAAAAAAAAAAAGACCAGAAGTTTTTGATTTTCAAGGCCCCCAGGATCTGTCCTCTGCCTGATGTTCCAACGTTCTCTCTCTCCATTCCCTATTCACCTTGTATGCCCAAGAACATTGGTCTTCACCACTTCTTGAACATGCTCTCAACTTTCCTACCTCCATGCCTTTGCTCACAGAACCACAAGTTGGAGATGAAAGGACATTTTTCTACTGATTTCATCTGGGGAGCTACTCCCTCATCTCTGACTTTCTAAATATTCCTTATCCTTGAAGGGCCATCCCGTGTGTCAGCTCACTTTCAGCCTCATGACCCATCCTGGAATCACCACCCTGGCCCGTGTCCTGGGTGGTGCCCAGCCAAGCACTATCCTCATTTTACAGATGACTAAACCAAGGCTCCAGGAGGTTTAACGATCTGTCTGCACCACAGAGCTCGTATGTGGCTGCCTTGGGATGCCAAAACCATGCTGTTTTAGGGCACTCACCTGCTTCCTAAATGTTTTTTGACTGAATGAAGAAGTAAACTAATTTGTCATTTTCAATTTTTCCTAATGTAAAAATTGGGAAGTACTAAATGGTGCTTCTCTGTCACTAAGAGACTTGCAGGACTAGGAAAAAGTCGATTGTGAGTGACATCAGCTGAAAGATGAGAAAATACGAGGAATTTCTGAAAGAAGGCCAACAGTAAGGCTGTGTTGTCTGTGACAAGAAAATTGACTGAAAAACAGATGTTTTCATCTTTCAGTTGCAGGTTTTAATGGGGCAATGGAAGAAAACAAATATCTGGAAATGACCTGGAAGAGCACCTATTAAGAACTTAGTGTGGGGCGATATTTTTGGAGATTTTATGTATATTAATCTTTTATTTCACCATTCTTCAGGTTAAGTGTTCCCGCAACCATTTTATGGTCGGAGAAAAGGGGGCCAGAGGGATGCGGTAGCTTGCCCTGGCTTAAGTATTAGCATTATAATTGGAATTCAGAGATAAAAGGCAGCAACATGTGCTGTCCCTGATTTAACTGAATGGTAAAAATTGTGCAGACAAAGGATAACATATTTTGAGATCGTGTTTTGATCACACTTACATAAGTGGAGATAGCCTTAGGGCTTTTAAAGACAATACGGACCATGGTTCTTAATTGCTTATATTAAAAATCCCATATAAAAGAATACATTTACTTCAAAGAACTTAAAAAAGTTATCCAGATTCCTTTGCTAAACTGAAACCGTATCAGCATTAAAATTGATAAATAACTGCATCCTTAGGCAGAGTTAAAATTCCTGTCATCATCACCAAACTTCCAAGTATTTAGTTGTTGTCATGAAAGTTGATCCAGAGCAAAACTTTCCCCTCATATTTTAATACATGCTCAATATAAGATGTTGACTTTCAGAGTTGATTCAAGTCCATAGATTAATAGGATTAATTCTTAAAATATTGAAACATTGGGCAGAATGAAAACAGAGGTAATCCTTTTTTTTTTTTTTAAGATTTATTTATTTTGAGAGAGAGAGTGTGTGTGATTGGGTGGAGGGGCAGAAGGAGAGGGAGAGAGAGGCTCTCTAGCAGACTCCCTGTTGAGCCCCTGACACAGGCCTCGATCTCATGACCTTGAGATCATTACCCTGAGGTCATGACCTGAGCCAAACCAAGAGTTGGACTCTCAACCGACTGAGCCACTCAGGCGCCCCAACAGAGCTCTTCTCCTTGAGCTTAGTCTCTCCTTAGAAGAGCGTCTGGTCAGATTACCAGGCAGGTGTGCAGCATCCTTCTGCAGTAACCCAACCCAACTCACCTGGCTTATGTACAGCATATTTGGTGGTGAACTTTTAGAGGTGATATCTCTCCCATATCTACAAAATTTGAACAATGTATGGTTTCCTTTTTATCATACAAATTGTGTTCTGCTAATTTAAGTGTTGCCAATTAAAAAAACAAAAACCCACTACCTATTCACATATTACTTTGATCTGATCACATTTAATTTAGACCCCAGATTCTATGAATTAAATCAGATTTGAGTCTATAGAATTTAGACTTATTTGCAGTCTCAAATACTGTGTTTGTGGTGAGAGACTATGGATTAGATGCACTACTGCTTACTATTTTAACTCTGATCTTGGTCATTGTATCCAGTTTACACACTTTCTCTCCAGTGACTGCATCTGTGGAGATCAGATTCGACATAGGCGTGGGTAGTTTGATTTGAAAGGTGTGATCTGAAAAAGAATGTGGGCATTTTATCTTTGAAGGGGCATTTACTACTTCTAAAACAGAATTTATCACAGCTCTTAGAGTTGCCTCTGAGAAAAGCCATCTGCCCAGGGACTTAAAACACGGCTGTGGATGACTGAGGTCATATGGCACTGAGTTAATTTTTATTCCGGCCCTCGGCTCTGGCTCATTTCCTGACTCTCTTGAGTGGCTCTAGTTTATCGTTTTTTCATGCTCCTAGTTTTTTAAAACTCATAATCCTAGAATCAATGTTGCTTTGCATCATAAACCTAATGGCCAAATGCTTGAGGAGACTCTGCTAATTGTCACAGTGGCCAGGCTCAGGGAGGTGTGTGACGCTCCATGTGGCTTCGCAAGAGGCTTGAACAGAGAACTGATGGTCTCCTGACAGCAGTCCTTCCAGGACCCCGAATGAAATTTCTCCCTAAACTAGTAATTGTCTTGCATGTTAAGCAATCATCTTTGGATTTTTCCTCTGTCAGATTATGAAACCTGTTTATACAGTCCCCATCCTCTTGCCAGGATGTCTCAACAGGATGTTTAGACTTTAATAGAGCTTGAAACCATTCCTACCAAATTCTAATAATTGCACAGATTTGCAAATTCTCTTTTTCTTTCCCACACTCTTAATACCACTACTACTGTATTGTCAGCAGGTGAACATTCTGGCCAGAAATCCTAATCAAATGATTAATAAAATAAAAAGCCTACCAAAAAAGAGAAATGGAGAGAAGTGGATGTATTTTCAGACATAACTGTGATGATTCTAAACTTCACTTTAGAACTGCTAAAACAGAAAACTGAAGAGCAAAAACTTGGTAACAGAAGCCTAGAAGTGTTATAAATTCCAAGAATCCCTTCTGGGGGATGTGGTTAGGAACAATAAATTCATAGAAGTGTTCTTTGAGCAACAACAATAAAATCTTTCTCCAAAAGCTCTCTCTAACACACATGCCATTAATGTTCAGGACATTATTGTGCAATGGCTCAAACACTTATTTGTTTATGATTATCAGATTCAGGTGACAGTGAAATTGTCCTGAAAGAATATATTTCAGCCTGCTTAACTGGATATGGTATGATTTTTACCTATTTCACTGAGAAAAAGAATGAAACATGATGCTAAAGTTCAGGTCACTTAAAATCACTCCATCAACTATTTATAAATAGCAAATGCTTTTTGCATTCATTCTGTGTGTCTCCATTGCAGTATGTTCAAATCGGATGTTTATTATTCTTTCCTACTGTTTGGATTACTTAAACTGCTAAAACGTCACATGAGCAGCAAAGAAAATTCTTCAGGCTTTTGTGTGGTTATTGTTGCTAAGGAAACCATTTCCTTTTCACTGCAGTGTATGGGACATCTGTGCCACGTTGAGTCCGCTACAGAACGACACATAACATCAGGAATAGAAAGTGAAGGAGGAAGGAACATAAATGAACAAAATAGGAAAAATAATAGAAATAGAACTCCTTTTAAATAATACCCTAATAGTGATGATTTTTTTTTTTTTTAATGTATTAGGAACAAAGTTAGACGTGTATGTGTAACTCTCAGTACCATGGGATATCTTTGTGTCTATCATTGCCACTTCTGGACTGGGTCTCCTGTTTCCCTTCAGTGAAACCCCTGGTGGCACCTACCTAAGAAGCCCCTTGCCAATCTTTTGCACACCTCATCATAGCCATCATCACTTTCCAGAGAAGGGAGCAGGTGTGTCCTGAGACTAGTGACGGCGGTACATGTTCGAAGCAGTGTTCCTCTCATCGCTGGGGTCTTCTGTCCTCATCCTCAAGTCCTGCCCCACCCACATCCTTTTCTTCTATCCTCCCACCTACCTTTATGTCCTTACTTTTCTAAGTTTCTTTGCTCCTGCTTTAGACTATCCCCTGCGACCTTTCCTTGTCCTCTCCAAAATATTTATTTCTTAGTTAATAATTCATACAGTGATCTCTTTGTCTCCTACCTTGATTGAAATCTGAATATCCCCTGAGCATGCTGCTGCTTCTGCAGTCATTCCAAAAGACAACCGCCCATTCCCTCAAAGTGCATGGTCTCTGTGCCAGGAGGAAGATAAGCTTGTCTTCTGTATCCCTGTCACCTCTTCTAGACATTGCTCTTCCATCTTGATCTAGAATCTTCTCAGCTCTATACTCCTTCTTGTCACTGACACCTACCTCTCACAGTTGCCTGTCTCCTGATTACTCCTTTCACTCATCAAAGACTTTGGAGCCCGAACTGCAGGCTTCATTCATGCTAACCTAGGAGATCTCAACATTCACGTAAGTGACCCAGCTACTAATCTAGTCACACAGGCTATTCAGTTTCAGCTACTCACTCACCTGCTCAGGACCTTGAACTTGTTAGAACTCCAGATATCTAAGCATGAGTCCATTTCTCGCTTGACCTCCCTCCTACCACACATGTCATCTCCCGTCTCTCAGAGATCTTCAGCTCTTGATTCCAGTAACCTCCTAGTTTCTCTGCTTAATCACTCTCTGTCACTAATCCTGACCCTTTGGTTTTCCTTTACTATTCCAAAGGTTTTATACACATCACTGCTGCTTCCCAGCTGAGTCTTTTGTTGCCCGTCTAGGAACCCCTGTCTCAGCCTTCCTCCTCTATTTTTCTGTTGCACCTGTCCGAGATCCCCAATCTTGAATTGTAACTACGGTTTGCCTCCTCTGTCTTTCCCTGGGACAGCTGAGCGTGTAATACCTGAGAAAGTTACAGGTCAGTGCAACTTAGTATCTTCGTAAATGCAAGATCTTCGTCCTGAGATGTCCTGAGATCTTCGTCCACCCACCACAAAAGCTATACATTATCCTTGGGCAGCCTTCTCTCTCATTCTCCTTAGACAGCAATTCCTGACCTTCTCAGCAGATAGATAATCCAGCCTTGTAAGGAGCAGGACGGTGGTGTAATTGTTAAGCGCATACTATCAGGAAGCAGACAAAGGCTATCAAATGGAAGAACAAGAACTCAAACGCAGATCTGTCTGTCTGAAGCCCAGGAAGAATTTTTGGTTACATCTATTGTTGATGCTGAATAAAGTGTTGATTTTTAGAACACCTTTCTTTTGAAACTGCAAAAGAATCTTGTATATATTTCTTTTCTCACTCTCAGAAATCTTTTATTCAAAAAATATCTAAATTAACACTTAAATCACAAATTATGTTAGAACACAACCATTTAAGTGTTCACATCACACTTGGCATTTTTCCTTGCCATTTTATTCGTTCTCCCTTGGAAGCCCTATATATGGTCATAGCTTCAATTATCACCTCCAGAATCCTCCCCAAAATCAATCTGTGACTCTCACCTCTCTTTTGAACTTCAGTCTCAACTGTCCAAATGTCAGTTGGACATCTGTGCATGGATATTCTGCTGTCACTTCAAACTTAACATGTTGAAAACTAATTTGTCTTCCCATTCCCCTCCAAGTCAGTTTGCTGACTTCCATACTTCTGTATTATATTCCAAGTTCAATCATTAATACTAATCTTCATTTTTCTTTCTTCTTCTCCCAAGGTTTTACTTCCTTTTCTTCCTTTTCAGAATTCCCTTGTTTAGCCCCGTTTTGTGTGGAGAGTGGCACATACCATCTCTCTTGTTCGATCCTTCAAGCTGCGAACGTGGGTGAATAGTTCTTTTTACCTACAAGTCCTCATGTGGCTATCATTATTTATTCCTTATTTACTCATCTACATTAGCCCCTGCTTTCTTAACACTCTCTTTCCATTTTCTTCCTTGTAACACTGCTTTTCAATATTACTGAAGTTGCTCAGAGGTGACTGTGGGTGGCAAATTTGTGTGTGTGTGTGTGTGTAATCCTTCCAAGTTTCGCTTACATCAGTGTTATTAAAAATAAACATTTCTCAAACTGGGACATGACAGTAAGCATGAAGGCACATATGTTTTGCAGCTGAAGGAATTGAGGCACAGAGTGATAAATCAGTACAAAAACCCAGTGCGAGGGGATTGTAGCACTCTAAACTGACTCTCGGGTACTTTTCTACCTAGTAGGTTCCCTTTAAGCAGGACGGACTTTAGCTGAACTTCATACTAATGAGCATCATCATGGGAAATTATTTGATACCATGTTCTTAGTTCTTTATGTTAATAGATACCTATGTTTAAAAAAATCACTCACTACTTTAAATAAGCCCAATAGCAGTATAGGAAACACCATTGCTGCTTCTACTTCTTCTTCTTCTTCTTTTTTTTAAGATTTTATTTATTTGACAGAGAGAGAGAATGCAAAAGCAGGGGGGTGGCAGGCAGATGGGAGGGAAAAGCAGGCTCCCCGCAGTGCAGGGGGCCCGATATGTGGCTGAATCCCAGGACCCTGGGATCATGACCTGAGCTGAAGGCACTTAACTGACTGAGCCACCCAGGCACCCCATGGAAACACCATTACTTATAACAAACAAATCTTTTCTGAACTAGACACCTATTACTGACCCCTTCTGTTTTTCTTTCTGAAGTGTGAAGAATTTATTAAAAGGGTGGTCTCAAATTAGATGATAAACTCTCTAATACAAAAGTCAAACTAGAGGCAGAGAGAAGAAACTCCAAAATATACCTGTAAATTTTACAACTGAAAACAAACAAAATAAAGCCATTTCTCTCTCCTGGAGCCAGCCATTATTGCTTTTGTTTTTATTTTTCTTTTGTTTTTGTTCTACTCAGACTGCAATCTCCTGAGAGCCAAGTTGTAATCATGCAAATATTTCCTGTAATAACTTGGGGACACTACCAGAAGTAGTCTCTCTATTACCAGAGAACACAGTACATTTTGTTAAGCTGCTAAAATGGAACTGGGTCCTGGGAATTTAAAATTAGTATCATGTATATTTAAATGACTGCATAAGAGTACCCTGCACATGACCTTGATTATTAAATGAACGGCACTTTAAAGTCATTTTGGTGTGTTGACTACAAGGCTTTGCAGAGAACAAAAGTGTTCCAGAAGATCCATTGTTAAAATAGCAGTAAAAGCACTGTATGATCACCTTCAAGTGGGCCAGTTGGGTACTTACTGAGATCAAGTCACAGCTGGGACTATTACAGTTACTGTCACAGTTGTGAGAAGATCATCTTCTCATATGTCCTCTTGGTGATAATAGGACCCAAAAAGTCAGTGAAGGAAGAAATGTTGTAAATTATCACAGAGCTATAACTTAGACCTCCTGGAATAGGGCTTTAGGTTGACTCCAATGTTTTTAACATCTTGCAGAATCAAAAGTAACCATTTTCACTGCTTCATGTTTGCTAAAAGTGTAATTTTTTAAAAATTACCTTAGGAGTGAGCCTTGGGGCACCTGGTGGCTCAGTCAGTTGAGTATCAGACTCTTGATTTCGACTCAGGTCATGCTCTCAGGGTCTTGGGATTGAGCCCTGTGTTGTGCTTTGTGCTCAGTGGGGAATCTGCTTGGGGTTCTCTCTCTCCCTCTGCCCCTCTCTCCATTCACGCGTACTCTCTCTCTCAAATAAATAAATCTTTAAAAAATAAAAGTGAGCCTTAAAATTCATTCTTCTTTTTGGCAATTGTAATTTTTTTTAGGGAAGATATTATCATCATGAGTGATGCTGAAGAAATATTTGAAGGACCTGAAACCATAAAACTCTTAGAAGAAAACATAGGGAGAAGCTCTTTGACATTAGCCTTGATTTCTTTATTTGATTTTTTGACATTGATGATGATTATTTGGATATGACATGCAAAGTACAAGCAACAAAAGCAAAAATAAACAAGTGAGACATAGCAAACTAAAAGCCTTATGCACAACAAGGGAAACCATCAACAAGAGCAACCTACTGAATGGGAGAAAATATCTGTAAATCAAATTCTAATTAAGTATATCCAAAATATGTAAGGAATTCATACAGCTCAATAGAAAAATAACAGCAACAACAATTAAAAAATGGGCAAAGGACCTGAATAGACATTTTTTCAAAGATCTACAAATAGTCAATGATTTCATGAAAAGGTGCTCAGTGTCACTAATCACCAGGGAAATGCAAATCAAAATCACAATGAGATATCACTGAACCCCTGTTAGAAAAACTTATCAAAAGGACAAGGGATAATAAGTGCTGTCAAGGATGTGGAGAAAAGGGAATACTTTTGCAGTGTTGGTGGGAATGTAAACTGGTGCAGCCACTATGGGAAACAGTATGGAGTTTCCCTCAAAAAAAAATTAAAAGTAAAACTGTCATATGATCTAGCAATTCTTCCACTGGGTATTTATCCAAAGGAAATAAGGTCACTATCTTGAAGAGGCATTTGCACTTCCATGTTCATTGTAGCATTATTTACAATAGGCAAGACATGGAAACAGCCTGAGTGACCATCAAAGGATGAATGGATAAAGAAAATGTAATATAGATAGATAGATAGATAGATAGATAGATAGATAGATAGATAGATAGACAGAGATACCTATCTATCTCTATCTATATATATGTAGAAAATTATTCAGCTTTAAAAAAGAAGGAAATCCTGCCATGTTTTACAATACAGATCTGTTCTGAGGGCATTATACTAAGTGAAATAAGTCAGACACAGAAAGACAAATACTATATGATCTCACAGGTGAATTTAAAAAACAAAAAACTAATAGAAATAAGGAGTAGATTGGTTGTTGCCAGGGGCAGAGAATTTGGAGAAGTTAATGAAGATGGTCAAAAGTTATAAATTTTTAGTTATAAAATGAGTAAGTTCTAGAGATCTAATATACAATATAGAGTATGGTTACTATAGTTAGCAGTACTGTATTATGTACTTGAAAGTTGCTAAGAGAGTAGATCTTGAAAATACACACACATACATTAATGCTGGGGGAAAAAGAAATACTTGAATTGGAAATAAAAACTCAATACTTTCCTTTCTTACTACCATGAGTTTTGATCACAAATGAACCAGATGATATCTACACGCAGCTTTGGCCCACTTAGCTGACATAGTACCCGTATTTATTTATTTATATTATATTATATTTTATTTATTTATTTGTCAGGGCATGAGTAGCAAGAGAGGGGGAGGGAAAAGCAGACTCCCCTCTGAGCAAGGAGTCTGATGTGGGACTCAATCCAGGGACCCTGGGATCATGACCTGAGCTGAAGGCAGATGCTTAACCAACTGAGCCACCCAGGCATCTCAACCTGTATTTATTTTTAAATTAATGTTTGTCTCTTTCCATGTTCTCTCTGGTGGGCCTTATATGGAAATTCAGAAATATGTTAAGACCAAAAAAGCTCTTAAATTCCATTTATTTCATGCCAACTTTATAACATCAAATAATTGCAGATTCATTGTAATTAGTAATATATTTAACAGACTCATGTTAAGGATTTACCATGTATACCATGATCTTGTAGAAGATATTCAGATAAATAAGAGTATAACTCCCATAATCAATTATATCAATATATTTAAGTAGGCTAATTTAGTCACCTACCAATAAACTATTTTTTTTAAAAAGAAAATTGTAAGAGTTTTAGTAGAGTTCTAGAAAAGTTCATTGGAGAGAGACCCCTTGGAATTGCCAGGTTGAGAGACTTTATTGAGACAATGACATTTGATCTAAAAGGTTGAAAACCTTTTCTTACATGTGCATGTTCAATTTTACTTTATTTTTTTTCAGTTATATTTTAAGTAAGCAATAAATAACAAGTGTGCCTTTCTGATTGCCCTGAAATCAGCTCTGAGCTGGGTGAATAATTATTAAGAGGAAAAAAAAAATAATGCTCTTTTCCATAGAGAGCTATAGTCAATAAACTGTTTTCCCATATCTGTATAGCTATAACTGAGTTTTTAGAAACTATTTCCAAATAGAAATGTCCCTCTGATTTTATCTCTAGTTTTCAGAACCCAACATCTGTGCATGGTTTCACAGTAGTGGAGTGAGGGTTTGCTGGCAGGGCGGACAAGCCCTGGGAAACTCTGTATGTATTTCATAGCAAGGTCACTTGGCTAGGGGGCTAAAGACACAAAAGACAAGGGAATGGTTCCACATGGGATGGGGGAGGGGATATCCAAGAAATGCCTTCCCTCTAAAATTGCTTTAGAAGAAAGATGGCCATTGTTTAGCATTCCATCTCACTATGTTATAGGCAGAAAACTGTGCCAAAAGGCAGATGCAAGGATGTGTCAGGTAGCTTCTTTGGGGAACTTCCCATCATGTTGTCCTAGCAAGAACATATAAAATACATATGAAAATGTAACTAATTATGGAAGGAAGGATCGATGTACAAACTGGCAATTCACTACAGAGGGCAAAACATACACAACTGAGGAGAACAGAACCTCACTTTTTGTGTACCTGGGCAAGAGAAAATCCTCTAGATGCCATTTCCTCAGCTGTAAAACAAGGGGCTTGGACTAGAGTCTTCCAGGCCCACAGTTCCTGAGGTGGAGAGCTCCCAGCAGAGGAAGGATGGCATTTCAAGCAAAAAGGAGAAGGGAGTATATTTCTGTGGGGGAAAAGGCTTAAGAAAGGCATGGAAATGGGAATGTGTAAAGTTATTTGGAGCATAATGAGCAAAGCAGTCTGTCCTTAGCCTTGGCTGTAGACACCCCCCATCCCCTGCAGAGCCGTTCTCCAAATAGCTTCCCAGTTACAAATCGAGGGCATTGCCTCTTCTTGCTCTCCTCCCTCCCACACATGTTCCTATTTCAGTCTGCATCTTGGGACAATTACAAGCCTCAAATCCAAACATTCTAGGGTTGTTATCACAACTTCAGGATAGGATAAGCAATAGCCCAAAGTAAATGAAGGAAATCCAGAGCTGAAGCCCATGAAAACAGTCCATGTTGGTGCCAACAAGAGACATCACATGTATCCCAACCTAGTACATCTTCGGTGAATTTTAGTGTCAAGTTTGTTAGCAAAGTGTACCTGGCTCTGAGCAAAGAATCAAAAGACCTACATTTATTATGTCTATCCAGTTCTGCTCCTCACCACAAATCGCCCTCCACTAAGTTGTTCAATCTCACTGGCATTCAGTTTCTTCACATTTCACAGAACAATATTGTCTTCTTTGACTCTTGCAGAGAGTTCTTGTGAGGCATAATTCCACAACTATCTCATCTATGTGGAAACTTTTTGGAAAAATATGAAGTGCTAAGCAATGTAATGTATTATAATGATTGAGGAGCTTTCCAGACATGCTCACATATATTGAATTTATGGTTTATGGTAGTTGCTAGATTTTCTTTTTTAAAACACAGTAATAACTTTACTCGTTTTTTTGCAGTACTGTTCCCAAAATGTTTTGCATTATTATATGTTCTTATTATATTGAGGCTTCTGCCCACTCACCAGTGGTTTGTGGTTCACATGGAGATAGAGGTTGTAAAAATATATAATAATGCAATAGAAATATACAGGTAGAGATGAGTGTTTCGATACACATATTTGGGACTGAGTACTGTAAAATGCTAGATCTAAGAGTAGTCATTGACTTGAAATCCATCTGCGAATAATGTTTATTGACTTTCTCAAACGTGGTAATAGTAAGCTTTTTTTCCTTTAACATCCTATAAATAATAATGTGCTGTGCTTTTATCAGCAGGTAGCAACATAAATAGGTAATATTAACTCACTTCCCAAGTGTAAACAGTAAGCTTTCGGAAATTATTTAATTGACATTGCTATAGCTTTTTAAAAATTGTCTTTGGCCATTTTAATGTCATCATACTATTATCACATTTCTCATTGCATCTTTATGGACACAAACTGTCTAGAGCATGGAGGGGATACTCAGAAGCTGTAATGAGATAAAAATCTGTTTTATCTTTGGATTTTTAGTCTGACTTGTTAGAATTGGGGGCAGAATTTTAAAGGAAGTTTTTATTTGGTTTGTGTAAGTTTTCCTTCTACCAGTAGAACATTAATGACAGAGATCTCCTAATCATTTCTTTATCTGAAGGACAGTTATATTTATCTGAACTTACCTTAACTGATTTCCTGCTGAAATCAGTTGCAGCAGGCAACTCAGTTGCATTTCCAAGGTGACTTCAAATATTTTATGTAGTTTGCCGTGAATGTCCCTTTTTTCATTTAGGAGAAAATTTAGGATAATGTCGATAGTAATATGGAAAACTTTTAAATGATTAACGGTGTTGTGATCATTAAAAGCAATGAAAGATACTAATGTAGTCGAATTATCTTATAATTGCAAGACTGATGGTTAACAGACAGGTGTGTGCCACATTTTGCTACCTTATAAAGCCTGAGTTGTCACTCTCTTATGAAAGGACAAAACTGATTTCTGGAGTGCACTGTGGCATTTGTTACATCTCAAGTCAATTTTACAGTCAACTTCTGAATTTTCCTCCTCTGCCTCTTACAGTTTTTGAAACCATCTTACCCTCCTACGTGCCATGCTAGCCACAACTCTTAAAAGCCAAACACAAACACCCACTGCTATTCATAGAAATTGCCCAGAACTCACAGCTTTTGTGTAGGCAATTTGTACTTGCTCTGCACTTTACTCAATTTTGGACCTTTGGCCCTGTCGCTATGCCTTTGAACTGACTTCTGGCCCTTTGGATGTGTTGCCCGTTTTTACAGCGTCCAGCATTTGAATCTTAAGTCCACCAGTAGCTTTTGGCTTTATGTTCCACCTTGGGTCAGGGCTCCTGGGCTGGATCAATCCTGATGTGCCCCCACCTTCTGTAGTGTTTCAAACACAAATAATCTGTGTCTGTCTCATTGTAGCTGGGATGAATCATAGGCCTGCAGTTTTAAAAATAAGCAGTTATAACATGGCAGTCGTGGATACCCTTCTTGTCACCCAGACCACCATATGGTGCCTTTGTGGTGTCTCATTTTAACCTTTATTTCTTTTTAATTGTTTTTTTGTTTTTTTTTATTTTAGAGAGAGAGAGAGTGGAGGGAAGGGCAGGGAGAGAAAGAATCTCAAGCAGACTCCCTGTGGAGCCCAGAGCTGGACACAGGGCTGGATCTCATGAGCCCGAGATCCTGACCTGAGCTGAAACCAAGAATCTGACACTCAACCCACTGAGCCAGCCGGGAGCCCCTAACCTTTACAATTTCATGGTTGCTTTTATTGTCATGCTGGCCTACATGATTTTATGTAATGCATTTATTTAAAAGGAAAATGTTGGGGCACGTGGTTGGCTTAATCGGTTAAGCGTCGGACTCTTGGTTTCAGCTCAGGTCATGATCTCACACGTGGAGGGATCCAGGCCCCTGTCAAACTCCATGCTCAGTGGGGAGTCTACTTGAGAGTCTTTCCCTCTGCCCCTCCCCCTACCCACACATGTTCTCTCTCAAATAAGTCTTTAAAAAATAAAAAAAAAGTAAAACTTGAAAGGAAAATGTTAATCTAAAACTCGGTGGTTATATTCTTTATACTTTTTAGGTTTTTCTTCAACACAAATTGCCAACCCAAATTGCTCAAAGCAAATTAGCCTTTTATATCATTGACAGTGCAAACTGTTGAATCTCCAAAAGCCATTTCTGCTTGGCTTCGGAATGCATTTTAAACTTTCATATAATTCACTTTAAGCACAATAGTTAGATGGGAAGTAACCTTCTTAACGTGTCATGAAAGTCGGGGAGGTTCTTGCCGGGACAGTCTCCTCAGAACTGTCTCCTTTAGAGACTGACATGCAGTAGGAGTATTATTTATGTATGTGGTTCTTAGATTATCCATGCTGGGTATATAATTCAGATGCAAAGTAGGTGTAAAGAGGAACATTTTCACTAAGTAAGCAAGCAATAGGATCCCATAAAATAATGCGAAAGCAGGACATCTGGCTTGACAACAGATTTTGTGGAAGAGACTCAGAAGTTTTCGTGGTTTATAAGCTTATGTAATGTGACTACTTAAAAAAAAAGATAAACTCAGTATGCATTAGTCGAGAGAAATTATAGAGTGTGTTTTCAGTTAACCAGTTTGGCCATTTAAATAACCTACTAAAGTAATTAAGAAGGTAACTTCCTAGAGAACATTCCAAAGTGGATACAAAATACATTCATTCAGCTAAGTAAATGATAAAAATTATATATTATACAAGGAAACATTGTTCAGATATAGTGAGAAAGTGAATATGGAGTCAGATGAACTTCAGTCATAATGTCAGGACTGGTGAGCTCCCCATACTATGACTGGTATTTGAGCTCCTACCAACTCACTCTTTACATTCATTTTCTAATAATCATTTAATTTACTTATTCCCCTATCTCAATCCATAATGAGTTAAGATAGCTTACAAAGATCTATACAATTAAAAAAAAATCAATTTTGAAAAAAAAAATAATATAAACAGATACCCTAAATGCATACTTAGAAGTCTGTATAATTGCAGTATGTAATTTAGATAATCCTAGAATTAAATCATCAACTTCTCTCTAAGGGAACTAGACATTAAGAAAGGATGATTAGTTATAGGATCCACAGTGGACATGAGTGAAAGCAAACTGGTAGCTCAGGAGATACTAAAGGCTAGCAGTTTTCTCTCGTGAGTGCAGGGAGTGGACATAAAATAGTATCGTGGACAACATCAGCATCGAGTGTCACAAAGCTGTTACTTCATATTTTCCTCAATGCAGTCCGGTAGAATTGTACAAAAGTGCAGCTGGGTAAAAGCTCTTATCTAGAGGATCAATATCATGAAATCCAGGTATTAACAGTTTTCTATGGTTTTGCCTTATTCCAGGAGTATATTTTAGAGTATCTAGAAGAATATATGCACTGTGTATCTTTCCAGTAATCCTTTACAAATACGGTTTTTCTTGTCTGAGCTTTTGAAATGTATTGAACAACCCTAAGTCCAAGATCATCCTTTCTGACGTTTGCCTGATAGTACTGGTGCCCTATTGTCAGTCAAGTGGAGCATTAAATGCTGTATCAGTGGAGTGGAAGATAGGATTGATTCTCTTACAAAAACGGAGGTGCCAAAAGACAGGTGCCTGAACAAAAGGTCAGCTACTTTCTGTTCTGAGGGATGTCAAGAATGAACCTCCAGAGAAAGCAATAGCAAGATTCCCATCAGAAAAATGATTTTCAGTTCATGGTAACAAATGCACGAACGGGCCCTTAGTAAAGGATTTCATGTACAAATTGGCATCATTGTGTGTGGATTTCTTATGCCTGCTTTCATAGGCCATATGACATTTATAGGAAGGTTTACATTTGGTAAAATTCTAGGTAGTCTTTTTCATTTTACATGTCATCTCCATAACAAGATGTCAGCACCTTTCAGTCAAGATCAGCAGGAACATACCTGTAGTTGAACAAAGGTGGGTTTATTGACTCACTGCAATGAGGGAAAGCCTCACACCACAGTGAACTGTGTGACATCTCAGTAGGAAGCCTTAGAATTTGGTCTTGCAGGAGATGATTTTGAGGAGGACTCAAGGAAGTGAGAGTTCTTGATAGATTGAATGCTGTGAGGGGCAGGGATGATTTTTCTGACTGGGTATCTAAGTAATTCTTACCCAGAAGGTGAAAGGATGAAGCAAGGCTCATGGTGCAATGGGAAATATATAACGCGGGGGGGGGGGGGGTGTCTAGTTTTTCTCTATCATCAGTCAGAGTGGCCTTCTCTGAAATTGGTGTGCTAAGAAATTGTTGATGTTTGGGAGGAGAACACCGAGGTCTGGCTGTGAGTTTTGGGCCAGCTCCTACCAACAAGACCTAACTGATTGTCCCAGGAATAGTTTTCATCTGTCACCTTTTCTGTCTCTCACGGTCCAGGAATTGCTGTTTACCAATAGACCCTGTCAAACTGGGCCTCTAAAAGGGGAAGCCTGCTTTTGTAGTACAAGATGCTAATAAAAAGGACTTTAAAGTTATTAGCAATTGTGTATAGAAAAAAAGAAGGGAAACCTTTTTCTTGAATTAGTTGATGCTTAAAAAAAATCCATGAATAGTAAGTGGGCACATAAATTTTGTAAACCATCATACTCTTCTTGGCAATCTCATCTTACAAATTGGACTAAAAGTGAATTATTTCTTCCTAGCCCAAGATAGTCATTTAGGTTTTATGTAATAGCTGGATAATATCTAAATCAGAGAAGAAAGTAATAGTCCCATTTTCGTTACTGATAAAACAGTATCTTCAGCACCATGTTCAATTCTGTTCAACACTATATTTTAAGAATAAAATATGACAGCAATTTTGAAATAGCTCAAGCTCCATCAGGCAGAAGAACATTTAGACTTACTCTGTTCCAAAAGCCAAAATCAGTATCATTAGTTTTATGTAATAGGGAACAAAGATTTCTGTTCAGCAATAGGAAGAAGTGTCTTATAATTAAGAGCTACCCAGAAATGGGATGGGTTGCTTAATTATATAGTGAAATGTCCAATATTGAAAATGTTAAAAACAGAGGCTGAATGAACAGTGGAAAAGCAGATATAACTGGAATGAGAGTTTGGACTACATGGTTGCCCAAGACTCTCTCTGACTCTGAAGGCAACAGCAATGAGCACGAGAATGGAGTTAGAAAGTCAGTAGGTTACTATGATCTAGGGCAAGTTAAAGGCTATCACATTAACCAGAGTTCTGTAAAGAACCTAATCCTGGAGGTGAGAAAAAAGAAAGCCCCAAAGGTTGAGGCAGTCTTGGTTTGCTAGTTCCCAAAATCCGGCCATTGAGAGGCATTCCCTACTAAGCATATAATTAAGGGAGCATGACCACGGGGCAGAAACTCTTTTCCCCACCTTTTAATACTTCAGGTGTAGGCAATAAAAATAGCGTTTATCAGTTACTTAGCCATGACTATTGCACGATGTGGAATGCTAGGCAAATAAAATGTGCAACATCTCATTTAATATCACTACTCTATATGGAGGGTACTATTTTTATCTCTTTGTGTTTTATAAATGTTATAACATGCTCAGGGTTGCACTGCTACTATGTGGCAGAGCCTAGATTTTAACCCATGTTTGAGTCCATGGGTCATCCTTTTCATTCTAGGTTTTGCTGCTTCTGGGTAGAAGGAAAGATGAGGCTCTAACAACTCATATAATAAAAAGATCATTCTTTTCTATAAAGAGAAAGGGTGTAGGGGCCACAGCTGTTGGCAGTATGTTAATCAGTGAAATCAAATGTTTAATTTTCCAAGCCTAAAGAAAGGCCAAGATCAAATTAAGCCATAATTGAGAATCTTTAGCATTAATAGAAAAGATAATTATACTTGCAGTCTTATATATATATCTTTAAGTTTTTCTTTAATCTGGAGCATTATGTTTCGGTGTTACCTGGTGAACTGTGTGGGAGTGGTTCTTATATGTTCAATTATTTTAAAACCCAATGATCTCAAGACAAATATTGTATTGGAAGTAGTAACAGTAGTAGTAGTCATAGTAGTAAAAGTAATGGAGTAGTAGTAGCAGAAGTAGTAACAGAAATGAGTAGCAAAATCCCTGAAGTACTTATGTGCCAAAAAACTTGGTCATGTTCATTTTATTAAATAATCAGAGTAGTTTTGTCAGGTTGGTCTCACCATTTTCTTAAACAAACAAATGTTGAAATATGGGCTCAGAGAATTTAGGGAACTTGTCCAGCTGACATAGCTAGCTGGCTTGAGAGCTCTCATGAAAACTTTGGGTACCCAAATATACGAACTTTTTATTTGGATAATTTGAAAAGGGCAATAAAAGGTATATTGGGGAAAATGTGCAATACAGTATTAAATATTTTGTTGTTTATTTTTAGAACAGAAGCCTCAGATCCTAGGGAGCAGCTGAACTTCAAGCTAAATGATCTATTAGTACCATAAAGTTAATATGTTTTAGATTTTCCTTTGGGAGATAGTAACTGTAAACATTCATACAAATAAAATAATCCACATTTTAGTATTTCCCAGTTAATCAGTCTCATGTTGACTAAATTTAATGAAATGTATTAAATAGCAATATGTTCTACACAAAGCCATTTTAAAAATTGGTCTGAGTATTTAATTTGGTGGCTGCCACAAGTTTAGCAGAGTGGGCAAAATACCCTTACCATGTATTCAGCCATCAATGTCATTAAATAGTGGTTTAGCAATTTACTGCTGGTTAATGATCCAGGGCATCATGATAGCTCTTCAGGTCTCCCAGGTAAACTCAATCTGTTTAAATTAGTGTTGCATGAGAACAGGATTATTTAGCATGACTTAATTTAACGTAGGATAATGAAGACCTATAATTTCAAGTTCCATCATTCAACTGATAAAACCTAGATTGGAGTCAGAAGGAATGTTTGGTTGGATCCTTGCCCTCTAGGAGTTTCAAGTCTAATGGGGATGCTTAGACAATAGGTAAGCAGGCAGTTGTAGAAGTTGCAACATAAGTAATACAAACAGCTCAGGATACTAGATTCTGAAATTAACATACAGAAACAGTATTCAGGTCTTTATTTTTGTCAACATATGTTTATTGTGTACATTTTGTGTTCAGTGAGCAGCTGTACAATGTGTCCTCTAGACACACCGTACTCCTAAAACTTTATTGTGCATCTGAATTACCTGAAGATCTTGTTGAAATGCAGATTTTGATTCAGTGTGTCTGGATTGGGGATGAAAGTTTGCTCTTCTAACAAAGGAGGTAATGTGTTGCTGCTGATTTGCAGACACACTTTGAATGGCAAGAGTATTAAATTGTTTTCATAAAATCTTTTTTTATCGTTTCTCATTAAAACCAGTGATATCTTACTCAAACGTAAACAAGGATATTTGGAGAGAGTGTAGTTAGATATAAATGTATCTCTACCTTACAAATAAAGAAACTGTCAAGTAACAAACATTCTTGCCAGTTGCGCAGAAACTTTTGGCTCTTCCCATCTAAAAAGACCATTTGTAAAGCTAGAAGGAGGTGGGATATCTCCTTTCAGTCAATGTCTTGACTCCTGTCTAAAACTACCCACCTTAGGGTGTGAGTTCCTGACATAGAAACGTGTCTTTTAGAAATTACACTGAAACCACCAATTCATTTTGTAGCACTTGCTGAACACCTGTCTGTCGATAATAACTTTTAGTCACTACCAGTTTAGGCCAAATTGGAGCCAATGACCTTTGGGTGAAAGTTTCATATTCTATTTCCAGTCCCTGGAGCCATCATAGACTCCTGTCGGAAGACTTGTAATTCATGAATTTCAGCATGCTGCCTCCAGTCCAAAGCACAGCAATTGTTTCTTGAAACTGATAGTCACACGTAGACTGTTGGTTGCTCGTGACATGAATGTGAGAGAGTGATAGAAAAATTTGGTTTGGGTTACTCTTCTTTTTCTAAGCGATGCTTTAATAGGTTAATACAAAACTCAGAACTTACATGGGCAGTTATCTACTGTAGTTAGTGACAATGGATTCCTAGTATTTCTAAATAAAGATTCATCAACACTTGTCTTTTAAAATGGAACTTTCAAACATGAATTTAGCTTTCTTTTCTGAGCATGAAAAGGTTATTGGGGAAGATTACTGGAGATCTGTGTGTGAATCACTGAAGAAGAAAAATTTTCAGTGTTGTCATCTTGTTACCACTGTACCAGGGACGTGGCGTAATGAGGAATAAATGGTAGGCTGGGCCTGTGGTATTGTTTTCACTTAGTATTCATTCCTATGAGGTAGTCATCTAAATTAATAAGGATTTGCCCTTTTATATGGAGGAGAGAGCCTGATCCAAATGGCCTCATAAAAAGGAAATTGCTGAATGAAGTCATTACTCTAATTAGCGTTAATGCCCCCAGTGTTAACAGTATACCTTTTTTAAAAATGACGTTCAATACCTTCCAACCTACCACACTGAGTAGTGGTTGTAGCCTGAGTGCCAGATTTAATTGTCCTTTCAATATCAATTTAGACAGATCTAATAGGGTCGTGTTATTAGATAAATGCCTCTGGTAATAGAAAAAAATGTCGTTATGGAGCTGGATTGAATAGCAATGAACAGTAAACTATCAATGCTTATCCATTCATGAGGCCTACCTACCTATTTATCCAGAGTTCCTTTTCTTATCTACATTCATATAAATAATATCATTCTTTAGCTGATGGAAAATCTTGAATAAAGCTTCCTATCTCTTCTTAGAGTATTTGGTTCTGTAATTAGGTCAAATCCCATCCATTGACCTCCAATATACTGATCAGATTCTCTTCTGTTGAACATTTGATTAAATTCTGCAATTAAGCTTATCAGTTTGGGTGTGTGAAATCATTTTATTTCTCCTATTAGTATTTCAGTTTTAATAATATCTGATGTGTATGTCATACACACACACACACACACACACACACACACACACACTCTTCTTCCTATCTTCCAACCATCTCCCATCTCTCTTATTGCCCTTCAAATCTATTTGCACATAGTGGCAAAAATGAATAACCTTTGGGGTGCCTGGGTGGCTCAGTCAGTTAAGCATCTGCCTTCAGCTCGGGTCATAATCCCGGGCTCCTGGGATTGAGTTCCGCATCGGGCTCCCTGCTCAGCAGGGCATCTGCTTCTCCCTGTCCCTCTGCCCCTCTCTCTGCTTAGACACTCTCTCTCATGAATAAATAAAATCTTTAAAAAAAATGAATAACTTTAAAACCATTTAAATAGAATCATGATTCCCCTTTGTAAAACCCTTCCCAGATCCCTTGACTTAGCTGACAAGGCCCTGTATGATTTGCTTCCTGCTTGTGTTTCTAGTGGAATCCTGCGCCTTTCCTCCTCACCCATTATATTTCAGTGATGTTAAGTCAGTGGTAACTCATCACTTCCTGCATATGTCAAGTCCTTCTGTCCTAGTGACCTGCTGTTTTTTGGCCTATAACTCTGCTCTCCTGGCTTTCCATGCAATAAGTACATTTTCATTCTTCTGGTCACAATTTAAACAGTACTTCCTCAGATAGACCTTTGTTACCCTGCTTAAAGTAGGTTTCTCTAGGACTATTTCTTACAGACTTCTGTCTTGTCCTTTTTTATTTGGTTAATTTTAATGTCTTTTCGCCTCTGGACACTTTAGTTCCCTGAAGACAAGAACTTTATCTGTATTGGTTTTTTTTTTTTTGCTGGGCACATATGAAATTCTCCATTAATGAGTCAAAATCTGTGCCTGGAAGATTGTCAGTATTTGACTGTTACATGGACCGTGGGATGGCAATCCACATCCTGTGAGCCAGATCCACTCTAACACCTATTTTTGTATAGCCCACAAAGTAAGAATGGCTTATATTTTAAATAGCATAAAAAATCAAAAGGAGCATAGTATTTTGTGTCACATGAAAATCATAAAATTCAAATTTTAGTATCCATAAATATTGTTTTATTGGAGCCCAGACACACCCATTCATTTATGTGCTGTGACTGCTTATACACCACAACAGCAAAAGTGAGTATGGTAGAGACCATATGCCCTGAAAACCCTAAAATATTTACTCTCTGACTCTCTACAGGAAAGAGTTTGCTGATCTCTCACAGAGACAGGTTTATGTTAGAATTTTTTTGTAAAAGTTTCATTTTTTTAAAGTAATCTCTACACTCAACACGGGGCTCAAATTCACCACCCTGAGATCAAGAGTTGCGTGCTCTACTGACTGAGCCAGCCAGGCACCCCAGAGTTTTAGCACCAAAAAACACCTATGTTGTCCTGAAGCTTTCTATAAAGATTATTTGGAAGAAAGAATGAGGAGAGATCCTAAAATAGGCTACTTGAATCCTTCTTCTGCGGCTTGACTTTCAAAATAACTCCCATTTGATTGTCTGTCTCCCGTTGAGGTAGAAGCAGTGGTTTTTGAGGAAAAGCGGTGGTTCTCAGATATCAATGTGCATCAGAATGAGCTGGAGTGACCCAAGCCCAGAGATTCTGATTAGGAGGTAGGGGAGTGGGGCCTGAGAATTTGCATGACCTGCAAGATCCCAAATCAAGAAAGAACAACCAGGGTTGCATCCTTCCTTACAGAATGTGGGTGTTCTGTCAGCGTAAGAATTCATTTACTCAGTATTGACTAGGTGTCAGTTTTATTCTAGATGCTGGGAAAACAAAGCTAAATGATAAATCGCTTCTTTTAAGAAGCCAAAATTTAGTGCTATGCAGACATTAAATAAATAATTACCATAAACACAACAACTATAACAGGAGGTATAAACAAACTCTGATAGGGCCACCAATCAGTTCCTGAGTATCCGTAAAGACTTTTAAAAAGGAAAATGAAGACTTAGAGAATTCTGTAATGTTTTCAGAAAGAAGTCTATATTTCACTTTAGTTATGCCATTCACAGCATCTCTTAAAAAAATCCTGAGTACTGGGAACAAATTTAGAAGTTCCGTCCAATATTTCTTTCAAAGAGAAGGAAGGGGAGGTCATTACAAAAAGGCTTACCATCCTTCAAGCAGGTGGCCAGTATTTGTTTTTACCCAAACATTATTCTGCTTTTTTGTTTTCCTCCTCTAAAACCTAACCAAGTCTCATTGTTGTCCCTATGTTCATCACCTCCCACTAGCCAATTACCATCATTGAACCCCTGCAATAAATCCCTTGTTGACTTCAAGACTTTCCCTCTTGCTGGTTCTAGTCCATTCTACCAACTGTAGCCAGCCAATCCATTTTAAAAACAAATTCGAATGTCTTTTTGCAATGGCTTCCCTTTACTTTTTGAAAATTAATCCAAATCTTTAACAAAGCTTTTTGAGCTCTAACCTCAGGGCTCCCCCTGTTGTTTGCTCCAGCCACACTCTTCTCCTTTTAGTTCTCCTTTTAGTTCTTCTAAGAACTGTTCTTCCTTTTTTTGGAGTCAAGGCTTTTGCAGGTTTATTTCTTCAGGCTGGAATGCTCTTCTTGCTTGCACCCCTTGAGACTTTGTCTGATTCTACTCACCTTTCTAATCTCACCATAGACATCAAGGCCATGGCGAAGCTGTCCTCTTACTGACTCCAGCCCCAGCCCCGCTGTCAGAAGGAAGGAACAACCTGTCCACCCTGGTAATCGGTCTAGAAACAGAGGCCGTATTGTTGTGGTACCAATGCAGGGGGAGAAGATCAGTCATCATATTAAACCTGCCAACAACTCAGTCTTTAATGCTTTTAAATCATCAAAGAACAAACTTTAGATTTCAAACCACATAGCTTTTAAGTTTGTGAAATATTAGAAGTATTTTACAACGTAGATTATGTCTTGTGTTAAAGTGGGAAAGCAGGGACTTATCTGGCTGGCTAAGTTAGCAGAAAATTTGCAATTAATTTTTATAAACAGTTTGGTTTATTTGGGGAGAAAATATACACGTTAGTCACCTTCTATATTGTTGAGCCATTTGACCTTCAGAGAAGTCCTTGGGACAAGTTTTGGGAATAATGGAGAAATTTTATTTCTTATTGTTAGGAAAGCCACATGTAATTCCTAAAGATCTGTATTGATCCAAAAATATTTTGGCCCAGATGGAGGAGAGGACTGCGTGTTCAATCATAATTCCATTTTTTTTCTTAACTATCCTAATTTGAACTCCTCTCAGAGTTCTTAAAAATACCACTACAAGGGGGCACCTGGGAGGCTCCCTGCTCAGCGAGGCGTCTGCTTCTCCCTCTTCCTCTGCCTCTCCCTTTGCTCATGCTCTCTCTGTCAAATACATAAAAATCTTAAACAAACATATATTTTTGGTACTTTTATGATTTACGACAAGTGAGAAGGATGATGTGACAGGCAAAATTATAATGTAAAAGTTTGAGGAGTGGAGGAGGTGTGCCCCAAGAAAACACACATCTTTAAAGAATTAATGGTTAGTTTCTGGCATTTGAACTATGAAGTGCCAGTAGTTCTGATAGTTTTCTTTGTGATGAGGTTGATTTTCATAGGTCACGTGTATGTATTGATTCAGAGAAAAGCAATCTTTGTTATTATTGTACAGACAAAGCCTTATGGTTAGATACCAAATCTTATTTTCTTTAGCCTTTTTGGTTGTTCATTGTTCTCCTGGCTTATAAATTGGTTCTATTTATATCAAATTGCACCTGCTAGGTTTAATCATACTCCAACACTTAGGATTTATGTTTGTAAATGTCTCACACAAGACGATCACAGTGAAAATGCTGACTCTAAAAAACATTCAGAGATGTTTGAAGCGTCACATGGACTAAAATAAAAAGTTGAAGTGCTTCATTCATGGCCTTCCACAAAGTAATCACAGTTCACATCCTGTGGGGATATACTTAAGGACCATCTAATTCACCAAGAGGGATGGATGCAAATGAAAGGCTTGAAACAAAAATAGAAATACTCTGCAACCGCAGCCACCTTCCCAAAAGGGAATGGGCAAAGAAATAGAGAGTAAAATGATAGTTCTCCACATTTATGTCAGGAAAGCAGATGAGTCCAGGCTCTCAAGTAATTGAAACTGTTGGCTACATTTTATTGCCATTCTCTGTTTTCACTTCAGGACTTCCTAAAACGATGGTGAGGAAATACAATCTTTTGTCATTAGATGCTTTAAAATTTTTCATTGCAGAACTTTGGAGCTGAGTAGTTCAGAACTGTGACCCAATTCCATCATTTCACAAGTGAGAAAACTAAGGTTTGGAGGAGTTTAATGCCTAATTCAAGTTGTTGTAGGGGGTTAGTGGTAGAACCTCAGTTAGAACCCAGATTCTTTCCTGTATGCAGAGTTCTTTCCACTATGCCAAGCTTGGAAAAATCCAGCACACAAATTCTCCAAGGAGAAGGGAAATTCTTTCAAATTATTTTTCTGACTTTTATTAGCAACTGAGGATTAGAAGTTAGATATTTAGCAAATTTCTTTCATCATTAACCAACAATCAAATTAAAATTAATCGTAATTTCCCTGGGTATTGTACTTGTAAGACAGTGACAAAAGAAAGTCTTACAGGTCTCTTAAAGTATCACAGTTAATAGCACCATTGAGAGAAAGAAGTTATATGACAAGCCGTAAATGTTGTGTGAAAAAAATAATATTGTCCTTGAAAGGTGCAGTTTCCTTTATCAGTTTTTGAAAAAGTAAATTTAATCAAGATGACTATCTTCAGGCATCCACTGAGCTTTCTACAAATGCCCATTTAAAAATTCATCAAATTTTCATTTCTGCTTTTTTATTTACTGAGCTGTGGAGGGACTGTCTCTTAATCACCAAGCTCACTAGACACTTTAAAAACTTAAACAACTAATTGCAATTAATAACACAATTGAAAATGGTTTTCAGACACGTAAATTTATTACTAACTGGAATCATAGTATGAATTATTTTTTTTCAGTGCCGTTTTGCAAAAATCTTTGCTTTGACACTTAGCATAGGTTCCCCAAAGGCTATCACATTTACCCACTGAGTGCTGTGACTACTCAGGAAAACATTTCTTTTGTGGTTTGATAGCATCTAAGGTGCTTCTGAAAAATATGTTCCACCACTGAAGTGACCAATAGCCCGAATTTCATGATTAACCTTTTAGTATTTAGCTTTAAATACTGTTAAAATGCAATCATTATATGGGATATGTTAAGCCAATTTTAGTCATTGGTATCTTTGTTTAAATTAGTTTATTAGAGTGTAAAACCCAGTCACTTAGCAAGACCCAAAGGAAGTTGGAAATGGGACACATACACTATATAGAGGAAAAAGAAAATTTGAATTGTTATGAGCATGAAGTATGAAATTAGGAGCCTGTTGAAAGAAGAGGCACTTGGTACCAAACACTATGGATACTCAAAATGAGAGTATGAAACTAGAGAGAGCAAGAGAGAGGACAGGAAATATGAATAATTGGTCTGTTTTTACATCACTACCATGCGTCAGCAATTCTTTTCCCTGTGGGTTGTGACTGATTGTAAAGAGGGCTCTTCAGTCTTATATTTGGACATAAGAACAGGGTCCTCATGCAAGTTCATGTTTACATTGTTTATATGAAACATTTGTTGGTTTTTTTTCACCTCTTTTAACCTGTAACTTGATAGTCAAATGTGGATTTTCCAAGTTAAGACAAGATAAAGTGATACAATGGATGATTGAGAAGCAGGGTGGAGGAGCCTGGAAATGCTAGGAAATGTACACCTGTTCGGTGATTAATAATATTTTATATGGGGGCACCCAAGTGGCTCAGTTGGTTAAGTGTCTGCCTTCGGCTCAGGTTATGATCTCAGGGTCCTCGGATCGAGTCCCGCATCAGGTTCCCTGCTCAGCAGGGAGTTTGCTTCTCTCTCTCTCCCTCTGCCCCTCCAAATAAATAAATAAATAAATAAATAAATAAATAAAATCTTTTAGAAAATAATATTTTACATGTACTCAGTGCAGCAAAGCAATTATATAAGAGAAATATCATTGACACAATGTCACCTGAAGTTGTTATTGTTTTTTGGTGTTTATTCAGTTTTCCTAGTCATTTAAAACAGAGATTTTCACTTTATTATTTATGAGAAAAACAAGCAGTCAGGTGATAATATGGTAACCTAAAATCTTATTTGATCAAAGGGATCATCTGAGGCTATGATGTCCAGTGTAGTAGCCACTATTCAGATCTGGCTATTGAGCCCTTGAAATGGGGTATGTCCAAAGTAAGATATGCTTTAAAGGTAAACTTCACCCTGGGTTTTGAAGACTTAGTAAGAAAGAAAGTAAAAATATTGCATTCATAACTTTTATATTGCTCATATATTGAAATGATCATATTTTTGATATTGGACAAAGCAAAATATATTGTTATAATAACTTTCATCTTTCTTTTTTTCCTTTTTTAAAAAAAGTGTGGATAATTAGAAGAATTTATTTATTTATTTATTTATTTATTTTTTAGAGAATTATCTTTTTTTTTTTTTAATTTTATTTATTTGACAGAGACAGAGATAGCCAGCGAGAGAGGGAACACAAGGAGGGGGAGTGGGAGAGAAAGAAGCAGACTCACAGCGGAGGAGCCTGATGTGGGGCTCGATCCCATAACGCCGGGATCACGCCCTGAGCCGAAGGCAGACGCTTAACCACTGTGCCACCCAGGTGCCCCTAATTAGAAGAATTTAAATTGTATATGTGGCTTATATTTGTGGTTCACATTACATTTTTACTACACAGTGCTGCTCTAAGGGATTTGATATTATTTAAATGCAGTATGCTCGTGTATTGGGCTTGTACCCTTTTTGCTGTTGCTATAATTATAAATATTCAAATGCTTTACTTTGAAAGTAGATGTATATTTGACATTGAGAAATTGTATGTAACTTTCTTCTGTTCTCTTAGGATTTCTTGCCTAATTTCTGTTTGTATATTGTTTGGCACAGAAGGGAGATGTTCCAAACTCTTCCAAATAGTGCCTGAAAGGAAGAGTCAATAAAGAGAAGGGTATGTGATTCCCTTTAAATAAGTGAAACACCTACCCACCCCAGTCTGTGAACAGTTACATTTAGCAAAGATTTGTCTTGTGCCTGTCCACATTGGCTAACATCAGAGTGGCCAGAAGGAACCCACAAAAACTTGCAGACGAGTTTCAGAAAATGTTAGATTAAGTCATCTATATGATTTCTGGAGAGCACTGATAGACAACTGAAGACAGCAACATTCAGAATGTCTGTCATTGGGGATCGTATTGTAAAAACAATAAACATTTAATTTAAAATAAACCTGAAATTCTTAGGTAGAGTTTGTTGCAGAATAATTCAATTTGCCATATGAAAAAAATAGAAACTTTCCCATTGTTTGCACCACTGTGCACATTCTGAAAGTCACATTTAACATTGAATTTCTACAAAATTCAGCAATTTACTATTTGGTGCAGGTATCAGTGACAAAGTATCATTTTGAATGTTATTCCTATCCATGGCACATCTTAGAGTAATGCTTTTTTTCCACACACACAAAAAAATTATCTTTTGAGGTCATAGAGTTTTTGGATCTGGGCCTGAGGCTACTAACTACATATGACATGACAAGGAAATGAGACCTTTTGGGGGAAAGCAAACTTAAGTATCAGAGCTGCTGACAAAAATAACTTCAAAAACCAGTTGACAAAAGCATTCTTACGTGGCACTCTAAGTCTTATTTTTTGATAGGAAGTGCAATTTTAGAAAAGTAGAATACTGTTTCGATCGCATTTGCCAACTTTGTTTTGTATTTACAGAATTTCTAAAAACACGAACTCTGTGCCCATATGATTGTGATTCTTGCCATGATTGACAAGAGTTTTGATACTAACTTTAACTTATTAATATCCCTTGTGTAATATGTTAAACATGTCTTAAAATTTGAATCCTTTCTTGATTTGTTTGTTTCTATTAATAAAAATCTAAATCTCTGATGTGGATAAACATGATTGTTTACTTATGATCTGGCCAGTTTTCTAACATAAATAATTATGAGTAGATCTGGAACTCTGAATCTCTTATTTCTGTTTGATGTCAGAGTCAAATTTTGCAGGTGCCATTAAGGAGGCCAAGTATCAAAATATTTTCTTCATTTATAAAACTATATAACACAAATGCTGCGATTTCCAACCTCGTAAATTTGCCATACTCTGTTTCCAACACAAGGACAGATTCTCAAGCTCTCTGGGGATCCCAGCGATGGGCTTTGTTGTATGCATGCCCCAGAGTGCCTGTAAGCAATCATCTCTCTTCTACTAAACCATTATCTGAAATTGATTCTTTCTGGTTACCAAAATGGGAATAAAAGCACTGAGAATATTGGGGAGAAATGAGGGTCAAGACTTTAATCTATGAGATATGTTGAAGACAAGACTATTATCTTTCTAAAACCCAGCTCCACTTGGGTGCCATATGGAATGAACTTTGACCGTTTGATGTAAAATCTACACGTTATTATGATACACCAAAGGACTGAAACAACAGAGTCAGCATCTGAGTATGCTACTTAAAAAGCAAAATGCACTAAATAACAGATCATGTATTTCCATCATGAATTGATCTTCTTTAAAGGGAAAACATGTTGGAAATAAGTAAAAACATTTCAAGGTATTCAGTTTGGAGCATTACATTTCCTCATACCTAAAATTAGTTTTTAGTGTCATTCTTACTTTTTTTCATAATATCAGAACTTAAAGGCATAAAGAATGTGGTATGTCTCAGAAAATACTATTTTTGTGTCTATTTTCCTTCAATAAAGACCAGGGGTACAGAAAAGAGAACAGTTTATAATTCATTGAAATAGTCTCCTATTCTTTTTCCCCTTGGCTTTGCCATTAAAATCAATATGGAAAAAACAAGCAAACAGGTAGGATGGGTCAGAAAAAAGATAAAAATATTATTTTAAAAACTTAGACAAGACTATTTGAAAGGTTATTTGGTCTAATAAGGAGAGAAATAATTCCACAGTAGTCTTCAAGTGTACTACATGAAAAATTATTTCGAAAACTATTTTCACCTCTTCTGGATGACTTAGAAATGGGTCTGCATAAAAGTGGGTAATGGATTAGATTTTCCAAGGACTCTCTAGGCAAGTTTAGTTCATAACTATGTAATTTGTTTTAGTCCCTCTTCCTTTACAAGAAATTAGTATGGTGTCCATTGTAGATTGGTGTTTATTAATTTTTTAATTATAAAACCAATTATTGACATTTTATAGAGTGTTCTTTTTATTCAGATTTCTAGAAATCTTTTCCATGTTTATGATGTCAGAAATAGGTGCACCTACCCTGTTTCACTCTTTTATAACTATAACTTTATGGGGGAAAAAAATCATTCTTTTAAGTACTTAAGAAGCTGAGGAATAAATCAAGTTCCTCAAATAATTCTCTTTTTCCCCCCAGGCACTGATTAAAAATAAGACTGTGTAATGTATAGATTATCCTAATTATAATAGAAATAAGTGAGCAATTTTATATATCATTTGATTTTGTCATGATATTCAACAACAAAGTAAAATTTTATATTAAATTCACATGAAACTGCTAATGAATATGTCGTTTTTTTACAAATACAGATGTATTCAGTGAAAAGTAGACTAGAAAAGCCTATATTCCACCTCATCCCCCAAAACACACATAATACGTGCAGGCATGTGCACATGTACATTTTTGAAAGGGGAGTGGGAAAAAAGCCACCCAAATGTCCCAACTTTTTAAGATTTTTAAGTAATCTCTGTGCTCAGTGTGGGGTGGAATTTACAACCGCAAGATCAAGAGTCCCATGCTCTAGCAAATGAGCCAGCCAGTGTCTCCCTCTTTCCCCCACCCCCTCCCATTGGTTGTGGCTTTGAATGAAGTTCTCTCCTGTCAGTTGAGGGCAGATTTCAAATTTCATCCCAGTTTTCTTTTCTTTTCTTTTCTTTTCTTTTCTTTTCTTTTCTTTTCTTTTCTTTTCTTTTCTTTTCTTTTTTCTTTTCTTTTCTTTTCTTTTCTTCTTTTCTTTTCTTTTCTTTTCTTTTCTTTTTTTCTTCCTTTTTCTTTCCTCTTGAGAGGCAACATAGTATTTTGAAGAGATGAAGTTCTTAAGTCAAACAGATACAGGTTTTCCACTCACTTCATGTGTAATATTGGTAAATAGTTTAATTTTTAGAGCCTCCAGTTTCTTTAACTACAGAGACAGAATGATTTCATACAGTTTTGTGATGAATAAATGTCCAAGGTAGCCCTCATATATTGAGACCTGTTCTGAGCTAGTCATATTGTATGTCCCTTCATTATCATTAATCCTTATAACAGCACTGAGGAGTTAAGAGTTTTTCTAGCCCCCATTTGCTCCAAAAGCGCATCAGTAAAATATCTGTTACAGCGTCCGGCTAAGTAAATGGTGGTGGTGGTAATCATAGTACTAGTCATTGTAGTTGCTGTTTTGACTATAGTCGTCGTACAGCCCCATGTTCCCAGCTTAACTGAAGAAACTTAAGAATGTAAAGAGGCAGCCCGTTTAGGGGACACGGGATTCAAAGACAGTCTGTTTCAGCATGATCTGTGCCATTAAATATTACACCATATTGCTATGGTATTCTGAGATTTTAGGTTTGCTAAATGCTTGTCACCATGCATAGAGGCATTTCATTCTTAATGGGACACTATTTCCAAACTGTAATTAAAAACAGTTTGCTGTTTATTTTCTTCTGAAAACGTGCTGGTATGTTACCTAAAAGGCACATTTTACCCTTAGTATAAGAATTTCTATACACTTACTTCGGAGAATCTTTTCAGTAACTTAGCTACCTGACTACCTGACTAGTTCTTCAACTTAGTTTAGGTATTTCTGGTTGCCTTGTTCTATGCGTTGGGTTTGGTAAACAGCCAATTCTCTGTAAATTATATTTCTCAAGTGTAGTAACCGTATGGGTTATTTCTGTGCCTCTTCTAAATTGCTCTTATTATTGCTAATGAAGATAACCTTAACATTTTAACTAATGATTCATACAGTTGTACATCTGAAATTTAATCTGAAGTCTTATTTTCATAAATCAAATTGTAGAAATAGGATATTAGTATATAATTTATAATCACATTACATGTCAATAGGTGTAATTATTTAGCAATATAAATTCAACAGGATCTGTTGTTACTTCATATTTATTTTTAGCCTAAGCTATGAATTTATTTCTAATTAATAAAATGTTATGTTTCTACTTCAGGAAGATTTAAACTATAAAAGACAAGTTGGCGGGGGGGGGGGAACCACTGCCAAATGATCCATTTTTCTCAATACTGTATATACTTGAAGGTATTAAAATTCTCAGAATACTACTTACAAGTATATTATTTATTCTGACATGTGGGTTAGTTGTTTTACTTTGTTTATTAGAGAAGCAGTTAAATATTGAGATTCCATTGAAAGCATAGCAGTGTACTGAGAATGGTGCAAGCCCTTAGGGATGCTGAAATATAATAGACTTCTAAGAAGTAACTAGCAGTTTTTGTTTGCTCAGAATTCAGCAAGTACATTTAAAGGTCTGATTCATTTGAAATGCTCTAAATTAAATTAGGAAGTAACCTTTAGCAAAATGTGTATCATCTACTTTGCAGACTTCTGTATAAAAGTTTTACATGTATAAGAACCGCTTTCCATGGTGATATTTTTTTCCCTTGTATTTCTTTTACAACTGTGAATACCCATGAAAATGAGCAACATCATTAGTGTTACAGCTAGCCTTCAGAATATTCACTTAGTGCCAGCATGAGGTTTACACTGCCATTAAAACCAGTGCAATTTTACAGTTTATGAAGCACTTCCTCAGACATTCTTCATCTTCACAACAACCCAATGAGGAGGCCAAATGTAGTAGGCATTGGTCATTTCTGCTGGCCCAGCACCCCAAGACCCTTCCCTCCTGGGGAGAGAGCCCTGTGATGAGATGGATGGAAGGTAGAGCTCTGCCTCCCTCTCCCAAAATCAAAGGAGAGCAGCCATTCATTCTCCTGCCCTAATTTGGCAGCTCATAGGCTCTTCCATGACTGAGGCTCAGCCAAGACAACCCTGACTGGGAGTTTTCCTGGAAATGAGCTAATCAGAACTCCTGAGGAGAGATTGGGGCTCATTCCAGCCAAAGGAGTGGCAGGCGAGGGCTGTGTCCATGGCAATGGGACCAGCTGGGCTTTCAGAGTCTGGGACTCACAGAGGCAACTTGCATGTTTTGACCAAACTCTTTTGTTTCTGCCCATTTTCCCCAAGATTTTTCAGCCTCTTCTCTCAACTAACCATCTAATTTCTCCGCAGCATATGCCTATCACATTTAACTTAACTTTGGTAGATTTTGGTTATTGGCAACCCATAGGTAAGAAAAGTATCACTATTCCCAATATACAGATGAAGAGATTGAGCCTCAGTGGGGTTAAGTAACTTCCTTGATTTGTAGTCATGTAGAAAAGTCAAGTCTAGAACCCAGGATTTCTCGTTCAGGGTTTTTTCTTCCAGAGCACACTGTTTTCCCAATTGCCTTCAGCGGCCTCTGTAGATTGTGAGATATGCTTCCTCCTCTGGGCCTCCTTGATTGCAGTGCTTAGTCCTATTTCTTGTTATAATGCTTATCTGCTTGATGTCAAGTGCGCCTATCTTCCACCCTACACTGCTGAGCATCTGGAAGACAAGGATTCTTTTTCTCTCAAACATATATTGGAGTGCCTGGGTGCAGAGTCAGTACTAAATAAAGATTGTAATGAATGAGTAGCAAATGAGTGCATAAATTATTCAATTAAATGAAAACACCAATGTGGGCTTGAAGTTGATGCTAAAAGTATAACACTGATTTTAGAAAATACCACTATGTTCTTTACCAATCAGAATTTTAAACTACGATCAATTCAGCTTAAATATATAAAGATGCTTACTTAGTAAGCATTTATTCCATGCCTACTATGTGTCAGGCAGTTATTACAGAGAGAAATAAGAATTTGTCTCCTCCTTTAAGAAGTCTCACAGACTGATGGGAGAAACAAATATTCCATAGCTCAGATCATGGAGCTGTGATAATCTGAAGAATGATTAGGGCAGCAGGCTCACTGTCAGCAGCCATGGGAACCACTAAACTGGCCTGGAAATACCCCTCTGGGCAGGATGCTGTGCATAACAAGGAAAACAGAGCCCTTTGAAAGCTGGAGAAAAGCACAATATGCTTTGCCTTTCCAAAATGTTGTGAGATATGCTAAAAAAAATAAAAGTTAAAAAAAAAAAAAAGCTACATGGGGCACTGGGTGGCTCAGTCAGTTAAGCATCTGACTCTTGGTTTCAATTCAGGTCACGATCTTGGGTTCCCGAGGTCAAATCTTGTCTATCCAGCTCCACACTCAGTAGGGCATCTGTTTCTCTCCCTCTTCCCCTCCTCCCTGCTCACGCACCCTCAATCTCTCTCTCTCTCAAATAAATAAATCTTAAAAGAAAAGTTACCTTCACCCTCATTCAGCCATAATTGTTTTTTAAAAAGGTTATAATCAAGGCTTATCAAATTTTGAAACTAATTTTGAAATTGCTTTGTACCATATGAGACTAATACATAAAACTATATTTTGGTTTGGCAAAAGGTGAGAATGAAGAGAAATCTATCTCTTTATTTAAGCATTAAAGCCCCATATAGTAAAAGCAACAAATAAAGATATATATAAAAATGTGAAAGTATACAAAGCTATATATATGTATGCATGTAAAATACACATATATGTAAGAAACAGGATACACATTTGTCCATATAATTTCCATTCTTTACAAATTATGCACACAGTAAGAGAAATATTTAACTCCATAATGTTTTCGTATCATTTGCAGACAATTACTACGGCACGCCAAAGCCTCCAGCAGAACCAGCACCATTATTGTTAAATGTGACAGACCAGATACTTCCGGGAGCCACTCCAAGTGCTGAAGGAAAACGGAAGAGGAATAAATCAGTGAGCAACATGGAGAAAGCAAGTATAGAGCCTCCTGAGGAGGAAGAGGAAGAGAGGCCTGTGGTCAATGGAAATGGAGTAGTAGTAACACCAGGTTAGTCAGTGTGTGTGTGTGTGTGTGTGTGTGTGTGTGTTTAAGATTTTATTTATTTATTTATTCGACAGAGATAGAGAGAGGGACAGCCAGCGAGAGAGGGAACACAAGCAGGGGGAGTGGGAGAGGAAGAAGCAGGCTCACAGCAGAGGAGCCTGATGTGGGGCTCGATCCCATAACGCCAGGATCACGCCCTGAGCCGAAGGCAGACGCTTAACAACTGAGCCACCCAGGCACCCCGTGTGTGTGTGTGTGTTTGTGTGTGTGTGTGTGTGTGTATGATTATAGTTCCCTTCAGAGAGAGATGATTATGATCTCAAATGAAAAGGACATAATTCTTATATCCCTTTTATTTTAATTTTGACGTATGAAGTCATTAATTCAAGTTCCTCAATTTTTAGTTTCACTTACACAGTATTAATGGCAATATAATGAATGGTTTCTACATCTTAGAAAATGTTACAAGTCATGAATATGATTGCGTAAAGCTCTGGGGTCTTTGCTGATTAATATTAGGTAATATCTATCCTTAGAAATCTCAGTATACACAGTTCTGTAAAAAGTGGTTGTGTCATGTGATTTAGTTAACAACTGCAGCGAACACAGTCCTCAAAATGCCTGGAGCTACACCATGTCTGTATATTTTTCTCTCCACCCTTACCATCTAACCTGGCAATGTGGAGAAAGCACCTTTCGACATTGACTTGGTAAAGGCACCTACCCTTGAACAAGGAAAAGACTTGTTATCTCTTTGATTTGCAACCTATTATATCACATATATAAAGAATATCAGGCAGATATACAGTGTGTTTGCACAAGGTATTGCTTTGCTGTTTTCTTGTGCTTATTACTAACAGAGTGCCATAATTTTTTATTATAACTATAAAAGATATTTTTCATTATATTTTTCATAATTAAATGTCAAAGCAAAAGTATGGCATTCTTGTAGCCTCTAAGCTTGGAGTAAGTTCCCAAAGTTTTGCTTTAGTTATTTATTGTTCAATAACAGCATATCAGTAGGCATTGAAAACCTAAAGAACTGTATTAAAGCTCTTGAAAAAATGTTAACACATGCACTTTGCATACATATTATTCATGATATATTTCCTACAACTACTCTGATGTCTACATTTTGAATTATCAATGTACTGTTACTGTAGTGACATAGTATTTGAATTTTCATGCTCAATTATTTTTATCAAAGTTTCATAAGCTTGCTTTTTACCTTTAATACCTGCAAAAATGTCCTTCCTTGAACACAGAGACTAAAATCTAATCTGTGCCAATCAAGGTGTAAAAAAACCCCTAAAAAGTGGTTTCACCTTGATTACTCAGAGAACAATCTCCTCCATTAATATAATGGTGAAAAACTTAGGCTCTGATCCTACTAATCACCGATTTCTGGATACAAATGCTAAAAATCACTACTGGTACATAATGTAACTTGTTTACTAAAGACCCTGTGCTGGAAAAAAATGTGATGAAGTTCAGAAGGTGAAGAGCTGAGTGAATGTACACGAGAGGAAAGCAATTTACAGCTTTACAGGTCATTTTCAAGCAATTAGATGCATTTTCTTTTTTGATTCTGAAATACCTTTGTCAAAGTATTGACTTTTCATTATGTAATAGATTTAAATTAAGTTGACAGTACATAGTTCTCTTAGTTATCTTTGATATGAGAAGCAAAATGATTCAGCCAAGTGGGAGCAATAATTACAAAAGAAGGAGAAGTCGGGGATCAAAGAGCAGTTACAGAGTTTCTTACTGGTTAACACCTTATAGCTAAAAACATAAAATATTTGTCCTTGGTTGGGCCTAAATCATTAGTTTCTATTTCATTTCTACTCTGTATAGGGCAAATCAAATGAAGCGTTCTTGACCCAAAGATTTATAAACGAGAAATTTATTTAATTGGGGGTCATAATCTAGAAAGCACTATTCCTTTCAATTCATACATACTAGACATAAGGAATTGGGATTTTGTTTGTGTTTGTGTGTTTGTTTGTTTTCGGCTAGAAAGTCTTAAGGGCCCCCAAGGAAAATGGATCAGTTTGTACTCTTCTTAACCAGCCCTAGTTGTATGTCTGTTCCTGGACCTCTCAGCCGGAGGATGGTAGAGAACATCCCAGGCCAACTCTGGGATGTTTGGATACTCAGTGGATGCCACAAATGCTTACAGATGCTTGCAGTGGCTCCATAAGCCTGGCTGGGCAAATGGCCCTTGTACTGTCTTATTCTTTCCCTTATGGAAGATGAGAGATATGTAAATGAGGCCGCTCTTCACCCAGTGTTCAAAAATGGAGGAAACAGCCCAAACCAGAAATTGGTCTGTCATCCCTTATTAGAAATCTTTGTTTTTCTTTATGTTTATCCAACAGAAACTTTAGGGTTCACTTTGCCTCTCTTGTATACATTCACTCAGCTCTTCACCTTTTGAACCTTGTCATATTTCTTTTTATAGCAGAGGGTCTCTATCCTGTCTTTGTTTTTTTTTTCCCATACACAGTCACCAGATATAAGACACTTTCAGCAATATTGAGAAAATTGTTGCTTAAGTTTTAGTTACTGCCCTGTACCAACTAGTAGCCTGTAATACTAATTGATATCAGATGTCACATCAGAGGATAAATAGTATAATCAATGAGGTGCATTTAGAGTGAGAAAAGCTTACTGAGGTAATTTTATTCCATTACATAAAAATACTGATAATAATGATAATAAATAACGTAAAAATTAACTTCTTGCGGGTGCTTACCATGTGCTAGGAACTCCCTAGCTTCATTATGTGTACTAGTTCACTTAACTCGCTACAGATTTTTACAGGTTAGGTACTATTTCATAGATAAGGACACTGAGGTACACTACAGTTAAGTAATTTGCCCAGTAACAGGCATTTATATATAGGAAGTATGCATCCAGAACCCGTGTTCTTAGCTGCTATGCTATCCTAAGTCTTACAGCACCAAATAGAAGCGTAAATACGTTTCTCAGCAACATGTATACACAAGACCACAATTTCACTTGTACGTCTTTAAAAGTGGCATTATAAGTTTCTACCTACCAAAAGTTTCTTCTTCTTTCATTGCTGGAAATCATATACAACTCAACTTATGTGGCTCTGTGGATATAAAAAAAAAAAAATGCTATTTTTATTTATTTTTTAAAAAGATTTTATGTTTTGAGAGAGAGAGAATGAGAGAGTGAGCGAGCATGAGAGGGGGGACGGTCAGAGGGAGAAGCAGACTCTCTGAGCCTGATGCGGGACTCAATCCTGGGACTCCAGGATCATGACCTGAGCCGAAGGCTGTTGCTTAACCGACTGAGCCATCCAGGCGCCCCCAAAAATCCTATTTTTAAAATAATATTCTGTAAGTATTTAAAGATCAGAACTACCAATCTTTAACTCCTTATGCTTTACCAAAATGAATTATTTTCTCTATGTAAATAGATTTTAGAGGAGTCCTTGATTTACTTGTATTACTCATTTGCTTCATCTTTTCTCCTTTGAATTTATACTAGAACTATATATTCCTTTTACTTTCAGGCCATATTTATGTAAAGTTGGTGACCACCTTTAAATATATAATTTCTACATGAAGTTCTACTAATCTTCTCCATGAATATTCACATATTTTATGTCAACTGCTTACTGCTACGTTCCCTTTTTTGCTCAAAATTACACCAGACAGAGGGATTTAGCCCATATCACTGAGAAAAGCCATAGAATGATCTTTCAGTGTCTCAGATCAGAAATGTTTCTCTGACACATGTCACTTTGGTGATAGAAATCAGTACAGTTCTATCCTTAGAAATGTAGTTTGATCCTTGTTGATACTGAAAGTTACAAAAATGAAAATAAAACAAATAATTGGAACTCTCCTATAATGAATGCATAAGATGGCCTAGACATATAGTACATATGTTGTCTCTCTTATCCTATAATCATATATGCTTACTTAACAAAGAATATGCTGAAATTTAGCTTAAGGTGTTTAACAAAGGTAATAGTTAATTTAGTAAAAAGAGTTGAGATATGGACCCAGGAATACCTGAACTCATCCCCTTTCCACCACATTTCTCTGGGCTGTTAACCATGCTGAGGACAAAATGACTCCTGACCTCCATAAGGTAAAATCACAGTCTTTCAGCTCAGTGTATTTCAATACATTGTATTCTGTTATATTTGTCCTTCACTGAATTTGTGGCTGGGGTGTTAGATCTAATGCTTGCAAATATGATATAGCTTTACATCATCTTAGACAATCTGTCTTTAAACTGATATTTAAAATTCATATCCCCAGGAAACCTTTCCTTGACATTAACCTCACCTATATTTAGACATCTTTATCTTGTTAGCGTTGACATCCAGCCCCATAGCTTCAAGTACCATAGATTTACCTGCAGGCTTTGCTTTTCTCTTATGTTCCAGGGCCGTGTTTCTAACTACTGTCCACTGGACTGCCCCTCCTAAGCATTTCTGTAGCAACTTAAATGCAACATTCCACTTAAATTCTTCTCCCATAAAGCAAGCAGATCAACTCATAAAGGCCTTTACTTGACTTTTCAAATTCTTTTCACCCAGATAGCTCAGAGTTCTTTGATATTTGTTTCCCCCAGGCTTGCTATATATTATTAGATATAAAAGATCACTGGGCCTGTAGTTTTAATCTCTTTTTTCCAAATATCACCATCCTAGATTACTGCCTTATCACCTCATTTGTGGACCATAGTCCCCTAACAGATCTATATTCCTCCAGGCTCCCTCCCTATCAAATTGCCTGTTATTCTTCCATCAATTAAAGATCCTTGAACCAGCACTTGATCATGTAACTATCCTTCCCAAAACTTGGATGAGCTTCCATTTCTACTGCTCCAAACTCCTTGGGCAACGCCTCAGGTCGTCCCATATTTGACTGTAATCTGTTAGCTTTGGTCCCCACCAATCCCCCATCTCTTCTTTCATCTGCATTCTATACTCATAAAACTCCTCTACCTGTTTGATAATGCCTTCTCCATATTGTACCCTCCTACTCTTTTAGTCAAAATTCAATAAAAATGTTGATATTCCCAAGAAATCACTTGTTGACTCCCATAATGAAAAGTTGAAACTGTCTATCTCTGAATTATTGAAATACAATTTTACACTCTTCATTCATTTGGAAGATACTGATTAGCCTGGTATTTGTAGGTGACTTTTCGTAACGTGCGTGTCTGGCATCCCCACATGTATTGTAAACATCGCTAGGACAAGGGCTACTTTTACTTTTTTTTTTTTTTTTTTTTTGAGGATTATTCTGTTTCTTGTGAAAATACGAAAAATAGATAGGTGGATGTTGAATCACTATATTGTATACCTGAAACTAATATAACACTATGTTAACTATGCCAGAATTAAAATAAAATAAAGAATAGGTGGTTAATAAGTAGATTTTTGTTTTGTTTTTAAGATTGAACTTTTCTGAAGAAAAAAAAATCCTATAAACCACAGTAATTGGGTTAAGCTTTCTTGGATTTCTTTTATTTCATGAATTATCTGCTAAACTTTTCTGGAAAGTAATTCACTATTATATTGTAACTTCCCCTCACTAGCTATTAGTAAGCCTAGTGCAAGGAATTAGAAATGCACATATATTTTAAAGGCAGCTAAGTCTCTCTGTTAATACACACACACACACACACACACACACACACACACACACACACACAATGCCAGGAAGAACAGGGCCCGTGAGAGCTACCTTCGCCAACAAAGGGAATACAGTATGTGTACACAGAGCTGCCTTCTCCAGGCCCCCAAGCCTGCAATTAGTGCAAATGAACTGCCTCTCCCAGAGAGCAAACAGAGTGTCCCTTATGTGATCACCCAGTGTCCTCAGCAATGATCTCAGTTCACCATTAGGGACCCGCATCCAGGTTCTGTGCTGCTTGGCACGCTGACTGTGTATGCACCATCAGTCCTGGTTCTGTGAATGAGGTCCTGTCACTGTCCAAAGAATTATGTCCTCCATAGTGAATCTCGCTGTTTTACTGTGAATAATAGCCCACTCTGAAACCACCCCAGTGCCTATCCCCTGCTTATTTTTGTGTGGGTTCACAGAGACTGTGATGTGTGTATCCACTCAGATCTTTATTTTTTCTTCTTTTCTTTTCTCTTTCTTTCTTTTTTCCTTTTCTTTCTTTCTTTCTTTTCTTTTCTTTTCTTTTTTTTTTTGTTTGGAGGCTTAATTTTATGATCTTGTTCCCGAACACTGTACTAGGTTTTATCTTTCCATCAGATGGGGCAAATTTTGGGGACTATTTTAGATTAACCTTCTAAAATTAGATATTCCATTTATAAATGACGGGCATCTTTTCTTAAAAGGATTATTTAAAAGTTAGAAGTGCCCTAGTTGTCAAGTGTTCTGAGTATCTGGGTGTGATTATGAAGTAGTAAGATAATCATTTTAGAGCTCCTTCTTATGAACTACAGTAGTAATTTTAACTACCGCATTGGGGGAAAGTTGAAATCATGATTAATTTCAGGAATGTCACTTCGAATCAAGGCCAGCTCACTTTGCTGTTAAACTGAAAGTGATGCATTATTTGAACCTCTTCATGGCCTCACACTGATTCAGCATTTTGGGGATCTTGCACTCAACCTGTGTGGAGAGTGTTTTTCTACTTCTCCGAGGGTTTGTACGATGTGCGTGAGAGAGCGATTTGATACACGGATGAGGAGTGCAGAGCAACAGCAACCAGGGTGACACTCGGGCTTGTGCAGCACTTGCAGAAAGCCTGAGGACCAGTGGCCATGTTTAAGTGTCTTCAGGTTCTCCAGGCATCTTAATCGTATTTCTAATCATAGCCATCCATTCTCTCTAGGTCTGATTTTCACTCTGTGTTCCATTTCCTCGTCTCATATTTCTCCTCATAAGAAGTGATTATAATTGCAGTGTGAAATCTCAGCTACCTATTGCCAGACAAAGAGTGCTTTAGTTATTTCTGGCTGAGGACTGGACTTTGTTCCTGAAGAGGGAAGGTCTCTGTGTGTACTCATTCCTTCGACAGAGCTCCATGGCAGGGAATAGCACCTCATCTTTTTCCTCCTAATTGACTTCTTGCTCTCATCAAACAATGCCTTGACTCCAATTTGGCCTCAAAGAATAGTATTTGAATTATCGAGACTAAAATGAAATAAAGTCTTCTTTTTCTCTTTAAGACCCTTTGATATTCATAAAACTTCACAAGGTGATGTTATGTTGTATATAGTACTAGTTTCCTGGAATTAGTTCAGAATTTTGAAAGCAAGATCTGAAAGATATTGCACATTTATATCCTATATTTCACTTCGTATCCTACTTTGGTCTTTGAATATTTTCAATACTTACATCAGTTTCTCTTACCCCAAAGTTCGTTGAGGGTTTGGGGGGCTTGTTTCTATATGATAAACATCTTTCAAATGCATTACATTATTAAAATTGTTTCACATATACAGTTTTAAAGCTATGAGGATTCACTTTATTGCCATTATTCCAGTCTACTTTTATTAAAATGTGAAAAAAATACTGCAGAAAGAAGAAAATATGCTAATCAAGGCAGCTCTTCTCTCCTGTTAATAGGAAATAATTCCCTCTACTAATCTTCCTAGTGAGTCTTTACAATTTAGTTTTTTATATCTTGAATTTTTTTTCCTTGTCATCTTCTACTCATAGTCCTTGACTCTTCTATTTTCCTAATTTCACATTTTGTTCTGTTAGTGCTCCAAAGAACCTATAACCAACTGAGGGTTTCAGATAGAGATGAAAAGTGATTTTGAGGTATTGAATATGATTTATTACTAATTCACATTTTCCTGGCTAGCCCCGTGAATGGATGAGATGAATTTGGTTACAAATATTACAGATAAAAAGTCATTTCTTTACAAGACTGGGAATTTCTGCTTCCTCAATCGATATATTGTTTCAAAAATCAGAAGCATAGTTAATTGTTACCCTAACTTTCCCTAATTCTAATATTTTATTCTAGGTTTATTTTTTACATTATATATATATACACACATATATATATACACATGTGTATATATACATATATATGTGTATATATATATGTGTATATATATATGTATATATGTGTGTATATATGTGTATAAATTTTAAATATATAAATTGCCACCATGTCTAAGGGCCACCCCTCCTCATTCACATACCTTATATGAAAAGAACTTATATGCACTGTTGTTGAGAATGGAAACTCTTGCAGCCACTGTGGAAGACAGTATGGAGGTTCCTCAAAAAGTTACAAATAGAACTACCCTACAATCCAGCAATTGCACTACTAGTTATTTACCAAAAGGATACAAAAATAATAATTCAAAGGGACACATGCACCCTGACGTATATAGCAACATTATCTACAATAGCCAAATTATGGAAACAGCCCAAGTGTCCATCAACTGATGATTGTATAAGAAAGATGTGGTATATATATGCAATGGAGTATTCCTCAGCCATAAAAAAGAGTGAAATCTTGCCATTTGCAATGACATGGATGGAGATAGAGAATATTATGCTAAGCAAAATAAGTCAGTCAGGGAAAGACAAATACCATATAATTTCACTCATATGTGGAATTTAAGAAACAAAACAAACAACGGGGGAAGAAAAAAGAGAGGGAGCAAACCAGGAAACAAACTTTGAACTATAGAGAACGAACTGATGGTTACCAGAGGGAAGGTGGGTGTGGTATGGGTGAAATACCCCATTAAGGGGTATTAAAGGGATTAAGGAGTGCACTTGTTGTGATGAGCACCAGGTGTTGTATGGATGTGTTGAATCACTATATTGTATACTTGAAACTAACATTATACTGTATGTTAACGAACTGGAATTTAAGTTAAAACAAAAACTTATGTAATGCATTTTTTTTAGAACTTAAAAGCACTTTAGCAGAACTAAGTTAAAACACACACACACACACACATACACACACACACACTACCTAAAAGTCAGTAGTCAGTGTATATAGAAATATCTCTGAAGAAGCAGAGAAGTAATCATCTTTGCTAACTGGATTGCTGCAGCACTGGGAGTAGAAACAGGAGGGAAACCTACTCAGCACCGTATTTTTCCTTTGTACTTTTGGATTTCGTCCATGTGCATATTTTAGTACATCAAAAAAAGTAATTAGTTTTTTAAATGATGAGCCAAAATTCACTAATCATTCAGTGTCAAACATTTTAGCACCCATATTATAATTCCTCTTTTTATTTTAGAAGGTTTTGGAAACTTGGTGAAAGCACTCTGTGAGCAAAAAAGCTATCATCTGGACTTCTTTTAATCAACTGGCTACACAGAATGCTGTGACCACTGCATGACTGCTTCCTTTCTGAAGATGGAATGCCCTCCACTTTTTGCTATGCGATACAATCTGTAGTATGGCCATAATGGAAATCAATTGCAACAATATTTTTCTCTTGTTTAAAAATCAGCACTGAAATGTTCATTCATGTACAAGACCCTGTGATTCAAATTTTAACTAAGAACTTCAGCTTCTAGAAGTGAAGTGAAGATCATCCTCTGGCAGCCCCCGCCCCTGCGAAAATACAGTAAGACCTTGGATTGGTATAACAAACACTTTTTGATGAGGTTACCGAGTTGGCAAGAAAGCAAGAGAAATCTTCAAGTCCCACCCCATTTGCTGCCACGGTCCCTATCACAAATGGCAGAAACCGAAGTGGGGAGTAACCAGTTATAAACAGGCTAGAAAACCAAGGGAATATATGAGGAGACTAAGCCTTGGGCTAATATAAAATTGGGAAGCCAAGTCTCTGATGCTACTTTAAGTCTGTACCCTCAGTGGTGCCAAAGTGTTGCCAAGTTGACAGCTCAGTAGCAGCCCTGCATGCCCAGCAAAATCAAATGCAAAACTCTGTAGGAAATAATACAGAACTTGAAAAAAAAAAAGTGTGGATTATTATCTGACGATTATTTTTCCTCCTTTAAATCACCTAACCCCACAACATGTCTCAATGGTGGAAGAAAAACTCAATTTACATGAACACTTTTTAAAAAGGAAATTAGCTTCGTGTGTATCTCTCTCTCTCTTTTTTTAGTAATTGCATTTTTTTTTAAAAGAACATCTAATATCTTTAAAATTATGCAGGCTTGACCACACTTCTTGTTTCTGTCAAGAGAGACCATTTAGATTGCTTGACTGATTTAACTATGCAATTTATTTAGTATTTTAAGTAATAGAATTCACCGATAATAATACATGACATTTACTGAACACCTACTACGTTTTAATAGTTTACTGCTCTGAGCAGTTTCTGTGCATGTCACATCTCATGCTTATAGGTAGATAATGTTATTATTCCTGTCATATAGTTAAGGAAATTAAGTGTTTAAATACCTTGTTCAATGTCACACTGCAAAGAACAGATTCAAACCCAGGCAGCCCGACACCAGCCTTAGCAATTATGTTCTGCGTATTGTAGAGTGTGTTTGCTGTTACCTGAGAATTACTAAACAAAAAGCAAAAGAAAAAAATTATCTCAAATTATTCCTGTTCTCTTTTCTTAGTAGGTACAAATATGTTCCTCATTTTTTTTCCTGTTAAATGTTCTCTAGCCATGCTTATTTCCAAAGAAATAATATGAATACAGGAGAAAAAAATTACTAGATTTATTAAAATTTGTCACATAGCCGTTAGAAAGAAATATAAATCACAGAGCTCTCACAGGGTAAAACAAATTTTGGAAATTCAAATTTTATGACTGTTCAAGAAATAAAATCAACAATTTCCTGTCTAGCTTAAAAACATTATTTTCCCTCATTTCGAAGGATGGCAATTACAGAAAGCTCAACATTAACTATATGCATAGACCATGTCAAGTGAAAATATGGATAAGGTATAAAATAGGCATTCTTCTTGAAATGGTTTTATCTTGGTTTCTGATTATTCTTTAATAAAACTGAGTGAGAACATTCAAAGCCACAGCATTAGGATTTATTCTTAGTCCTGTGTCTGAAAGGCAATCTGTTAGATACTGCTAGGGCAATAAACATGTAAGCAAATGAAATGGCTACCATACATATTGTTCTATATCAAAACCTTGGACTGGGCCAGAGCTATTGGATTTATTTGAGCCGGACTGAGTGCAAGAAATGCATACATTTAATTCTCTTCCAATTAAATGGATTTCAGTCCCTATACTATGTATACAGATCTTTGAGTTCTTCTGAATTTCTTATGTAAAGAAGAAGAGGATTTGCTAAATCCAACAAAACACGATTAGGGTAGGAAAGAGGAAGAAAAATATATTTCTTAATTCTTCACAACAGTAAAAGTGTACATAAAGTGTGTTTTTTATAGGTCCTCACTTCTAAGAATGTACATTGTCAACGTCTGTTTTGTGTCTCAGTGTTGCTGTAGAGTTTCTAGGAAATTCAACAGTTCTGGTCAAAGAGAAAGTTTTTTCATCATTGCCATTCTTTAAAAAGAGGTGATCCTTCTTTATTAAAATATTCTTTGATTCTGTTGTTAGTGAAACAAAACAAAACATGCCTTGCTCTTGTTTGCAAGACATCTAAGCGACCTAGAAATGCAAAATGGAATGCTCAAAAAATGCCGGTGTTTGATAAAGTCTGTTCACTTCAGCAGCAAGCATCTTAGGAAGAAAAAAGTACATTTACATATCCAGAAAATTCATGTTTAGATTTAATAATAAAGTCATGCTGAAAAATAGGTCTTGGAAGTCAAAAAGGGCAATTCTACATGACTACTTCTAATCAAGAAATAGCTTCACACCGCTAGAAAACTAAAACATATGCATGGATTATTTGGCTCCCTCTTAGTCAAAATTTAAATAGTCTGGGTCTTCTCAAACTATAGATCTTTCACAATGAGATTTGTGTGAAGGCACATTTGCACCCATACTCATCTAAAGCTGAAATCCATGAGAGGGGAGGAGTGCTAACACGTGCACCCTTGGTTGGCATGTAAGATCTGTTCTTTCCCATCCTTTTATTACTAAAAATCCGTTTGGGTGGTACATCCACATAATGGAATATTTTTCAGTGCTAAGGAGAAAGGAACTATAAGCCATTAAAATACATTGGATATATTTAAATGTATACTGAGGTGAAAGAAGCCAATCTGAAAATGTCTATACCATATGACATTCTGGATAAGGCAAAACTATGGAGACAGTAAAAACATCACTGTGGTTGCCAGGAGTTAGAGGGTAGGGCAGGATGAATAGACAGAGCATGGAGGATTTTAGGGCAGTGAAACTTTGTATGATATAATAATGGTGGATTCATGTCATTATATATTTGTCCAAACCCATAAAATATATCACCCAGAGTGAATCCTAATTTAATCTATGGTCTTTGGATGATAATGCAAAGACGATGCATGGGGGTGAGCAAGGAGTCTATGGGGAAATCTCTTTCTCTAAATTTTGCTGTAAATTTAAAATTGCTCTAAAAATAGTCCATTAAAAAAAATGTGTTCTTAATGGGTATACTCTGTTACTTATACAATACCCAACGTATCTGATTAAAAATAATAATAAGCGTCATAGAGAAGAAAGGCATAATCATATTATCCAAAATATAGCAAAGTTATCATCTATTTTCCTTATTAAGCAGGGAAACTATTATGATATAGCATGAATGCTCAGTGAATTGTAACCCGAACATGCCTAATATACTATGTAATTAGTTGAATTGTGCTCCCCCTCCCACAGTTTATATATTGAAGTCCAAACCACCAGAATCTCAGAATGCAAACTTAGTTGGAAATAGGGTCATTGTAGATGTAATTAGTTAAGATGAAGTCATACTGGAGTAAGGTAGGCCCCTGATCCAGTATGACTGGTGTCCTTATAAAAAGGTGAAATTGGGACACAGACATGTACACAGTAAGAATGCTATATGAAGATTAGAGTTATGCTACCATAAACCAAGTAACTACCAGAAGCTAACAAAGAGGTCTGGAATAGATCCTTCTCTAGTGCCTCCAGAGGGGTCATGGCCCTGTCAAACCCTTAATCTAGGATGTCTAGTCTCCAGAACTATGAGACAATGCGTTTCTGTCATAAAAGCGATCCAGTTTGTGGTATTTGTTATGACAGCCCTAGCAAACTGATACATACCATTTGGACCACATTCTCCTTGACTGCCCCACTGCCTAGCCAAGTGCCTGGCACTTAGTAGGGTCTCGACAAATATTTAATAAATTAATACCACTGTCCTAGTAATAGAGGAAACTCAATGCCAGTTCCTTCTCCAGCTGGGTGCTCAATGTTGGAATTCCTCAGACAGCTCCCTTAGATATCCTTATTTCCATGTGCTATATTGCCATCATAGAAATTTATATATAACGCTTTTGTGTCATAAAGTATCATTTAATAAATCATTACGATATACTCTATAGAGTTACCCAGAGTTGGGGGGAGACACTTCCTCTCTACCCACCATGTTGTCTTGCATGTCAAAGAAAATACTTAATTTGCACTCCACTGGCACCTTCAGTTACTCTGCTCAGAAAAGGTGGAGTGACTTACCTGACTGATGCATCTTAGAAGGATATCTGGGCCTGCTTAGCTCAACTCCTCTTTTCCTTCCTCTTAGTGTTCTACATTCCTCTTCTGAGAATAGGTTCTGCCCCTGCATGGGAAGCCTGCCCTGGTTCTGTGCTGCCTGTGGGTACATTGGCGTGATTCTGGGTCTTACTAGAAGCCCTTGGCTCTCACCATAAACTGCATCCCTAGATTAGCCTTTACAAATAGTGACTGTGGGAATGTTATGGTTGTCTATTTGCCTTACTCATTTTTTTTTCTCTTATTTTGTTCAGATAGAGAAAGCAGGTGCCACTTATTACTTCCTATCAATCCAGTTCACAACAACCTGATGAAATTCTTTTCCTCTCCCCCGTTAAGCTCTTGTCAAGTATCTTGCGTATCGTAGGTATTAAATTCATGTTTGCTAACGTAATTTTTGATCCGTTAAATAAGAATAAAGGAATGAATGAATGAATGAACAAATGAGTGAATGAATGAACAAATGTTAAACAAACTGAGAGAACTTGGCACCATAATCTCTGGCACATCAATATATAACTACAGACATCTCTAAAGACTGTAGACTTTAGTCAAAGAAAAAAAGTGTATTTGTTCATAACTAAGCTTCTTGAATGAATTTTCTGTCAGCATATTATATATTTTCTTTTCATTCATTCTTTAATCCATTCCAGCCTGGCTTCCACACCCACCATTCCACTATAACTACTACCATAACCGGTAGCTAATGTCACCGGTGACCTCCATGTCCTTAATTTCAGTAGATTTTATGCCTTTATCTTGCTGGACTATTTAGAAGCTTTGGCCAGAGGTAGTAAGCGGCCCTTTGTTTGCCTTTAATGGCATGAGAATAGACTGGTTTTCCTATTACTTCCCTGGCTGCTCTTTTCTGATCATTCTTTCACTGACCGTTAAATGTAGGAATTCCTCAGACAGCTGCTCTAGGAATCCTAGTTTCTACTCACTGCACTCTCTCTCTAGGCAATTTCATTCACTCCTCTGGCTTAGTTATAATGGAGTCGGGCCATATACTGTTGTCTCTCAAATTGATTCTCTCCAGCCAAGAACTCTCTGACATGACATTTCCATTGTGAGTTTGGCATGGAACTCTGTCTCAGTGTGCCCAAAACTATACCCATACTCTCCCCAACACCATCCCCCTCCCAAAGTCCCACTCCTTCTCTCATATTTCCCATCTCAGTGAATAGCTTTGCCACCCACCAGGTTTACCATGATGTCTAAATATTTTTTCAGTCCACTTGTTCCATGCCACCATCATCTCTTGTCTAGAACACACAAATAACTTCCCACCAACCTCTAAATATCTATTCTTGCCATTCTCAACCCCCCAGAACAGTTACGGGATCTTTGTGGATAATGAAAATCTAATCGTGTCCTCTCCTTGATTAAGATACATCAGTGCCTTCTCATTGTTTTTAGGATACAGTCCCGAATTCTGAGCATGTCTTCTGAGGCATTGCCTAATTCAGTCCTTGTTTATCTATTTTTTTCTCCATTACCTTCCTCTGAAAATTTCTTCTTTTTCAAGTTTCAGGTTGACAGCACGTTGGAAAAAAAGGCTGTCGTTGACTCTTTATATAAAATTAAGTGAATGCATATGCATGATATTCCCAGATTTCACTAGGAAAGCATTCATCACACTTAAACTTGTTTAAAGACTGCACATCGTGACGTATTTTGAGGTCCACAAGAGCAGGGATCATGCCTCTCTCGTTCATTTTTCTGTCCTTAGTCCCTGACAACAATTGAGTGCTTAATAAATATTGATTAAATGAATATTGAATGAATGAGTATTTCTGAACATGACCTTGCATTTTAACTTTTCAAATGCAACGTGATATTTGGTAATACCTGAGAACAGTGTATTTTGTGCATTGGTAATTACATGTAATCAGGTACAGCAATGAGAATCTAAAGGGAGCAATGGTACCTTTTTTTGCTGCTTCTTTCCTACACATTTACAAAGGTCAGTTCTGTATGAGGAATCAACTGGAAGACTACATCAATAAGGGGTCCTATTCTTTTAACAAAGTGTTCTTTTTAAGGGCAAAACAGTGAAAGCTTGTAATGTATTCTTGTGCTTCGTAATTCCTAAAGTACCTTAATATGGCCCTCAGAGATTGATGCATATAGAGAAAACATTGATATAAGCAATTGATTGAGACAAATTTGGCATTCTCTTATTTTTGGCATTCTACTTTAATTAACTCATTGAAAATTACCATTATTGATTTTTAAAGTTATAAAAATACTGGATAGCCAATGAATGCAAAGATACATAAAGAAAACTTCTTCCACCCATCTAAATTTACTATCCTTAAGTAAAGTTGACAATCTATTGTACATCTTCCTTTTTTCATGCTCATATATTATATACAAAATTATAGGCGTATATCTAAGGGAACTCGGTATTTGCTTATTTTTTAAAAATAAGATTAACAATATATGTTCTCTGCAACTTGGATTACTCTTTGAATAGTAATGATGAGAGTCTTTTCCAGCTCAATAGATACACACTTGATTCATTGTTTTTAAACTATAGTGTTCTGTGGTAAAGATAACCACAATTTTCTTAATCATATTCTCATTGATAGGTATTCAAACCATTTTCAGGGCTTTCTTACTACAAATGCTTCAGTGTATATTGTTATATATGTATTCTTAATTTTTTTTTTTATTTATTATTTATTCAACAGAGATAGAGACAGCCAGCGAGAGAGGGAACACAAGCAGGGGGAGTGGGAGAGGAAGAAGCAGGCTCATAGCGGAGGAGCCTGATGTGGGGCTCGATCCCATAATGCCGGGATCACGCCCTGAGCCGAAGGCAGACGCTTAACCGCTGTGCCACCCAGGCGCCCCAATATTGTTATATATGTATTCTTATACCACACCACCTTTATTTGTAGAGGATGCAGTCTCAACGTGGGATTACTAAATCAAAGAATATGTGCATTTTGTATATTTACATTTTTAATGTTAATAGCTATTGATTATGTTTCCAAATGATTGTAGAGTTTCATATTTTTAAGTTGGCTGTCCTGTCCTCACAGTGGCATCTGTCAGTAGGACTCTCCTTCCAGTTTCTGGGTTAAGCTATCTCTACCACACCCTTCTGCTGTGAGGAAGCCATAGTGACCCACTGCAGGTCTGATGGTTCTCTACTCTTAGTTACTTTCCAAGTCTCCCACTGAGGCATACTTGGAATTTTGGATGACACCCGTAGCACAGGGGAGTCTTGGAAGTGGTATTTACCAATTTTTAAAAAAGATTGTATTTATTTATTTTAGATAGAGAGCATGAGTGAGGGGAGGGGCAGAGGGAGAAGGAGAGAATCTCAAGCAGACTCCACACTGAGCACAGAGCCCAACCCACAGCTTGATCTCATGACTCTGAGATCATGACCTGAGCTGAAACCAAGAGTCAGATGCTTAATTTACTGAGCCACCAGGCACCCCTTACTCACAGTCTATGTGTTCTGATCCTCCAGTGGAGATTTGAGGCTATTCTGCAGGAAACATTTCTCCCAAAGTTGTAAACTAAAGTAATTCATAGGTCTCCTTTCCTTTTGGCTCCCTTCGCCTTTTCTTTGGTTTCCCTTTTCTTACCACAACCACATCATACTCCAGACCCAAACCTAAAGATAGTGGTGAACATTTCCCCTTAGAATTTCTCTCCCAATCATACCATCTTACCTTTCAGGAACTTACTCTGCATTATATCTTTCTTTTTATTTACCCCAAAAATGTTTCTTTTTCTAAATGGCATGCACTCTACTCTTTGACAACAAATAAGACTCATGGTCTGTGTTTAGTGGCAGAAAAGCTAAATGGGAACAGAAAGAAATTCTGAATTGCTCAGAGAGAATGTACATCAGAGGATATTTCAAAAATATCCCTATCATACAATTACATCTACAGCTTGACCAAAATACTTGCCCAATAATCTAATCCCGTGAAAAGGTAGCCTTAAAATTATCTTGTTTACCCACACCCTGTTATACCCCTATTAGGCCTTCATTTTATTTTTTTCAAGATTTTATTTATTTATTTGACAGAGAGACAGCCAGCGAGAGAGGGAACATAGGCAGGGGGAGTGGGAGAGGAAGAAGCAGGCTCCCAGCGGAGGAGCCTGATGTGGGGCTCACTCCCAGGACCCTGAGCCACCCAGGCGCCCCCCTATTAGGCCTTTAAAATGTCTTTATTTCCCTGCCTTTTCTCCACCCTCTAGAACTTGAGCTTAACCAAGATACAGTTTAAAACCCATGCTGGTATTAGATTTTCCGTATAATGTTTTCTTGTCTTTCAAGAATTTGTCTTTAACACATATTATACATTTCCAGAAATGTAATCATCCCCCATTGACGTTTAGGTATATCATGCAGGATTTACCTCTTCTTAATTTTTACTTTCTCCTTTTCTCTCCCTATTTTATCTGCTCTGATTCAATCACTGTGAAATGGTTAGAGTAATTCCTCAAATGTTGTCCTCAAGTAGGATGCATGGATAGTATATATTCAGAACTTCTGTTGTTTAAAGTGACTTTCTTTTGCCCAGATAGAGGAATAATATTTTAGTAGAGTTAAGTTCTTGAGTTGCTGTACTTTTTTTTTTTTTTCTCAAGTTACTACGGATGTTACCTTATTGTCTTCAAGCTTAGAGTATCACAGATGAAAGAGCTCATGTTCTTCTGTTCCTCTTTTCTTTGTAAGTAATCGTATTTCTTCAGTGCAGGAACCTCTAAAGTTGCTTTTTAACATTGGAGTTTGGAAATTTCACCTAGGTGTGTTTAGGAGTCTATATGCTTCATTAATCTGGCGTCAGATTCAGTGAACCATTTCAGTCTGCAAACTCAAATGTTTCTTCATCTTAGGTAAATTTTCTTCTATTTTTGTTGTTGTTGAGTTATTCTTTCTTTTCTATGTGTTCCTTTCCTCATTCTGGAGCTCATGCTGTTTACATGTTGTGACTCTTGGGTCTGTCCTCCAAGCCTGTAACCATTACTCTTAAGATATGTATCTTTTTAAAGTTTTACTCTATTGTATTAGTTTTCTCTTGTTGCTATAACAAATTACCACAAACGTAATGGCTTAAACAATGAAAATTTACTGTCTTGCGGTTTCATAGGTTAGAAGTCTGACATGGAACTGGCTGGGCTAAATTCAAAGTGTCCACTGGACTGTGTTCCTCGAAAGGCTCTAGAAGAGAACCCATACCCTTGCCTTGCCAGCTTCTGGAGGCCACCCACATTTCTTGGCTTGTGATTGGTTGATCCCCTTCTTCTATCTTCAAAACCAGCAACATTGCCTCTCTTTGGCCATTCTTTACTGTCACATCTCCCTCTGACCCTCCTCTTCTGCCTTCCTATTACATTTTTAAGGACCCTTGTCATTACAGTGGGCCCTCTGAATAATTGAAGATAATCTCCTAATCTCAAGGCCCTTAATTTAATCAGACCTGAAAATTCTCTTTCACCATGGAAGGTAACATTCACATGTTACAGGAAGTAGGACATGGACATCTTTAGGGAGTCATTATTCTGCCTACCACACCTGTGTTGTGAAATGGTCCTCTCATTCAGTAATCAGCAATAATTAGATGATGGATAGCAAGAATGATGAGTGAAGGGGGAACTCAACTAGGCCTAGAGATGATTTTCAGAGCTTTTTGCAATTATGCTTTTCCTATTAGCCTTCATAGACCTATTCCCTGGCGCATCGTACTCCACACTCATTGAGAAGTTCCTGTGGCTAGAGTGACTAACCACATGCTCTTGTTCTCTTGTAGAATCCAGTGAACATGAAGACAAGAGTGCAGGTGCCTCAGGGGAGACACCCTCCCAGCCTTATCCTGCACCAGTGTACAGTCAGCCCGAGGAGCTGAAGGAGCAGATAGATGATGCAAAACCAACTAAACCTGAAGACAATGAGGAGTCAGACCCATTGCCTGATAACTGGGAAATGGCCTATACAGAGAAGGGTGAAGTCTACTTCATTGAGTGAGTTTCACATATTTCTTTGCATATTGACACAAAGATCAGAACAGTATATATGTGATATAGCACATAGAAATGTGGTCAAAATAAAATACTGAGTTTTATCGTTTCTGGTATTAGCTTCCTCCTTTGTGAGAGAATAATGGACAGTGCCTTAATGCAATTAGATTACGCTATAGATTACAGCTATAAATCAAAGAATGAATTAAACAATTACACTGTAAAATTTGTTACAGTCATGACTAAAAAGGCAAATATCTCTATGTGATGCTACTATTGAGTTAGAAATAATCTACCTATCCTGGGAAATGCTTACTCTACTCTTTCAAGACCCCTGTGTAATCCAAATCAGATAATGCCGTCTTTTAACTAAGATTGCTGGAAACATCTACCATCATATTCAGTGATGCAGCTATTTAGAGCAAAATACTTACTTGTCACAAAAGACAACATTTTAAGTATTTCACGCAGAGGTCAGATGTCAATAAAATTATTTAGTTTTGTGTTGTATAACTATACATCACACTCATTAATTTCATTCTATTTTTTGCTTACCATTTTTATGACTTGCCAAGGAAACTGAAATGCTAATCTTGAACTCCCTGGTGATATTGACTCATTCTAATCTTTTCTTGCCTTTGGACTTTTTTTCCAAAAAAAGAAATTTTAATATATTTTATTAACTAATACTGTCTATCTTTCCTTTTCTTTATCTTCTAGGAGTAGAACCACTTTTTTTTTTTTAAAAAAAAACAAAGTTCTCAATTGGAGATCTCAGCACAAAATTAAATTGTTGATGTACATAAGACAGTCAAAATATTAACTAGGAAGAATAAAAACTAAAAATATTGTAAATGAACAACACTTACTCCCTCAACACTTATCCCTTCCAACAAGACTCAAACAGGAAAATTAATAGAATCTGAAGTTTTCAGTGCTGACAGTAGATAAAAATATGTAAACTCTGATTATTCAAGAAAAAATATTAAAACTGGGTTTCCTTCCCCAACCTGGAGTGATTTGTGACTTAGATCTCCATAGGCAGAGCTCAGTTGTGAAATTGAAATGTTACCACATGCTAATATTTAATTCTCATGTGAACGTGGGGACTTTGATACATGTGGCCAAGGGAATATATAATGAGGTAATTACTTGCTGCTCTGCTTGACTCCAGCATGGGATGAGAAATGCAATGTTTTGCAGAAAATGAATCTGTACCACTCACCTTTTAACAGATCTTGTAAATTTAAAAAAAGAATAAGAATCTCTTGCATTATTTTTAATTGCTATAATCAATGACCCAAAGACATCTTTTATCAACTAATTAGAAAAGAAGAAATCCTATGGAATTTTTCAAATGCTCAAAAGTATTTAAATCTAAAAACACAAGTTTGTTATTGATAAGCACAGCATGGGGCCACTCAAAATATAAATGATAGATGTGAGTTCACATGCTGATGTTCAGGAAAATTGATACTCAGAAGGAGACTGATAATATACACATTTTTATTATATAATACAGGAGGAGTAAAGGTATGTGGAAATAATAGAAAACCAGCATGACAAGTTGATTAAAGAACTGTTTCCTTACGAGGTTTCCAGTAATGCAATTATACAAATCTTTGTGATTACAAAATAATCTATTCTCTTTTAAATAGTGTCAGATTTTGGAACTGTGAAGAAAAGGGACCTTAAAAGACAGAAGTTGTGCTCATGGTATATAGTCAATGATGAGGCTCTGTCAGGACTTGGGAGAATCTACCAAAATGATTCTATTAATACTCTAGTGAGTCATCAGTGTCAGAATTCAGATTCATAAGATTTTGTGCCTGTTCTCAAATTTATTGTTGAGATTTATAGTTCAAGTCATGGAAGAGAGACATATAATTATAAACAATCGGTAAATAACTAATTTCTGAGTTTTGTGATACTCTTCAGAGAAGGATATACTTAGCACAGCCTTAAGTAATAAAAGGAGGCATCATAGGGAAGGCGGGGTCACAGAGACTTGACCATGTGTAGACACCGCATTCCAGGTATAGGAACCCAGTCCCTGGGTTTATCAGGGATAGTGAGAAGATCCTCTGACCCTACTAGAGAACAGGTATTTGTTGGTGAATCCTGTGAAATGAATGCCCTGTTTCCATTTTGCTAGATCATTAGTGCTTTTGAAAGACAGGCAGAGGGTTTTGTTTGTTTATCTTCTTCCTATTACTTCAGGGAAGAATGAATGAGCAAAAGAGCAGAGATAGGTTGAGGTGGAAAAATTAAGATACAAAAGAGGAGACAATATCATATTGGCAAGAAGGCTGATGTGGGGGGAGACTTACCCAGAGTTTAGGAAAATGAAGCCTTGAGTTAAGGCTAGATAAAGTGGGAGTGTGACGGGAAGGAGTTCTTACAGAAGGCAGGTGCAAACACCCTGTGAAATGGAGGCCCTCTCCACCCCACCCTTCATGCAGCGCCAGTCCGAGCCGCATCTTTCCTTTCTTGAAACTGTCACCTTTGAATCTCAAGACTCAGTGCGATGAGCTCAAATATCCAACTAGGGAGGGATCCGTGTCTTCTTCATCTTGTGCCTCATTTCCACACCATGACGACTTGCACCATGGTTTCCTTTCTCTCTTCCTGCATTTCACTCTGCCTTACTTTTCCCTCCGTTTTCACTGATTCTCTCCTGACTGCTTTCACTCTTTTCCTCTGGAATGCCCCTTCCTTCCTAATTACAGTTGGACACAGTCAGCACTTCAACCCACTGTCATTGACCTGTGGGTACCTTTGCTATTGATGATAACAATGAATTCTTCTGTGAATATAAAAGGCCCTTCCTTGGAAACAGTCTGATAGAGCAGGAGCTTGACCAGAGAGGGATCCCGATGGGACAATAAGGACTTTCTTAGGGACTAAGCCATGATGGGCCCAGGAATTTCTAGTCAAGAAACTTAGAAAACAAGTACTATTTATAATATAAAAGTATGCAGTCCTGAAGCAAAGTCAAGGTAAAGAAAGAAGACAAAAAGGCGAGTAGAGAAAATTAAGAGAAAGATAAAACAGATGGAAGGGAAGATAGATGTGTGAGGTCAGGAGAGCTGGCATCAGTGAGAACTTCCCTCTGGTACAAATATTGTGAGAGTCACTTCAAGTAATGAAAGTCTCCTCTGGTAGGTAGGCAGCACCCCTCATTACACTTCACTGAATTCTGCCTCCTGTGAGACAAAGATTGTGATAAAACAGAAAACAAGTGAAACAAAGAAGGACCCTGTGGTTCTGTGTATAAAATTTAAATATATGAATATAAATATCTATTTATTTATATATATACATTTTTGAATAGACGAGGGAAATTCTACCTTGCTAAAATATTAGTTCAAATATATCTTATTTTATTTTTATTTTTTTTAAAGATTTTATTTATTTATTTGACAGAGATAGAGACAGCCAGCGAGAGAGGGAACACAAGCAGGGGGAGTGGGAGAGGAAGAAGCAGGCTCATAGTGGAGGAGCCTGATGTGGGGCTCGATCCCATAACGCCGGGATCACGCCCTGAGCCGAAGGCAGATGCTTAACCGCTGTGCCACCCAGGCGCCCCCAAATATATCTTTTTTTAAAAGAAATATATACTGTGGGTTTTGAATTAAGATAACGAGTGATTTCATTTTTTTTGTCTTCTGTGCAATAATATTTTAAAATATTTATTGGTTTATTCAGTATTGCAAAATACTTGATATGTCTCAGTACTTAACAAGTTCTGCCTTTAGAAGATGAGGTTTTTTTTTTATTGTTTTTGGTACTGAACATAGGGGTCAACTATATTTCCCACACTTTTCAGAACTGCTTCCTTTGATGAATGTGTAAAAGCAGATTCCTTTTATCATTCACAGTGATATTTAATGAGAAAAAGTGAATATCTGAGAAAGCATTTTTAAACATTTTAAACAATGGAATTTTAAATTGTATGTGAATGCTCTCTTCTAAACATGCTTTAAAGCATTCATAATGTCTTCTGTTTAGCATAAGACTTTGAAGTGCATAATATTGTTTAAAACCAGTAGTTTCCTTAATTCATAACTCATCAATAATGTCTTTTAAAATACACAGCTTATTAATTGTAAACTCAAATTAGTAATAATAGTTATGACATACTGAGTTCAGGTTACCTGAACGATAGTAGCTAATACATTAAGCATTTAAACTGTGCTCGCTTACTTCTCACTTTAGGAAGCTGAGGCTTGTAGAGGTAAGTAACTTGCCCATGGTCATATAATCAAGAATTCACAAAGCCAGGGTGCTTTGACTCCATTTACTCAGCACATCTTTACAGGGCACATACCATGTGCTAGGCACCATTTTAAACCCTAGAAATGCAGTATTCAGCAAAACTGACAAGATTCATACTTTCATGGGACACAGCCTTTCTCCAGGGTCCTTGCTCTCAATCATTTTGCTATGGTGCCTACATTATACATATTATATCATAATCATCTTCTGAGCATTTGATACACCCAATTTCATAGATGAGATTCTGGGGCACCCTTGGACAAATTAACATTCTTAGGGTCTCATAGTTCTATCACCTTGCAAAGCCATTGCCATTATCCCATACTGTCTCCTCTGTATCAACAAACATTGACTGAAATAAAAGTAAACTTTCATATTGCAAATAGTATTTGTGTGTTAGTCACTATTCCAGAGGCTAAATGTTCCATAAAGCAGAGCTTCCATAGGGTTAATCTGTATTGACACGCGTTGGGAATCCCATTAAATTCCTTCTTTGTTTGGGAGTCAGTTTAGTTAGTGACATAAAAGAGGCTGCTGTTGCTTTGGCAAAAAACAAAACGACAACAAGAACCTATTTGTTTACTACCATCTTCCTGAATGGCAGGGAACGCTATGTCATCTTAAATAATAGATTTTTAAAAGCAGGCTTTTGAAACTGAAAATCACATATGTGAAAAATGTCATGACTGTACACGGTTTCCTAAATCATTGTCCAGGCTAAATTTGCTTTTTAAATTCTCTGGAAGACACACATATAATCTGTTTCCTCTTATGTTGCCATTTCTGCATTTTCCTTAAATTTTAAGTAAATCACTAATTGCCATTTCAAAAAAAAAATTAAAAACTTTTATTTATTAAAGAGTAGACAGAAAACTTGGGAAATTTACTGGAAAGAAAAGTAAAAGCAATTGTTTGGTATGAAGCAACTCCAGATTTCTTATTCTAAGCTCAGCATATCCCCACCAGTCACAAAATGTGGTCTGTGTTTACTCTCTGTAATTTGTATCACAAAACAGTAGCTATATTGAATTTTTTTTTCATATTCTTTTTTTCTTCTGCCTGTGCAAGACTCCAATGCAATCCCCAGAGAGAAAGTAATATGTTTTAAACAAAACAGTATGCGACTCACAATCATGATATCCCAAACACTATTTATAATAAACCTCTCTTAAAAATGGTTTCTAAACATATGAAAGATAATATGATGGCAAACTTACATAATTCACATGGTTAATAAAATTTGGGGGGATATTGTTTAGGAAACAACCACTATGGAGGTCATTGACAATAAATTTTTATGTAGATTACCAATGTATAAACAGAAAAAATAGTAAAACTGTGAAAGAATGGAGTCTTGAATGAGAAGTTCCCACTGTTCATCATCAGTTAGCTCTATCCAGTCATTGCCTTTAATTTTCTTTTTGGAAAGATGATATAAAAGGGAGAGAAGGTCTTCTGGAAAATGATGTAACCATCCTGAGGATTTTATTGGCTATAATATAAATTGATATAATATAAAATGTCAATTTATATACTTTTAAGAACTAACATTTAGGGGCACCTGGCTGGCTACGTTGGTAGAGCATGAGACTCTTGATCATGAGTTCAAGCCCCACATTCGGTGCAGAGATTACTTTATAAGGAAAAAAGAGAACTAACATTTATTTTTGAAATTATGTAAAATGTAGTCAGTAATCTCTGATTATTGTCTCCGAACCTATGTGACAGCTGCTATTGAAACTTTAACATCCAAACACATATTGAATTGCCCAATAGACTCTAAAATATTTACCTGGACCTTGTTTACCTTGTTCAAAAGGTTACGCTTCTTGCAGTCAAACATCATTGACTTTAATCTCTCATTATTCTTCTGATGTAGTATTTCCCAGATGAAAATACCTTCTACTATCAGTTAAAGACTAAGATTAGGAATTGGCTTTGTAGGAGGACTTTTTAAATTCAATGCATTTGTTGTAGTTTCACGTCTGTTACTATTTTTAGAGAAAATACAACAAGGGAATGTGTTTGATAATAAAAGTTTCTTACCCCACTAATAAAATTTCAGTTGGTGAATCATCAGTGTTTGTGCAGTCCTGAAAACATTATTTTGATCTAGATGGCAATATAAAAGTCGGGGAGGAGAGAGAAGAAGGAAACAGAAAGAAAAGATGGATCAAAGGAGGCTATGTCTTAAAATTAGGCTTGAATTGGATCACCCTTGAGGATACACTTATGTATACCCAAGAAACTGATAAGGGGTCTATACCCTGACTGGGAAAACACAGAGTAATGAAAAAAAATGAAATGAGGGGCGCCTGGGTGGCACAGCGGTTAAGCGTCTGCCTTCGGCTCAGGGCGTGATCCCGGCGTTACGGGATCGAGCCCCACGTCAGGCTCCTCTGCTATGAGCCTGCTTCTTCCTCTCCCACTCCCCCTGCTTGTGTTCCCTCTCTCGCTGGCTGTCTCTATCTCTGTCAAATAAATAAATAAAATCTTTAAAAAAAAAAAAAAGAAAAAAATGAAATGGAGGATAGAGTGTGGCATGATATATATGAAAGTCCTCCACCTGTGGGGCACCTGGCTGACTCAGTCAGCTGGCTCTTGGTTTCAGCTCAGCTCATGATCTCGAGGTCCTGGGATCGAGCCCCACGTCAGGCTCCCCACTCAGTCTCCCTGTCCCACTGCCCCTCCCCACCGCTCATACTCTCCCTCTAAAATAAATTAATTAAAAGAAAAAAGAAAATGCCCCATTGTTTGATAGCAGTTTTATTAACCCAATTCTGAAGTATAGCTTCTAAGACCTAATATTCATATGTAGATCATGTAAATCAGGAATTTTATGACTTTATTTAGAAAAATTTTTCAGGTTGATTTCTGGGGTATTGAGAACGATTTGACAGTTGCCTAGTTGTGTTCTAGGGACAGATGCACCTAAGGTCCTCTTACTACGCTGCCATCTTAGCTCCCCGTGGAAAATATTCAGATTTGAATGGAGAATATTTGATTCAAAAGGGATCTGAATGGAGAATTCAAGTTTATAAGGAAAAAAATGTTTCCAGTGATACTGTCCATGCCTCTTCAATCACAATGTTCTCTCTTTCATCTCTGTGCACCTGCAATTTAATATAATACCTACTAAGTACAAGGCATTCAACAAAAAGGGATTTAAGATTGTGATTACTATCTTCAACAGGAGATAAATGTCTCTATTTCCAAACTATTGGCAAAGGCTCTGAGAAAAAGATCTCTGATTATTCTCCAAGGGAGTGAAATAAAGCAACTCAGAATAAAAAGCCAAGTGTTAGGTTTAATATGCATCTGGTTTCAGAGCATAAGAAACTTGGACTTGGGAATCAGGTATATCTGGGTTGAAATGCCAGCTCTTTCACTTTCACACACTAGCTGTGTAACCTTGGGCAAGTTACTCACCTTCTCTGAACCTTTGTTTCTCTATCTGTAAAGTGGATTTAAAAATCTGTAGCCAGGGGGCGCCTGGGTAGCGCCGTCATTAAGCATCTGCCTTTGGCTCAGGGTGTGATCCCGGCATTATGGGATCGAGTCCCACATGGGGCTCCTCCGCTGGGAGCCTGCTTCTTCCTCTCCCACTCCCCTGCTGTGTTCCCTCTCTCGCTGGCTATCTCTCTGTCAAATAAATAAATAAATAAAATCTTTAAAAAAAAAAAAAATCTGTAGCCACAGAGGCTTATTAGCATTAAATGAGGTGTATGTATGAAAGTTCTATGCAGTCCCTGACAAAGTAGACAATCAGGAAATCTTACGAGATAATGAGAATAACTTTGCAATGGTGTGCCATAATGTCAGCAGCTTTTCCTGTCGAAGTGAGGCATTTTTTCATGTGAAAAGAATGTTTCCCCAGGAAGATAAAATGCTATTATTTAACCTGCAGCTTTTGTCAGTTTGGCAAAGGTTAAACTTACAAAAAAAGCACAGAAATTTCTAATTCATTTTAAGTCAGCCTATCACGTCTTCAAAGCCATTCTGTTATGAATTTAAACTAGTATCGCAGAGTTCAATGAAATTTCACTTCTGGTTTGTTCCAGTCCTCCTGATAGATTCATTATGTAGTTTAACATCAGGGGAGGGTTTGAATAAACCAATTTTTAAGGTTTTTATCCAGATTTTAAAATCTGACATTGATTGAACTTGAATAGCTACTGACTTTACTCCACTTGATCTCTCACTTTAAATGATCATCACATTAACGTTATCCGTAAAAATACATACAGTAGTAAACTATTATGATTCAGCATTCCTAGAAAATATTTGTTCCATTCCCCAACCAGGGGGAAAAAATGTCTTTGCAAGGCAGCATATATGTGTGTGTGTCTCTGTTTAAGAAACTAGTATCAGGATATAAGATCATATCATTAGCCTCTTACCTTCCTGTCATTTGTACACCACATTAGATACAGAAAACTGATGTTTAAATCCACTTTAGCAGTTGAAGTGAAAGGAAATCACATCCTCAAACTGGAGGAAAAGTGGTATGTAGATTGTGAAAAATCCCTCAATGATCCCATTTTGTACAGTTTCCTGTCCAGTGTTTAATCCCATCTTCAAAGGTAATTGTCAAGGTTAAAAATATATAATTTAAGGGAAGTGGAAAAGCCACTCGGTCTGTTGTCTCCCAAATGCATTAAAAATATCCCCTTTGTAAGGTATCCTGATGAAGTACCCAAATTACAAGGCGGGGAGAGCCACACTTGAAAAATACTGCACTGTATCTTCATATGATGTTTAAGACTAACGACTACCCACATTTTTTTCAGAATCATTTCAGAGGATCAGCTAAAAATGCTGTTAACTATAAGAGACTCCATCTGCCAAAGTGTATTAAAGTGACATACCATTAATGCTAGTGCAACCTAAAAAAAAAAAATCCTCCTGTAATGAAATGCTTTGTACAAACTCAGGAAAGCTGGGAAACTCACAGTTCTCTACAAAATTAGCCAGTATTTGAGACCAATGATGGTGTGATATAGAAATGGTAATTTGACTCCCTCTAATGGCTTAGTAATGGCCCCTTACTAGTTAGCCATAGATGTGTTTGCTTTTGTGAAAATGTCTTACTTAGAAATAAATGACTTTTCTCTGAAATGAGGGAAGGATTTTGAAGAAACGTGTGCTTAAAAAGAACGGAAATGTATTTTCCTTGCCCACTTCCCAACATTTCTCCCTACCACATAAAAACCTAGACATGAACACACCTTACACACAAATGCACTCATGTGCATGCACGCAGACACACACACTTTGTACTAAAGGCATGTCTATAAAACATTTTTTTTTAAGATTTTATTTATTTATTCGACAGAGATAGAGACAGCCAGCGAGAGAGGGAACACAAGCAGGGGGAGTGGGAGAGGAAGAAGCAGGCTCCTAGCGGAGGAGCCTGATGTGGGGCTCGATCCCATAATGCCGGGATCACGACCTGAGCCGAAGGCATACTCTTAACCGCTGTGCCACCGAGGCGCCCCGATATAAAACATATTTTTAAAAGTGAATTTGTCTTTTTCAAAATGGGAGCAGCAAACACAACCCAGTCCACTAACATATTTGGGGCAGTCCTCATCTCCTTCCATGGGTGTCTTTAGTTCAGAGGTATGGACTAGATGATATTGACAGGACTACAAATGAGGACCAGAATAAGATGAAAGTGCCTGCAGTACTTTACTTGCTTCTGAAACTCAGTAACAAAGCACCATCAGGCTTTCCCAAGGTCAAATTGGGAGAAAATAAAAGCTAGCATGCTCTCCTGATGATTTATAATTTGGCCAAATTCACAGCCTTTATCTGATCAAATTATGAGAGCCCTGCTTAGTTAGAGGCATCAATCATTGTGAAGTTCCTATGTGAATAATGCAATGGAGAGTATTTTCTCTTTACCACACATGAAAGTCAGAAATAAAAGGGAATCTTCTTCAGGAGCAGAGACCTCATGACCCAAGAATCTTAATGTCTCCATTTTCAAATCAGAGATGGCTCTACACATAGGATCATCATCCAGAAAACACTAGGTCCTTGAACACCTTGGACTTGCTTCCCCACTGCCCGGCTTGTCTCCATCTTTCCTCCTTCCTGCCTTGAAATTTTCTCCTTTAGAGAGGCACCTGGTCTCTATACGTTTGCTATTAAATATGCTGCCTGGGAGAATTTTCTGACCTTTGCTTTAAGTGGAGATTTGTTCATCAGGTTATCTAGCTGACGCTTGTGTCTCTGATACAGTAAAACATAGTTAAATTTCAAAGAAGAAAGAGGAGATATATGTGAAATTGTTATCATTTGACTTTCATCATTATCACTTGACTTTCTTATAGTTGTGCTCAAATATCCCTGTTATCTGGCTTTACTTTATATTTCTATACTATTTTCTGTTTTCTTTCATGTTCCATTTATTGGCCTTTTGACTCTTCCCTGTATGAGCCTCACACTTTTCCACACCTGTGACTTTGTTCATGCTTTTTCTGAAGCCCTCACAAATGTCACATCCTTGATAATGTGTCCATTGGTAGATGAGATCACTTGAGACAGCTGTACACAGTAAAGACTTTAGTTCCAAAGAGCAGTTTTGAGCTTTTGAGTGGTTCTCGAATTATAATGTGCATAAAAATCACCTGGAGTGCTTGCCAATGATGGAGATTTTGTGGCTCAGCCTCAAAGATTCTGATTCAGTAGTTCTGTGAAGACCCAGAATGTGTACTGTTGATCACCAAGTGACTCCAATGCAGGTGATTCTAGGGCCTCTTTAAGAAACACTGTTCTAAAAACATCTCTCCTCTGTTTTTAAAATTTCTGACAAAAGGTTTACCAGAAAACTTTTTTTTTTTCAAAGCATAAATGTCATGAAAATTATTATTAATTCCCAGAAATTCCATTCTAGAAACATTAGAATGCAGGCATTTTTACCCTCTGCCTTCCTAGCCGGATTGAAAGTATTTAGATGGAACACAGCTAAATATGGGTTAATGACATTGCTATTAATCACTTTTTGAGAAAATGTAGGCATCCCGAGAACATGCTGTAATTTTCATCACTTTTATACTGCCGCTGCCAGCTCTGGAGTTAAAGAGTAACAAAACAACTATTTATGAAAAGGGCAGGTTTAAGATGAAAATAATTATTTTGCAAAAGTGAGGAAACAGTATCAGAGCCTGCGAACTGTGCTCTCCCAACTGGAGAATCCTGTGTTTGTAATAAATTCCTTTTGCTCTGGATGAGTTCTGCATTTTCAATGAGGTTAACTTGGCAACATTCTAGTTGATTTTAATAAAAATAGCTGCTTTGAGGACAGGGAGCTGAGGTTGCCAAATTTACAGCTGCCTTGCACAATTACTCTTATACCACCTTCAGGGTTACTTAGAACCAGTAAGCAAATTAAGTGTATCGATTGCAATTTTGTTGGACTAACAACCCCCCCCCTTTTTTTTAAGGCATAAACTTGATTCCTTTCAGTATGTGTCTGTTCAGAGTGATCTCTTTTCTTTTCAGCCATAACACAAAGACAACATCATGGCTGGATCCACGACTTGCGAAAAAGGCTAAACCGCCAGAAGAGTGCAAAGAGAATGGTAGGTCATTGAGTTTCTGTGATGTTTCTGCGTTGCACTTTGAGCATGTTTGTGTTTCTTAAACGAGGGTCTCACCTCGAGAAGCAGTCATGTGGTTGAGACCGTTTGAAAGATGTAATATTTAATGCTCAGCTAGGAGAGAGAATTAGCACGGCTTTTTAGCAGTGCCATGTGGTTTTCCTTTCTCTCTCTGAGAAGACAGTGCCGGATATCACATTGCTGTCATCTCTGCTGGTTCTCTGTGACTCCTGGCCTGACTTTCCACCACCTTCTAAGGACTTTTTGTTTGCAATATGTCTCTCTGACGACTCTGATCTTTTCACTGGAATTGAACATGGTGTGAAGAGAAACACTATTGTGGAACTATAAATAATATTGATTTTTGTGTTTAGAGGCATGGCATTCGGCTAGTTATTAAGGAATCCGTGGTAGAAAGGTCTATACGTAGGGCTACTTTCCTTTAATCAAATACTTGAATTAAATAACCAATTGTATGAATATCCTGGGTTATCCTTAGTGTTTTCTAGTTTCCAGTGTAATAATATTAACTTGCTTAGAAATCGACTGTTTTCATTGTTTTTAAACAATTTTGAGGATTAGATGAGTGTAAGCCTTGCTTAGAAATTAGTAAATTATATAGATGAAGTCTGTTACAGATGATACTTGTAATTTTTAAAGATACTGAGTTTAATGTGAAAAGAACACTTAAAATTTAGCTAAAATGATAAATAGCATACTGTCCTTGTGACTTATTATTTGACCACAATCAAGCCTTTATCTCCTGAAGCTACTGGAGTCCTGTTCACAGGCATCTATCATTGAGGAGCTCTTAAAGGTGGAGAGAGTGATGAGGAGAGTTTCAACTTTTAAAAAAGTTTTTGAAAAGTCAACTTTTTAAAAAGTCTCTAATTCTGAAAGTCCTTTGATTTTAATAATAGTTCTGGCTTTCTCAGATAATATTTTGATAACATTATTCGTTTCTATAAGGTAACTGTTCATAAGCTAGTTATACACTGAGTTAAATTAAAACTTATAGTGTACCATTTATATGTACATATTGGAATGCATAAATATCTCTATATTAAATTTTATATTCATAACTATATCTGTATGCCTTCTGTATAATAGCATGACTGTATGTGGTTGAATCCCATAAAATTATTATGTGACCTGGACTTTTGAGCACCATTAGGTTATATATTTCATTGACACCAGTAGGACGTGTGCTGCAGATTGTAATCGGTTATAAATTAAAATGGCCTGATCTGCTATGTATGGAAGTTACAATTTACTTTTGCCACAGATGTGAAACCTTAGTATGTCCTAATTAAAATGAATTTAACGGTTTGCAGTGCTATGACATATTGAACCTCTTAGCTGTCTTATTCTTTTCATTAGAGAAAGCTATTAAAATCAAATTTTGAAATTCCGGGAGAGATGTAGGCATAAGACATTGCATAATTTTAATATTCCAGTGTTATCATTTTCCCACATCTGTGCTTGTCTGTCTTCTCAGGATGGTAGGTACCTAAAATACGATGCCAGTGTCTGCGAAGCACATGTCATTGAAAAACAAGCCCTAGAATATAGTCTTGTAGTTCAGAATGATTTCTAAGCTGTCAATTACTATTTTGTCTTCATTTTCTACAAAATAAATAACTCCTAGATTTTATTCCATATATCACTGAAATATTATACAATGGAAAATAACATCTAGTTAGTTAGAATACTATTATTCCAGATGCATGTTTTGAGTTTTTTTGCCAAGAAAATTGCTTTCAGGTAATACTGTTATTTCTGTTTTATTTTTCTTTAAAACATAGGTTAAAATTGCATGTTTAATCGTTGGGTGTTAATGGATTGCTGTTGAGTTCACCAATTAAGTCAGGCTTCTTTATACATTCTGCTCAGGCCAAACAATGTAGAGTACTTCTCTGAGTGCTGGAAGGTGTATAAAATGTGTATAAAAAATTATAGAGGCTCAAGATGATAAGATCCTTCTCCAGCAAAGATTTATCCTCCTTATGCCAGTGAGACAGAGTGGAGGCTAATTCCTTAATCCAATCTGAAATTGAGCCAGTAGGAGTTTGGGTTGAATTTTGGTAAGACCCAATTTATCTCTGGTTTGTTTCTGTTTTAGGATGTTTGCCCAGGGTATTCAACTAACCGCCCATTTGCCGGTCAGCAAGCATCTTCTGTGATGGGTCAGATCACCTATATTTTAGGCTTTGTGGGTCATCCAGTCTCTTTGTAACTCCTCAGTATGCAAAAGCAGGCAAAATCAATATATAACTAAAGGGCATGGGTGTATTTTGATAAAACTTTGTTTATGGACAGAGAATTTGAGTTTCGTATACTTTCAGAATTTAAATATCAAAATACTGCGTTTTTGTTTTTTGTTTTGCAACCATTTAAAAGTATATAAATTGTTCTTCATTTCTGGACCATACAGAAAATAGAGGCAGGCTGGATTTTGGATCTGGTCCACAGGACAAACCCAGGGCCAGTGTGTTCATGTAGGGCCTTCCTCTTGGCAGGTCTTGAATGCCAATATTTAAAAAATATTTTATCTTCTTAGTATTGCAAGACTGACAAAAATCTGTGGTGCATTTCAGGGGTTTTAGCTTAGCTTTTTGCCTCTAGACCTTGCACCTTCTTCATCTGACAAATGTCACATGAGATAATGGGTTGTGTGTTTAAGATCTCTCGAGTCTATATTTTGTCACTCCAGTCCCTCAAGACTTCTCAACTTTCTGCTGGCTTCCCTAACCTCCAGCAGTGGACTTCTTCCTAGGCCAAGTCTGGGTTCTTCCCACAGCCCACAGTCAATAAAATCAGCTGCAAATTCTTCCCTCACCTCTCCACGGTTTTCTCCTCTTTGGAAGCCTGGACCTGTGGTTTCAGCAGGGCTCTGGTCCCTTTAAGCTGTTTATTTTTTGCATTTTGTATAGATTTTTTATGTGTTCTTATAGCTTATAGGTTCTCACTTCATCCTACCTGGAAGCAAAAGTTTTATGCAGTACTTTTAAAAAACATTTTAGACCTTATTGGGTTGCATACCCTGAAGTCTTGATTATTATCATAATTAATATTTTAATCTCTCCATATGGAATGGAATTCCATATGTTGTGTATGTGTGCATACTATTATGAATGTACACAGGTACATGTGGACGTGGATGCAGATATGGGTGCATGTTGTATAGTGGGTGTTTGTAGTTCTGTTAACATTGGTACAAAAAGTTAATTCCTTGGTCAACTATAAAAAGAAGAAGCTGCGTGAAAGAATGATGGAAGGGAGGTATCAACTGATTTAAATTATTCTTGGGTTAGAGAAAAAACAAGCGAATGTTTTCTTATTGTTATCAAGAGGGATGTGGGAACATAGACGGCTCCGTACAAATACATATTAAACAACCATCTATTGACGGCGAAGCAACCATTTTGATTTCTTACCTGAAGGATAATACTGCTACTAAACATAAAAGCATACTTCCTTCTCTCACACTAGAGTTCTGAAGTCACTACATTCTGTGCATTTGTCATTGCTCTGCATTTTTAGAGTTTTAGCACCAATCTACATCACAGAAAAAAGTCTCCACCTACTACTGGATTCTAATATTAGTATTTGGGGGAGTGCCATTTAGCAAGCCAAGATAGTCTTTTACAAAATGCCACAGAAATCACAGTTAACTATTAAATGGTTTGGATGCAAGATCAGTGAACTGCTTATAAAACATCATCGTATTTGTCCTCGGCCCTCAGAGTCAATACCGTGGGGTTTCTCCTGACACATTTCCAATCACAAGCATCCCAGTAGTGACACATCCCCCAAGAATCACTGAGCTAGGGTTAACGTCAAAAGCGATTCTCAGGTCATGATCTTATGAGTCATGAGATCGAGCCCCACATCGGGCTCTATGCTCAGTGGGGAGTCTGCTTGAGATTCTCCCCGTCTGCCCCGCGGCCCCCTCGCTTGCACTCTCTCTTTCACATAAATAAATCTTTTTAGGAAATGATTCAAGCCTTGTAGGACCATTCTTTCCTTACACTTGAAATGTAATTAAACTATGACAAATAGGAGAGGTAACCGTGTGAGATTTGCAGTCGTGGAAAGCTCTCATCCAAACACAAATCTGTGGGCTCCTGAGCAGGGTGCCTAATTTCTGAGAGCCTGGCTTTCTTACCTGTAAAATGGGATGCATATCTGTTCCATGCAGATTTAGTTTCACATAAAAGAGGGACAGTGCTTGTGGCTCCACAGGCTCTCAATAATTGCTCCTTTCTTTTCCTTCCTGTGTGTTCTGAGCCAACAAATAAGCCTCAGAGAAGACAAAGGGAGGAATTCAGAATCGTTGGCCTACCTTAAGGGACTTGAATTATTCTAGAGTGTCCTGGAGAGATGGAAATGAACAAACCCATGTAGGCTAAAATTACCCGCCTACCTAATTCCAGCCTAATACTGATAGATTGGAGGTTGTCCCCCTCCATTCTGTTACAGTGACTCTAAATTCTCACAAAGTTGTAATCACAGCTGTGCGAACTAGGTGGATTCATTTCTATATTCTGTGTCTTTGAGTTATAAGGGAGTTTTCTCATGTTACTGTAAAAAAAAAAAAAATCACATAATCACTACCTGTTTACCTACATGAGAACTGCATTTCCATTGACATTTAGTTAGAGTTTTGAGCTATTTATGTTTTTTAAGAAATGGTGTCCAAAATGCACATAAAGGAAGACAGGATAAGCTATGTTTTGTAATATTTATTAAGTGAAATTTTTTATTCAAGAGGAGGTTCGCCTTTTTAAAATAATAGAAAGCACTAATTAGTTTTAGGTCATTTGTTTTTAAATTCTTTTTCAAGTTTTTAAGTTCCAGTTAGTTAACATACAGTGTAGTAGTAGTGTCAAGCTGTACAATATTGTGATTTATCACTTACATACAACACCCAGTGCTCATCACAAGTGCCCTTCTTAATCCCCATCACCCATTTAACCCGTCCCCTCCACCAGTCACCTCCCCTCCAGCAACCCTCAGTTTGTTCTTTACAGTTGTGAGTCTGTTTTCTTGTTTGTCTTTCTTTGTTTTCCCACCATGTTCATTTGTTTTGTTTCTTAAATTCCGCATATGAGTGAAATCATACAGTATTTGTCTTCTCTGACTTATTTCACTTAGCATTATACTCTCTAACTCCATCCATGTTGTTGCAAATGGCAAGATTTCATTCTTTTTTATAGCTGATACATTCTGTTTCATATTTATATATATAAATATAAAAATATACTCTGTCTGTCTCTCTCTCTCTCTCTATATATATATATATTAACACATTCACCAGTCAATGGACATTTAGGCTGTTCCTATAATTTGGCTATTGTTGATAATGCTGGTATCAACATTAGGGTGTGTCCCTTTGAATCAGTTTTTTGGTATTCTTTGGGTAAATACCTAGTAGTGCAATTGCTAGATCATAGGGTAGCTCTACTTTTAACTTTTTAGGAACCTCCGTGCTGTTTTCCGCAGTGTCTACACCAGTTTGCACTCCTACCAACAATGTAAGAGGGTTCCCCTTTCTCTGCATCCTCTCCAAATTCTCGTTTCCTGTGTTGTTAATTTTAGCCATTCTGACAGGTATGAGGTGATATCTCATTGTAGTTTTGATTTGCATCAGGGAAAATTTCCCTGATGATGAGTGATGTTGAACATCTTTTCATGTGTCTGTTAGCCATCTGTATATAGTTTTAGGTCATTCCTTAAGTGAATTTCTTAACTCCCACACAGATTAGGAAATGAATACTTTTATTTTCATAACTCCCATTCTGTTCCTAGAGTGCATAGTTTATTTCTTTTAGGAATAGGGGCTTTGGCCTGTTGTCTCATTAAATTTGTATTGATATTTAGTGATCCTAATTTCTCAAGAATAAATATGACCGAATTAATTTCACCTTTGAATATTTGTTTTCCTAATCTAATAAACCTGCTAAGATTATGTTTGTAAAGCACCTTCAAATTTTTCTACTAGGAAGAATTCAGTAAAACAGACTCTAGGGGCATCTGGGTGGCTTAATCAGTCACATGTCTGCATTCAGCTCTGGTCATGACCTTGGGGTTCTGGGATCGAGTTCCTCGTAGGGCTCCCTGCTCAGCGGGGAGCCTGCTTCTCCCTCTCCCTCTGCCCTCCCCCCCCAATGCGCTCACACACTCTCTCTGTCAAATAGATGAATAAAATCTTAAAAAAAAAAGACTCTAAAGATACTATTCAAGTACTAAAACTTTAAAATTGAACAGTCATTGATATATTGAACTCCTGTCTTTAAATATTATGAACAAACTAATTTGGATGTTATTTTGTTTCTATACTGATATTTAGAGTGTTTTATAAGAAAAAGTTGAAATTTAAAATATCTTAATAGAAACCGTTCTTATTTTGGTAACTGGTAATTATTCATATTAGTCATGATTTTTTATAGCAGTAATTTGAGGTATGCTTCATCCAATGATATAGTACCCTTTCCAGTATTTTCAGCTTAGAAGTACTATGAAATACGAACACTTTAGGAATATAAACCTTTTGTGGAGGAAATAATAAAATCAAACCCAGATAAGTCATATATGATGTATATTCCATGGCTTTGCCCCAGTACCAAACTCTGCTGTTTATGGTTGACATATGTTCTAATTGGTCCCAGTCTACTCTGATCGGTTAGAGTCCAGATCATAAAAATTGTTAAATATTTTGAATATCATTTTTGCACTAATTATTTATGTATTTCTCTCTTCTACCTGCAATCTTTATCATGGCTATAAAATAGTAGCTACGTAAGGATTTTAAAATTCTGTCCTCTTATTCTTGATTGCTTAAGTTTCTTTTATGTTTAGGAATGAGTTATGTCTTATCCTTACTGCTTAATGCATACAAGTTTTAAAATCATATTGATATCATCAAATCTGCTTATTCTGTATAGTAGCAAAATAATTTCAAAATATTTCCAAAAAGACTTCAAAATTTTTTATTTTGAAATATTTATAAATTCACAGGAACTTACAAAAGAAGGTACAGGGAGGGCCGAAACACCCCTAAACAAAGACCCCCAATGTTAGCATCTTACATAAATATAATACTACATAAAAATGAGGAAATTGACATTGGTATAATCCACAGAATTTATTTCACCAGTTATACAAGTACTGGTGTGTGTGTGTGTATTTTCATGCAATTATATCACATATGTAGTTACATGTGACGATGGCCACAATGAGGAGTCATAACTCTTCTATCCCACTAGACTGTCTCATGCTACCTCTTTATTTCCATATCCATCCCCTCTCACTGCACAATCCCTAACCCTTAACACCAACTAATCTGTTCTCCATGTCAATTTCTTTGTTATTTCAAAAATGTTCTATAAATGGATTTACACAGTATATAAACTTTTGAGATTGACTTTTTACGCTCGACTTAATTACATTGAAACCCATTCAAGTATGTGTATCAATAGTTTGCTACTTTCTATGTGCCACTGTTTGTTTAAGCATTTACCCATTGAAGGACATCAGGTTGATTCCAGCTTTTAGTTAATATGAAAAAAGCTGCCACAAACATTTGTATACAGGTTTTGCATGAACGTAGGTCTCTTATCTGGGGTAAAAGCTCAAGAATGTGATTACTAGGTTTTTGGGAAAGTACATTTTTAGTTTTAGGATAAACAGCCAAGCTATTTTCCCGAGTGTCTATATTCTTTTATTTCCCACCAGCAATGAACCAGTTTCTCTACATCCTTGCCAACATTTGGTATTAGGACTTTTTATATTTTAATCATTCTAAAATATACTGTGTGTAGTGGTATTGCATTATGGTTTTAATTTGTATTTCCCAAATGGCTAGTGATATTGAACATCTTTTTATGTGATTATTTGTCATCTGTGTATCTTGCTTGGTAGCATATCTGATAATGTCTTTTGCCCAATTTTTAATTAGATTATTTTTTAATTCAGTTTTGAGAGTTATTTATATATTCTATATATAATAAGTCCCTTTATCAGATATGTTGTTTATAAACATTGTCTCCCAGTATATAATTTTTATTTTCATCCTCTTAATAGGTCTTTTGCAAAGAAGTGTTTTGAATTTTGATGAAGTCAAATTTATCAGTTTATCCAATTTATCAGTTTTTCCTTTTGTGAAACGTGCTTTCAGTATCAAATCTAAGAACTCTTCACCCAGCCCTAGATGCCAAAGATTTTCTCATGTTTTTTTCCCTAAATTGTATACTTCAACATTTGACCTGTAAGTCTGTGATCTATTTTGAAGTAATTTTTATATAAGTTGTAAGATCTAGGTTGAGGTTTTTAAATTATTATTATCATAACCAATGGATATCTACTTACTCTAGCGCCTTTTGGTGAAAAGGCTGTCCTTCCTCCGCTAAATTGTATGTGCAACTTTGCCATAAATCATTTGGATTCCATTGATCTATGTGTCTATCTCTGTACCAGAACCATCCTGTCTAGATTACTGTAGCTATAACTTAAGCCTTAATACTGAGTAGACTGATATTCCCTACCTTATTTAAAAAAAAAACAAAAAACATATATA
>NW_024425563.1:82085915-82280065 GCF_017311325.1 Ursus maritimus
ATATATATATATATATGCCTTAATCAGGAAGATATAACAATCCTGAATTCATATGCATCTGATAACATACCTTCAAGTTATATATAAAGAAAAAAAATTACAAATCTGAAAAGAGTTTGAAAAATTCATGGATTGTATTACTTCGTGTACCTCTATATTAAACAGAAAAAAAAATAAGGAAGATTTGAATAAAAGAAATAGTAATCTTGATTCAAAAGCCACATATAGACACCACACTTAGGTGGAAAATAGAATTCTCAGGCACACAAAGTACCTTACAAACATTGAGTACACAGTAGTCTGTGTAGCAAGTCTCAACAAATTTCAAAGTTGGCATTCCTATATTACAGAAAACTTTAATTACATATCAATAAAAAGATAAATACGTCCATGCTTGGAAATATAAAAACACATTTTAACATGTATTTTTTCCCAAAGTTATTGAGATATAATTGATACATTAAATTGTATAAGCTTAAGATATACAGCATGATCATTTGATACACATACGTATTGTGAAATGACTAATGTAATACGCTTAGTTAATACATCCAACGACTCACATAATTACCTTGTGTGGGGGGCATGGGGATAAGAACATTTAAGATTTACTCTCTTTGCAAACTTCAAATATAATTTTAGTACTATTAACTATAATCACCATGCCATATATTATATCTCCAGAACGAAGAGGTTTGTACCTTTGAGCAACATCTCCCCGTTTCCTCCATTGCTTAGCCCTCCATTCTACTCTGAGTTTGCAGGAGAAGTTCTAGATTACATATATGAGATCATACGATATTTTTCTCTAACTTATGCATAATGCCCTCAGGGTACATCCATGTTGTCGCAGATGGCAGGATTTCCTTCTTACATCTGAAAAATATGCCATTGTATATGTACTTTACATTTTCTTTATCCATTGATCCATTGATGGACACATAGATTGTTTCCATTTGTTGGCTATTTTGAATAAAGCTGCAAGGAAGATGGGAGTGCAGCTACCTCGTCCAGGAGTGATTAATTTACTTCAGATATATAGCCAAAAGTAGAATTGCTGGATCATATGGTAGTTCTATTTTTAATTTTTTGAGGAGTCTCCATATGTTTTTCATAGTGGCTGTACCAATTTATATCCCTAGCAACGGTGCCCAAAGGTTCTCTTTTTTCTACATCTTTGCCAACACTTGGTATCTTGTATATTTTTGGGAGTAGCCATTCTTACAGGTATGAAATGTATATCTTTGTGGTTCAGATACATTTCCTTATAATCAGTGATGTAGAGCACCTCTTCATGTACCTGTTAGCTATTTGTATGTCATCTTTGGAAAAATGTCTATTCAAATCCTTTGACCATTTTTTTAACTGATTTTTTTTTTTCTTTTTTTTACTCTTGAGTTGTAGGAGTTCCTTATACATTTTGGATTTTAACTCCTTTTCAGATAAATGGTTTGAAATACTTTTTGCCTATTCTATAGATTGCCTTTTTAAATTTCTATTTATTGTTTCTTTTGCTATTTAGAAGCTTTTCAGTTTGGTGTAGTCCCATTTGTTTATATTTTATTTTATTGCTTGTGTTTTGGTGTCAAATCCAAGAAAATCATTGCCAAGATCAATGTTAAGAAGCTTTTTTCCTATGTTTTCCTCTAGTGATTTTTGGTTTCGGATCCTACATTTAAGTCTTTAATCCATTTCAAGTTCGTTTTTGTGAGTGGTGTGATCTAAGGGTCCTATTTCATTTTTCTGCATATGAATATCCACGTGTCTCAACATCACTTATTGAAGAAACTATACATCCCCCATAAAGGATTCCTAGCCCTCTTGTTAAATGTTGGTTGACTGTAAGTGCATGGGGTTATTTCTGGAAGCTTGATTCTGTCCCATTTGTCTATGTATCTCTTTTTATGCCAATACCACAGCATTTTGATTAACTTTGTAATATAGTTTGAAATCAGTAAATATGAGGCCTTGACTTTGTTTTTTCTCTCTGGATTGCTTTGGCTATTCAGGGTCTTTAAGATTTCATATGGATTTTAAGATTGTATTTTTATTATGTGGAAAATGCCATTGGAATTTTCATAACAATTGCATCGAGTCTATAGTTAGCTTTGGGTAGCCTGAACATTTTCACAGTACTAGCTCTTCTAATACATAAATGCAGGATACATTTCCATTTATATGTGTCTTCATCAGTTTTTTTCATCAAGTTTTATATTTTCAACATACTTTGATCTCCTTAGATTTATTCCTTAGAATGTCTTTATTTTTGATTCTGTTGTAAATGGGATTGTTTTCTTTATTTCTTTTTCAGAAAATTCATTGTTATTTCTGTATCCTGCAGTTTTATAGAATTGTTGATTACTTCTGACAATTTTTTGGTATAATCTCTAGGGTTGTCTATATATAAAATTATACTATCTGCAAACAGAGACAATTTTACTTCTTTTCTGATTTGAATGCCTTTCATTTTTTTCCCCCTAATTTCTCTGGCTATGACGTCTACTAATATGTTAAATGAAGTAGTAAAAAATGGGCACCCTTGTCTTATTCTTGATCTTAGAGGAAAGATTTTCAACTTTTCATCATTGAGTAGCTGTGGGCTTGTCAATATTGCTTTTATTATGTTGAGGTGCATTTCTTCTATGCCCAAATTGTTGAGACTTTTTATCATGAAAGAATGTTGAATTTTTCAATTTTTTGTGCATCTATTGAGATGATGATATGATTTTTCTCTTTCATTTCATTAATATAGTCTGTCATACTTACTGATTTACATATGTTGAACCATCTTTGCATCCCAGTGGTAAATCTCACTTGGTCAGAGTGTATGATTCTTTAATGTGCTATTAAGTTCAATTTGCTAATATTTGGTTGAGAAAGTTTACATCTGTATTTATCAGGGATGTTATTAATTTTCTTTTCTTGTAATTTTCTTTGTCTGCTTTGGTATCAGGATAATGCTGGCCTCATAAAATGACTCTGGGAGCATTCCTCCCCTTCAGTTTTTTAGAAGAGTTGTGGAAGGATTGGCATTCATTTTTCTTTAAATGTTTGGTAGAATTCACCAGTGAAGCCATCTGGTCCTGGCCTTTCCTATGTTGGAAAGTCTTTTTTATGATTATAGTATTTTTATGAAAATTACAGAATTTTTTATTATTATTTGTTGAATTTTTTCTGGGGCATGTAGAGGGGAGGGACAGGAAAAAGTAAGTCCATACCATCTTTTCTGGGACCAGATGTCTAAAACTACCTTTGATACTAAATGATAACAATACTTTAAAGTTTATTTTACCATACACTCTTTCTTTTCCATCTGCGAACACTCTGTGAGGTAGGTAGAGATTTTTAACTCCCACTTTGCATCATTAACTGAAATAAAGCATTCCAAAGATTTTAAGAGCCTGTCCAATAAGTGTAAATTTAAAAATAAGGCTAAATCCAAGCCACCCAAGTTTAAGATAGATCTCAATGTTATGTCCATCAGACAACATCACAATATGTTTTAGCTGGCGACACTAAGCCTTTAAAAAATATGTTAAAGAAAACTGGTTTAAAATATTTTTACTTTACAATTTTGTATTTAAAAAAATAAAAGGGAACTTTTTCATATATCCTTAATATTTTCTCTGTGCTATCAAATTTACAAATAGACCAATCCATATAATTTTATGATTGAATAATTTGTCATTTGATTTATGTTCTTAAATTAACAGAGTGAATTTAGCTCTGTGAAAGACATTTTTAAGTAAGTATTGATTTATATTTTGTGTTTCTCAATTTAAAATTTGAATAAGCTTTTGTTGGTTTTTATGCCTTCACAGTTTCTAAAAATGTTCACTATAGTCCACATAATGTTGGAACAATTTCTTTAAGAGCTAAATGCGGGTATCTGTCAATCATACTGTGAGATACAGTGCTGTGTGTCCCTCAGTGGTTAGATCTGTTCATCAATGCAGAAAGTAAACAGAAAGGTGAAGCAGTGATCTGGATATTACAGACAAGTTCTTTCAGTAGTAGGAGAAACAGATCCAGATCATCAACCCAAAGCCAAGTGATGAACATTAACTATGGCTTGTAGTTGGAGGGAGGAGGGTTAGAGGAGCCTTAATTTTAGTTGCTGAGGTGACATGATCTGATTTCCCTCTTGGTATATGTAATTTTAAGGTTTCTTAAATACTACACATTATAAAACAGTGCTTTCCAAAGCAGATGACTATTTGAAAAGCACTTTTTTCTTTTTTTTTCTTTCTTTTCTCTCTCTCTCTCTCTCTTTTTTTTTTATTAATTAGGATGAAATATGAGCATTTACGATATAATCCAATGTACGATTGTGGCCTAACCACCAAGCATCTCAAAGTGCCTGGTATAATACATGTTCAGCGAGATGAATCGCACAGCTATAGTTAAGGGCCTATTCATGTTACTATTAAAAACTCATGTCTTCAATAAATTATATTTCCAAGAGATCAAGATTTTATGTGCTCTTTGTGGAAGCAATTTCAATTTTAAAAGTTGCCTTAGACAAAAAAAGGGTCAAACACTATTTGATGCTTTTATACCAAAACTGTGTAAGGAACCCAAATAGATTTAGAACCATTATTTCCAAGGCACCACTTCAAATCAGCAATACAAAATCAGCAGGGAATTTTATTGACTGTATTTGTTCTTGAACTTCTTACCAGTGAGTAATAAATCAGGGAGATTATATCATTGTCACTTTTTTGACCCATAAAATTAAACTCGACAATTTCATATTGGTTTCCCAATATTTGCTTTCATTTTTTTTTAAAGTCTTATCTCTCTTCTTCCACATTATCTTTTCAATTTATTCTAACATATCTTCTCTCTTTGCCTCCTACTTGTTTACTTAACCCAAATCTTTTTGTTTGAGGTTGTTTTATTCACTCCTTCGGTGCTTTGAGGCTACCAAAAAAGTGGCCTTTTCCCTTTGATTCTGGTACTCAGTTATTACATATCATAAGTCATTTTACTCTTTTTAATGTGGAACCATTACCTGCAAACAAAGCAGGTTGATCCATTTGTCCATATGACAAATATTTGTTGTATATCCATTCTGCTTGTAGAATTGAGCTATGTGCCGTGAAAAAAAATAAATGCAGCCCATTAGTCAAAAAGCAATATAATTGATAAGATAATATAGTCAGCTTTCCAAAATAATGAGGAAAGTTTAATAATGGTGTGAGGAATCATCCATCACATAAGAGGAAAATGAAGGACAACTGACCATGAACAGGAGTGTTCAAAGAAGGCTTGTTTTGAAACACATGGAATTTGAGCAGGATTTGATTTGATTTGATTTATTTTTTTGTTACAAGATTTTATTTTTAAGTAATCTCTACACCCAACATTGGACTCGAACTGATCTCAAGAGTCACCTGTTCTACTGACTGAGCCAGCTAGGTGCCCCAAGAATTTTAAAGATGATTTGGATTTGCAGTCATCCTCAAATGTTCAGCTTCTGCTGAATTATTTCATTGGGTGACCTTCTCTTTCCCGTCTACTCCTTCTCCCTGGGTGTGGCTCCCTTTCTTATCTATATGCTGATGACTCAGTTTTTCCTTTCAACCCTGATTAATTCTGCCTGATATTATTGATATGCAGAAGTGCTATATCCATTTCTCTTTACTCCATTAGATTTTGTTCCTATTACGTTATTATTGCTGTCATAATTTTCAGTAGCTCAGTCTTCCCCTCCTATTCCAACCAGCTTTGTATTTGCTATGCTATCTTTTCTTTCAAATCCTTCTTTGAAAGACATAAAACTTGTCCTTTCCATTACTGTTTTTGTTACATGTGTTCTTTCGATCTTTAGTCCATATTTTCGTGTATGAAATCCTTTATGCAAGAAAATATTTCTTATATTTTTTGAAATGCATTCTCTTAAAATTGCCTCTTTCCAAATGGATATCTCCTTTTACTATTCACAATAATGTACCATCCAGCTATTCTTTTATTCCTTGCTTTTCATATTCAACGTAAATTCAGGGTTTGTGTCTTTATATTCAAGATTCTGTATGAGTGCCGTCTCACTCCATTTGGTTTCTTTTTCTTGGGAAACCACCAGCTGTTGTTACTGTTTTCTCTATTCCATTCTGATTACTAGTGCTTTATATTTTAAAAATTCAGATTTAAGCATTCTTGGACCTCCTTAAGACTACAGTTCAAAAAGTCCAAGTACCAACTTGGTATATTGACAGCATGTGAATTTGACCTCCAGATATTGAGGGAACACCTGATAAAATGATGACCCAAGGAAGGGATAGATGAACATAGAATTTGAAGTACCAGGAGCGTTTTGGACTTCATAGTATATTTTATTTTACAACAAGAACAAAAAATTCAGCTTCCAAAAGTTTAAGTGAGTTTTAAACAAGAACACCAAGTCTTCTCCCTTGAATTGACCTCCCTATGTCTGTGTGAACACATGTTAAGTTTAATAAAATTTACATATACTATATTTTCTGGAAAAAATGATTACATGAAGAAAACACTTGTTTTTTTAAACCCTTTAAGTAGAGAAATTGCCGTTAGCTTCTATGGATGGAAGATTGTGTATCTCCATTATTATGGATTGACATTTCCTCATCTTATTTGTCTACTTGCCATTCAGATTCCACCAAAAATATTATTTTGTACAAAACTCTGGCCTTGTGGAAATGGAAGCATGGTTGAGGCTTACTCAGAACTTACACATCTCACTCTATTTTGCATGTATGCTGCCTCTTTGTCCAACAATTGGGGCTTGGCAATCCTCAATAACTATTTATATTTAATTTCATTAGAATCCTAGTGCTTGAAGATATGTGGATGAGCTCTTTTTCCAGCATGATTTTAAAATTACCCTTTGAGTGCAACTCAACTTTGTAAGTTTTCTTGAGCGTGTAGCTGAATTACAATCCCATTTCCCAAACATGTACTACATACAAATTTTTTTGATCATCTTCACACAACTCTTAACTTACAACTCACCGTATGCCTGATACCATAAAAGCAATGGGTGCCTTTACAAAATTTGTCAGGAGAAAACCCAATTTGCAGGTAAATAAATAGATACATGTCATAGTTTAATCTTTTCCTCAAATAGGATAGCATTCCTATGGGTTTATTCTCACGGTAATACAAGTGTATGGGATAGTATGTAAGAAAACCTTTGTAGACTGTAAAGCACTAAAGCCCACAGGTTGATGTTGCTGTTGTAGTACCATGTGGTCCACCATCTGAGCTGCTCTCATCACCAGGGAACAGTCTCCAGCATTTGTGAGATGGTGATGGAAAACCAACGCACTGACTTTGAGCAGATTGCAGCTCTTTCATGGCTACTTTGCTTTTCAGGTGTATCTGATCAAAGACCTCGTTTAACATCTGTCCTCACTCCTTTCTTCCCTCTCTTCTCTCCTCCTACTTCTGGGCTCTTTCATTTAATGGCTTTGACTTAGAGCTTTCTACTTGTGAGTTCATTTGGAGTGAAGAAGGTTGAAGAGGTACTGTTTAGATCCCCCAAAAGGAAACCATTGCATCCATGCATGATTGCATAAGAAATAAATACAGTGTGTGTGTCTGTGTGCCTGTGTCTGCATGTGTTTTATATCATTGGGCGCAGTGAAATATTTGGCATAGTAAATGCATCCGGGTTACCTAGGGAGGACTTCTTTTACAAAATGGACTTTTGTGCTAAGTTTTTATTTTTTTTTAAAGATTTGATTTATTTATTTGAGAAAGCAGAGAGCAAACAGGAGGAGACACAGAGGGCAAAGCAGACTCCCTGCTGAGCAGGGCCCGATGTGGGTCTCAATCCCAGTACCCTGGGATCATGACCTGAGCTGAAGGCAGATGCTTAACCGACTGAGTCACCCAGGTGCCCCTTAAGATTTTAATTTTTAAATAATCTCTACCTCCAGTCTGGGGCCTGAACCCACAGCCGTTAGATCAAGAGTCACATGCTCTATCGACTGAGTCAGACAGGCGCCCCTGTGCTAAGTTTTCAAAAAGACTGAAGAAGTATGCCAAGACAGAGGAAAAACAAAACAAACATGTTATAAATGTGGATTGACTTGAGGATGACTTCGGGTGGGAAAGAACAATTAGGTTTTCCTGACTCAAGCTGGGATTGGAAGCAAGTATAGTCATTTGTAAGTATAAAAGTAGATGAACATATCAGGCTCCTCCGCTAGGAGCCTGCTTCTTCCTCTCCCACTCCCCCTGCTTGTGTTCCCTCTCTCGCTGGCTGTCTCTCTCTCTCTCTGTCAAATAAATAAATAAAATCTTAAAAAAAAAAAGTAGATGAACATAGTGAGGTAAAAGGCAGAAATGTTACAAAGTGATCTACCTCAGCTGCTTTTGTGTGTACTTATTGCTTACAAAACATATTTATTTTCTAAAGCATTTATGCAGATGTCAGTCTTTATCCTAACCAGCACTCCATGAAATATTAAAAATTAATATTCACATTAAGACACCAAGGCCTAGAGAGGACAATGATTTGCCCAAACCAGTTGCTCATTGACCTACAATTAGAATCCTTCCCTCGTGATTCTTCAGTTAGTGACCGTTCCCCATATTATATTGCCACTAGGCATGGGGCAAAGCCCAGGGATGAACAGTGATCAAAAGTCCCTGGGATTTATAGCGCTCACTCCTTCTCTTAGAAGATGCCAAGCATTATTACCCTTGTCACTGTCTATCATAAACAGAAACCGAGAACAAGAACAACAGCATATGTTTAGGATGATGCTACTTAGCATTCTCGCACAACTTGGGAATATTCATGTTTAGAAGAATCCTTGAGTACTCTTCCAGCATTCCATTGGGTTTATAATGTCCCATTAAGTGGAACGGTTTTACAGCTAACATTTACTAGTATTATTCAGAGCACATGGTACCTGCCATTCTTAGAAATGCAATATTTCCTCAAGAGTGGTAAAAGCTGCCTTAAACTTTTTAAACCCATAGCTTGCTTCGAGGGAAGTATGCAGTCCTTCGAAGAAAAGTTTTCTTTTTATTAAAAAAAAAGATGTTTATTGACCCCTTTACTGCCACGAGGCAGATAGATCTAGTAAATATTATTGGTTGCTCCTTGCTTCCGTCATCATTATTGTCTATATTAGCCTTGTCTCAAAAGTTGTTGCCTTTTATTCAAAGGATGTCTTAGGGCTGTGTATGGCATATCTTTATAAAATCATAGACAAATCTAGCAAATAAATAACTATTAATTTTTTAACTAAGTGTGAAGTAGCAGTTTTAAGATATTAATGGTGATTGGGGAACATGAAAGCAATTTATTATTGCAGCAGAATTGGTGATGAAACATTTGAAAGGGTGAAGAGATGATCATTTTGAACCATTTGAACCTTGCAATAATTTAATACTATCCAGATACCTCTGAGCCATGGGACTACAGAAAGGAAACATAGGATAGTCAGTAAGAATGTGGGCTCTCTCTGAAACCATACTCCTTGGGTTCAGATTGCTTGGGCAATTTACTGAATCTTGGTACCTCAGTGTCCACATTTCTATAAACAGTAATAAAAATTGATCTTTCTCATCATAGTAAAAAATTGAATGGATTAATAGATTTGAAGTGTTTAGAAAAATGCCTGGCATATTATAAAACTGTGTTAAGTATTCTAACGATAATGATGATGATGAAGCCAAATATATCATTTTAATTTTAACAGTCTCTCCTCCGCTCCAATATGGAAGAAAATAACCTGAAATGTGTGTCTCTGTGTGTGTGTGTAATTATAAAGCCCATAGAGTTGATTATAACACATTCCTATTATCTACTTCACCATTCATTTTTTGTTATTTTTAATATTAGTAGCTGCCAAGTACTGAGTAATTAGTGTGTGCTAAGTGCTACATGTCATCTCATTAAACAGCCCAGTGAGACACATAATATCACTATCCCCATTTTACAGAGAAGGAAACTTATGGTCACTTCATTCTTCTAATAGACTTAGAAAATAAGACTAAGAAAATAAAATCTAGGCAAATGTAGCTCCATTCATGTCAGCCTTTTCTTCTCCTTTCCCACTCCATTTTAATTGTTTTGGTAGTAGCACTGAATTAGCACATTAAACTCACTTTTATAAAAGAGCAACAGATGGCATCATCCTAAATGTGGTCTTCTTAATGAAATAAAGTTGATAAACATAATTCATCTTTTTTTTTTTTCGGTAATTCACTTTTGATGCAATATAATCAGTACTCTAGCTCACTTTGGGCATGAAATGATTAAAAAACAAAATAAATTTTCCATTCTTAGGCAAGTACGAGCTGTGTATTGCCTTGTGAAACAGTTTGGGACAGCCACTAAATTTACTGCTACGGAACACAGAGAACCTTAATAATTCGTTAGTGCACAAAGGATTATTTAGCAAGTGTTAGAGCCTTTACAAAGAAACACTTGGTTGTTTAATTTTGCTGAGAATTGTTTCGTTTTTCCTTTTCTTCTGGTCACACTTTAAAGACTTACCTCAGAAACATGTTAACATATATCTTATGCCTGTTTTATCTATCCTGAGCGTGACAGTAAAGCTGACTTTTTTGGTAAAACATCTTAACCCAAGGAAGTGACAACTCTGCGTCTGAATCCTACCCGTCCCTGCTTAACAGACTCATCGTGTTCAACCAGTAGATTGGGATTTTCTATTTAGAAGTTTCTTCTTGTAAACAGGAACAAATTATTCTTTCTCTGTGTCTCTCTATATTCTGTGGAAGCAGTAATTTCAGTGGCTCACTCAAATTGCTCCACAGTGCCATGTGTATTTTATAACACCTGAAAAGAGAAGATTTATATTGTTTTTTTGATCATCACATGACCAAAGTGATCTAGAGCTCTGATTATGTTGTGGCAAGTGAATTATGAAAAGAAAAGGTGAATTATGTTGACCAAATTTGTTCCATTAAGAAACAAAGCAGAGCCTTTTAAGTATCTCTGTAGTCAGTCATTCATAATCCCTACTTCTAAATGAAGGATAAACAACACATTAAAGCATATTAATGTGTTCCAACCAATTTGTCATTATTAATTCTGTCCCAATTTCCTGTTAATTTTAGTTTTTTTAAGTTAAACAGTGCTTGATTAAGCATTTTTCTATTTTTTAAATAAATGTTCAAGATGTAAATGACAAATTCTACAGTGGTTGAGTAAAAAGATAAAAAAATATATAATTGTTTGATAAAAAATATATAATCGTTTTTAAAAAGAGTAATAATCTCTTTTTAAGTTCAGTTCTCTTTGGGTCAAAAATGATTTTCCCACCTATGTTATGTCAGCACAGAGCTAGAGGCTTGGGCTAGAGAGATGAAAAAAAATGGTCCTCAAGGTGGGTTTACATCCTGATAATGAGACAAACATGTTTGGAGCTTTTTAATACAAAATGGTAGGGGCTGATTTCCACAAGAGCTTAGGGAACACAGAGGAGGAAGACGGAATGCATCAAGGGCATTTGTATTTTCTGCATCACTTTATTGGCTGTTCCCTTGGTTTAGCAGCACCATGATAGGTGATAAGTAGAAGAAACTGTGTGTCCAAAAATCACTAAGACAGAGGTTACAGGAAGGATGGAAGGGGAAGTGAAGTCAGGAATATTTTAGAGTGATCCATTATCATTAGGCAAATTAGAACACTGGGAATCCTATCCCAGAGATAAAGGCAATATAAAGCAGTTTTTTCCCAGAGAGGAGCCAAACAGCCTCGAGACTAGCACTATTATTGGAAATAGAAACTCTCTGAAAAGGTAATTGGGAGAAACAGTCAACTGTTTTTTAAAGTGACATCTTTAAATCAGGAAGGTATGAGAGCCTTTGTATATGGCATGATCAGACTTTCTTTACTTGGGCAGATTCCAATGAGAGAAAAGAAATGCTATCCCATTAGGATGGTCATAGGATAGCTTTTCAGTTAGGCAAGTATGTGTACATTTATGTAACAAGGGTTCCTCAAGTCTTCTTGACTAAAGAAACAAGATGTAAAGTGGAGGTTACTTCTTGTAGCACAAGGCCAAGGACCTTGTATCATTTATGAGACACAGTTCTACTTCTGAAGTTTGGGAAGGTGTTTGCACAGAATAAGTAATAAAAATAGTGCTATGCAATGCTTTGTTTTCCATTTGGTCTATGTCTCTGGTGGTTCACAAATATTGATTAGTAACTTTAGTCTATGTGGGTCTTAATTTAGTTTTAGAAAGTAATTTAGTTATAAAAAATTAATGGATGATGTACCTAGTTTCCAAAGAGTACACACATTTGTGTAAGACAGTAAATGTATATATATCTCGACCTGTATCTAAACTTGCCCCCCCCCCGCCAGAATGTGCAGGTCCCCAGAGAATTGAGAATTAGTGCTAATTTGTTTACTGCTCTATTGTTTATTTAACTTTGATTTATTCAAAACAGTGAATTTGTTAGGCAAGAAGTACTAGTAAATCATCCCCACCCTAAATCTGAACATGTACCTGAAATTCTTCTCCTGTAGCTTTTGACCATTATCCTGCCCACCTATGCGTGATTTTGCTATTATTAACCTTCTGACTTGGCTTCACTGTGTCACCTCTGCCTGACTCCTACCTCAATCAGATTTACTAGCCGCAAGCAGCAGCACTCTCTCCATCAAGTCTGTCACAGAGAGGAATAGCCAAGCTGTCAAAGGCATCCTTTGCTTTAACCTCCCAGTTATGGTCTGGCAATCAGTCGCTGTGTATTCCCATGGACCTTTTTTTTTTTTTCCTGTGAAAAACTACAGCATAATAATGAGTAACTCAACTTAGAGAAAGTTACTATTTGAGACCAATTTGAAAAGTATTTGTTTTAACTCTAATGTCAGCGTGATATAGTTGAAATGATTTTTTTGGTGGTTTGAAACACATATTGTGTGTTTCACATAATTTTGTAAAATGCAGATACTGATACAAAAGCAAAATGGGAAGAGTGGCCAGCAGACTTCATATACATATGTAATATACATACATACGTATAATTGATACTTTGATGTGCACACATATAATAATTTGAGTACTTTTAATTTATCACAGTCCCTTCCTTTCACCCCCTAATCTCCTGCAGGCAACCCATTTCACACATTTCTATTACCTGCGTGAATCCGTAGCCACTGGAGTTTGTGTCCTCTGCAAAAGGGAAGTGATGGACACAAGATAGTATTTGTCTACTGTGTGTCAGGTTATGTAGTAGGAACCTTTCATATATTATCTTATTTAAATCTCATAACTATGAGGCAGGGATTATGATCACCATTTTACAAATAAGATAATGACTCTCTGACAATTTAATAAACTAGCCCAAAGGTACAATAAGTACAAGCTCTGGGAATCAAACCAAGATCTTTTTGGTTTTGTTTTGTACTTTTAGTGTAATTGTTTGAATAGGTAATATAGTAGATGGCCCAAAGTGGGGAAAGCAGTGAAAAGTTTTCCCCCTACTTCTGTCCCTTTGCTACCAGTTCCCTTCCCCGGAAATAACCAGGTTTGTTGGTGTCTTATACATTCTTCTAGATATATGTTTCTTTCATAAACAAGCAAAATAAAAATATTTATGTAGAGCTTTCTTGGTTTTTATTTTGTTTTTAAATAAAACAATGGGTTTTTAATGTGTAGGTATATCAAATCATGACATTGTGCACCTTAAATAAGTATAATTTTTGTTAGTTATACCTCAGTAAAACTGGAAAAAGTGTTTTATATGCAAATAAATGAAAAATAAAACATAGCATTTTAAATTGAAGTGCTCATTGTAAGATTATAGCATACTTTATGTGCTCATTTAAGGTGTGTCTGGGTTCTGTTGTTTAAATTTTTACTGTAATGAATAATCTAGCATATAAGTCATTTCATACATATATGAGAATTTAGTTTATTTTTTTAAATGCTAATCCTGTTATCTCAATATTATCTATTAAGACATCCTTCCCTTCCCTTCTAACATGAGATGCTGCCTGTAATCTTCTACTCAACTGCATTTTGCGTTTGCAAATCCAGCTCTTTGTGACTTTATGTTTTATGCCGTGTGCCTCCTTGCCAATAACAATAACCTATAAATACATTTTGGCGCTTTCTAGGTATCTGTTAATTTCAGTTCTAACTTCCATTTTTCAGGTCCCACCAGTTTAACTCCTAGTACTACAGATGATATTTTGTTTTAATTAAACTCTCTTTTGCTTGGCAAGATGTCTGAAGCATATCAATTAGCCAATTAGTTCTGATCAGTGAAGTGTCTCTCTTTGGCTCTGTTTCCACCAAGACACAGCCATGCTCACAAAGGACTATCTCTTAGGATTAGAGGCTGAGGCATAGCTGTGTGTCCTAAGGGGCCAGTTCTTTAGGGGTTATTGTGAGGATTAAGTGAATTAATGTAAAATTCAAGAATGTCAGCCAGATAGGAGAAAGCATTCCAAACACTTAACAGAAAAGTAGCACATAGCAGTGGTAATGTCTACAGACCCTGGAGCCAGGAGTCTGGGTTTGTCGCTATCTCATCGCTATCACTTATCCATCGTGGGCCTTTGGCAGATTTCTTAACTTCTTTGTGTCTCAATTTCTCCATCTGTAAAATGGGAATAATTATAGAGCCTACCTCCAGTGATGCCACTTGCTTATGCTGACCCTTTGTGTGGACTTGGGAAAAGACAGTTGCCTATTAATTTTGTAACCTAAAGCCATCTTTATGTGAAGAAATAGGAGCCCCTTCATTCCCATGGCAGGGCAAGGACAAGATGCCCTGAGTGAGGGTAGGATTTTAGCCCCAATCCCCATTCTCCGCCATGTGCCTTTATGCAATCCAGTAGTACAACCCTACACCGTGATCATATCTACACTGTAGGATCATCGGGTATAATAAATGACTTAGTACTTACAAAACACTTAGAATGATGCTCAGCACATAGTATGCTCTCAGAAAGTACTAGCTGTTCTCCCACCTAGTCCTTCTCACAGTTTATTTCCTAGCCTGGGTTTCCCTAGTACTACCAATTATAGCAGCTTCATACTTTAAAACCCAAAAGACAAGTAGAGAGCTTTTTTAAATACCTCTTTTTTATAGTCACCACCTATTTTATTTTTATTTTTTTTAAGATTTTATTTCTTTATTTGAGAGAGAGAGAGCATAAGCAGGCCGGGGTGGGGGGCAGGAGGGGCAGAGGAAGAAGGAGAAGCAGACTCCCTGTTGAGCTGAGAGCCCAGTGACATGGGGCTTGATCCCAGGACCCCATGATCATGACCTGAGCTGAACACAACCAACTGAGCCATCCAGGAGCCCCAGTCACCATCTATTTTAATTATTTGTAAGACTATTTATATCTGATGTAGTCCAAATAATTAAATTAGGCGTTCGTGTGCAGATGCACACACCCCCACACGCAAGTTTTTCTTTGGGGGAGGAAATTTGAATTGGCCTAATCACTGATCTTAAAACATATGCTGAATTCCCAGTTTGTGTTCACACCTGGGCCTGAGTGAAGCACTTGCAAAGCAAAGTTGAACGGGACACAGAATCAGATTCTTTTTCAAGAGAAATAAAATTGGTGATTACGGTTCAGTGCGATGCATGTTAGGCTCTGAGTGGAAAGGGAGCACAGAGTAGGGGCTGATTCGTCAGCACATCAGGCAAGATTTCTGTAAGATATGATGCTGGAGTCGTTCAAAAAAGTAAAGAAAAGAAATCAGAAAAAGGGAAATTCAGGCCAGGAAAAGGCATAGAGATACAGCCAATTCCATTTTACTGGGCCAGAGGCTTTGGTGGTTTTGAGAGGAGTTTTTTATTGGTTTCTTTTTTATTGGAGTATAGTGAACACACAATGTTCTATTTGTTTCAAGTGTACAACATAATGATTCACCTTCTCTATACATTCTGCTGTGCTCACCCCAAGTGTAGCTGCCATCTGTCACTATTCATGCCATTACAGTATCCCTGACTCTATTCCTATGCTGTGCTTTTTACTCCGTTCACTTATTCGTTCCATGACTGGAAGCCTAGATCTCCCAGTCCCCTTCACCCAACTAGCCCATCCCCCACCCCTTCCCCTCTGGCAACCATCCGTTTGTTTTCTGTATTTATAGGTCCGATTCTGCTCTGGTTTATTTGAGTTGTAGGGAGGAAGTTAAGGGAGAGTGGTGGAAGCCACGTTTGACTGAGGTTCGAAAGAAGCCAGGGTAAATACTTAGAAGTTGATCCTGTAAGTGAGAGAGAGCCATTTAAATAATGTGTGCTGAGAGTTTATCTATCTAAAACTGTATTTTCAGGTATAATTTTATGGCTGAGTTGCACAGACTAAGTTGGAGCAGGGAAATGATGGCAATGGGCCACTCAAGATACCAGGAGCCTGAAGTGAGAGAGATTATGAAGGAGGAAGTGGTGTGGTTTGAAGATTTGACTGGATGATAACGGGGCTGGCTGGCATTTTATCTGTGCAAGTTAATCAGAGAAATCATAACCAAGGGACAACATACATTTTTCTTTCATTTTATGCCTTGCATTGAGGGCCCTTTTCATAAGGAGTTCTTTAATTCCCTTTTAGAAAGCAAACTATATTTCTCAGGCTCTGGTGGTCTAGAAGTAAACTCAGATTTTCTAGATTTAGGCAAAATAACTTAAAGGAATTTTTTCCTATGGTAGTCTACATCTTTTCATAATTATCTCCTTATCTGTGCCATATGCCAGATACCTATAAATGTTAGACACAGCCACTTCTCCAGAGAACAGCCTCAGGATTTCTCATAATGAAATGCATCTGTTAACGGCTTGATAAACCATATTGTGCAAGGGTGGACCTCATGCCCTATAGTTCAGGAACATGGCACAAGCCCCCCATCTACACATAGAGTCTATATGTGCCTATCGCCATCTTGTAAAACAAGTGTCTACAAATTAAGATTTATGTGCTAGTAAACCTGTTCCAGTTTATGATGACTTTCAATGACCTACCTACGACACCTGCTCTTGTCAGTACAAATTGGGTTAGTTCACTCGTGCCATATGTGTATGCATTTGAAGCCTAGACTCACTGAATTTTATTGGATTAACACCGAGGATGCTGAAAACACATTTCTTTACTTGATAAATCTCTTCTGTTTTTCCCCAGGTTAACTATCATCCTTTTACATATTTTTTACTAGGCAACTTTTCCAGTTAGTATTCTGAAATAATAATATGAGGAAAACGGACTATAAAAGCAAAGTTACAATATGCACTGTGAAAGTATTATAGAATTTATAGAATTATTCCCAAGGGTTGATAGTAATGGGATTAAAACTCAGAAGATGCTTATACTTGCCTCTAGCTCATCATCAACTATTTCTTAACACTGTGAAGGATGGCATGGTCGTTTGGAAAGTTCAAGTACCACCCAGAACGACTGACTGTACCTGATTGAGAAAGCGATTTCTTTGATGTATCACTGGTAGAGAAATCAAATTCTTACCATTTCATTTTGTGAAAAATATATTTGATGCAGGTTGGGAAAATAAGCTTTACTTTCTATGTGGGCCATTAACATATGCAAAATAATTTTTTTCCCCCTACAATCTGGCCTGCAGACTAATAGTGGCTATTACTTCATTTTCTCTCTTCTCTCAAAAATGAAATTTTAAGAACACTTTTGAATTTTGTTTCTTGAACCTGGAGAATTCCACCCCTCAATTTGTGGGGCCAGGATAAGAAGCTCAGGAAGGACACTGAGTAATGGCTGAAGGCATAGGAAGAACAAAAGCCAGAGAGGCAGAGGGCTTCCCAAAGTAAGAACTCATCAGTCATGGTAAATGCTGCAGGGAAGTCAGGTAAGAAATGAATGATAAACTGTTAACTGGATTTTTCAACAAAGGTGTTATTAGTAAATTTGGCAGGAGTGAATTCTTGGAGTTTCTGGAGTTAGAGATTAAATCGAAGTGGGTTGAAATGTGAGTAGGAAGAGTATCAAGACGTGTTAGTATGTCATGGCAAACCAAAGCATTTCTGCCATACCCTTGTTAAAAGCAACTTTAAGGGATAATGTAGTGACGATGGCGATGATGATATTTAGCATTTCTTGAGCAACTGTCATTACATCAGACACTACAGCAAGCACTTTGCATATTATCTCTTAGAACCTTCAAAATTCTCATTTTACATATAAATGAGACATTAATAGGTTAGTTCACTCTCGTTTCATCTGCTTTCCCCCCTTGCTGCCTGCCTTTCTTCCTTCCCTCCTTTCTTCCTCCTTACCTTCTTTCTGTCCTATTATCTCCAGCAAACATTTATTTAACTCTTTTTAGATTCTAGGTATTTTGCTATATGCAAGAAATACAACAGTGACTAACACACTGTTAGCATGCATAGTAGACATGAGAAGTAATGGCAATCTATTATTTGCTTCCTGAACAAAAAGCCTTTCGTGTTTACTTTCAATTTCTCTAACCCATCATTTTCTCCATATCAAACCACCTCCATTTGCCAGGGGGAGTTGTGCAGAATGCTATTCTTACTTCTTTGCTCTCCCTCTAACACGCCAGGATTTTGCATAGTAGCATCCACTCCCACATGTTTAATTTTCTATGATGGTCATACAGTTAGCATATATTTATACTTCTCCTCAAAGTCACTGTGTTTAATGTACAGGGCCTTGGGGTGTCTCTGATTAGAACACGTCCAGTGGCGCCTGGGTGACTCAGGCGGTTAAGCATATGACTTTGGCTCAGGTCATGATCTCGGAGTCCTGGGATTGAGCGGCACCACCTAGCCTGGCTCCCCACTCATCAGGGAGCCTGCTTGTCCCTCTCCCTCTGCCCTTCCTCCCACTCATGCTCAACACTCTTCTCTCTTTCTCTCGCTTGCTCGCTCGCTCAGATAAATAAATAAATAAAATCTTAAAAAAAAACCACATCCAGATGAAAGCGGTGAAGACAAAGGTTTTTGCAGCTGTCTCCCTCTGGACTGGTTCCTCTAACATTCCAACCTAGGAACTTCAGAGACTTCTTTAAATATGACTACCTTTAATTTGTGAAATCTGTTCATAAGTCTCCTTACTTTCTTCTATGTATTTCTCCCATATTTATCTTTTCTATGACAAGCAACCTTCACCAGACATCATAATGTTGCAAATGCCTCATTGCTGTCCGTCCTGCTTCCCATATGCAGCCTTCCCATCCATCCTTGCGATGGCTACCAGCCACCCTGCTCTGTACATGACTTTGGACTCAGCCCCTCCCTCTCAAAGCAGACCACAGGCGAAGGCCCTCTGGGTAAATTACACTAAGACTGATCCCTTTTCCTTCAAAGGTCCAAAGTGAGGCCCAGATAACTGTTTTGTAAGCTGTTATTTAACTCTAGCCATATTTCCCTGAGTATTCTACACCCCATTGACTACATACATCTTTGATTTTAAATAGAAACCTTAGAAAATTATAACTAAGCACCACTATTTGGGTGTTGAATGATGGCAGAATATGCTTGTGTTACCTTTGAAATTCTGTCATCAGCACACCAAAGACTGCATTTTCAGGAACTACACAGGCAGGAGACTTTTTGCCCCCTCCTCCCTGCATGCTGTGATTTTGAATACAGCCATCCTGCGGCAGCTTTGCAGTTCTAGGCAAATAATCAAGGAAGGCTTCAAATTCGCCTGTTTTGGAAAATATTCATCTTTCATCTAATAAACAAATTGGCAAAGGTTTTTAATTGCATTTTGGGAAAATATTTCTGCTTAAATTGTGTCCATTGATTTGCTCCCACCCAGTCAGGTATTGAAATCAGAGGCATTTTCTTCAGATTTAATAGAATATACAGTGATTTTTAATATATCTATTACAGTTCTCCTACATATGGCAATAAATTTTCAATATTAAAATGCCTTGAGGGGTTTTTTATCATAATTTCTGATATTATATTTTAAAGTCCTGTTCCCAGGGTTCCTAAGATCAAGAGAACTTGAAGTTTATCTCAGAATAATGATATATTTTCCATTGTCTCTATTTTTAATGCCTTGATCCTGCTATTTGATTTCAACACTCTCTTCATCTTTTGCCACTTTCATTCTTGGTTTCTGTGACTTAACTTTTTTCATACTGGTTTCTGTCTGATAAGCATAGTCTTCTTCCTAGATTTATAGGAAAGAATGAGCAGAGGTTACAGAGAGAAATTTGTGAGTGAGAAAAGATGATGAATCTATGTAAATCATTCTGACAAAGCCCAACAATATATGGTTCATTCAAGTATCTCTTTTTTCAAAAATTGAGTTTTAAACAAAGCTATACTGTGAATACTCTCCACCCACACTGTACTATCAAGTCACCTATTTGACTTAAACCAAATAAGTTCACACAAGCAAAAGTCTCTCAAGCAAAATAATTAGACTATTCTGTGAACTTGTGCCAGAGGGATTTCTTTCTTCAAGAAATTGGATGCTTGGGTATCAGGTTCAAACCTCGCCTCACATTATAATCATTTAGTTTTACATTATAATTTAAATTTTTGTTTCCTTTTTATAGTATTTTGTTCCAGTGAGATTTTGAAAAGCTCTGAATCCAAAATTAGGAAGAATCTTCATTTTAGACTGTACCAATAGCATAAAATTATTGTACTCTAAACCAGTTAATTCAGAAATTAAAGATATACAAACACAAAATATGAAAATGTAAAAAAAAAAAAGCAAAAAAGCTGAATAAATCTAATTTTTTCATAAAAGAGGGATAGATTACCCAACATAGAAAAAGTGTCTTGACATCTAATTCTTCTTCTTCTTCTTTTTTTTTTTTTTTGTATTTTTAATGACTCCTCACTCACTTATACTATTCACCCAAATGTAAACAACAGGGAAACAAATCCCCTCTTAGGATGGCATTTATTCACAAAGCCATTTGAAGAGTTAAAAATATTTCTTTATTGACATAGCACAACTAATATGCCACCTCCTAGCAAAGAGTAAATGCTCAAATATGTGTTGAATGTAAGAATGGTAAGTAGTTAAATGGGCAGACATGTGACATGAAAGATCGGTGGACAAAAAAGTAGGTGAAAAGATGGTAGAAGAGATAGAAAAATTGGGGGATAGCAAGAGGAAAGGTGGACAGAAAGGTTAGAACGAAGCAAGAAAGACAAAGAAGCAGAATGGTAGGTTGCCATGTGTGCGTGCACACCATCCGTGTCATGTGTTGGCAATTTAAATGATGATATTTGGGACAAGAGTATATCATTAACAACATAAAAATCTCTTCAAATTGAATTTTCAAACTAACCATCCGTTTGAAGTAACAGACTTTGTGAACCACTATTGTTTTCATCTGGTTGTAATATGCATTTTAGTATAGAATTCTTTTTTTAATTAAAATATTTATTCCACCTCTTTTTATAATAGTAAAAGACAAGAAAGGACCAAGTATCTTAGAACTGGGTGTGCTGTAAGTTTGGTATATCCACACAATGGAATAATCTGCAGCCATTAAAATGAAGTTGTATATAGGTCTGGAAGGATCCACCAAAATGTTAACAGTGGTCATTTCTTGATGGTGACTTTCCAAGCAATTTTAATTTTTTTATGTATTCTGAAATATTTTATTGACCATGTTATTTATGTAATGAAATAATTTTAAATTGATTTATAGATACTTAAGGTAGAGAGAGGCAAATCAGAGAAGGATTTTTGCAAAGAAATTTTAAAGGGCTAGTGAGTATGTGGCTTCTGTGTTTTTGATCACAAAAAAGACACCTGGCATAGAAACAGCTCAGAGCTGACGCAGCCAATTCAACTGACACTTTTGTTTTATCCTCCTCTGGGTGAATTCCTCCTCCCCAGACCTAGGTGAGTGAAGGCTGTTTATGCCTTGAGTTTGGTTAGGGGTCTTACGTAGGTCTTTCCTCCTCTGGCTTGCTTATTGTCCCATTCAGCCTTTTTGTCCTCTCTGCAGAGCAACTGCTGGGTGTATCGAGACCTCACCCTGCTCGCAGTCCAGTGCTTCAAGCTGGTGTTATTTCCAGGAGGAATTTATGCAAACATGGACTCGATTCTGTGTTTGGGATTTGCCATAATCAATTATGTTAGGACTTGGAATAGCCGAAGTGCCTGGAATCTATAGTGTTCTTCTTGGTACAATTAGGTGTCATTTTGCCAGTTGCTAAGGCTGAGAAGGAGGAGGTGGGAGGCTAAAGGCACATTTCACTCACATGCTTAATACTTAGATTCTTTCTATCGTGTGCCAGTAAACCTTTTCGCGGGCCTACCAAATCTTCAACAACTGTAGCATTTGCTTCTGGGAGTTTCTGAGTAATTTGTTTGAAAGAATAAGTGTAATCACATGATGCCTTATCAAAATGAATGCCAGCTGTGTACAGGGGTTGGCTGTCAAATGGGTATTTTGTACAGTCGCTCTGAAAACAGAATTTAGGCAAAATTAGGTGCCCTGGAGAGCAACCTCAGAGATGACCACTGGTGAAAAATAATTCAGTGTTTGCAAAATCCGCAGAAGTCGTTATTTCTGCATTCACCAAGATGGCTGTGGCTATTCTGAACATTGATTTGGCTTAAATGTACTTCTATGTTTATCTTGTCAGCTTAAAGAAATGTAAAACATTCACCTTTTCAGAATCTAAAGGTCACTCCCAAATGCCATAGGGAATTTGAAAGCACTGAATTGTCTTAATTTTTTTTCGTATTCTTTGAAAGATTAGCTTTAACATAATTGTATACAGCGTGGCTGAAAAACATTTGAGTAAGAGAAAATATATATGTGAAAATAAAGTGTTCAATTAAGTTTTATGGGATTCATTGCACACTTAATTAAAGTAATCTTTATCTCTACTGCTCACGGTGCTCACTTAACAGGAAAATAGAGGGATATTAAATTAGTGGAATATGTCTCATATCAGTATATTTTCCAAAATGTGTAAGTCTGAACTAATTGAAAATACCTTAGCTCTTAAGAGGTTTTAAGTATTTGGCCTCTGCATTTATAATTAATTTAAAGACTACATTTTGAGAACCCTCATAGATGTGACTAAAAAGGGAGATGAGCCATAACTGTTACTACTACCCATTGCTCAGGACTATCTGCTCACCGGAGTTTATGCGAAGCGCAACTAGGTAACCACAAGAAGACAAGTATTCTGCATCTAATTGGTTTTTCCCCTCTGCACGTTATAATGCAACTCCTAATGAAATGCTTTCTACTGGTCAAGTTCAAAAATTGCCTTGCCATATAGTAGGATTTTAATTATCAACCTGGTACATATATTTATAATATGGCAGATTGGTGGAAGTAGAAAACAGTTTCTATTTTTACTTATAAATATAAAAATATTCTTAATATAATTTCATTATGTAAAAAATGCATACTTTGCATTCTCTTTTAACAAACTGGATATCTTTATCAATCAATAGTTTCTAAATTAAAGACAGTATTGCAACTTTAATTGCTCTTATATTTGAACTTTTACATTCTTTTTCCCTCTGAATACAGAAAACCAGAAAAAAGAATGAATCATTGACCAGCAGTTTCTTTTCTGCTGTTCAGAAGAACAAACAGAAAAACACAACACTGTCAAATAAACAGATTGCTGCCCAAGAGAGATATAAATATAATACAAATACGTATGTATATTCTGAACAGGAGAAGATTTACCTTTTACCTTTATTATTATTCAGTTGTTATTCATATAAGATGGAAAATGGAAAAGGAGAGATATATAGATATGTTTATATATACACTCATGCATTATATGTGCATCTATACAAACACATAAAAACACATATGGAAAGGTACATATTCTTCGGAATAAAATGGCATTCATAAAACAGTGCTTCCCATTCATTTTGACATTAATAGCAGTTAGTGCCTTTACTTTTTGATAGCCCTTCATGCCTGTTTTGTTGAAAATATTAGTACATCAAGGCACCTGGGTGGCTCAGTCAGTCAAGTGTCTGCCTTCAGCTCAGGTTATGATTCCGGGGTCCTGGGAGTGAGCCTTGCGTGGGGTTCTCTGCTCAGCAGAGAGTCTGCTTCTCCTTCTTCCTCCCCTCTGTGGCCCCTCTCTTTTTCTCTCTCAAATAAATAAATAAATCTTAAAAAAAAAAGGAAATACTAGTATGTCAGTGGTTTTAAGAACATAAGATGTTTGATTCAACTTTATTCTTTAAAAACTGTATATAAATTATAAATTTAACATTGCTGAATGTGAAAATATTTAAATTCTATTTGGCCATACTATTCAAGGCTTTAGGGATTAATGGATGTATTTGTACAAAAATCATTATTTTTCAAAGTGTGATATATCGAAAAGAATATTTAGGCTTTAGAGATACAGAAATGGGTTTGAGGGGCGCCTGGGTGGCACAGCGGTTAAGCGTCTGCCTTCGGCTCAGGGCGTGATCCCAGCGTGATGGAATCGAGCCCCACATCAGGCTCTTCTGCTATGAGCCTACTTCTTCCTCTCCCACTCCCCCTGCTTGTGTTCCCTCTCTCGCTGGCTGTCTCTATCTCTGTCGAATAAATAAATAAAATCTTAAAAAAAAAAAAAAAAAAAAAAAAAAAAAAGAAAAGAAAAAGAAATGGTTTGAATACCAGCTCTTAACACATTGGTATGAACCACATTTTTAGTGTACTTTAGCAAAGTGATTATTTTTTACCTTGAATGGTTGGTGAGGGGATTAAATGAGGTGGTATATAAAACATCCAGCATATTATCTGATACCTCTGCAGAGTCTGTACAGTGTCGGCCTTTTTCTCTCCTCTTTTATTATTATTGCTATTAAAAGAACATGAGCTATTGTGTTCTAAAGGCACCTCATTGTCCAGAAGTCTGCTAAGCATTTTCAGTGCATATATATCACATAATCCTCACCATAACCCAAAAAGTATACATTATGATTGCAATTTTGCAGGTAATGAAACAGACTTAGGTGAAATATTTTGCTCAAGGGTCAATCAGCTAGTTAATGGTGGGGTCTGGATCTGAAACTAGGAGAATCCAACTTCTTAATCTGATTCTGGAAACCAGAAAGTTTGATTCCTAAAGCATCCTCTGGGCACCATGGCAAGTGACCAAGTTTGAAGCATCTAACACAGTTTGGGAGGGAAGATTGTGTTAGATGCCATGGGAGCCAACCAGTTGCTAGTTGCTTTCAGTAACAGACTAATTTGTTAACACCTAAAGAGAGGTAGGGCTCGTGGGTTGAAAGGAGCTCTTGCAGAAGCTCCCAGACACAGTGAACTGAGAAGAAAGAGATGATGCCTATTGCTGTTCACATAAGTCCTGGGAGCTGCTCAGAAAGACAATAATCTTATAATTCTAGAAATGTAAGCTCCAAGAAAACTTTTTCATTAACTTTTAGATTCTTTCTAAATTTAGGTCTCCTGCAAATGTGTTCATGCTCATATCGGTTGATATCTGCTGTAGGAAAAGGTAAACCATCTCCTCTTTTTTAGAGCACTGCAAAAAGGTCATTCAGAAAGCAGATGGCCCGTCAGAGTGTTGTAAGCATTTGTCTGCATCATACCCTCTGCCAGACTCCCTTCCCATTTCTTCCTGTGAATTTCTCATCTTTATCTTTTTTTTAAGATTTTATTTATTTATTTGACAGAGAGAGAGACAGCCAGTGAGAGAGGGAACACAAGCAGGGAGAGTGGGAGAAGAAGAAGCAGGCTCCCAGCGGAGCAGGGAACCCAATGTGGGGCTCGATCCCAGGACTCTGGGATCACACCCTAAGCTGAAGGCAGACACTCAATGACTGAGCCACCCGGGCACCCCGAATTTCTCATCTTTAAAGCCCAGTCTGAATATACCATCTTTCTGGTATATTTACCTGGCCTGTTTACATCCCTACCTCCATCAGACTCTCTTCTCTGAAACCTCTGTAGTGTGTATACCTTTCTGTTAGTACAGTTACCACATTATACTGTAATTCCTTTTCACAAATCTTTTTGTGCTAGTGTATAGTAGATGTTCAGTAAATGTTTGCTGAATGTTGATTATACAGTGAAATCCCTGAAAAAAGAGACTAAGTCTTGGTAATCTCACTTTTAGCAATGCCCGGCACTGTGCTGGGCTCAGAATATATGCTCAGGAATTGTTTTTTAAATAAACAAATGAATGCTGATTGTGATGGGCCCTTAGAAGTACCACTGTCTCCAGTGTATTGGAGATTGAAGGCTTCTTAAACAGAATTAGAATTGGCATTTTAAATGGTTATTTAAGGAAGATGGGGAATAGAATGGCAGTGACCCGGGGCTGTGGGGGTGGGAAGGAAATGCGGAGATGTTGGTCAGGGGTACAAAGTTTCAATTATGCAAGATGAGTAAGTTCTGGAGCTCACATGTACAATAGGATGATAGTTAAGAATATTGTATATTTGAAATTTGCTAAGAGGATAGATTTTAAGTGTTATCACAAAAAAAGGTAAAAAAAATGATAACTGTGGGGTGAGGAATATGTTAATTAGCTTCATTATAATGAATATTTATATATATTTTATATATATACAAACATCAGGTTTTACACCTGAAATATATATAATTTTTAATTGCCAATTTTACCTCAATAAAGCTAGGAAAAAAATAATCTTTGAAGGAGATGAAAAATGGAACATGTCCCAGGATTAATAAAGCAGCACAGACTCATAAGAAGGCACAAAGTTCAGCATAAGCTGAGCTGACAACAACTGCCGTATCATCAGAAACAATAATAAAGTATCTCTTTTTATTATGTACAGGAAGAGACTCAGCACCACTATGGTAGGGGGTTAAATAGAGAGCAAAACTCTGTGACCCTTGGATTGTTGCATCTTTTCCTTTAAGGAGAATTGTCTTCCAAGGGGAAAGACTAGGAGAAAAGTTTATCGTGTAGAAGAAATTGAAGCTCAAGTTGTCCAAGTGAGTCTGTCAGCTCAGGTTTACAAAGATGGCCTGACAACTTCAATAATATATCTAGTGGGTCTCTTTAAAGGAGTTCAAACTTCCAGACCCAGATGCTAGAAGTAATTAATATGGAGGAAAATATGAATATATTACTACTTCCTAAAAGAACAAATGGACACATTTTATATGTGACAAGTAAGTAAACTTATTATCAAATTTTAAAGGGAAAAAAACAAGAAAAAAATTTTAAACAGATTATTTTCAAGCACTTAACAAAGAATGTGGGGATTCTTAGGAGCCAGAATGACATAACTAAAAATAAGAAATACCAAACTAACAATTATTTTTTGGTAGGACCACTAGATTATGGCAAGAGAATACTAATAATACCACTTTTATTAAATTAATAACTATGTGCCAGACAGTATGCTCAGCATAATATGTTTGGATTTTCATTAAGACGGTAACATAATCTCATAGGATATCTTTGTGTGAGATAGAGAAACAGGAATTAAATGACAGGCAGATTTAAAACTAGTTGAAAAAACTGACCTAAAGAGACTTGATAGTCTAGAGTGAAATGTTCTTTTGCTATCCACGTTGTCATATTGCATTAATGTTAGAATCAAGGTATACAGAGCAGGGAATTATAACTAATAGGATAAAATGACAGAATCAATATTTCCTAACTATTCAGTGTAAAGCCAGTAAAAAATCCGTATTTTAACAGATCAATATAAATTTCTGAATTCAGAGTTATTTAAAAAAAATTTTTTTTTTAATTAACAGACTTTGGGGAAGTTTTAAGTTTGTGGAAAAATTTACAGAATGTGCGGAGGGTTCCATATACCCATTCCACTGCCGCCCCCCAACACACAGTTTCTCCTTTTAATAACATCTTGCATTAGTGTGATACATTTGTTACAATTGATGGACTGATATTGTTACAGTATTATCAACGAAAATCCCTAGTTTATGTTAGGGCTCACTCTGTGTTGTATAGTCCTGTGGGTTTTGATAAATGCATAATGCCATGTAGCCACCATTATAGCATCATACAGATTAGTTTTACTGCCCTAAAAATCCCCTTGCTCCGCCTATGCATCCCTTCTCCCTGGCAACCACTGATCTTTTCACTGTCTCTGTAGTTTTGCCTTTTGCAGAATGTCATTATAGTTCGGAGTCCTACAGTATGCAGCCTTTTCAGGCTGGCTTCTCTCACTTAGTGGTATGTATTTACAGTTCCTTTATGTCTTTTTGTGGCTTGATGATTAATTTCTTTTATTTCTGAATAATGTTCAATTCCAGTTTTTGGCAATTTATGAATGCAGCTGCTATAAACATTCGTGCTCAGGTTTTTTGTGTGGACATAAGTTTTCCACTCATTTGGGTAAATACTTAGGAGTATGATTGCTGGATTGCATGATAATACTGTGTTCAGCTTTGTATGACACTGCCAACCTGATACTTTTCCAAAGTGTCTACACTTTTGCAGTTCTGCCAGCAATGAATGCATGGCTGTTATGGCACATCCTTACCAGCAGTTGATGTTGTCAGTATTCTGGATTCCGACCATTCTAATAGGTGTGTAGTAGCATTGAAATCATGTTTTAAAAATCAGTTTCACATGTAGAGAAAGGAGGTGACTTGCTTAAGAACGGGTTCAAATAGGGGAACCTGGGTGGCTCAGTCGGTTAAGCGTCTGACTTTGGCTCAGGTCATGATCCCAGGGTCAGGGATCAGGTCATGATCACAGGGTCCTGGGATTGAGCCCCATGTCACCCCATGTCGAGCTCTCTGCTCAGCGGGGAGCCTTCTTCTTCTCCCTCTGCCCCTCCCCCTGTGTGTGCTCGCTCTCTTGCTGTCTGTCAAGTAAATAAATAAAATCTTTAAAAAAGAAAAAAATGGTTCAAACAGAAAAAAATATATATATTCTTGGTGGATTCTGTGGATCATAAAGTCATTGAAAGAGCTTTATGCACATGATAGAAACAAGTGAATACCTTGCATGTTGTTGAGATATGTTAATTGTGCCAGTTGCCTGTTCGTGTGAAATAATAGTCCCATTATGCCCCATTGGTCAGAGCACATGCGGGGATGCGGGGTGTGGTGGACAGGTCAGTTTGGGGCACATGGTTCATTGATAGCTTGGACATGTTCATCCAGGATGTAGGTACAATGTCAGTCAAAAACTGGTGAAAGAGAAGAGCAGGAGGAGGAGAAATACCAAACCCTATTAAAATATTTGAACAAATGTCATGCTAAAGGAATTGTATTTTTGTGAGTTTCCAGATTCAAAAAAAAAAAAAAGCCTCCCTATTCTCAAATACAAAATGGGGATAATTTTACTAGTCCCCAGAGAGTTTTTGGTAGGTTATATGAGACAATGTCTGTGAAGGGCTTGGCATATTGCCTGACACATGATAAGTGTTCATCGTTGCACTGGATACTCAATGCAGATCCAGAGGTCGGGAGAGAGATCTTGGCTGGGAAGCATGTGAGTGACGTTTGAAGTGAAGTAGTATTTGGGCCAGTTGACTAGCTGAGCAGGGACGCATTTAGAGCAAAAGAGAAGAGGACCAAGACAGTGTCTGAAAAAGACAGGAGGAGGAGTAACTAGCCAAGGCCATTATTGCAATAAAGAAATGAACAGATACAGAGCTTTTGTGGTTTTTGGCTTCAGGTGTGTGTCTGAAGTCAAGAGCCCAGGGAAACAGTGATTTCTTTATACAGATTGGCTTGAAATGCTTTCTCTCCTTCTATTGCTGAAGAAAGAGTCCCCCTTAAAACAGTCGATCATTAATAATATTGTGTGGCATCCATGGAGTCTTTTCTTTCGGTTTCTCCATCTGTGTATTTGCATTGCTCCTGGCATTCTAGTACCTGGGTGCTTATTGGCTGCACTTGTAAGAAAAGGTTTGCATGTGTTCATTATGCAAAGGAGATAAGGCAGATTTAGGTCTAGATGTGACAGTCAGGAGAACTGTGACATTGTAAGATCATCCGTTCAAAACTAAAGTAAAACCTTAGTATCAAGAACGGAAGAAAGAGGTTATAAACCAGCTTACGGTAAACATGACATTTTTATATTACAAGTAAAAAGAATTTTTAAAAATTATTCCTTTAGCTTTTACATTAAAAACAAAGATGATTTTTTAAAAAGAAACCCAACCAGATATTGATATGCAGCGGATTGAAAGGACCTTATTTTCAAAAATTTAAAGATATGCTAATAAACAATAACAAACTTTTACCTTTGAATATTCACATTGGATTTATATTATTTGGGGGTCAATCTTCGGTCATTTTAGTATTGATTTAAAAGTCATTTTCAAATTACTGACACGTTTATACCGTTTTTTTGGTACTTGGTACTCTGCACATGTGTTTAACTACATTTTTCTCCACGTTTCTTAAAGGGATGGTTGTTTTCCTTGTTCTACATACAGTTAAAGTCTTAGAATAGATCTTCCTCATCAAAGTTAATCAGACAACTATTTATTTGGTTGTTTTCCCAGAAAAAAAATACATTTTTATAGTTTGGCACTGTGGGTTTCATACTTCCACTATTTATTTTGAGGAATGTTCAAAATCATTAGCACGCAGGTAGTACACTGTTTTAATCCCCGAGATAAACAGCAACAACAACAACAAAAAAAAAACACATAAGCATAATTGTAATACTATTAATGATACCCTATATTCATATGTATTCCAAAGTGTTCAGAGCTCTAAAGTTGTGTGTGACTCTTACCATCCAAATCATGGCTATTATCACCAAAATCAGAGAGACAGTGGCACTTCCTGGTGGCCGATATGGACATTGGAATCAGATAGAACCGGATTTACAACCTGATTCTCCACTTCGTTTGTGAGCTTGAACGTTACTTACCCTTCTAGGTCTCAGTTTCCTCTCATAGGGTTGCTGTTAAGGGGTAAACAAGATAGTGCACGTTCCACACTCAGCACAGTGTCTGGCACAGATCAGTACTAAGCAGTGTTAGTTTTCATGATCATCCCAAAGATATTGTTACCTCAATAACCCTGAAGATTCAGCCAGATCTTGCACCTTAGAAATGAAGCAAAACTCTTACATTAAGATCCTATGATAGATGTGAGTCTTCATTAATTATGCAAAGTATATATTTTTAATTTTTTGAAGTAATCTCTGTGTTCAAAATGGTACTCAAACTCATGACCCCGAGATCAAGAGTTGCATGCTCTACTGACTGAGCTAGCCAGGCTCTCCCAAAATATTTTTGAATGCCCTATATTTCCCAACCACATATCCTAAGGATACCTCCATTAGTCTAATAACAGTGTTCCCCAGCAAAAGGCCAAATAATGCGGGGAAATTCTGCAGCACATCCCCCTCTTGATGATTCACAATGTGCATTGGTGTCTCAGAAGCCCAGATCAGGAAAGATACTTGACCATCAACATCGCCAAAAGTACCCCACTAGTACAGTACATATTCTATGCCAGATAGTTCTGAGCTTTTTACATAGAAATTTGTGTAATACTCATGACAGGCCTATGAGGCATCATCCCCATTTTACAGATTAGGAAACAAGTAGATTGTAGCATACCCAAGATCCCTCAAGTACTTAAGAGGCAAACTCAGGATTAGAATCCATACATTTAGGATAGGAGCTGTTTTCTTAACACTCCACATATTACCTCTGTCATCCTCACAGGACCATTTGGGATTAAGAAATTCCATGGTCAAGGCCCACCTTTGGAAACTGTAAACTCCTTTGGAGACTGACACTGCATTCTTTTAATATACACGATAAATGTTTAAGTCAGTTCTAAAACAATTCCCTTTTTATTTTTCCTTTGCATTCTAAACATTTAAAGAATCACTTCATTCTGATGCCGTATTAGAAATGTATGTTCTTTAGGCACGTAAACTCCTCAGAAAATTTCTGAAGACCGTTAACCAGTGCATGTAGAAATACTTCCAGAAATGACCTTGATGTCAACATTTTGCTACTACTACTCACCACTGAAATAATTACTCTTTGTCTTTTGCTTACTTTTCATATTCTATCATTATGGGAAAATCCTATCACTATTAATCAAGGTAAACTATCAGAGCAGGAACCTCCAGGCCCCTACTCATCACACTATTGCCTATGCCGGACCACGTGGCGAATGAATAAATGGATGGATGGATGGATGGATGGATGGATGGCCACCCATGGCAGAAAACACGGTAGATGGGAAATTGGGGTGACCTTAGTTCTAGCTCCAGCTACAGCATAATCACTTTGCCACCTTGTGGAAATTACTCCCCTTTCAACTCTATTTGCCATCTGTGCCAACAAAAGTGACAAAAGGTGCAAGAAAAAAAAAGTGGAGAAAATGAGAAATGTTCCTGTCACCTTTAAGTTAATAAAGACCTGTTTTAATCACACAGACACAATCTCTCTAAGAATGTTACTTTTTAAACTCATAGAGGCCTCAGCATCCTGTCTGAAAAACACTTTCATCACAATGAAACATGTGCTTTCTGCATGCTGTATCCAACTTAGTCATCTCACTAATGAAAGCAAAATTAGAGAACATTTATTTGAGTTGATGAAATTATTCCTAAATGGGGCAATTTAAAGATATGATTAACTTTCCATCTTTTATATTTCTAACTAGACATTCCTTTCCCCCTTATTCTGCCTGAGGGTATGTAAAGATTATAAATAAAATAATATTTCCTAAAATGTTTTGCATTTTAATGAATTCCCAAAGTTGAATTACCAAAAAGACTTTAGTATTGTTTAAATCATACGAATATTATGCCTCAGTGTTTTGTATTATTCATGAAAAATGCAGTCCTCATACTAGTACAATTTGATAACACAGGAAAAGCAGATGATAAGATATTGTGAAGATATTATGAAGAAAGTCATGGAAAAGTTGAAATTAGGGTTTAATATCACATTCTTCCAAAAGAGAAATTTTTGTTAATGTCTATAAATGATACATTTCTATTCAGAAATTAGATATGTTTGGGGCACCTGGGTAGCACAGTCGTTAAGCGTCTACCTTCGGCTCAGGCGTGATTCCGGTGTTCTGGGATCGAGTCCCGCATCAGGCTCCTCCACTGGGAGCCTGCTTCTTCCTCTCCTACTCCCCCTGCTTGTGTTCCCTCTCTCGCTGGCTGTCTCTATGTCAAATAAATAAATAAAAATCTAAAAAAAAAAAAAAAAGAAATTAGATATGTTCATAATTATTCAAGAAAAGTATGAAGATTCATTTTGTGGCAGCTACTACAGGCATAATTCTCTGATTCAGTGTTACTGTGACAGATTTAAGTGTGAAGCAGATGTGGTTTTAGATTAAATAAAATCACAAGTGAAAAAGTTACTTTTAATTCTCTTCTGATTACCTGGTTACACCAGATTTCAAGTATGGAATTTTTAGTTTGGTGATAATATGCCTATATCACCTTCTAAATACATACCAGTGGCTGTTTTTAGCAAATGGATCCCTTCATTTAAATGCACTATTAGAAATGTATATTCTTTTTTTTTTGCTTTTTTAAAAATTTTTTTTATTATGTTAGTCACCATACAGTACATCATTAGTTTTTGTTGTAGTGTTTCATGCTTCATAGTTTGCGTATAACACCCAGTGCACCATGCAATAATTGCCCTCCATAATACCCTTCACCAGACTAGCCCATCCCCCCACCCCCCTCCCCTCTGAAACCCTCAGTTTGTTTCCCAGAGTCCATAGTCTCTCATGGTTCTAGGAATGTATATTCTTTAAGTGAATAACCTCCCAGAAAGATTTCTCAAGTCATGTCTATTTGGATATGAAGAACAGGAAGGTCACAAAAAATAGGTACTTATTAAATCAATATTTAACACTTGGAACTTTTCCAAGGCACAAATGAAAAGTAACTAATATGGAGAGGTCCCACTCAGAACTTTCTGAATACAGTGGGATCTGATCAAAATTGAGTGAAATTATTGTATCTTCATTCCATTTATATTTATTGTGGCTTTCTATTTATGTTGGGGCATGCTGTTTTTCTTTATATGCAGTGGCACCAAGTTTCTAGTTTATATTTTATAAGATAAATTGTGCATCAATTTAAGGAAAAATATTAAGTACAGACAAAAGCACTGATGGGATGCAGAGCCAAAAATTCTGGCAGTGGTGTATTAGTGATCAAAGTTTGGGAACTATTGTTCTTTCAAGTTCAAACATACAGTCTCTTTCCTAAGTCCCTACATATGTCTCCATAGTTGCTTGTCAGTATCATTAGCCATGGAAGCAGCTTGCCAGTAATAGTGATGGGAAGAAGGGCCAGGGTAGAATTGTGGAAAGGGTTAAAAGAAAGATTTATGTCTAGTATCTTTCAGTGCTCATAGAGTTAAAGGACTATTTTAAAGTTGTATTAGTTGCCATTTGGCCTTTACAGCTGACCCTTGAACAACACCAGCTGACCCACTCCCTGCCCCATACAGTCAAAAATCCGTGTATAACTTTTAACTCCTCAAAAACTAAACTAATAAATAGTATACTGTGACCAGAAGCCTCACCAATAACATGAGCAGTCAATTAACACATATTTTGTATATTATTATATACTGTATTCTTACAATAAAGTAAGCTAGAGAAAAGAAAATGTTACCAAGAAAATCATAAGGAAGAGAAAATACATTTACAGTATCATCCTGTATTTATCAGAAAAGATCCATGTATAAATGGACTCACGAAGTTCAAACCCATGTAGTTCAAAGGTTCCCTGTATATTTACCTACTGAACCACTCACACTGTTGAATGGCATGGTCAAAGATGTTATTCTACAAGAAACTGTGTCTTATTTCTTACAATCACTAACTCTTTGATAAAGCCTGTCTTTAGTTATCTTGTCCAAACTTCTCACGTGTTTAATCCTAGCATTGTATGTGGTTAGCAGTTTGTTAGCAAAGCTGAGTATGGGTATCTATTTGTGTTTTACTGTGCACATATAAACGTATACAAAAAAACTTGCACACACATACACACATATTTAAATTATCATTTAAAATACAATGTATGGACCAGTTTTTATGCTAGAACAGAGAAGTTTTTGAAATGTCACCTAGTTTTGGAAAGCTACATCAGACACTCTCATGACCTATTTGAATGTGAGCCTGCATGATGCGAGTGTTAGCCATGGAATTTAGGATGGTTTATTAAGTTTAGATTTGGTCCTTCCTTCCTTCCTTTCTTTGTTTTTTTTTTTTTTTTTTTAATGAGAGTCAGGGGTGGGAGGCAAAGGGAGGGGGAGAGAGAGAATCTTGCAGGCTCCTCGCCCAGTGCGGAGTCCTAATGTGGGGCTCAATCTCATGACCCTGAGATCATGATCTGAGCCAAAATCAGGAGTCTCGTCTCAACCGACTGAGCCACCAGGCACGCCTAAACTTGCTACGTTCTTGCTCAGAGTGGTTCAGTTTCCAGATGCCTTTTAGTAAATCACATTCCCTAGCTGCATTCTCTCAGCTAACATGTATCAGTGTTATTAATACCAAATATTGTCCTATGTTTGAATATATAGATAATGTCTCTCTGGGGAGTGCCACAGTCTTTCCAGAATCATTCCGATGACAAGTCTGTTGTAACTGATGAACTGTCGTCCACATAGGAAAAATCAAAATGACAAAATTCTGAGAGACTGCCAATCGTGCTTCCCATAAAAGGGCCACAATTGATTGGTTTGACCTGAATTTAGGTACAATAGTCACAACTTAGATAGGTTTTGTAACTCTTCTGCTGATAAGTATATAGTCACAGCCTGGTTGTTTCATGCTTATGAGCATAATTGGGACACCTAAAATAAGATGAAATTGCTGAAGCTTTATTTCAAGTGTGAACTCTGGGAAAACTAAAAACTGAGCATTTCTAGTTCATGTGTGAGTATATAATGAGACTTTGCTAAAGTGACATTTCGTAAAGAGTGCTGCTTTGGTTGCCCACTTTGAGCATCAGAACTTTACTGCCGGACCCATCTGGCACAGGTCTTAATTGGTAACAAAATCTGGAAGCATTCCTTCCTTGGTACTTTATGAAGACAACAAAAAGATGAGCTGATGATGTATCTATTTTGCTTTGAGGTAACTCATAATTATTTACATCAATAATTTGCTGGTGTGTAGCTCCTGTTCTTTTCTTGAGGAACCAGTGAAGCTCTTAGCTCAGACTCTGTTTAGTTCAGAATTCTCATTTTTATATGTTCATCCAGGATCTGTTGATTCTTTTTGAGAATCCCACATCATATTTATCCCAGATGAAATTAGTCAGTTCACTCATAGAAAATTTTAAATATTTAAAAAATCCAGTGTCGAGAGCATCTGCCTAAGTATGCCTGACTAAAAATACTTTTACTCTACTCTCCTCCCTGAAAATCCATTAAAAATCACCATAAGGGGCGCCTGGGTGGCACAGCGGTTGGGCGTCTGCCTTCGGCTCAGGGCGTGATCCCGGCGTTACGGGATCAAGCCCCACATCAGGCTCCTCCGCTGTGGGCCTGCTTCTTCCTCTCCCACTCTCCCTGCTTGTGTTCCCTCTCTCGCTGGCTGTCTCTATCTCTGTCAAATAAATAAATAAAATCTTAAAAAAAAAAAAATCACCATAAATAGGGGTTCCTGGCTGGCTCAATTGGTAGAGCATGCGACTCTTGATCTTGGGGGAGTCCTGAGCTCAACCCCCATGTTGTAGAGATTATAAGTAAATAAACTTTTTTAAAAATCCCCATAAATACAAATATACAAAAGAAAGAAGCCAGACCTATACAATTTTTTTTTAGTTTCAAAAATTCAGAAAAACATGATTTAAATAGGGGTGCCTGGCTGGCTCAATTGGTAGAGCATGCGACTCTTGATCTTGGGGGAGTCCTGAGCTCAACCCCCATGTTGTAGAGATTATAAGTAAATAAACTTTTTTAAAAATCCCCATAAATACAAATATACAAAAGAAAGAAGCCAGACCTATACAATTTTTTTTTAGTTTCAAAAATTCAGAAAAACATGATTTTTCTTATTTTTTTTAGATTTAACTCTTCATTCTTACAGTAAAATTGTTGCTTTATGTACTTTGAATTGATGTTAAGAATTGCACCCAAATTTTAAAGTATTTTCCAGCTGATGTTTTCTTTTCCTATATCTATTTTTCAGATACAAATACACATCTCTGTTTTTGTTTAATAATTATAAGGTATATATTTTCCGAACTTATATTCCATCTATTTCTGTGTAGAAATCATATCTTAGGGGCGCCTGGGTGGCTCAGTCGTAGCGTCTGCCTTCAGCTCAGGGCGTGATCCCGGAGTCCTGGGATCGAGCCTCACATCAGGCTCCTCCACTGGGAGCCTGCTTCTTCCTCTTCCACTCTTCTTGCCTGTGTTCCCTCTCACGCTGGCTGTCTCTCTCTCTGTCAAATAAATAAATTAAATCTTTAAAAAAAAAAAGAAAAGAAAAGAAAAGAAATCGTATCTTAGAAGTGCAACTTATAAACTGAATATTGTGTGATATTTTTCAGTCCACCAAAAATGACTGACTACTGGTGTGAGGGTGATCTGGCTGTGACATCTGTCACCCCATTGATCGCCAGGGTTGATTGGGCTGATGTGGCTGGCTCGGTGGGCGTCCCTTCCTTCCTCACTACTCCATGTGGGGTCCTCATAAAGCTGTGTGCTCTGTCCGAGAGTACGACTTCCTGGATAGAGGAGGACCATTCTTTGGTCAAGGATTTACGGGTAGCTCTGCTCCCCTGCTAGAACCTCCAAACAAGCTCTCAAAGTCCATTTGTAGGAGAACATAGGGTAGCTTCCAAGACTCCAGACACATTCAAATGAGGCACTGCATGTGGAAGTCTGCCTTTCTTTAAGAAAAAAGAAAAAAATTACTACTAATTCAGACTTTTATTCCATACTCATTTCATGTGATAGCTGGTATATTTGGGTTTAAATGCATCTTCCTATTTTGTGCTTATCTTTGCTTCAGTTCTGTTTCTTATACTTTCCTTTAAAAATGTATATGGATTATTTGCATTCTGCACTTTGCTTTTAGTTGGGACAAAAACATGATTTTTTAAAAAAATCTTCAAAAATACATATTAGAGTTCAAAGAAAAATTAAAAGAGACAAAATAAACATGAACTAGAAACTGGCATGTCTTGAGAAAGAAAGAGATAAGAAAAAAATATTAAAGATACAAAAGTTATATTAAAAGCAATGAAAAGCATAAATATGATTTTTAGAAGTCAAGAAACAGAAGACAGGCATGAGGAAAGAAATATCTGAAAGGAATATTTTAAAAAGACTGTAGAGAAGATGATACATATGAGAGAGGGAAGGTAAACCTCACATATGCATAATTCATGTTTCTAAAGAAGAATTAATGCATTAATAAATAAAATAGTAGAAAACTCTTCTGAAATTATCAAGTTTGAATTTGTAAGTGGATCTAGATCTCAGAAAATACAGGATCTTCAAAAAAGCTGATGTAAAGTAATCAGCATCAAGGTAAATCCTGGTAAATTACTGTAATTTTCAAAAATACACAATCATATATACATCTAAGGATTTTTTTTAAAGCAATTTTTGTATAAGGAATAAATGCTAGGTGAGCTTTACACTTCTTGATAGCAACATCCAATATTAGAACTTAGATAATGTCTACTGAGTTTTGAAGTTAAGTTTGATCCAAGAGTTTCATGGTCCACTTAAAGTGTTTTGCAAATATGTATGAAAAATTTAAGCCAGGAGCACCTGGGTGGCTCAGTTGGTTAAGCATCTGACTCTTGGTTTCAGCTCAGGTCTTGATCTCAGGGTCTTGGGTTTGAGCACCACGTCAGGCTATGTGCTCGGTGCGGTCTGCTTGGGATTTTCTCTCCCTCCTCTTCTGCCCCTCCTGCTCATGTGAACTCTCTCTCTCTCTCAAATAAATAAACGAACAAATAAATCTTTAGGAAAAAATTTAAGCCAACCAATAGATAGTCTCTAGCAAGTGGGTATATATATAGCACATGGGTCCCTTTAAAAATCTTACTGGATTTCACAATTCAACCAAGCAAACAATGAATCCAAACCAAAAGAAGAGTTCAGGATGGAAAAATCTATGGTTATCATCGATAAATGTCGCCTTTGTGTGACTTATGGTGAATAAATAGTATGTAAACATAATTCGTGATAATTTAAAATTTCAGAAATCAAACAAAAATTCTGAGTAGAGGAGGGCCTGATGTGTGCTTTCGGGATACTTAAGAGGTTCACTAGGGCTAAAGCTGTGAAAAAATGTGATTAAGGTGGAAGCTAGACATAACTAAAGGTCAGGGCTGTCTGGGCTTGAAACCACATTAAGGGAATTTAGACATTTTCCTTCCCAAGAATAGTGGGAAGCTAATATAGGAGTCCAAACTGGGCTTCTATATTTTCTGAGAAAACAGAGTTAAGGTCCTGGCCTGAGAGTAATGAGGGAAATGATGGGATCAGAGGTAGGAGAAAAAAAAGAGGTTTGGAGTACCCGTATGAAGAATAATTGAGAACGCTTACTAAAGAATATGAAGAGATGTAGGGCTCATCCAGATCTATTCTGTGCTGGTGCTGCTATCTATATTGGCTGCTAGTGGCTTCAGCCCTCCCCTTCTGGAGGCTGAGAATGGCTTCACCTAAGAGATTAAGCCTTTGTTCCCCAAACCCCACCCATACATACCCCCGGATGGGGGGCAGCAGCCCACATCTATGACTGACCGGCATGGGAATTCAAAAGGCCTGCCCCAGAGCTTCCATGGAACATGCAAAAGCTACTTTCCCCTTAAAATTACAACTTTGCTTAGCTTTTTTCCCCTCCTGCCCTGTCCTGCTGTTCTCATTCCCATTTTCCTGAGAGGACTCTCAATAAATCCTTGTGTAGGAATTGCTGTCATGGGTGCCTCAAGGAAACCCAGTCCAAGGCAGAGTTTTCAGGGCAGTTTTGAGAACCAAGTTGTTAGATATCACAAATTTATTGTGATCTTAGTCAGTGCAACTGTGGTATTTCACTGGTGTTGGGGATAGGTCACCAGGGGTAGATCGAACACTAGACATTTAGATTGATCCATGGTTGTGAATTTTGCCACCTGAGTGGGATAGAATGAGCACGGGGCAAAAGTGTATTTATGAGATTGGAGTTTAAGTGATGGGCTTTGCAAGCTAGGCTGGATCAGGAAGAATGGGCAGCCAAGGCGGCAATGAAAACAGGAGGGAAGATGAAGGAGAGAATGTGGTACTAATAATTTATTAAAGTATATATATACATATATGAATACACGATACTATATGTAATCTGCTATACATGCATAGACACACTAATGTGTATGTGTGTGTGTGTGTGTGTGTGTGTGTGTGTGTGTGTAAACTGAGGGAGAGCCAGGAGAATAGAATAGTAGAAAGATTGAAGCTAAAATTTTAAGAGATAGACACTTCATATAAGGTAAATTGCATAAGGAATATTTATGGAAAATTGTTAGTTCCTTAGTTAGCCAGGTTTCATTTGGAGGATCACTAGTTCCTAATACAATAATGCTAATAGATTCACTTTATGCATCTAAATCTTTAGGCCAATAAAACATTTATCTTAAGGAGAAATATACTTAAGTAAGAAGTGTTACTTCCTCTTCCTCCGCCAAGTCAGAGCACCAGGAAAAGACTGCTGGGTATGAGTATGCATTTCTTTCTTTTCTAGAGCAGGGATTCTTAAAACATGGCCTGAATGTTTTAATGTGAGGGTCCTACTGATGGACCAAGAAGGGATCCAGAATTGGAAGTCTTTTTTTTTTTTTTTCTTCTTTAGTTTTCACTTATGATTTAAGGCTCTGTATAGAAAGCCAACTAAGTGAGTTGTTAATGATTACTAAGCTCCTAAACTAACATGGGCACATTACCCCAGTTTAGTGATGATTTTAATTCAGTGTTCTAACTGCAGCTCAACCCTGGAACAGAAAGTTGTAATTTGAAGTTCGCCAGAAAAATAGGAGCTGGAACAGTAGGTGAGCCACATTTTTTTAAATCCCACTTTTAAAGGCCTTAGTCAAAAACACTCCAGACACTCCATTCAAAGTAGAACTCAAATAAATAGCATCTACATTCAGTGCTATCTCTAATAGCATTCCATTTTATTTTAAAATAAGAAGAAAATCTCCCCCTGAAGAAGCTTCTTTTCCCATCACTATGCCTTCCTCGTGCATCACCCCTTAAGGAAAGGTTGAGAGGAACACCTCCACCTGGTCAAACTGAAGGACAGGACTCTTAACTTGGAGGCATCCTTGATGTGTCTACTCCAAAGCTGATTCAAATTCAGTCAAATAGATTTTTGAAAGCAGAGTCCTGGTATGCAGATTACTTAAAGACATAGATAGAAATCACTGGATGTTTTAGAAATCCCTATGTGGTTATTATGACAGATGAATCAAGATCAGAAGATATCAGGTGATTTTCATCCAGAAAAGAAGAATAAGGACTGAAATGGCTTTAATAATACAGGATTAGTTATAACAGAAAGATAATCAAAGAATAATAGTGGGATGAGTCCACTCCATTTCATTCATTCAGAAAACATATATGGGGGGGGCTTTTTATATTCCATTACTATTCTAGAGACTAGGGATACAAGAGTGAACCCAAAAAAATCAGACCGTGTTCTTGCGATGCTTGTAGGCAAGGAGAAGGACCAGGGGTGCCAACCTGGACGCAGGATCTTGAACTTCAAATACTGCTTGCCACTACTGTTCCAGGTTCAAGATAGAGCCCCATGCCTCCAGTACGACCCCCAACCTATTATTGTCAAATGTAAATCATATCACTACCTTCTGATCTTCATTCATCTGTCATAATAAGCCCACAGGGATTTTGGAAATGTTCTCAAAAATGTTCTTCCCAAACACATTCTACAGAGTTCAAGAGACTAATCTATAAAACATATTTTCTGCCTAGTAGTTTTGTAAAGCTGAATAAAGCGAGAATTTGTCATGAAGGAGGGAGATACAGGGCCACACACTCCCTGTGCGGTAACTGAAAATAGGATGCAAACCATGTATTGTCCTTAAATGTCAGGTTAAGTGACAGTTAGGCCATATGGTATCCATTTGGCTCATTTAAAATGTGCTTTCATATAAAAGAAGCAAAACAAATTGTATTTGAACTAACTTGCTTTTTCCCGAATGAAAATGAAAAAAAAAAAAAAAAAAAAAAACCTGCCCTTTCTAATCTCCTATTGTACACAGGAACAAACAGGTTTGCATCAGTAACTTCTCTGTGTTTATTATGTATGTTCAAAAACAGTGAGTACCAAATCAAACAGTTTAATACTCAGTTATGTTAAATAGCCCCCATCTGGATTTTTTTTTCCAAAATAAATCTAAGTAAATATTGATAAACAACACAAAGCATATCAATAATTTGTTGTCTGAGCTCGTTATTTAGGGGATTAAAATCACAGCTGAGAGAGCGAATAAATATTGCAAGTTACACCGCATCATATCTGCTAAACTTCCTAAATTATTAGCAAATCCACTGGGTAAATGCAGCGGCAAAGCACAATCTGTTTCCCATGCAAATCTGAAATCCACTTACGAGGCATAACAGGGTGTAGATGGGATTTCAAATATATAATTACAGGAGAGTTATTGATTCACAATTCTCATTTCCAAACAAGGTCATTCTAGGGATCACCGTGTAGGTTTACCCAAAATGAAACAAGAGTATATCAGGGTTGTTTTTTTTCCCCCATGTGCACAGATTAGGAGGTCAGTTTAACCAGTTTTTACCAAGAAGATGATTGATGTAAGCCACATAGAACATACACAGTCAAATAGGAAGTATATGCAGTAAGTGCAGGAAACTATCCACCTAGAGGAGTGAAGGTGCCTATAGCGGTATGAGAGCTGCGAGCGTGGGGGAAAAGCTGTTTGGAAGGGGGGGGGGAACTGGAGAAATGCTTCCTTGAATTGAAGAGGGACTTGGATTGGTTAGGAATTTAACAAGAACCAGAGGAGAAGCAAACACTTGGGAAGAAGTTTGTGTAACCAAGGATTGCAGGAACGTTTGCCTTCCAAGGAAGGAGGATCCCTTTCCTTTAGCTGAGATCTTCATGAGCAGAGGTCTGCAGAGGGGGCCCTAAGACTGCAGTGGGGTACAGGCTGGAGAGATTTGCTAAGGGAATGGGAGCTCAGAGGTTTGCTGCTGAGAGGATGAGCGGAGAGGAGAGAAAGGGAAAAGTTGACAAAGAAGACTGAAGCCAAGGGGAGGGATTTTCTGTAACAGGACAGTCTAACACGCAGTGTTAATTACTGCATTCTTCTGGTGTAAATCCTTCCATCTCTTCGGACTCCGTATTTCATTTCTTGTAACAAATGTCTTATATGGGCAGGGGTTTTTCGGCTCTGGTATTTTTGTTTTGGTTTGGTTTTGCTTTGCTATTAGGCTTTGTTTTTTGGGTTTTTTTTTTTTTTTTTTTTTTTTCCTTGAAATTAAGGAAGAGGGATGACTTTCATGACTGGTTAGCTCATATAAAAGAGAGAGACCACATTAGCAGGAAGGTAAGTAGAGCTGTAAACTAATCACAAACTCTCCTTCAGTTAAAACCACTCAGGTCACAAAAACACTCTAACTGTACATAAATCCAAAGTGATTCCACACGAGTAATTGCTATTGCCATCTGCTAATGGCTAACAGAGCTGTCTGTGTCTATGGCGATTGAAAGTTTTTAATAACTGAAGTGATACTGATAACATAACCTCCTTTATTCCCACTACCCCACAAATTCCTATAAATCTTAGGGAAAGCATTAGATTCCACATTTTGTGTCATTGGTAGCTCCGATCCCTTTAAATCTCCATCTTCAAGTTTGTAGAGAGTGCAACTAATGTCAAAGTTACATATGTATCCAGTTTGGCTGGAGTAAAGTGTGTGTTACACAGAGAAGGAGAGAGCTTAGCAGAGAGCTTGGGACCCAATTATGCAGAATCTTGAATGAATGTTTGTTTAAGTCAGGAGCCATGTTTCATTCAACCATGAAGCTCCGTTGTAATTCAAAAGGCAAAGGCTGTTGGGGAATACTGGTGGGAGGATGAGGGGGCAAATGAATAAGAATTAATATATCCAAGCTAAATATCTCCATTGGGACCCATATCTATTTGTCTGACATTTCCACTTGGATTTCTCACAGGTACCTTCAGTTTGACTGTGGTTTCACTTACATATATTTCTCCTACATGTTTCCTATTTTGTTTGGTGATACCATCTTCTTAGCCAGGAATTTGGGAGTCAGCTTGTCTCTATTTCCCTTATGCCATACAGCAAACTGGTCACTGTGATGTGTTCCTCTGGCCTTTATGATAACACTCTAGTTCACCCTTTCTTTTCCAACCCACCATCTCTCATTTGGTTCAGACTGTCATGGTTTCTCATCTGGATTCCTAGAGTAGAACATACTAGGTGAGTCGACTGCTTGAGTTCAAATCCCACACCACACCACACTCCTCTCTGCCTGCTTCAGTTTCCTCATTTGTAAAAAGGAGAAATGAAAGCACCTACCATGAATGAATGAATGAACGAATGAATGAATGAAAGAATGAATGAATGAATTATAGGAGGAACAAGAAAGAAATCATATATGTCTTAACTTTATCTGGATATGAATATAGGGCGTCAGCTCAGGGCAGTGCTGATAGGAATATAATGGGAACAATTCTAAATAAATGTATAATTCTAAATATTCTAGTAAAAGAAAAGGTAAAGATAAACAGGTTAAATTAATGTAGTAATAATATTTATTGAACTCAACATATCCAAAATGTTATCTTTTTTAGCTTGTGGCTCTAGCCACAGATCAAGTGCTCAACAGCTGGATGCGACTAGCAGCTCCCATGACTGGGTAGAGCGGTTCTCGAGATTATTACATTGGAGAATAGTAATGTCAAACTAGCAAGAGGAAACCTTAAGAAGTTGCTGTGGAGGGGCCACACGTAAAATTATTATTACACAACTAGACACTTCACTTTAAGTACTGTATGCACTGACTTTATCTTTCTAGCCGAACTATAAGGTTCTCAACAGCAGGGAGAGTTCCTGCTTCCACGGTCTTCAGGATTGAGGGCTCTGCTCCACAAAGCATTCTTGAAACTAGGACTGACTCAGGCAACATTCAAGCTTTAGCTCCTAAAATTATCAGGGCACACCTAAGGAATGACAAATTCAAGAACATGTTTTTTTTTTTTTGGTTGTTGTTGTTTTTGTTAGTTTGTTTTGTTTTAGCTCAGTGCTAATGAATGGTCAGAATGTTTCTAGTTGCATGTCGGAGTTAGGAATGGCAGGCTCAGAAATCATTTTGACATGAATCAAGTAACCAGGAATGCACAGTTTCTGCCTGAAGCTATTCTTCAGGTTCACCAAGAACAGAGGGTTCAAGGTGGTTATGTTATAAATCTTAAATTCCTCAATGCGCTTTTCAGTTAATTCATCTTCAGAGGAAGATATTTTCATCACTGAGTCGTGAACAGGAAGAGATTAATTTTAAAGGCAAACCAAAGAGAAGAGCCTCAACAGTCCGCTAATGATGCCATTTTCTCATTTCCTGCTTTTGATGTATTGTGTACCCGTGAATGATGGGGCAAACTCCAGCTCTAGAAACTCATGTTTCATGGAGAAAATCCATTTCTATGCCTTGCAAAGCAGAACTACAGGTGCAGCAAGCGAGTAAACAGGACCAGCTGCTCCTTGGCTGTGGTTTCTTAAAGAGAAATTAAAGGCCAAACTCAGGTTTGGAGGTAATACAAAATTACAGAGAGGACAGCAGTGCATTTTTCATGACTTTGGCCCCAGTTCCTGCATCTCCTCCATAGACCGGTGTACTCACAAAGGGGATGCAGCACACGGAGCCTGGATGCCAGAGCTAGTTTCTGTCCATATTCGGGTGAGGTTCTTTAGTGACAGTGTCCTGGCAGGCACTGGTTCTTAATCAGGAGACTCATACTAGGTTCACATATTAAACCTTCATTGGCTGATTTGCGATATGATGTAGAGTGTGTTAAAGTATAAACTAGTCATTTAAAAAGTGAACGCATATTATAAACTCTAAAACAAAAAAGTCATATTCCTAAACGTTTTGTGAGTACAACTAGTTTATTCTTTGAGAAAAGGACCCATGTATAGTCTATCAGAATGAAGAAGAATTTGGTATAGATATCAGAGGAACAAGCTTCTTTTTATATATAACGTGAATTCACTTTTTAATGATGAGTTTATGCTTTTAGAAAAGGATCCCTGTGCAGAGTCTATCAGAATAAAGAGGAATATAATATAGATGTCAGATAGTCTCAAAAAGTGGCATGTAGCTCTCTGTTTGCTTTATTCCCACCAATTACCTTGTGTCTTATAGCCTCATATGTCTAGTGCTACCAAGAATCAAGGAAAACAAATGCCATTGCAAGTGACATAAATAGCAGCCAATAACAAAACTGTTGGTCTTTATATTGCTCCTGAATCCTTTTTGACATTTTATTTCTTCATTTTGACGTTCTGAAACTTTTCATGAATTATGAAAAAGAAAATTCGTAAGAGGGAATTTTCTTTAGGTCAATGATGATGGAAGCCGAAATGACTATCTCCAAAATTTTTATTCGCAGACATTTTTCTAACTATTATCAAATTATAAACCTTCACACCTGCTCCTTTTTTTAAGGTCATAGAAAATGCTGTGGACCATGATAGGTCATTTGGGACCTATGCTGAGAGAACGCTCAGTGGGCTATGCCGTGCCGTTAGCTCCTTAAAATGTAGTATTAGTGCTCTAATAACCCCTCGTAGTAGAGTTTATCCCGATGCATTTACTCCAGGATCCTGCCTTGTGCTGGGACTGTCACATCGTATACCCATTACTCCCACCTGCTGTCAGGACATGGGTGCGGAGGCTGCGTGAAAAGGTGAATGAAATATCAGGGCACATTTCCTGCATGTGCATGGAAGCCAGCCTTTATTTTGAAGCTGTGCCTTTTCAGGTAAACAGCCTTCACCCTGCTTTGTGCCATCGCTTTCTCTTTAGCCTCTGTTATGCCCTGGGAAAAGCAACTGTAGCAAAAGACAAGTTCCTTTCGCATGATTTCTTCCCCAAGTTCCGGAATGCATTTATAGGTCAGTTCGTAGGAAACAGAAAGAGCACCCGACATTACCTTTTGAAAGGGGTGTGTCATGTATTCAGAGGAGCCCCTGATCACCTGAAATCTGCCTTGCCTCTCCAGGCTCCTCCTCGAACACCTTCGCTGAGTAATCCTGCTGTCTCACTCTGGTTCTGCTGTGCCTTTGGTATAGATCAGCTCTGGAGAGAGGTGCTGGGGCCTTTGTATGCTCCTCCCACACCAGTACCATAGCAGGTCTCCAAAAGCTGGTTCTGTTCCTTTGCTAATAGGCCAGTCGAAATGTGTAGTAGGTCTCATGCATGTCTCAGATATGCGGATTTGAGCATTAAACAGCATCTGGATGGCCTCTGAGGACTGGCCAGCTGTGGGATGTGGCGGGGACTTGTGAGGTATGGTGCCTCAGGAGACTACGGTGGGCTTACATGCAGACCAAACTGTGCTGCCAGATGGGTTCAACCAAAAAATCAAATAGTGAAAGCTAATGGTGAAAACATTTAAAGCGGGCTAGTCTGGAAACTTATTTCATTTTTGTTGTTGTTGTGTTTGTTCTGCAGTTTTTGTTTGGCCATACTCATGAAAGCTTGGTTTGAGTTCCCACGGAGGGAGTCTCAAACTCTTTAGATTTCATAAACCTCTCAGACCAACTTGCCTAGGGATGATTCCAGGTAGAATTAAGAGTCGAAGACCAAGGTCTGTTGCAAGGACTTTTTCCTCATTAAAATTTCCCCTCTTCAGGTTCTCCGTGACTGATTTGGCAGCCTCACCCAGGAACCATCCAAGTGGCTTTCACCTCATTGGTTTTCACGTGATTGCTCTTGGCTTTCTCAGGAATTGTTTATTTGGGTTACTATTGTCTCACTGGCAGAAAGCTACAAGAGAAGACTCATTTCTAAAGCAGGGTCTTCCTCTCCAACCCAGAGTGGCCTTAATAAGGAAATGCAGCCCCTTGACCAGTCCGACCCTTTGTATAAACATAAATATGATTCTGGGCCAGCTTCTTTACCTGGATACTTTTTAAAAATAGGAAACCTCTTGGGTTAAAAAGACTGAGGAGCTTGCCCTAGGATCTTTGCCTGCAAAAAAGATCGGGGGACCTACTTATGGGAAGGACTCGTTCAAAATGGCATTTCTCTGCTTCCCGTGTCACCTGGTCCTCTGCTTTGACAATGTGCAGAACTCCTGAGGAAAGTTTATTTACATCTGTTCATAGGGCTTCAACTTGGAATGTGGTTTTAGACGAGAGAGAGGAAAATGCTATGTTAAGAGCAAGAGATCCAGGAAAAAGTCTCCTTTCCAATAGAAATTGGTTTATTTTGCCTTTAGCAAGGAGCTGTTTGTTTTCTGAGCTCAGGATTTTCAATCTGCTGATTGAAGCAAATATCTGCTATTTGCAGCTAAGTATCTGAAGGTCTGTGCAAGTGCTGGATGCTTTATGGCCAAGACAGAAATGTTTCTTGGGGTTCTCTGACCTCGGGAACAAATTTAGAACAAGGTAGTGTTTGCGGCTTTAGTGCCTGCAGGCATGTGGGTTCCTGGCGCTTCTGCTTGCACTTCTCAGCTTGTGAACCCACTTGTGTGTATTTTGTTCTCATGGCTTATAGAGTTTTAAAAGTAGCACAGAATGTACCAGGATAGGCTCAGCTGGAGGTGACTAAAAGGAAATCTTGAAGAAACTGGCAGAGAGCTGTCCAGTGGTGAGAGGTGGGCACAACTGCATTTCCTTTCATCTTCGGTGTAGGAAAGCAGTGTCCTTCTGAGAAGGTAAGAGTGAGGTTGACAACTTGAATTTCAGACCAATAGCTCTACCACTAATAATTCAAGGTATGGGGGAATACCTTTAACTATATCTCTTAAGTGAAGAACATAATATGAGCATGCATTTATTAAGCATGTATTATAGGCCAGAAGCTGCTGAGGCTTCTTACCACAATACCTCATTTTAATTCTTACAATGGTGGCTAGGTGCTACATGCTTTAATTATCCCATTTTTAAGTTCAGGAAACAAGCATAGAAAGGTTAAATAAATTATCCAAAATGACACAGGGAGCAAAGTGGCAGAGCTTGGATGAAAACTCAAGACAGACCCCAGAATTCAAGCTCTAAAGCTTTTGATGCACTTGATGATTGAGTGTAGGTCTTAGGTCCAAGTTTGGGAAAGGAGGCACAGGACCACTAGAGAATTAGTGAAAATCATAAGGGCAGCCAGCAACTTCTTGGCAGGAGAAGAGTGAGTTTTCTGCCAGTTAGCCTTACATTTTCATTGTACTTTAAAGATTGTTTTTCTTGTCTTTTCTAATTTTTTTTCTTTCTCTTCCTGAAAGAGTTGGTATATCCTCCCTTCCATTCATTTCAGGAATTTTTCTACCTCTCCAAGCTTTTAAGCTTTTACCCTTTTAAATTCCACTGTCTTTCTTGATGCTGCTCTGTAATAATGCATTCATTGCCCTACTCTGAAACCTATGTGAATGAAAAGGACAATACAGGGGTCCCTTTTGATCTCTCCCTCCTCTTTCATTTCCTTGCCATAAGAAAGTGAAGAAACATTCTACCTCCCATGAGAAATAGAGAAGAACTGAAATATTTCTTATCCCCTTTCCAGAGGCAGCTCCCCAAGCCAGGGAACATCTACCCTCTGTTTCCATACATCTCTTTACTTGTAGTAAGTTACTACAACTACAGCTGCGACAGTGTCTCTTACTGGGTCACTTCTATTAGGTTTTCAGAACTTCTCCTTTCCTACAATTACTCTTAAAAAGAATCAGCCTAGCATAATCCTTATGCCAAAGCACATTTTGGGGTGGCAAATTCTGCTATCTTTCACAGAGCTAGTATTTTTTTTCTACCCATGCACAAAGTACCTACATGGATTTAACCAAACTTTCTCAGTTTTTAAAGAGCTAAGTACTTAGGCTTTGGTCTTGGCACAGTCTAGTCTTTAAATCTTTTTTTTTTTTTTTTTTTTTTGGCAGCATTTTAAGGTAAGTGGCATCTGGGAGAAATATTTTGTATGAATCCCTACTTCCCTCCTATGACATAACAATAATTTGATCATACTATTTACCTAGCTGGAACTGTGATACAGATGCTCCAGTCGTTTATTCAGTGATAGGGTAAAGTATAATTAAACTTCTCCTCTAGAAACCTATAAAGTTAAAAATCCTCACAAGTTACATTGCATTGTATGCATAGAATCAGTTGTATTCTGTCTCTAAAACTGGTGTAAAGAGAATCTGAATGAAAAAAAGAAAAAAGAAAAGAAAAACTTTCTCTTTTTAAATAGTGGTTCTGTGCTTTTTCACACCTTGCACTGTTGCGCTGTAGCAGCTGAGGAAATCCGTCGATGCTGGTGTTATCCAAAAGGGATGGAAAATAAGACAGAAAACACTTCACTGCAAAACCATGAGATGCTCTCAGGCAAAGAGACCACTTCATGCTATTTGATTCGGACAACCTTTGCTATTGATTAAACATAAGTGGAGAAAGTTCAGAGGAGAAAAATTTTTTAAATTACCAAAGAAATAGGAACTTTATTCAATAAAAAAAAAAAAAGATCAGTCTGGAAGCTAAGAGAAAATAAATTGAAACATATAAAACCAAGGTGGCTGTGGGTAAGGCAGGCACTGACTGAATCATCAAATCCTGGAATACAACAATTAGAGGTGGTCCTTAAGGCTTGGAAGGTAAACTTTATACAAATTGAGAAGTAGTAAATACTTAATAACAATTTGTTCCTCCAAAAGCTATCCAGTGCTAATCCCGTTGATTGAAAGTACATATTTAGGCGCTCCCGGGTGGCTCAGTCAGTTGAGCATCTGACTCTTGATTTCGGCTCAGGTCATGATCTCAGGGTCATGAGATGGAATACTGTGTCCTGCTCCACGCTCAGTGGGGAGTCTGCTTGAGATTCTCTCCCCCTCCTTCTCCCTCTCCATCTGCTCCCCCTGCTTGCTCTCTCTCTCTCTCTCTCTCTCAGATAAGTAAATCTTTTTTTTAAAAGTGCATATTTAGGCAGTTAAGCTGATATTGGGATATTTAAAGAAAAAGAGATATATTTAAGATTTGTGAAAATTTGGGAAAAGACTGGATATCTGATGCCTTTTGGGGGAAAGAAAAACTTTGGGCTTTATTATGGTAATCCTTATTTTGACCTTTTCCTATCTTCAGATCTTTGTATAGTTGATAGCAACTCCACTAAAGATTGAACATGGGAATTTCAAGGAAAGAAAACACCAACCAGATTACTTTATTACATAATTAATTTGTTATAGTTGGGAAGATCTTAGGGAAGAGTTAAAATTTCTCACTGAAATGAAATTTTAACATTATCTGATATTAGATATTTGTTACAGTGTGTTCATATGTACCACATTACTAATATCATCAATAAAATGGAAATTAGTATCTTATAAGTCATATTAAATAGGTTATTGATTCTTTTATTTCATAATGCAAGTTAAATTTTCAGGCCATTTTATTATATTTTAAACTATATGTTACGATACAATATTATCAATAGGAGGCCAACCGACTCTCCTGGAAATATTGGAGCAGTTGGTAGACTATGTCTGTTTACACACAAAATTTTTACCATTTGAGGAATACTGAGTAGTTGCACCAAAGATGTTCAACTACTAAATCTACTAATTAGATACAGAATATTAATAGTTCTCTTTTAAAAAGTCAACAAGGCATACTTATCACACAAATCAGCAGTGATGAAATATGTGTTTCAGGACATTCAAAGAAGTCACACCAAGTGTGTATTCTTGAGAACCATGATTATTACACAACCCTCTTGTCCTTGTTTCACTGACCTAGAAATAAAATATGGGGTGATTTGTTAACTTCTGCTATTTAAGTATGGTTAGAATTAGAATCTGGAAAATGTTTTAATTGTACAGGCTTGTGATTATTACAATATAAATATCAAAGGAGTTGATAGCATCCATTAATTTCAAAATTATGCTTCTATTTTTGTGAGGCCAAGTATAAGTTGTTTTGGCAAAAGGAGAAACTACTTTTAACTGACATTTCTTGCAAGACCTATGCTAGATTACTTTTCCTACTAATACACAGATCATCCGGCTGGATTCAGCCAAATTTGCTAGGTATCAGATAAAGATAATGTAATGTTTTATTATTAATTTTAATAAATTCACAATTTAAAATTTAAACCTACTGTCTTACATGAAGTGTGAACAAGTTACCTAGTTTTTAAAATTCGATTTTATTTCACTTATGTTTTCCTTTAAATAAGGAACTTTAAAGATTTGGGATAACCCTGATTTCATGAGTCTTGAAAATTGGCCACAGTACATGGAGACTGTGAAAGTTCACTTAGATATCTAAATCAGTCTACATGAAGCCAAACATCTATTCTTTTTTAATCTTTGATAATTTTCTTATGGATTTTAGCTTTTGCCTAAGTCTGTTTTCTCCTCAGCCTTATTTCCCACACACCTTCAAAAGAGATAAATACTACTAGTCTGGTTAAGAATTTAAGTGAGTAGATGTACTCAAATTATTATATTTTAAGTAATGAAAATATACCTTAATACACATACTCAATGTTTTAAGTGATAATAAAATGCAAGGTATACGCTTATGGTGTGAGGATCATGGGATCTGCATTTGCCATAGAATATGGGATGACTGTTGTCATCTCCCACCTGCCCTTCTGTAACCAAACAAGAGTTTGTCCAGTCAATACACAGCAAGCCAATAAAGCTGACATCAAGCTTTAGCAATGAAGAAAGATAGCCTATTTACTAGTGAGGCTTTACCCAAGAGAACGGGGAGCTAATGCTCTAAAGTCCTGAAATGCTCAATGGCTCCCAAATGAGGATTTTTTTTTAAAAAGATTTTATTTATTTATTTGACAGAGACAGCCAGTGAGAGAGGGAACACAAGCAGGGGGAGTGGGAGAGGAAGAAGCAGTCTCCTAGCGGAGGAGCCTGATGTGGGGCTCGATCCCAGATCAAGGGGATCATGCCCTGAGCCGAAAGCAGACGCTTAATGACTGTGCCACCCAGGTGCCTCCCAAATGAGGATTTTTAAGGACAAAATTTTGGGCAGAGATCTCCTGAGAAGGTGGATGCCTAATTGGAGGTCCATGAGGTCAGTGCTACTAGGTGCTTTGGTGCTGCTTTACCTGGTCCCCAGAAGTCTTTCCCATTGGAAGAGATTTGAAATCTAAAAAATATCTGTGTTCTGTAAAAGATTTCATTAGTGCTGATTAACTATTTGTCCTGTAGGTTCCTTTGAAAGATCAGCGAGCATTCCTATCCCTAGAGCCTACACCTGTGTGTTCCTTGGCTGGTCTGGCCTGCCTGGGGGTGATAAGAGCTCTGGTGTTCATTCTTCCATCTGAACTGACAAAATAGATGCTGGTTTCAATTTTATCATTTCCAAGATTTTGTTTTTCTTGCTTTGACCAGTTGCATAAATAATTTTGGGGGAAAAAAACTTTTGATTAAATACTTAGATGTAAAACTGTTAATATGGTTTGCAAAGCCAATGAAATACCTGATAAAACAGAACTGCTTTCATGTAGCCTTTGAGAAGGAACAGTCTGTTTCCATATTATAATCAGACTGAATTTTAGAAGTGAGTTACCAACCACTGCTTTCCTTGCTCTCTCTAATTAGCAGTTATTAGCATCTAAAAAAAGTCAAAAAGAAAACAGGCAAACTGTGATCTGGCTTCAGTCAGTCAGTCTGCTTTGAAAAATCCTCCTATCTGCAAGTGTCTCAAATAATTATGGAACCACTCATGCACATATTCCCCTAAATGAAGTTAGTAATAATCATGGAGACTAATCAAAAGTTCATTGAATCAGCAGGGAGTATAATAAAAGTATTCATAAACCAAATAGGTATTTTCTTTTGCTTAAAAAAAAATACACATCTCACTGATTCCAAAAGGGAGATTCAACTCATGGAGAAGGTGTGACTCTATATACTGGATCCTGTCAGGTGAGTTGGAGCAAGCAAACCTAGACAAAATCATGCGTCTGTCTGACATATTGAACTTTGTGGAGCCTTCTCTTTGGGATTTTTGCCTTTCCCTTTCCTGAGAAACTCCTCCTATTTGTTGAACTTGAGAGAAGTTAGTCAACTAGTGATCTTGGCTGGCAAGCCATCTCCTTTGAGGTGTCACCTATGAACACACTGCCATTTACTGCAGCACGCATATTTGTGTTTTAATAGAGAACATGAAGGTCTAGAGGATTTCAAGACCTGAAGGACTGGTGGTCTGTTGGGAAGAATCTCAGGAAATAGACCCATTGGAACACTTAAGAGGCACATCTCTGCCTGTTTCCCCTCTTCAAAAGTCTTTCAGAAAGTTGGGAAGTTTCCTTTTTCTCCATTTCCAACCTTATGGATGGATTTCTTCCCATAACTGTGAGGGCAATGTTCAAGTGTCCTATTATTTCATCATAATATGAGAGAAGGTAAAGAACTTCTGAATTTCATCAGAATAAGAAAAAGCTTAAAATCTGAAAACTAAATATATTCAGAAATGGAGAGGTATTTTTCTCCAATTGTTGTAAGTTTCCTGGAATAATATTTGAATTTGTTAAAAAAAAATTCAACTAAATTTGAAGATCTGATTGTCTTTATTAAATGATGTATGAATCACTTGGGCAACACCCCATCTAAGAAGTAGAGGGGAGATCCAAGGACTTGTACAAAATGGAAGATTTTTATAGGAAGGAAGGTGGGGCAAGAAAATTATTACAAAAGAAAAGGATTATTCCATGCAAGGTTACTTTCCCTTGGCAGAAGTAACAGAGGGTCTTATCATGCAGATGACCTCATCTTCCTTTGGGGGATGGGGAGGGCGTATATGGCAGATTACTTCATTGGCCTTGATCAGAAAATAAGACTACATTTCTGGAAGAGGTTGAAACTGCAGTTGGAATAGGTATTAAGCCCCAGTTTGGAGACTCAGTCTAAGTCATTTTGGGCCCGTGGTTTTCTTTTTAACACATTTTAAATTAGTATTTCACTCAGACATCTAAGGTAATTTTATTATTGTATTTAGGCCATTGAAAACGAAATCCACCCTCTAGAATATTTTAACTGTAGAATCTAGATGCACATTTCATGGATGTTTTTAATTTCTATGCATTTCTTCTTTCTCATCAATCCTAGCCACCACCCCCTCCCCAACACCACCCAACACAAAATGTTTTTACAAGACAGCTTGAACATTATAGTATTTTACTCAAAGTCTGGCTCAAAGACCAGAATTACCTGAAAACTTGTTAGAAATACAGAATCTCAGGCCTCACCCCAGGTCTAATGAATCAGAATCTACGTTTCAACAAAATCACCAGATGCTTCATGTGTGCACATGAAAGTTTGGGAAATGTTGCTGGAGAGTGTGCCTTTAGAGAGGCTGTGTAACATACTGGTTAGGAAAGTTGTGGATTTGAAATGCCTGATTCAGATCCCAACTCCATTGCTTACTTGCCATGTGACCCTGGGAAATTTTCTTAACCTCTCAATTCCTCGATTTCCTAATCTATAAAATGAGAATACTTACAGAACCCACCTCTTTGGATTCTTGTGAGGATAAAATGAATAAGTATGTGTAGAACACCAGAGTGCTGTCCTATAACAAGTACTGTATGTTTTAGTCACTTATTAAAATGACTATTATATTTTCATATTATTAAATATAATAATTAATATCACTATTATTAACAAGGGGAAGGCTTTTTGCTTTTTTTTTTCTTTTTGATAAAATACCTTGAATAAATGACACCTAAATTACTAAGAAAATAGGAGTTCCAGAACAAAAGGTGCATATTTATTCTATTTTTATTTTAATTGTGTGGTGCTAATGAGTCTGAAGCTGTGGGTTTAATCCCCTTGTCAATCCACTAGCTTCTCATGGAAAAACAACAACAAAGCAAGGAATGAAATCCATTTTTCCACTAGAGTTTCCAGTAGGGGAACTCCTTCCTCTTACCCCCTGCTGAAACCTCTGCCTTCTAAGCCCTTACAGCCTACCTCCGCCCTATGCTTGGCATTGCCTCAAAGTGCTTAACAGGAAAAAAAAAAAGAAAAGAAAACTCTGTCAGGCACAACACCAAACAAGGATCAGAAAAAAAACAGTGAGGAGGTAGAAGTGATGGAATGTTCTGATGTTTGGGTCAGTTGTAAAAACTTATCACAGTCGTTTATCAACAGTTTTGCAGCCACCTGTGTTTTTGAAAGACCTTTTGCCAATTTGTATTTTGGAGCAAAACGACCTCCTACTGAAACACTCCTTATAGAAACCAAATTACAAATCAGACTTAATGATGAGTTTAAAACATAATAAAGTTCATGTCTTTTATTTGGAATGCATTCTCTAGATCCTTTAATATATATAATTGTGCTCTATAGTACAACCTTAATGCTTCTATACCCCCTTTTCCTAAGAGATTTAGCTTTTTGTTAATTACACAGCCATTATATCTGCCATTATACTCTCAGGTGAATATGTGTGTGTTACCCTGTCTTGGTCACATAGAAGTATAGAAGCTACTGTATCTCTGGATCACTTATCACTTGGAGGAAGGCTGTAGTTGACTCACAGTCTGAGAGACAATGCTGTTGAGTGTTGTGAGCCTTGGTCCAACAGATGGGCCTAAGGAGAGAAGGGAAATACAGGTATGTAACTAATGAACCGGAAACCATGGGGACTAGAAATTAGAAGTAATTTCAAGTAGAAGGTGGAGGCTGAGTCTGGCTTGGGCATACTGGGCAGTGAGCAAGTAAGGCACCAGCCATTAACGGCTGTATGTATTTGTAGGTTTTAGGTAGAGAGGATAAAAGCTGGGCAAATAGAATTCTAACATGAATTTTTGGAATTGACTCTTGACAATGAAATTCCAATTTATCAAAGAAATTGCGTGTCAGTCATAAGAATCTTTTTTTAAAAAATATTTTTGTTATGTTTCCTTTCTATATCCAAGAAAGTGAAATTATCCTAACAAGATCATTAATAATAAAGTCAGGTCATAATTGGAACAAGACAATAAGCCAAAAATTCTTATTTTCAAGATGAATATTTGTATTTAACAAATTTTATATATAACCTGCTTTTATTTTACCTTTTTAAGCATACTTTCAGATAATACCTTCATTGCCTCCAGAAGCCTCCATTACAGTGCATACCTGTTTTCTGGGAATAAAAGGATATCTGTGACATGGAACTTCTCATGTTCACATTATTTGAATAGTGGCTGAGAGTCCGTAGGACATGACAAAAAATAAAATCCCTGTGAAATAGAGACAGATTTTCTTTACTTCCTTACAGTTTTATTTTATTTAGAATAAAACATCACAATATGCATCCCTAACTTATCACAGTCTATTTAATTAATTATTCCACATAAAATGTTAGAAACTTGAAGCAGTATAGTTCCACTTGGTATCCCCCCATCCTTTGTGCTATTATTGCCATATATATGTTTATTTATATATATATATATATATATGTAAATATATTTATGTGTGTGTATATATGTATGTGCATATACATATATATGTATATATGTAAATAAATATCTATTTATTTATATATTAAATATATATATATTTATTTATTTACATGCACATAAGCCCCATAAATTGTTTTTGTTTGTGTCTAATACATTGCTTTTCTCTGGCTGCTTTCCAATTTTATTTTCCTATTTGCGCTTTTCATTGATTCAACTATGATGTACCTAGGTGAGGTTTTCTTGCCATTTATCCTGCTTGGGTGTAATAAACACTTGGATCTGTAAGAATGTTTTCCACCAGATTTGGATTATATGCAAGTATTCTTTCCTCACTTTCTGGGAATACAGTTGCTAGTGTATATAACTATTTGATGTTTCCCACAGATCACTGAGGCTCTGTTCATTTCTTAAAATAGTTTTTCTCTATGTAATCGAGATAAAATACTTTTTATTGATTTACCATCAAGTTCATTTTTCCTTTTTTTATATTATTTCAATTTCCTCTTGATTCTTAGTGAATTTTTCATTTCAAATAGTATAATTTTTAGCTCTGAAATCATATGTGTTCTTTTTTAAAATTTCTGTTGCTCTTCTGAGATTCCTCATTTGTTTCTTCATTATAACCACACTTTCTTTGAGCTGCTTTAACATTCTTATCTGCTAATTCTAACATATGGTCATCTTGGGGTCAATTTCTTTTGACTCTTTTTCTCTTGACAATAGGTCAAATTTTTTGTTTTATTTTTCACATCTAATTTTAAGAATTGTGGATGGCTGTGTTGTCTTTAAAAGGTGATAAGGGGTTTTTTTGGCAGGTAGTTAAGTTACTGGCAGATCGTTGGTCCAGTTAGATTTGGCTGTATGTATGTATGTATGCTAGGTCAGTCTATTTTGACTTTGAACCCAATTTAAAAATGTGCCTATTACTTTAAGGCATTATTCTTTTTCTAAGCTGTGGGCTCTTGAGGCCTCAGATATCGTGAATGGCAAAGGTACCCTATGAGATCTCTCCATTCTGAGTTAGAACTACAAAGCCTTCCAACACTGTGATACCTCCAATATCACTGTTTGTTCTTAACCCTGAAGCAAGTAATCTTTTCTAGGCCTTACAGATTCTCACCCTGCATATGAGCAGACCAGTCCTCAGAAAAAGACCCGCAGTTAGGACGTACATAGATTTTTACCTCTTCCTACCATTCCTAACTCTGCCATGTGTAAATTCTTTGACCTCAGCAAACATTCACAGAGACATTTGTATACTTTTTTCCACATATTTTTAATTCAGACTAAAATTTTTCTAACATTTCATCCTGATTCAAAACAAAAGGAAAGAATTTTTTAAATTTATTTTAATAAACAATAGCAATAGATAAAAAAACTAAATTGTTGATATCTTGAACCTATGTACATTTTCAGATGTTAGAATTGGCATAAAGGAAACCTAACTGGGAAATGGTTAATGATTTTTTGGGAGAAAAGAAAGTAGAGGAACACAATGACTAATAATAGGTGAAATAATATTATCAGAAGTAGGAATCTACTTTGTACATTACTACATTTAATAAGAATGAATTTAAATCAAGTAATCAGATATTGATGACTGCCTATCAAGAATACAGAATTTAGGGTAAAACTGACATTGGTTTTTAACTTAGTTCTACCCCTCAAAGCTGTATGAATTTGGGAAAGTTAATTTCACTGTAGTTCTCTTAAATATATAACAAAAAATAAAACACATCGCCACATGAGTAGATTTTTTTTATGTCTTTATACATTCACCTTGTAGAAATAGGAAATAGAAAATTATCTTAAGCAGAGAGAAAATAATGAGGTCAATTGGTAAGTGAAAAAAGAAATTATGCCCAGATTCATGTTGTCACAAAAAGCACTTGTACGTAATCAGGTTAATATTATATTTTGCCTGGTTTTGTAGAAATACATATAATATCTAAAGTCATGAAGTGTATTACCGAAAGGGTTTTTTTTTAAATTATGGTAAGAACCCTTAACATGTGATCTACCCTCATAATTTTTTAAGTGTATAGTGCAGTATTATTAACTATAGACTCTGAAGTTTTATAATATAATCTACTTTATAGAGTCATTATGATAAATGAAAATATTTATATACAGCAACTGGTGCAATAAGGAGACTGTCTGTGTGGGTTAATTTCTGCTCCACATTATGTGTAAGACCCTGTGCTCTGCAGTTGATGCTGTGATTTAAGACTTTGTCTATGATGAGATCCTGTTCTGTTAGAGACTACCAGAGCTACAGCGTCTTATAAGTTGACCCTCAACTTATAAGGAGACTTTTGAAGTACACATTGAAATTGACCCAAAGTATCTCTTCCTGTTCAAACATCCTTTTTGAAATGTCCTACTTTTGGTCTGTTGGCTTGTTATTTCCCTGCTGACTAGAACTTAGGAAAATATATACATTTAAAATATCTACTCTAAATTTCCATGGAAGTTTGTTTATGAAAATAAGACTGTTTCTCACAACCCCTACAGGATGCATCTAGGAAAGTGCTCCAATAAGCCTTGTCTGTATTTTCTATCATTGATGGTTTTTAATATGTGACAGAAAGAGTTCTCCAATTCCATGCTAATTCAGATGTGTTTTGTAAGCAGCCATCCTAAGTAAATCTTTTCAAAGTCTCTCTGAGGGGAAAAAATGCAACTTCTGTCTCTTGGCCACACAGTTACCATTTAATACCTCAAAAACCCAAGGAGTCCATATGGGTATGATTTTCTTTTATGAAAATGATGCAGATCTTACCTCAGTAAGCTAAATACACAAAGATATTCAGTGGAATTGACTTTTTTATTATTCTCCCCATCTTTCTTGCCTGGAAACCCAATCTTGCTGATCTATATCTTGTGTCCAGGGTTTTCTCAAGAGTCCTGCTTATAGATGGGAATCACATCAGCATTCTCCCAGTCCTCTGGCAAGGTGACTGTTTGCAACAACAGTTAACACATTTGGCCAACAGTTTCACAATTTCACCCTTGAGTTCCTTCAAAACTCTTGGGTGAATGCCATCTGGCCCCAGTGATTTATTTATGTCCAATTTGTCAACTAGACTTGGAACACCTTCTGTACTCCTCACCTTTTGATCTATTACCTCTGACTTGTATAATTCCAACTTCCCTTCTTTCTCTCTTATTTCTATTTTATTAGATCTTTTTTATTGCTCAAAATATCATCATGCTAAAATAAGCTTCCCTATTTCAAGAACGTTGCTTAAAATACTGTATAGAGTCATATTTCATTTTTGTTACTCAAATTGCATGGCCAAGTGAAGTATTTCATTTTTGTTATTCAAGTTACTTGGCTAGGGTATGAACAGCACTTCTAGATAAAATTTTGGTATAAGTCGTACTTAGAACTCAGCCATCAGATTGAAAGGATGGAAGGAATAAATGTCACCTAGTCTATCTTTATATTATAATAACCATTCCCAGAGAATAGGAGTCGATGAAATAGGACTTTCTATCAATATGACCTTTGCTAGGAAAGGCAAAAATTCTCATTTCAGCTCATCTCAACTCATCCAAAGTTGAGTTAAACCCTGCAGATGAGTATGCAGTTTGTTATCTCCCAGTATGGTTTAATGCTTTATTTTAAATGGAGTACTCCTAAAACAAGCTAGCTATATACTTAAACTTTTTTTTTCTTTCTCAAAAAAACAGGGTTGTTGTTGTTGTCGTTGTTGTTGTTTTTGTTCTGATGCCCCTTGTATTTTAAAAATTTACATATTTTCTATTTGAAGAACTCCCCCAATTTTTTTTTCAGTTCATAGAGTAATTCTTCACTTCTTGTTCCTCACTTCCTGCCAAGAACCATTGGTGTGTACTGTTTGGTAATTGCCACTGTTTAGCCCTCTGAAGGGCCTTTATTCAAGTGTTAGATTTAGTGATTCTAGTTACTGTTGTTCTGGTAGCAATAAAAGGGCAAATGATGAGCAGGCTTTCAACAAACAGTTCTTTATTGGGGCCCAAACTATCCTGCACTAACTCCACCCTAAATCTCTGTGGCATACAACTATAGAAACTCAAAAAGGTTTGAATAATAACAGGAACTCCAAAGTAACAAAACAGCTAGTGTACCCTAGTGTCCTCTGGCATCACTATCCACTGAGGACAAATTAGGTCACTTTAACATTAATGCCTGCTTATGCGAGGCTCTGTCTGATCAGAAGGACCTTACCCCCTTTTCTGAGGCCTTCCCACAAGTATTTTCGGGACGCTATAAACAGTGTGGTCTGTCACTCCCCATTCAAGCTCAGCCTAGTTCTTCCTATGCTACTTGAGTATCCCATTGTCAATGTCCTCAGAAAGTTGCTGAGGCCAGCCTTACCACAGTGTTTTCTGATTGTGTTCATGACACTGCTAATTGATGAGCCCAGGGTACTCTTTCCCAAAGCTGCTAGTCTCCCAGACGTTAAAGTATAATTGGATTCTCCATAAAGGTTGGAAAAATGGATTAGATCTCCTAGACCTTCTTCTTTAAAAAAGCAGCATTTCTCAATCCCAGACTCAGTTCCAGAGAGTGACATCTTTCCTAAAATCAGCTCTTTCAGCTTTTCTTCTTAACTCCTCTTTTTAATGGCTTTAAAACAGATCAAATGTTTGGATGGGTGTAGTTGCCAAGATGTTACCACCATTTGATCATCATTGTCCTTATTAGTCTTGTGTCTCCTTACATACAAGCACACACATAAGCCTATAGGAATTAACTTGAGAGCATAGTCCAAAAGATTTCCAGAGCATACCCAGCAGTTCTAAAAACAGTCTAGCCCTTAGTATGGGCTCATCAAGGATGTCCTTTGTTATTACTATTTTATCCTTATTACCATTAATCCAAAAAGGATTATTGTGTCCGCCAAGGTTCCCCTTGGCAAATACAATAATCCCCTTTAGATTAATAGAAAGAGTTTATTCTTGTTAAAATTTTGATAAATGCTAGGAATGACCTGGCATCCCTTTAAAAATTAGAGGGTGGTTGGAGTGCCTGGGTGACTCAGTCAGTTAAGTGTCTACCTTTAGCTCAGGTCATGATCCCAGAGTCTCGGCATAGAGCCCCACATCAGGCTCCCTGCTCAGCGGGGAGTCTGCTTCTCCCTCTGCCCCTCACCCCGTTCTCATGCTCTTCCTCATTCTCTCTCTCTCTCTCTCTCAAATAAGCAAATAAAATCTTAAAAAAAAAAAAAAATTAGAAGGTAGGTCCAAGACACTAGAACTTGGATTTTCAAAATGCAGATGCATATTCAGAAGCATTGCTAGTGCACTAATTCACCTTCTAGAAATTTTAGGCCAGTCAATATTTACTGAGATTATGCCTAATTTACTATCTGTAGCGTAATTTACTATCTGTAATGAATTTTCTAATTACTAGGCAACTTACCATCTTTTGGGGAGAGACAGAGAGGGTATTCTTTTCTGACCTCCTGCTAATTGCAATATTCAAACCCTACTTGTTGTTTGTGAGTAAAGATAAAAGTGATATCATTACCATAACTACTACTAGTCCTACTCTCCCTATTACTACTACCATCATTTCTTTTCATTTACCATCTACCAGGCTTTACACTAAACACAGCCCATTATAGCATCTCATTAAACCCCCACAACAACATTTTGAAATAGATTATATTTTCACTTTCCAGATGAGAATACCAAAACTCACTGTACCATCAAATTTAACTTCCCTAATGAGCCAACTTCCCTAAAGAGTGTTAAAAAACAAAAATCAACTGAGTAAATCTGAAGATCTCGTTGACTTTATTAAACAGTTCTAGCAAGTAGAGGGCAAATCCAAGGATTTGTACAAAATGGAAAGTTTTTATAGGAAGGAGGGTGGGACAAGAAAGTTATTACAAGAGAAAAAGATTGTTCCAAGAAAGATTACTTTCTCATAGAGGAAAGAGCAAGGAGTCTTGTCATGCAGATGACCTCATCTTCCTTTGGGACTGAAGAGGACCCATGTGGCCAATTACTTCATTGGCACTGATCAGAAAATTCCTGACTGCCAGTTAAGATTACGTTTCTGGGGAAGGTTGAAACTGTAACTAGATTAGGTGTTAAGCCCCAGTTTAGGGGCTTGGCCTAAGTGACACCATTTTGGGCCTGTTGTTTTATTTTTAGCAAGGGATTGGTTTGCACAGCACTGTCTCGTTCTGTACAGTCCAGTAGGGTAGTCAGAAACAACATGTGACTATTTATATTTAAATTAATTAATTTTTAAAAAAGATTTTATTTATTTATTTGCCAGAGAGATGGAGAGAGAGAGAGAGAGCGTGCATGCACGCCCAAGCAGGGATAAGGGCAGGCAGAGAGAGAAGCAGGCTCCCCGCCAAGCAAGGAGCTCAATGCGGGGCTCGATCCCAGGACCCTGGGATCATGACCTGAGCTGAAGGCAGTCACCCAACTGACTGAGCCACCCAGGCATCCATAAATTAATTTAAATGACATTAAAATTCATTTTCTCAGTCACACTGGCCTTATTTCACATGCTTAGTAACTGAATGTTTTAGTGGCACCATATTGGACAACACAGATTATAGAATATTTCTTTCATCATAGAAAGTTCTGTTGAACAGCAATGATCATTGTCTCTCATCATTACCCTAATTGTTCTTTTTTCAGTTAAAAGCATCAATGTGCTGACCTTAACCTTCATCTTCTCTGCCTTCTGGTGTCCTTCTGTTTTACTGACTAATCCCAGCAAATGTTAACATTGCTTTGTCTGTTTGAGTAGATCTTCCTTTGATAGATTTCATAATGTATTTGGTTATTGGTTAGCAAAAAAAAAATACGGAATTGCAATCATTCTTCCAATTATGAATATTTGCTTCACTAGTGTCCAATTTATGCTTTGCTCTCCATTGCTGTTTCTTTCTGCATTTGCAATAAATTTTGTTTCAGGATGAATCATAGTATAATCTTTTGGAAGACATTTTAAACAGCAGCTGAACTCATCATGTGTTATACCAACCATGCCCCTAGTTCAAAGGTCCTCAAACACACAAAAGTGACAACTGCTGCCTGGATGACAGTGATTAAAACTTGCCATAAATGGTGAAACACATCCCAATTTCAGAGCTTTTAAGTATGAAAATAAAGTTCATGTCAGAATTTATAAAAAGTAAAAGCTTTGAATCTAAACTCTACCACTGAAGTCTGTGTAACTATAGACAATTTATCCAACTTCTTCGAACTTGTTTCCTAATCAATAGAACAAGCACAATAATGTCTGCCCCACAGGATGATTGTGTTATCAAAAGTAATTGGGGCGCCTGGGTGGCACAGCGGTTAAGCGTCTGCCTTCGGCTCAGGGCGTGATCCTGGCGTTATGGGATCGAGCCCCACATCAGGCTCCTCTGCTTTGAGCCTGCTTCTTCCCCTCCCACTCCTCCTGCTTGTGTTCCCTCTCTCGCTGGCTGTCTCTATCTCTGTCGAATAAATAAATAAAATCTTTAAAAAAAAAAAAAAAAGTAATAATACCTGTAAATGACTCAGCACTTATTAAGCACCTATTAGGTACAAAGTAAGTTTTCTCTAATTTGGAAACATGGATGAATAAGATTTGGTTTTGTTCTTTAAAAATTCACAGTCTGTGGGGGCACTTGGGTGTCTTAGTGGGTTAAGCTTCTGCCTTTGGCTCAGGTCATGATCTCAGGGTCCTGGGATCCAGCCCCAAATTAGGCTTCCTGCTCAGCAGGGAGTCTTCTTCTCCCTCTCCCTAGCCCCTCCCATGGCCCATGTGCACGTCCTTGCGCTCTCACACTCTCAAGTAAATAAATAAATAAAATCTTAAAAAAAAATGAAAAATTCACAGTCTAGGGGGTACCTGGGTGGCTCAGTCCATTGAGCATCCCACTTTTGATTTCGGCTTAGGTCATGATCTCAGGGTTGTAAGATCAAGCGCCACATTGCACTCATACTCTGAGTGGTTTCTCTCTGCTCTTCTCTCTGCCCTCCCTCATTGCCCTCAATAAATGAATGAATGAATGAATGAATAAAATCTTTAAAAATATCACAATCTAGAATGGAAAACAAACATGAAAATAAATTATATACTGTAGAATAGTAAGTATAATGGTGACTAAGTGAAAGGCTGGAGGTGTGGCACTAGGAAAGACGGACTGATAAACTTATGAAGATGGAAATAAAGGCAGGGGTGGTCAGTGGGGGGGGAAGCTTTCAGAAAGGTCTGTGACTGTGAATCCCTTCCCTCCTTCAACCATGAGTGAATGTCTCCGAACAGAAGCAGTGAATGTTTTTGTTAAGAAATTTGTTCACTTTTATGGCTTTTCAAGAACAAGAATGGGTCATTTCAGGAGTCTTAGTTTGCTTCAAAATAAAATAACAGCCTTTTAGTATATTAGTCTCAGGAAATGGAATGATGGATAGAAAAATCTTCACTCTGTTCTGCCCCCAAAGCAGCTATATTTAGTTACTTACCTGAAGTAATAGAGAATGGATTTATACTTCCTGATCTTATCACTTTCTTTTATTAAGTTTTTAACCTTTTATTGCAAGAAAAATAAGGATGTTTTTGGTAGGTTTTCAGTGACCACCATTCATTGCTTTATATATATACACATACATAATCCTTTTTTATTCCATACAAGTTTAAAGTTATTTTAGGAGGCAAAAAAAAAAAAAACAAAAAAAAAAAAAACAAAAAAAAAAACCAAAAAAACAAACTTAGAATATGCCCTTCTAAACCATTCCTAACATAACTTAAGAAACCTACAGAGAATAAATCAGTCTTCTAAACCATAACAAGTCCTAGGATAAAATGATGTAAATAATTTATGTAGCGTTCAAAGCATTTAATTAAATTAAAAGTGACAATATTTATTTCAAATTGTACGTGTCATATAAATGGTAAGTATTTAGTATGTATCTCTAATACAGAACTCTTCTTTTGTGGCAGATTCCCTCTGCATTCTTGGCCTCGGCCCTGGCGTACCACAGCAGTGCCTCTTGCTCACCCATCCTTCCACACCCCCACATCATGTCATGGTGGGTGGGACTCTTCTGCATCTTTCCTTAAGAATTCCACCAGCTAATCTTCATTTTTCCAACATATTCACTTCACTTCAGACCATGTTACATCTTGTCAACAACTGTCTCGATGTTGTGACTTCAGACATTTCTTTGCCTTCCTACGTGGGCCCATTCCTACGTCTACCAGCTGACATCCACCCTCAATCTCACCCAATTTGTAGGCTTCCATTCTTGTCTATTCCAGTCCCTAGGGCTGGGAGTTGCCCCCACCACCCACTCCAGTCATGATGCCTCATCAACATAGAAAGGATTGGATCTTGTCCTAGCTCCAAAAGAGGAAACACTGAAACTTTAAAGCTAACAACATTTCAGCTTCACGTTATCATTGTGAGTGTAATTGGTGATCATGCTCAAAGTCTTACAGAACGTCTGGTTACATGTTTACAGGCCTTTAAAACCATTACCACCGTCCCTGACAGATCTCCTTGCTCCTGTTCGTGGGGCTGAGGACGTCTTCTTTACAGTACCTGGTGCTGCTTTGGGACTCCTTGAGCCATTTGCCAGAAATACTTCCTTCCATTTTATACTTCAGAGTCAGAAAATGGGAGCAGAGGAAATACATTTCATGCCAAATTACATAGTATCTTTCTTCCGCAGAACTAGCTTTTTTTTTTTTTTTTTTTTTTTTTTTTTTGGAACTTGGGCAGTATGTTTTAGCATCTAGTGCATGCATCCGGTACACACAGAAAGAATGTTCTTAAAACTTCTCTGCTTAGCATATTCTGTATTCAGAGCTAGTATAATAATGTCCTTATTTCATTTTTGAATATCGTATAAGCCTTTTGAACTGCAGTCTACCTGTGTTTGAAGACTGCACCCTATTTGAGTGCCTTCTCTCTGACTTCAGTGCTCCACCCAGCAGCATAGTTTAGCACATTTAGATGGAATTAAGGTCACTGAAAATTTATACAGTTCTATAGGTCTTGAGATCCCCTGCTTAGTATATAATTTATTAACAGCATGAAGATATAATTTAGTCTTATTCTGGTTTATTATTAGCTGAAAACTAGAGGAAGATGAGGCACAGGCTTTATATGAAGCCTTAAAATAATTCCTAGCTGTATAGAAATAAAGACATTCAACAATTTTTAAAAGATTGCTGGGAAGTTTCATGATTTCCTAAGTTTGACCTCTTTCTGAAATCTGTTATCACTTAACTCCATGTCTGTCTCACTTAGGTTAAATCAGGGCATGTTTTCAGATAACAGAGTCCATGAAACCTCATTATTTAAATGTCTAAAGTAATTATCAGTTGGAATTTCTGAATAGGTATCTTACCAACTATTAATATTTACCTATTTTTCTGTATTTTGCACTTGAGTGCTGTTAAAAGCAGGTTTAAACATTAGTTCTCAACAGTTGTTAAACCTACCTTAACCTTTCGTTCTGAAGCCAGATGCAGGTCACTTACTTGCCAAACCTGAGAGTGCAGGGCTGCCCCAATTACATAAACACCAAGGAGAGTATATTTCTACCTCTTCTCTGCTAAAGGGAGAGGTGTGTGCACGTGTGTGTTGTGAGCGCGCCCACAGGCATATATATGATATGAGTGGATGGCTGCATGTGTGTGTTTTCAGGGGGAAAAAAACCCCAAAACTTGTTTTATTTTGGTTGCTCCCTCCTTTTAGTCTTTCAGAATTAGAAGTTAATGGATTTTTTTTCTGTTAATGAAAGTAATACATATTTTATTTAGAATTTGGAAAATAAAAAAGGGCAAAGATTAGAATTAAACTGAACCACACTATTTTTTATTCAAAGAAACCTACTCTTAAATTTTAGTGTATTTCCTTCCAGTCTTTTCTGTGTGTAAACTTTCTGGTGTTTTTGTTAAACAAAATTAGGCAATTATTCTGGATATGCTGTTTGATATTCTGCTTTTTTTTTTTTTACATAATATATGTTTGTATGTTATAGTTTATTCTTTTCTACCATGCCACTAAATGTAATGTATATCAGATTTTATCATATTCAGTTTAACCATTCCCTTATTTGTGGGTATTTATGTGGTGTCCAAGTTATTAAAATTAATGCTTCACTCTGGGGCATCAGTCTTTCCACACATCAGTTGCCTTCTAGGAGTAGAATACGGAAGAAAAAGATGCCCGCATTTTTATCTTGGGGAAATGCCTCACAATTATTTGTAAACTTACTAAAAGTTTATAATGGCCGAAGTATGTTCCCATGCCTTTAAAAAGTGCTGTATAAATTCAGTGTGCAGAGTAGCCAGACAATCTTCATTTGTGTCTAAGCACAACACAGATTCTGAGTAGAACATAAAGTCCTCTGATTTCTGTGCTGTTGCTTTCTCCACCTCCTGCCGAAACTTTTACAAGGTTATCATTGGCCTTCTGGAATCACAGCATGCAAAGATTTCCTCTCTCCCTTGCCCTGTGTGTCACATGGGACGATGTTGATCTTGTGACCAACAGGTTACTTGAGAATCCCAAAGACATTCTCTCCTGGTGTTCTTCCTCCCGCTGAAGAGTCTCACCTTGCTTTGCTGGTTCCACTTCCCTTGCTCTCTCTTTGAAGCTACATATTCCCTCAGGGCGTTCCCAGGCCCTCCCATTGCCTCAGCTACCCTTTCTACAATGACTTTCAAATTTATGTTTCTAGAGAAAAATTATTTTTGATTTTCATAATCACACTTCCAACTCCTTATTAGACATTTGCACTGGTAGCATTGCATGCGGAGCTGGACTTAACTCTCTTCACTTTACTTCCCCCGAACCTCTAATGTCCCTCTAATGCTGTGCTGATTGAATAACATTCTAAATGCAAGTCTGCATATTTGTGAGCTATAAATGAGTCTGGATAATTTCAGACACCATTTTCTTCCACGAGTGGCTTGAATCTTTTGTCAGGTTCAGTTGACCTAAATTATATATCAGCCCAATGTTACTTGTTTGGACATGTAAATTGGTCCTTTACCCAGATGAGAGTCCTAAAATATTTAAGTGCTGAACCTGGAGAGAACCCTTAAAAAACCATCTAGTCTGATTTTTCTCATTTCATGGATAAGACAACTGAGGCCCAAAGAGGAAAACTGGTTTTTTTTTCAAAATCATCCAGCTACCTGGTGGCAGCCTGGCACCAGAAGAGATTTCACCCCCGACCCAGATAATACAACTTTTTTCTGTTTTAAATCCTGCCCCCCTCCCAGTGCAGAATAACATTATTGAGATATTAAAATGTTCTCATTGACTGAGAAGGTCTTCAATCTCTAAAGGAAAAAGGAAAGTGGGCATGGTGGTTAGCAACTTTAGAAAACATTTACAGGCTTGTATTTGAGGCTTTAGAAATTGAAAATTTGTGAACCATCAGGAGACACATGGAGCTGAAGTTCACATTTGTTATATTTCTGCAAATTGGACTTTTCTAAAACAATTTAGGTTTAAAGGCTTGAAAACAATGTTTTCTCGCTCAGATAAACTGTTGTCAAATATTTTAGAATTGCTTTTTTGGATAGTACACCTTCAACGGTTCCCAGGTGCCTGTGAGATAAGATCGAGGCTCTCAATCCCATACAGAACACCTCCCATCCACCCCTGTCTACTGTTGCAGTTTCATCTCCTGTTTATTCCCTCTGCTTCCCTCACACCGGGAGTCTACTCCAGTCACATTAAGTACGTTGCCATTCCCCAGCATAACATTTCACACCCCACTAATGCTTGCCATGCTGTTTCCTTTATTTTAAATTCCCTTCCTTCCCATTCCTATCCCTCCTCCCTGATAGCCAGGCTCCAGCTCATTCTGTATACTGTAGCTCCAGTATCCCCACTGCTCCCCCTGTGAAGCCTCCAGACTGCTCCAGATGAAAGGAATCCCTCCCTCCTGTGATCCTCAATAACTTTATTAAAGACAGTTGTTGGACTGTCTCTCTACTGCCTGTACACCCTGACCACAGGCTGTTTAAACCTTTTCAGGGAGGAGGTGTTGGGTCTTCCTTGCCCTTGCAGTTCCAGCGCCTGGGGAAAGCTAACCCATAACCCTTATCAAAGGAAGATGGTTCAGGGAATGTGGAAAAGGCACCTTCACTGAATATACAAAGTTTATTTTATCAATGCATAAAATAGATACCACCTAGTTTATTTAGTTCCAATAATTTTGTAGACTTACAAGTGATAAATATATTGTTCTCTCACAGTGACTTAAAGTCAGACTTGACAATGACTACTTGATTTAAGATCTTATTACGAAATAGAAAATAATTTCAAATTCCCAAACACCTAGAACCAAGGCTTATAATTTTAAAAATACGATATTATAACTTGCAGCCCAGTGTAATGTTAGCAGTGTCTAGAGTGTCTGGTCCTACCTGCGATATTAGCTCCTTTCTCCCAGTAATTTACGTAAAGCCAAAAATCAGGGTTTGTTTGATGTGTATAATTGTATACAAAAGCTTTGTACATCAAATCTTAAGAACTGTTACTATTATAAGACTACTAAATGGCCAGGATACATTTAAACTTATCCATGCTCTAATTTATATTTCAGTTAAAGCACCATAGGAAAATACCAATTGAGACTGAGGCTTTTTGTTGTACCATACAAACCCAACACAAGAAATCACCCTCTAACTGATTAGTTGGCACTTTAGTCAGAAAATATGTACTTCTAAAAATGCTTGCCTTTATTTTTTTCTTCCTTTAAGCTATGATCTACAGTAAATTCTAGTTGGTCCATCAGCCATTGTTAGTTATTATCCTGCTGTCAGACCTTAGCTTTAACATGTACACTGTCTTGCTGTTGGTAGACAAAACCATTCCAAGTACCAAGAAGAGTTGACTTTTGCATTCGATCACGCCATGTCTTTTAACACTGGGAAATTTAAAGATAAAATAAGAGACTCAGCTCAAGGACCAAGGTTTACCAGGTTGTCTTTTTAAAGTGAATTCAGGGTTCCTGGGTGGCTCAGATGGTTAAACATCTGCCTTCAGCTCAGGTCATGATCTTAGGGTCCTGGGATGAGCCCCGCATCAGGCTCTGTGCTCAGCGGGGAGTCTGCTTCTCCTTCTCCCTCTCTCCTTGCTTGTGCATTCTCTCTCTCTCTCTCAAATGAATAAATAAAATCTTTAAAAAAAAGTGAATTCAATTTATACAATATGCAGTGTTATTTTAATGTATAATGTAATGTACAATCTTATGTTGTCAGGTTGTGCTATACCAGTTAAGTCCTGGAGAATATCACTCAGCCCTCCTTTGATTGGCTTTGAAAGGTGCTGTTACATAGAGCTTATTCATTTCCCTCTCTCCCCACCCCCCCACCCCTACCAAATATCCATTCTCATAGTGAGTAAATGACAAAAATCTCTGCTGAAATGGTTTTTATGTAACATGCTGTTTTATAACAATAATGTGTACTATTGAGAGGCCTTTTTTTCTGGATTATTCAATATCATGCATCTTAATGCATGTTATTGACCATCATCAGCATTAATATGTTTAATTATACTAACAAGCTAACAATATTATTTATATTATATTTGTAATTTCCCTCCCCAGTAATTACCAAAACTCAAGATATTATAATCCTCTGCATACTGAATTTTATTATCTCTGCACTTTGATAAATACTGCCTAGTCGTCAGCCTACGTCATCTTCTCTCCCACAGAATCTGCCATAATTCTGTATTCACTTTTTTTCACCTTATTCACTTTTCCTCATGCAGTGATACCCCTCTAATCCTATCCTTCTCTCCCTGACTCTGCATCCTGTCCACTTTAAGAGGAGCAATTCATCCTTCCATCCATCCATGCCTTATTTACTTATTCTGGATTTATTTATGTAGTCATTCAACAAGTGCCTATTGAACATCAACTATGTACCGTCCACTGGCAGGAATCTAATGGCGGAGTATCCGTAGTTATTGAATAAGACTAATTTTTTAAAGCAAATGTACTTAGAATCCACACTCTGGGCGGGGGAGCAGGGGGAGGACAATGTCAAATGCTATTGTGGGAACAATGATGGTGCAACACAATCCCTGCCTTCTGCCATCATTTAATCAAGAGGAGAAAGACATGTTGACAAATGCAAATAATGCCATGGAGAACCAAGACATTCATCCTGGTGGCTTTGCATTGCAGAGTTTAAATTTTATTTTTGTATCAATTTTACTACTGGTTTTAATATAGCAAGGTCCAGTTTAAATCTCACTTATTCTATAAAGACTTCTCCTACTGTTCTTTCTTATATTTCAGTTCCTATTGCACTTATATCTACCTCACACATTTTAATAAATTTGTGTTTTTAAATTCTGGAGGCGGCAGGTTGTGAGAACACAAAGTGAAAGCACCATTGAGTCCCCTTGCTGTTCTCTTTGCTCTCTTGTGGAGCTTGGACTCAGTTCACCAGCTTCGCCTCTGCATTTAATACATGTTCCATTAACTGATGATTTTCCTTCCAGGATCCCAGTGCAACAGGGATAATAAATTTGTAAAACGTACAAGAAAATTTAGTTCTTTTGATAGTAATGGCCCATAGCCTGGGGTCAGAGCAGGACAAGAGAGCATATGCAAAAGAATTTTCTAAGAAGTAAGTTGCTAAATCTGTATGTCTTGTTCATATACACACTGCTCTTTTTATTATAGCTTTCTGTAATATATTTTCTCACTTAAGAGATATTAAAAATAAAACTTGTAACATGACATTAAGAAAGTGTTTGATCCTTAAAAAAAAAAAAGAAAGAAAGAAAAAAGAAAAATCTTGTGCACCAAAAGGTTGAGAACAAGTCACGTGTAATAAGGGTCTTTATCCAAAAAGTAAATGCATTAGGCTTGATGGTTTTATTTTCTTCACTGACCTTCCTCTTAGTTCTTCAGAGTTACTTTACTTGGAGTTAATTGATCTTTTTCTAATTCTCCTGAAATACAGTGGGAAAATACAGGCTTTGGAATCCGGTGATCTTGGATTTAAATTACAGTTGTGTGAGTGAAGTTAAGTTTCTGAACTTCTATGGACCTTAGCTTCCACATTTAAGACTAACTTTTCCTAGATTTTTTCAGGTATCTGTTTATTCAGTCAACAGAAATTTTTTGAGCATACTGTGTGCTAGAAATCATGCTGAATGTTAAGGTCATAACACCAAGAGGGGGGAAAAACTGAACAGGATCCTGTTCTCATGGTGCCTGTAATCCAGTTGAGGGTATAGACACATGTAGACAATTAATAGTACATCATAAGTATTATCATCGAAAGGTACAATGAAACACATAAGAAAGGTAACAATTATGAGAATTAAGTAAGATAATGTATTTATTGTGTGCCTAGCAGTTCCTGCCTTAGGAGATACTCCATAATATTGTTGTTGATATTTTACCTTCATCCTGTACCCTCCTTGTTTCCAGCTAAAAGGTAAATTCATAAATGGTCTATATTAATATTGTCCCACTGAAATACAACATGAGCTACATATATAATTTTAAACTTTCTAGTAGCCACATTAGAAAAGTAGAAAGAAACATGAAATAGGCGGTGCCCGGGTGGGTCAGTCAGTTAAACATCTGTCTTCGGCTTGGTTCTTGATCTCGGGGTCCTGGGATCGAGCCCTGTGTTGAGCTCCCTGCTCAGTGGGGAGCCTGCTTTTCCGTCTCCATCTGCAGCTCCCCCCCTGCTTGTGCTCTCTCTCACAAATAAGTAAATAAAATCTTTAAAAAAAAAACATGAAATAGGTTTTAATATATTTGATTTATCCCAATATATTTAAAATACTATATCTGAACAGGTAATCAACGTAAGGATTATTTTTTAAATAATTTTTCATTATATATTTTACTGTCTTCAAAATTCCATGGGTATATTTTACTAATAGCACATCTCAGTTTGAATCAGCCACATTTCAGGTGACTAATGGCTACCAAAGTGGATGACACAAGTCTATACTTTCTAACTGACCAGGGTTAAGATTCATGAGAGGCAGTGCACCGTAGGTAGTAAGTATATAACAGACTTTAACTAGTAAACCCAGCATCATTTCCACCCTTTCTCCTCTCTCCTTTCCTCAGGCACTAGGTATCAAAGATAAATTAGAAGCTGTGGATCTTGTCCCCAATTCCAGTCCCCGACTCCAAACACAGTGAGGGAGAAAAGCAATCAGCAGATACTTTACAATACATTATAATTGCTATGAAAGAGATAAAACGCATATAAAATTAGGCGTAAGGATAAAGGAAGGAGTCACCCTGAGATGTCTGCAGTGGTCTGCACGAAGCACTTGAAGCAGAGAAGTCATACTATCCATGTCATGTCAGGTTCCCCTGCTTCAGTGAAGGATATGCTTCCTAGCTCATTTCAGGCAGCAAAGTGCGATGTTCCCATGAGGGGCCTCTCTGGTAACACTAGTGATCTGTGACATACTGGAGGAAAACCAGCTCCCATACTGCTGTGATTAGACATAAAAACACAAATGTACCTCAATAAAACACACAACTGCACTTCCTTTTATTTCCTATCTGGTCCAATTAGTTGTAATGGACTTGTCCTGTATTTTTGTCAGTATGCAAATCTTTCTTCAAAGGATGATTAGAGGCAGTGGCTCAATTTTCTTTTCTTTCTTTCTTTTTTTTTTTTTTTTAAAGATTTTATTTATTTGACAGAGATAGAGACAGCCAGCGAGAGAGAAAACACAAGCAGGGGGAGTGGGAGAGGAAGAAGCAGGCCCATGGCAGAAGAGCCTGATGTGGGGCTCGATCCCAGAATGCCGGGATCACGCCCTGAGCCGAAGGCAGACGCTTAACCGCTGTGCCACCCAGGCGCCCCGTGGCTCAATTTTCTTGTCAACCCAAACCCATTCGTTGTTAGTAACTTGACTAACTCTCTACTCAACTACTGTGGAAAGCTTTTGAAAATCTACTTCATCCCCATGGAGTCTGCTAGCCTCATATTGTGACCCAAAGACGTGAGAGGAATTTTCTAGTATTGTAAAGTTCATATAAGAAAAACCCTGAAAGACTCTTTACCCATTTTCTAAAATAATTTGGATTTAAAGAGATAAAAATACCTTTCAACAAGAGCTGACTTACTATCCATTAGATCTTTTTCAAAGTCCGTGTACCTAATGGTAAATCAGATAAATATAGAGTAAAAATGTCTACCCTTTGACAGATGCCTGCTTAACTGAACTTAGTGTGTAGAGCACCATGGGAACAGAACCCAAACCTAGTTTAGCCTAAAGGGGAGTGAAAGGCTGGATGCCTTCTCTAGATCCTTCCTTTTCTTAGGAGCACAGAATTCCTGCCTGCATTGAGCTTAGGGAATACTTACTTCCAATTAAATTCACACTATTGCTTTACTTCAATGATTGCTTCTTAAAGTGTATTTGTAAAAGTAATGTATAAAATATTGCTAGATCTGAATAGTTAGAAAGTTGTCACTGCTACTTCCGAACAGGGTTTTACAGACTTTTTTTTCTGTGCTCTGAGCCCACAACATTACAACATAATAAGGAAACACTTAGAAAATTCCTGTGGCAGGTATAATTTTATCTAGTGGCAATGAGCATTATGACATAGTCATGAATGGATCCTAGGAAAGTATGCAGTAATATGCGAATGGACAATGAATACTTATTTTGCTCTCAAAAGTGTTTATATTAGAGCTCATAGTTTTATCCTTACCATGGCTACAATAAATTCATAACAGTACAAAATGTTTGTCATGTGAGAAAATGACTCTTCTGAGAGAAAAAAATAAAAATATGAGTCTATCATGGTAGCTTACTATAAAGTTTTATTTATATAACGTTGAAATAAAAGAAATGTTAATTGTTATAATACAAGCATATAACAATCTGAGAATGGTTAGTATCAAGTTTCCTAAGGAAAATGACATTCTATCTTTCTTCTTCATGGGATACTCATAAATCAGTATGTATCAGCCAGCAGTGACAGTTTAAATCATATTTTTTCCGATAAAAATAACTTTGCTTTATTATATTTTACTGGTCCAGAGAGAAAAACATGGAATTAATTTTATGTCCACATTTTAAAGGAAAAATGTGAGTTCAGCGTCTGTGTTTACAGTTTATAAACATTTGAAATCAAACCTACACATAAACTTTCTGTGAATCAAGGTGGCTATACCTAGCTGCTAGTGAGGAAAGTTGAATTTAAATCCTCTTTTCTCTTTGGATGAAGTTACTATCATCTGTGTTAGAAGAGAGCTGGAGATAGGAAAAATCTAGAGGCTGGGTCATGAACTCTTCTCTTCAAAAATGAGAATTCAAATGTATTTTTGAAAAGTCTCATTTTTTTTTTTTTGGTCATTAATATATCTATCAATTGTCTCTTTAGTGTATTGCAGTCTATTTCCAGGTTGAGATAGCCATTTTCAACAAAAATAATTCAGTTACACAATTATTTTTCAAGCTTTTACATATAACGAGCTAATAATTGCACACTTTTTATCTATGACCCTCTGACTGAAGGCAGTTCTAAATTGCAGTGTTTCCTGAAATTATTCACCAATTCCCAGTATCTCTGTGTGTTACAGTATTTTACTAATCAAGAAGATACAAATATTTTCCAGATACATTGTACAGATATTAACCTAAAATAAGTCTTATTGTCTTTTATAGACAATTATCTACATATTGTTTTTAAGTAAACTTTTCCTAAGTCAAATGTGCCAATGGAAAAAAGTCCATTTGCAAGGCTAATTAACAATTGTTAAGAATTTTTTTAATGTGTAAAAATGGGTTTATGAATACTGAATTATTTCAACACTTATTAAAATGATTATTTTTAACAACGAGAATATTTTGGTTTAAAAAAGCTGAAGTAGTTTTGTGTTTAAGATAAACTCTCCCTGGTAATGTTGACATATTTTCTATAATTGTTATGCTTCTCTAATATTACATAACTGTGTTTGACACATTTAGTACACAATTTGAAAAGGCAGCTAAAATTCTGTAGTTTTGAATGAGAATCGCCTCATATATTTTGAAATATTCTTGTGTGAGTTCTGAATAGGAAGTCAGTATGAAACAAAAAGGACTTACTTGATTTCAAGAGAAATTGATCAAAAGATAATACACTACCATCCATGTCTTTGGCTTATGAACTATGTATTGAGTTGTTTACGTTTTAAAGATATATGTTTAATTGAATGATTTTGTCCCTATTGAAATAAGTATCAGAACCAAAAACAATTATCTTTCAGAATAAAATTATTTCAGATTTTGCCTCAGAAATATCTAATATAAGTTTTGGCACTGGAAATAATAAGTAATACTTATTAACTTAAAATGAAACTAAGCCTGTATAAGTTAAAAGTTGAATCTGTGGAAGGAAAAACTCCTTTTTCCTCTGCACATCTCAGATTCATTGACTGGGGGCCTGCAAATTAGACTGACAAAAGATTAACAAAGGAAAAACAAATAGCTTTTTATTAACAGGTGCATCCTGCATTTATGTGGAGTACTCAGTGGTAAGGAACTCAAAAGGCTTTTTTTTTTTTTTTTTTTTTTTGCATTTTAGCAAAGAAAAATAATTTTTTAGAGAAATGACAAGACAAAGGAAAAGACTTTGAGTTTCTAGGACTTTGAACAGATTATAAGAAGGCAAATATATGGGGAAACTAATGGTAGATAAGGCTAGTTTTAGTAAGGTTTGTTTATATATAGTGTCCTCTGGTCTCTGGGCTGATAAAGGTCCAGAGTTGTCTGAAGTCATTAACTTGTGTCCTTCCTGGTAGAGAACGGGGAGCACATGTACAAGTTTATGTCCTGGTTTTAGGCAAAGGGGTGGACAGAGGGCAGAGAGCTTTTCTTTTATCTGCTTCTTCTTGTCTCAGCTCACAATAATCCTTATACCAAAGCAGGATATTTTGGGGTGGCCTATCCTGCTACGTTTAAATCTATATTCCACTTTTGCAAACTGATGAAAAGTTGTGGAAATTATTTAAAATTTTAGAAAAGAATGCTGTTTCTGGGCAGCATGACCTCAGTGGTCAAAAACTCCAATTTGCAGTTCCTTAGTAAAGGAAGAAGTCATTTACATGTTAATTCAATTCTTTTTAAAGATTTTATTTATTTGACAGAGAGTTAAGAGAGCACAAGCAGGGGGAGCAGCAGAGGAAGAGGGAGAAGCCACCCCCCCCCCCACCTGGAGCAGGGAGCCTGACTTGGGGCCCAATCCCAAGACCCTGGGATCATGACCTGAGCCAAAGGCAGATGCTTAACCGACTGTGCCACCCAAGTACCTTATTGTTAATTCAATTTTTGAAAAAAATATGTCATAACAAAAGAGACAAATTAATAGTAAAATCAAATCAAATTTGATCCAGTAATACATTACTTATATACTTATATTAATAATATATAAAATATATATTAAACTAATATTTTGGTATTTTTAAAACTTGCTTTTAATTATACTTTTCCATACATTATATATTTATATATAAATAATATATTTGCACATATCACATATATTGTATAATATTTATATATTTATAGAAGTATTTGAATAGTAAATTTATTTACTTAAAATTTATTTTTAATTCATGTAACTACTAATATACGTTTGTAATTACTAAATAATTAGTTACTTAATTTGGCCAAGAGTTAAAATTAGTTGATTGGTTTATCATTTTAATCTATTTTTGATTTATTTATCTGGCATCAGCTTTACACATTAAAGGTCTAGGAAGAGGGGTGCCTGGGTGGCTCAGTCGGTTAAATATCTGACTCTTGATTTCTGCTCAGGTCATGATATCAGGATGGGGAGATCAAGCCCCAGCATTGGGCTCCACACTTAGAGCTGAGTCTGCTTGGGATTCTCTCCCTCTCCCTCTGTCCCTCCCTCCACCTTGGCTTGCGTGCTCACTCTGTCTCTCTCTAAAATAAATAAATAAAAGTCTAGGAAGAAACCAACCATTACTGAAATGTAAGCTTTGCAACGCTAAATATATACTATCATTGCAAACTTTGTAACACCATAGGGAATAAAACATTATAGCATGGTGTTAGTTGAAAATTTTTAACACATGAAGGAAAAGAATAGGCTTACACACACATACATACACACACCACACAACTACATGTCAATCACTGTGCTCAACTTCTCAAGGAATGCACAATCGTTGTAGGTAGGTAACAAAATTAATAGAATCTTCATAATAAAACATGTCATTGGAGCAGAGGCAATGTTTCTATCAAACATGGGAGAATTAGAATCAGGATAAAGGTAGGGAACATTTCAGTGTAGGAAATGAGCAGGACTCAACATGAGACAAGAAGCACTGTGAAACAGCAGTTTTTTTACACCTGTTATCTAGAAAGGAGAGGTGGAGAAAATGAAGGAAGGAATGTGTTAAAACTGCTTATCCTCTCTTACACCTTACTATGTGTTATACTTACCTCAGTCCTGTGCTATAAGTATTATTGTTCCTTTTTTTTTTTTTTTACGGATGAGGAAATATTCATGCATCTTAAATTATATAAAATCTAACATAAACTGTTTTTGTCATTGATTTTATAATAAATTTTACCCCTTGAAAGAAGTATAAATGCATGAATATTATCTTTCTCAAGTTAAAAGTGAAGCAAGAAATCTACAAGGATAAAAATAAGAGATTAACAAACCTGAATATAACAACACAACAGAAAGCATAAAAGAATTTACATAGGTAGAAAGACTGTCTAGGGGCACCTGGCGGGCTCAGTCAGTAGAGCATGCAACTCTTGATCTCCAGGTTATAAATTCCAGCCCCCTGTTGGATGTAGAGTTACTTATAAATAAATTCTTTTAAATAAAAAAAAGACATCCAAAAAGATAAAGAACACTAAGATAAATGAGCAAAGGACACAACAGTTAATTCAACAACAGTAAAAAGAGAAGAATTTAAATATCTAAAAACGTATGAAAAAATGTTAAACTGAGCTGTTAGCAAAGAAATGCAAATTAAAACACTGAGAGATTTCACTTCAGGTTTTCAAAGAGTTGAAAGACTGCAATCTTCAATACCTAGAGGAAGACCAAGGTTGCTGATGAACACTGATGATTTCCAGATGCTTGGGGATCAATCTATGCTTTCATTTTTATTTTCTCCCATACTACAGATCTGTCCTAAAATATGATTTTCTTATTGTTGCTTTTAGTTTCTAGGGAATTTTGTTACTATTCCTTGAGGGGACTAAAAGCACCCTAGGGTTTCACAACACTAAAGCTCCTGGGAATTAGAAAAGATGTTATTTTTTAAGTGAATGAAAATGATTAGAAACCGCTCTGGCTGAAGGCTGACTCAGGAATTGCTGTGTAAGAATTTATAGTTATAAGATAAAATATACAGAAAAAAGAAGTCTGCTTTTCTTAGTCTGATCTGCGGTTTACATTTGACTATGACAATCGTAGAGAAAATGCCCCCAGAAAGAAATGACTCATGTCGTATTAAGCAATGGGACATCAAGCTGAATGATGAGCATGTTATTTGGCAGGATAAGGGAAATAGCATTCATCAACTTACATCTTGTTTCCCAAAACCACAGAAATGACCAGAAGACTATTTGAACATGAATTCCCAATACTTTAGTTCTACTACCAAGAAATATTTTTTCCAGTCGTGTGTGGATGATGATGTCATATGCCATTTCAACCTAAAAATAGCGTGATCAGCCCAGATCTCAATAGTAAATTTACCTCAAACTAAGGCCACTCCTCATCAGATATTGCCCACAGAATTTTAGCATAGTCTGAATGATTTAATTAAACCACCTCCAGGAACCTAATTGTCTCTAGAACGTTCTTTCTTTTATTAAGAAATTGTGAGAGTAAAAACGCAGGTCTGATTGTACATTTGGGTTTTTTATTCCGCTCCTTTTCACAGCCCTGATAACAACTGATTAAAAAATCAGACCTGCACACTAAATAACTAATTTTAGTTCAATAAAGACTCGACAACATTTTATAATCAATTTTATGAGAGATGATTTGGGCTGAATTTAGTTAAACTGACTGAAGTAAGTAGATAATGGAGTATTTATCTTTGCTGGAAGAGAAACCTAGGTAGCGAGGCTTTCAGCTGCTGCTGTGAAGTTTTAACTAGGAAGCCGCCAGTCACAACGGACCATTATGTTTCTAATTGCCCTTATTAACAGAAGAAAAAGGAGCAAAAGATTTTCTCCGGAGAATCTTAGACAACCTACTGTTTCCAAATAAACTAGATGATACTGGTCAATACACTCTATTTGACAGTTAGGTTTTATCATAAGAACAATAGTAAGTCAGGAAACTGAGCAAACCAAATGCGGTCAAGCATTTCTTCATAAACAAAATGTGGATGTTACTTTCTTTTCTACTTAAACAAGAAGAACTGGCAAACCAAATGTGTTCCTTGGATGTTTTTTTGTTGGGAATTATTTTGTGTTTTTTTTGTTGTTGTTGTTGCTTATTTACCCTTAAGAGTTCTGGGTCTTGGGGTGCCTGGGTGGCTCAGTTGGTTAAGCGTCTGCCTTTGGCTCAGGTCGCGATCTCAGGATCTTGGGATTGAGCCCTGCATCAGGCTCCCAGCTCAGCAGGGAGCCAGCTTCTCCCTTTCCCTTTGCCTGCCACTCCCCTTGCTCCTGCTTTCTCTCTCTCTGTCAAATAAATAAACAAAATCTTAAAAAAAAAAAAAAAAGAGTTCTGGATCTTAAGCATCTACTTATCTGATGAATAATCATCAAACTTTATGCATGTATTTTTGCCTTTATCCACAATAAAGGCTATGGCTTCCTGTACCCACCCTCCGTAGCTGTATTGATACAAGCAGTGCTTCTTCCTAGAATATTCAACACTTAGCATTCTATAGTTGAAACCCTGCTGTTAGGTTTAAAGACATTCTCGCACTTCATATATCAAGAAGATTTCTGCACTTGGCAGAGATTTTTCAAATTTTCCAACCTTGAGCAATTTTTGTGTGTGGCATTAGGTTAAAATGTCCTAATATTTCTTTGTGTGTCTAAAATGTCTTAATATTTCTTTGTGTGTCTGTGCTTGTGTGTGTGTGTGTGTGTGTGTGTGTGTGTGTTCAGGGTGAAGAGCGGGAGAGTATTTTTTCATTGAATCATTCCTTAGTATTATTCAGTTATCTACATTTTCATATCTTAGACTGGTTATTTTTGGTCTTCAGTGCATGTGTCATTCACTACCTCTGTCATGAATATCCATTTCAGTTACATTTATTCTAAATCTCAAAAAGAAAAATATTTTACTGATTTAAAAGTAACTGGAAAGTATTGCCTGATATCAAGAGAGTAAATGATTTACAAAGATGACAAAATGGATCTGTCCAATGGCAAAAAGTATTTGCCCTGGACAGAGTTAACAGTTAAAGAGGTGACTGTATTCAAGACTATTGCAATAGGGGAAGGAAATGGAACTCAACTGCCGTGAAAAAAAAGGGGGGGGGCAGGAAGATTTTTAAATACTGGGGTAGGCTTATGGAAAATCTTTGGAGTACTATGGGGGTGGAGGAAGGGGAAGTTTGGTCAAAATTATTAGGTCATTTACTTATGTTTGCTAATTGGCAGTTATCTAAGTTAGACTCCTACCCTCCTACAGAGACCTGGAGATAAGGTTGGTATCTTTTTGGTGATTTCATCTGGAAGGGATGCCTCCCAACTCCTTGACGAAGACATTTCTGGGTCATGGAAGATTTATATCTCAGAAGCAGAAAAATAATTTACAGTTGCAAGTTTCTAAAGCAAATACCCTGAGAACTGGGAGGTCAGGAGCCCATGGTCAGGAAGAAAACCATAGTCAAGTGTAGTCAAGCTGAGGGGAATGTTCAGGCCAGCTGGGTGACCATGATATTACAAACGTTCCAGATAATCAAACAAGAGATGGTAAACTGCTGGTTGACAAGGGATTTTTCTAGATGCGTGATGTTATGAGGCATAGTTAATATGGAGAGTAAAGTCAAGTTCAGATGTGCAACTTTCATCAGCAGCCTCCAGAACCAGACATGAAATCAGCAGTAGTGTATCATCATGTCATTTCAAGTGTCCTCCTCCTAGTAACTTGGTCAACTGAGTCAACACTGTTGTTTCAGTCTCTGACTTGTCTTTGATCATGGATTACTTGATTCAGTTTGACATTCCTTTGAAGAATTTTCTATCTGATTACAGCATGTAGATGGCCAGTTTCTGTTCTTGGCTTTTTCTCAAACAGCACACACACTGACACATATAGTTCTGCTTCATGGAGGATTTATGTCTCCCTTTTTTTTCCCTCCTCTCTGATAATGTTAAAGCCTAACATAGACAGTGTTTAATTTTTAGTTTGTCATGCTATCCAGTGTTGCTACCAGAACTGAATATAATAATCCCAGTCCTCTTTGAATTACAATTAAAGAGGGCAGGAAAATTTAATATGTTGCCCTCTACTTATTTGGAAACTTATCTGGAACTAGATAGAAACCCGTCTTACTGTGGAGATAGAAGTGTGGTCATGGTCAGTCTTTAATTAGAAGTGAAGTCATGGATAGGTAAGACTGGAGTCTCTGTCTTATTTTTTATAACCTTGAAAGTTAGTAAATATTAAAAAAAAAAAAAGTTAGTCTTGTTCCAGTGTCTGAGTCCTAACCAAGCTTTCTGTGAGTTTCTGGAGGATTATATTCTTAAAATCATGTCTTAGCTCTGAGTTCCTGCCCATCATACTCTTGATCTCACTCACATTTCACTTTTTTTTTGTTTTTTAAGATTTTATTTACTTATTTGGCAGAGAGAGAGAGTGAGCACACAAGCAGGTGGGGGAGCAGCCAAGTGAGGGGGAGAAGCAGGCCCCCCGCCCATGAGAGAGCCCGACATGGGGCTCGATCCCAGGACCCAGGGATCATGACCTGTGCCGAAGGCAGACTCTTAAGCAACTGAGCCAGCCAGGTGCCCTCACATTTCACTTTCTGTAGTTGATCTCTCCAGGCCACCCCAGATGTGGAGCTCAACTCTGCTTCCTTGATCTTTTTAGAAATCTCTCACATAATGCATAGCGGGGTTAACAGAATGTATTGATGCTTTGAGCAATGTGCGTGTGTGGGTGTGGGGTGAAGAAATTTAAAATGCAACATTAAACCTCTTTTGGTCGCATGGCTCTGCTGCGGTTTCTGAAGCTCGGGTGTAAGTGCCGTGCTGTTAGTGGCCCCTGTACTCTGCGCACCTGCTGTATGCACTCTCGGACTTCTGCCACACGGGTGATTACCTGCAGCGATGCTCTGATGGGGCTGTGCAGGTGATAGCAACCCAGAATGGCGCCAGCATCACAGCAGCCACCAACACTATGGCCGTGCCGCCCGGACTGACCTTGTCTACTTTGACAACTCCCCAGAGGTACTGTGTCTTAGACAAGGCTGCAGATTCCCTAGGCACTGCGGGCCGTGTCTGCAGCAAGGCACGGACGGTTGTGAAATCATGGGCTGTGGCTGAGGATATGACGCAGCTCGAATCACCCCTGTCGTCCAGGGTGATTGCACATTCCGCTGGGGCTGTGTGGTGCAGTGCAAGGAGGGCAGAAATATGGCAGACGTCCATACTTGGCAAGGCCCCCACGAAGGCACCGTGGCTGGACCAGAACTGATCGTAGAAATATCTCACTCATCCTTCTCCTTCAAACCTCCTGACTCAAAAGCACAAGATCTTTGCACCCATACCTTCCTTTACCCTCAACTCTGGGCTGCTATATAGCTTCTATTTAAGAACCTGGAGAGTAATCCAGAAGGACTGTGGTGTTCTGACTGGTTCCTTGGCCCTGGGAAGGAGTTGACAGGGCTTGTAAGAAACTGAAAGTCTTCCTGACTGCCCCACTGGAGATTAGAAGGAAGAGTGGAAGAGGTAGGGGTCTTCAGAATGACATAAGTTGCACTAAAGCACATGGTCAGGTCTCATTTCTCCTTTCCTTTGGAAAAAAATATATATTTGTAGAATTACTTTGGCTCCTTGACATCAGTATGTTTTCATAGGTTCAATTATCTTTTGCTTCTTCTTTCCCTTCCTTAAATTTATTTTCATTCCTCATGCAGAGCAGTGTTTATCTTTCCCTTTTGTTTTTCATGATTTTCTTAAAAAAAAAAAAAAAAAAAAACAGGTAAAACTCATAGGGCCTTGCTTTTTATAACCAAACAAAATTATTCAGGTGTTTTCCTTTATATAAACATTCCAATGAAAAAAAAAAATCTGTTACCAGCTATTAAAATAACCATTTTCATCTCTGTGCATAATTTCATGTCTTAGGGTGATCATGTTCTGGGATGTCATGCTCAACATGCTCCAAGGTCACATCAAATTAATTGTACCTGAAAGTTGAATTTCTAACTAGGAAGCAAGGAGAAATTCATGTCATTCATTTAGGGTATCCCTTTGTTCAATACTGCACTAATCAAGAAACATAACTAAGAGTTAGAGCTCTCTTTTAGGGTCAAAGATTTAATCCCCTGTTTTGTTTTGTTTTCTGGATTCTGTATGCCATGATCCTTTCTGACATTATAGCAATCTTTGTACTTCAACATACTTTCATAGTATTTTACATTTCTCACTTTCATTCATTCATTTATTCAACAAGATACCGTTTACTTTGTATTAAGATACCATGGAACTCAAATGAAGTATAGATCAAGGAAACCAGAAAATAAATAGTAAAACTTCGTATGATAAAAAATGCTAATAAAATAAAGTAGGGTAATGGATTGAGTGAAGGGAAGGGGGTAGCTATTTTAGATAACATGGTCAAGCCTCTGTAAACATGTGGTATTTGAGGAGGCATGAATAATGAGGAGTTGATTATGAAAGTATTTAAGGAAGAATATTCCGGGTAAAGGAAAGAGCAAAGATAAAAGCCCCAAAGTGGAATCTGGCTTGACACATCCAGAGAAGAACAGGGAAAATAACAGTGGCAACAACAAAACAAAAACCACCACAAAAACCGGTGTGGCTGGTGTAAGAGAACAGAGAGGAGAATGCTAGGACATGAAATCAGAGAGGTCAGCAGGAATGGAATGCCTTGTAGGCTCTGGTATGGAGTTTGGATTTTTTGCTAAATCACATTGGAGGGTATTTTTTTTAATGGAGTATGATTTTATCTGACTTGTTCTTTCCTTAATCACTTTTCTGTGTGGAGATTATATTTCATCTTGATTATTTTTTTTAACTTTTTTTTTTTTAAAGATTTTATTTATTTATTCGACAGAGATAGAGACAGCCAGCGAGAGAGGGAACACAAGCAGGGGGAGTGGGAGAGGAAGAAGCAGACTCATAGCGGAGGACCCTGATGTGGGGCTCGATCCCATAACGCCGGGATCACGCCCTGAGCCGAAGGCAGACGCTTAACCGCTGTGCCACAGAGGCGCCCCTTATCTTGATTATTTTTAAACTTACCTTAAGGAGTCATTTTAAAACTATTGGTATACTCTCTCCAAATTTCCTGTAGGCTAATTTATTCCATTCATGTTTCTTGAGTGCCTTCTATGTTCCTGGCACTGGACTAGACCTGGAGATTCAACGGTGATAAGGAGGTGATTCCAACACCCAACAGCACACAGCCTCATAGAAAAAGGTTTTGCTCTGTTTTCAATAGACAGTATTGTCCATGTTCTCTGCATTCTTACTAGAACCAACATGATTTTATATGAACTTTTTTCTGGATTTTGGGTATCTGTTTTTAGTCCCATACTGTATTTCTATATCCATTTTATACAAAACAAATGGTTAAGAATGTAATTACCAGACAGAGAAAGAAAAATACTATATAGTGTCACTGCTACATGGAATCTAAAACAAAACAAAACAAGCTCATAGATACAGAGAACAGACTAGTGGTTGTCAGAGGCAGGCAGTGGGAGGTGGGCAAATGGCTGAAAGAGTCAAAAAGTACAAAGTTCCAGTTATAAAATAAATAAATCATGAGGATATAATGTACAGCATGGCGACTATAGTTAATAATACTGTTTTGCACATTTGAATGTTTGCTGAGAGAGTAGATCTTAAAAGTTCTCATCACAAGAAAAAAATTGTCACGTATAGTGATGGATATTAACTGGACTTGTGCTGATTATTTCACAATATATACAACTATCAAATAATTATGTTGCACATCTGAAACTAATATAATGTCAATTATACCTCAATTTAAAAATCTCCAGTTTAAAAAAAAATGTATTTGCACTTTCATCTTATTCTTATTTTTTTTTTCAATTTCATAAGTCTTCCAAATTCTTTTTAGTAGGAAAACTGCTTTCATAGCAGAAAATTGAAAAGTAATAGCACCTGTGTAGAACTTTTTCTCTTTAGCATGGTATTCCAAATTAATTCAAGATTGAAAATATATTAAGTAACTAGGAAATTATCTATAATGCTAGACCACAGAGTTTCTGTGTCAGGTCATTTCTATCCCCTCCCCATATTGAACTGCAAAATTGCAGAGTCCAATTGCCACACAGATTGAGTCAAAGCCTGATTATTTGTGGATGTTTTTTGACCTTGAAGAGCTGGGTGATGAAGCTGAGGGGATTCTTTGAACAGAACACTGGGAAAGAAGCCAAAAGCTGAAGGCAACACAAATTTTCTGTTGAGGTTGATTCTTAGTAGGCGTGGAGCTGGGGCTTTCTCTGCACTTTTGACCATTTGTCTTGTTTCCTCTCTTCCCTTCTCTTTCCAGTGGACTTTAAAATTTTAAGGAATTTTCTTAGTCTGTTTATCAAATAATCTCTAATTCCTTCTATTTGATTTGTACTCCCCCCACCTTCTCTTCTGTTTTTGCCATAGTACAAGAGATATTTGCATTAAACAAGAGTTACTGAAAGACCCTGTCTCTGAAAATCTGTTTTGAAGTTGGAGGAAAAGGCAAGGCAGCTTTCTGAACTTTCCTTCCCCTTGGGTCAAGAATGGTGCTTAATAAATTATTCTCCTCTTCCAAAAGATCTAGCATTTTGACTATTGAACATTTTGGAAACAGTTGTATATTGTGTCTTACAGATCCAGGTTTATTGTAGACCAAGTGCTAGGTAATGAAAATACCTTAGACCTTTTCTCACCTTTGTAAAAAGAACTGTTTATTGATGATAAAATTAGCCAAAGTGTGGCTATAAAAATCTTTTAGATTTCATAAGGAATATGTGCTCTTTTTTTTTTTTTTTAAGATTTTTTATTTATTTATTTGACAGAGATAGACAGCCAGCGAGAGAGGGAACACAAGCAGGGGGAGTGGGAGAGGAAGAAGCAGGCTCCTAGCGGAGGAGCCCGATGTGGGACTCGATCCCGTAATGCCGGGATCATGCCCTGAGCCGAAGGCAGACGCTTAACGACTGCACCACCCAGGCGCCCCGGAATATGTGCTCTTTCCATTCCTACTATAAAATATATATTAAGGACCTAACTTTGGGCAAAGCCTAGATGCTAGAAATACAAAACTCATTGAGATATGAGGATACAAAGATCAGTGAACTATGTGGTCCCCACAGTCCCCACTAACTAATTGTGGAGAAAGATGAGAAAAATGAACTATTATATTACAAATGATAAGGGCTGTAACATTTGAACCAGGGTTATAGAAGTATAGCCGTGGCTACCTGCTAAGAATGATGGTCAGGGATAATACTTACGTGAGTCATAGAAGGCAGAATTTAGCTGGGAAAAGGAAGTGAGAAGTAGGCTCCAGATAAAAGAAACAACATATGCAAAAACCAAGAGTCAAGGGCTTGTGGTAGAGCCTGAGCATGAAGAAAAGTCTGAGCACGGGAGGTTTATGTGAGAAAGGAGATGCACCTAGAGAGATGAGATCATGGCAGACCTAGTATGCCATTCTCACTAGAAAGCAAAAAGAATGGGACAAAAGTTCTGGAAGGGGAAATGAATGAATGAATCTGGATTTGTTGAATTTTTACTATGGTAGTAGGAAATAGGGTGGATTGGAAGGGATAAGTTAGATGCAAAGAGAACAATTAGGAAACCATTGCAAAATTCCAGTTAAGATATGAGATTTTAGCAACAGCCACAGGAATGGAGGGGAGTGGAATTCTATGTGAGTTAATTAAGAAGTGGAATGAAGGACTTCTTAAAAAATCAGAAGGAGGAGGAAGAAATTCATGGTGGCTCATTCTAGTTTGGGCATCTGGCAGCTGCAGTGCCAATCACTAGAACAGAACAAGTCAATGGAAAACATGATGGGGGGTAAAGACTGTGATGAAGTTTCATCCATGTTGAAATTTAGGCAACAGGTGCTGGTGATAAGGCCAGAAAGTCAAGGAAAACAACAATTAGCATGGTTCTCATAACCATATACTAGTCTGAAAAGTATAGTGACTCGTGAAAGCTTTACTCTTTCCTCCTATGGAAGGACATTTTTATTTTAAAAAATCATTTATGTTTACCACTACTCCCCCAGTTTACTCTATCCTCTGAAGAAATATCACACTTACAGACATTATATTCTCATGTTCCACAAACACTTTATTATGAATCCGTTAGGGTATATACTTGCAAATATTTTGTTTCACTCTGTTTTATCCCTTAGGCAACGTCATGCACATATTCCAGCAAACAGTGTAGTGAAGCAAGAACAGAATAGCAATGTCTTGCCAGTTACCAGATCTGCAGATTCTTCCTTGTCTGGTGTCTTTCGCTTGTGTCCTTTCTTCACTCTGCCCATCATCACTGTCTCCAAATAGGATCCTAATCATCTCCTGCCTGGAATTCCTTTATCACAGTTCTTAAGTACAAACAACAGAAACTGATTCTGCTCCTTCTATGCAGAAAATGAAAAATTTTTTGAAAGGCTTGGGAAGCTTACAGAATCATGAGGAAGGTAGAGAAAGGGAAAAAACAAAAACAAAAACAAAACAAAAAAAACAGACTTGGAAAATAAGAAAAAAACAAAAAGAGTTTTTCTAGCCAGAATCTCAACCAGAGTCAACAAGGATGAGCCAAGAAAGGCATTGCTCTCTCTGGCCAAACTGCCATGGCCGCCCCCAGAACCAGCTGTGGCAGGCTCTTCTGTCACTAGAATAAATTCTTCACTGTTGCTTCTTCTTTGCATCACTAACTCCACATTTAAAATTTCATGTGGTTGTGTCTGATTGCCCAAATCTGGACTGAAAACAGGTCCATACCCTAGTTTTCAAGTTTCTAGAGAAATCAAGTATCTGGGCTTTTCAACTTTTGTAGTTGGACAAAGCACCCCCCACCCACTGAGGCTGGTGCTATGGAGAATTTAATAAAGGAAAATGTAGGAAATAAGATATAGGAAAGAGGGTTTGAATCAGGGCAGCCACAGAAATGCAGGTGTCCCCTTGAATACCAACTTATTAGCCCCTTGTTCTAATCATTCATTGTTCTGTTGTATTCTAAGCACTGTTCTGGGTATGTGCTATATACTAATGGTACAAATATCAAGAATGCAAGTACCTAATTAAGATTTCCCCCAAATATATCTATTATGGTGTTCCTGCCCCCCCCCCCCTTTTTTGGACACTGCAATGGTTTCTAATTACTTAAGACTCTTCAACCCAGTATTCAGAAACTTTCCATCAGGCTCACCTGGCTGGCTCAGTCAGTAGAGTATGCTCCTTTTGAACTCGGGGTTGTGAGTTTGAGCCCCACATTGGAGGTAGAATTTACTTTTTAAACATCCATCAGTTGATCTACATTACATATACAACCTTTCCCTTTATTATTTTCTAACATAAATTCTTTTCTCCAAATAGATGATTATATTACAATGTACATACACATTACCACGTTCATTCTTTGCAAAACTACACCTTTCCCACCTACTTCTCCCTAACCCATGCCTGAACTCATCTTGTTTTTTCCGAAGTATTGCCTGACTTCCATTCTTCGCTTCCTTCATGATTCTACTTGAAAATCAATGAGGTCCTGAAGCTATTGAAAATTAAAGACATACTTTGAAATCATACATTTATGTATACTAAGTCATCCCTGCACCTTTATTCATAAATACTCTTTATGGATCTATTTCCATTTTTACATTAGATGTTCTTACCTCTCTAAGTAGATTATAAATTATTCAGAGGCAAAGATCTCACCTGTTAGTGTATCCCCTCTGCAGTATCTAGCATGTTAAATACAGAGTCTACTCTATGTCTCTGCGCAAGAGCTGGGCAGACGTCTGACCACTGTTAGCTCTCACCACACACCTTCAAAGATTTTATCATCATGGAGCCCGTTCTTCTGAAACTTAATTTGTTTCATTCTCTTCCACAGTCTCTAACTCTTGGTAGGTCCTATTCATCATTTCACAAATGTACAAACTTCCTATCACAGTAGGAACCAGGCAAGGATGACGGGGCACAAATTCATTGTCATTATTAGAAATTACCTGAAGCTAATGCCCAGATGATGCTAGTAGTGTCGTCTTCGTAGAGAAAAGATGGTATTACTATAAATTGAAAGTAAATTTCTGTACTACACCATATAATCTTTTCATGCTTTATAAAGTTAAAAGAAATGAGACTCATTTAAGAATCCGATTATTTTGTCATTGTCACAGAATGACATATTAATTGGGTAGTAAATTTGCAAAATGCCCTTACGAATGCAAACAAAATGTGTCTTTTGTAAATTAAGTAAAAAACAGATGCCTGTTTCTCACACAAATTTCCTTTCTGGTGCTGTCAGAGCAGTACTTTTTGAGAGAGTGAGTTTTGGCAGATGGCATTACAATTCAAATAAAATGAAATAGACTTCCAAGTACATCCATATTTTCTTGTCATATGAATGCAAGATGAATTTTTAGTTTCTAATGTTTCTGAGTGTCCTCATAAATATAACCTGTATTATTGCATAAATACTGATGATACGTTATGACTCTAATGTTAGCTGAGGTACTATATGATGATATCTTTCTATACAACCAAAGCAGGTATTCTCTACATCTATTGCAGACCAAAGAAATGCAATACCAAAGATTTTAAGAATCCTAAATTTAGACTCTTACTGAGGAACAGTGTGGAAATTATTTCAGAGTTCTGGGGGCATTCCTCATAAAGGGGGGATGCACAGTTGGCTAGATCTTTCTCTGTGTGTGGCTCTCCCCATTTTCTTACCAATATTTAGGACATTGGGAGTTCTGAGAAAGGATAGTCCATAAAGGATTCCTCCTATCAAAGGGATTCTAGCACCACCATTCCCCACCCTCATCAAAAAGAATTTCATTGGGCAAATAATTTAACTGCTTAGATCAGTAAAAGAATATCCCTCCTCTCCCAGGTGGAGTTGCCATGAGGATCAAATGAGGCAATTCATGTAAAACACTCAGCACAGTGCCTGATACGCAGTATCAATCAATTATAACTGATTTTAATACTTCTGTGGTGCTAAATAACTAAGGTGAGGCAGGAAGGGGCATAATTTTGACCATGAAAAATTTAAAATATAACCTCCTGGATAGGTTGGGTTAGGGACGTATATAGCATTTATTAAGATTTTTTTCAATATAAACTCCTCTCAGTAAGAAGAGTTGCCAGGTAAGTATTGACTCATATTTTATGATGAGCTGTAGGGAAGCTTCTCTATAAAGTGTCTACTGTCCACTCAGTCCCTCCTATAAATGGCCCTTCCTTCATTTGAACACCTGTACATACTTCTACCATGACATTTCCCAACTTATAGAATTTCTTCTACTTACCTATCTCCCCATTACTATACAGGAACACCTCATGTCATTGTGCTCCACTTTACTGCCTTTCAAAGATACTGAGGTTTTCTGTTTTTGCTTTTTTGTTTGTTTTTGGTTTTTTACAAATTGAAGATTTGTGCACCCTCGCGTTGAGCAAGTCTACTGGTGCCCTTTTTCAAACAGGATAGGCTCACTTTGTGTTTCTGTGTCACGTTTTGGTAATTCTCACAGTATTTCAAACTTTTTCGTTATTATTATTTGTTATGGTGATCTGTGATTAGTGATTATGACTGGCATGGTTAGCATGTTGTAGCATTTTTAAATTAAGGTATGTACATCATTTTTTTTTTTTAGTCATAATGCTATTTCCCATTTAATACACTAGAGTGTAATGCAACTTTTGTATGTACTGGGAAACTAAAAGATTCATTTGACTTGCTTTATTGAAATATTCACTTTATTGCAGTATTTGCTTTGTGGTGTTGGTCTAGAACAAAACCCACAGTATCTCCAATGTATACTTGTACACTGAACCCCTTTCACAGAAAATGTTTTCTCTCTAGCTCTTAGCGCAGAATTCAATAAACCTTGCACAAATGAGTAATGAATTTGGTAATGTTCAAATACAGAATAATCAGTGAATAAAATAAAATAAAAGGCATTGATCCTTATCTCTCTCCACTATGGTAAATATAAAGCCCACTAGAAGAAATGGAAATGAGCCAAATGACATCTGAAAATTTTTCATTCCTGTGATTTTCTGAAATATTCTCATTGATTTGTGTGTATTTTGCTGAAAACATGTGATATTGGGCACCTTCACTTGCAATAAATTCTGAGTCTAATAAAAGTTTAAATATATTGCCCCTAGAAAGAGTTTGAGAGAAATTTGGGATCTGTCTCAATAAAAGATTGTGTCTACGTCTCAAATATAAAAGAATAAATTTGAAAGTATACAATGGGTTATTGTTTGCAAAATTAAACTAAGAAAACATAAAAATCTTGCACAGTATTATTTCATCCATGTTATTGTAAAATGTACAATAATAGTATTAGTCTGGTTGTTAAAAGCACACAATATCTGTAAAGAGAAAATAAAAACAACCAAAAAATCTGTGTTACCAAAGCCGACGTGACTAAAACTGTAATGCCTATTTTTCATATTCTTTACTAAAACATTTTCTTTAATCCTAATACCCATGTTAGGGCAATGACAAGGTAGGAAGTTAGATTTCTGGAACATGGCCAATATCAACTCTTTCTTCTACCTTTCCACCTCAGCCCAGAACATCCGGAAATATTTGAAGCAAACACTCTCACCCCAAGAATACCTAACTAAAAGTTGAATTAACATTTGTGGGGAAAAAAACAAACAAACATAACATAACATAATGACACAACTAAGGTATAAATGTCAAAGAAAAGCCAAAATTTCTTGCACTACCCAAGCTGAGGTTGTTCTTCACATGCAGGTATATGACCTTTTATTTTTCTCAGTGCCACAGTGGGCACAGGCTCTCATTTATTCCTTCAACAAGTGCCTATGCTGAACATTTAATATTAGATTTGGGGAATACAAAGATAAGTAAGATATGCTTCCTGTCTTCAAAGTTTCTCACCATGAAGGAGAAAAAGCAGAGGGTTATGATGCAGTCTTCAGAACTCAATAGAAGTCTCTTTTCTCAATAGTGTACCATATTCTTTCCCTCTCGTTCTTTGTTGCTTCTTTTTCTTCGCTTCCCACGGAGTCCTTCTCAGTCTATCTTGTGACATCTGGGCTTGCTGAGTTTTCCAGCTTTCCCCTGTCACTGTGGAACTTCCTAAATCACAGCAGTTTTAGGACTATCTTATTTGTATCTCTATTAGGTTGCTGAGTATAGTATGCTAATGTTCACTACCAATAAAGTAACTTTCAGGTTCTTTGTCACCTTTTATTTATTTACCGAGTGAAAAAAATCCTCTTTCCAACACTGATTCTAAAACACAGATTTCATCCTTTATTCTCAAGTATTATCTCTGAGTGACAATAATTGATTGATCTTTGAGCAGAAATAGATTTTTAATCACTTAAAATTTTACTAAAAGAAAAATGTCATCAGATCAAACAAAGAGAATGTCTTAATGAAAATATCATTATCTTAATTATAGTTGTTACTTCAAGGGCTGTATTTATAGTACTGATGTGATTTTCATTTGTGAACTAAAGAAACTTTTTTTTGAAGGGAAGGAACACTGAAATCTCTTTATGCAGAAATAAGCACTGTCGCTATTTTGATACATTTTCTTGTTTTCTTTTAAAAAAACCATCTCTGAGCACTTGAACTCTGATGCATATTTTAAAGAAACTATTTTAAATATGCTTGTTACTTTGCTTTTTTACTAACAAAAAGCCAGAGCATAATATCTCTGGAAAAAGTCATGTATCTGTCTATTAAATAGAACATTATAATCAGGCATAATTGTATTTGTCTTCAGATAGTTTTTCTAATGAACCCCAGTTGCCTCCCTTTGCACCAAAGTATCTTCTTTATAATCCAGGCCCCTTCTCCCATTGTTCAACTCCACTGCTAAATGTCGGTCTTCTAATTCTGAAGCCTTCAAGCCAAGTTTGCACAGGAATAGAATGAAAAGGATCTACCTACTTAATAATTTTCCAGTCCGTATTTTCCACACCCACTTTTATCAGCTATTTTCCATATTTCAGATAATTTCAGGAAACCTTCTTCCAATAATTATGAGGCAAAACCACTACTGATTTTTATGTTCCCTAAACTCCAAATATGGACTCTGAGTTCCCTCAGCACCCATTACTCTGTCAGGTCCTGCTACTGCTACTATTGTAATTATTACTGACAGCAATGATGATGGTGATGATGGTGATGATGGTGATGATGGTGATGATGTCACTGATGATGGTGATGATGGTGATGATGTCACTGATGATGGTGATGATGATGACAGAGCAGCAACAGCAATAATAGTATTCAGAGTGGCTCCTAATGTTTATTGAGTGCCAAGCACATCAGGCACTCTACATTTCCATTCCTTATAACATGGTGCAGGATAAAAAAACTGAGGTTGGTCCTAGAAAACCCAACATTCAAATCAGGTTTGTCTGACGCCAAAGCCATACTATTTCTGTCAAATATATCTATTTATATACTTAACTTGATTTTGACTTAACGCTATTACAGAAAGGTTGGTATTTCCAAACTACAACTCATATGTAAGCAAATTTTACATATTGTAGTTTTAGATAGCTTTGGAGCCTTGGTTATTTTGATGGAGGATAAGAAAATTTGAACCTGCCAACTCAGGGCTTTTTTATGCCCTTTTTTAGTTTAAAATAGCCTTATTGAGGATGGGGGAGGGAGGAGGGCACCAGTCTGTCAATATTAAAGCTCAAAATCTCTATCAGATTTTTTTTTCCCTAATGGGTCTCTTCTCTCCTGTCATCTAAGATGGAACCATGTAGTAGATGAGTAGGTATCCCTATGGTAATGAGGATGGGTCTGGGGTTAGGAGCTGTTCTTGGTCTTGCTGGTCTCTGCTGCAGAATGGCTTACATCAGAATGGTTTTGGCCCTTGTCTAGAGTTGTAAGGACTCCACACCCTGAGTCCTGTCTCCCAGGGCTTTACACCTCCATGTCCTACTCCCATCCAAGGCAAATGGAAGTTAGACATCGATTCTTAACTCTTCCTTAGATCCCCACTGAAGCAGACCTGAATTTCCTGAAATAGGTGAGTGCTTAAATAGAGGGAGAGTCACCCACTGAGAAATGTGAAAAAGAAAGGTGTGTTAATATGTTTTTAAAACTATCATTGTGGATTACACTTCCACCCTGGACTGTGTGCCCTGTGTGTATCAGAGGTGATTCTGAAAATGCCAGCTTAAAGAAGACTCTGAGACTATGAGTGAAAATGTCGCTTAAGACCTTGACCCAATTATCATATCAATTAATACTTTAACTAGTGATGTTCTGTGTACAAATTAATATTTCCAGTGTTTTTTGCCTCAAAAGGCCATTACAGATCAAAAATTATTGATTCCCTCGATTAGACCATGTGGCCCTCTAGAATGCTCCGAGTGCTATTTCTTCACACTGCCCCTGCTTTTGAGAAGTTTGACTTTATAGTGTTGAGTCTTGCAAAGTTGCTGAGTCCCACATCATATCACACTGTCACTGCTTGTATGATTTCTACCCAGTCCGATGTTACCACAGGTACAAATCACAGCTCCACTTGAGCCTTTAACATTTCCTGGAAGCCTGGCATCTAAGACATGCCTGCAGGGCAGCCTAATTTGTGGGATTGACTGGCTCTTTCCATGCCAGGGAACTCAAGCTCGGACAGACTCTAACAGCTTTATAAGAGTAGTATTTTTCACTGGGGTGAAGCATTTTCCAGGATTTTCCCAATGTTTTAGGCATCAGGATACCTTGCAGACCTATCAGGCATCATGTTTTCTATTCCAGGTCTTTTTCTGCAGATAGCATTAGGAAACCCAACCCTCAGCTTTCTCTTTATGTCTCTCTGTTTCCTTCCACCGTGATGCAAAGCAGTAATGCAGTATCTGCTGTTAATTCCAAATCCTCTAATTTTTTAGTATTATTATATCATGCCTTGCTACCTTATTTTTTAATTTTATCAAAAAGGATTTTGTGTTTTCTTAGGGTGAGATTCCATTTCCCTATCCCTATATCTAATCCAGTCCTTCGGTCTGAGAACACTGCCAAGATGGGCCAGAGCTAAGTAGGTGAACATTCATGGTCCATCACAGCGGCCAGATCACCGGGAAAAATGCCCTGCCCTCTTTTGTGCTAGGAACTTACTAATGACCTTCTATTCTGTTTGTATGTGGATCAGGAAATTCAGGATTTGTATTAAAATTGCACCACTTTCCCCTTTTAGCAAAGCCCCATGCTTGAAGTGAATGCTTATATAGGAAGGCAGTGCCAGCACAGTCTATTATAAATAGACTCTTTGCTGCTTTTTCATACTGCCTGGAATTATGATGATTGGAAATTAATTATAACCTAACTGAAGGTGTATTTGTAACATTTATATCATTCACCCACTTCAGATTTAAAGATGCTTATGTCAAGGCACCTGGGTGGCTCAGTCAGTTGAGCATCGGACTCTTGATCTCAGCTGAGGTCTTGATCTCAGGGTTATGAGTTCTAGCCTCATGTTGGGCTCCACACTAGGCAGGGAGCCTACTTTAAAAAAAAAAAAAAATGATGCTTATGTCCTGTCAAGTCACCATTCACAATACAATATTGCCAAGATGGGGTGAGGGTAGAGATTGTGATTCCAGTATCTCTACTTAGGGATCTAGCTAAAATAATCTGGACAGGAAATTATTTTGGAAGAGAACATTTGGACAATCCCCCACACACATCTGGCTATAAAAATATAATTTAATGTTTGAATGTGGACATTTCTGTCATTAAATTTTAATAGGCAGCAGTAGTGCCTTAGATTAATACCAGGTAGGGAATCAGAAATCTCATTGTTACAGTTACACTGAATATTCAACCTCCTCCTTTCATGCTTTGGGAAAAGCAGTTCCCTGCCTTATCTCTCAACTCACACTACCTTTGACACTCTGATCTATCTGTGACAGGTACTGCTGAGAAGTAGATATTTTCTCCACCTGGAACAAGTATAGAACAGAACACTGTGAGCTTGGTCAGCCTGCCTATTCCGTTAATGTTGAAAAATATTCCACAACACAGATAGAAAATATAGAAGCTATCCTCAAGTTATCCTCTTTTCCTTCCTCTCCCCAGATAATGTTGACAATTAGTATTTTTATTGATTTTTCTTTTTTCAGTGTCCTTTTCAAAAATGAATATGAACTACTTCTTTGTTCTGGCAGAAAAATCACAAAGCTCAGTAGACCAGATAAAGTGAGACTCTATAACAAGCCTACATCACTCCAGTTTGACAAATATCCAGCTTGCTTATCTATAAAGCATGCAAGTCTCTTAGGATCCATGAGTATCATGGCAAAAGGAAAATGATGCTACTATTTAATGGCATGTAGAACTGTCATAGTGCTTCTTGCACCCAGGATTGGTAGGAGGGCCTCAGACAGCACCATCACAGAGAGCTCACTCATCCTTCTGACATTAGTTAGCAACCCCAGATCTGTGCTCAGTCTGATCCATTTCACTGGTCTAAGTGGCATTTTAATTAAACAGTGCTCTGAGGCTGCATATTAAGTAGAAAATGAAATTAGGGCATATTCCTAAGTGGAATTCTCCTCATCTAATATAATAAACATAAGTAAATTTTAAATTTCATTTTTCCAAGTCCTTAACTGTATTGATGTTCAATATATAGTTGTCCCCAGAGATTTTAAATAGAACTTTCTTGTATATATCAAATTCTTTCAATTTAAAAAGACTGTTCCACTAGAAAAATGACATCTGTTGTGTGAATTCACCCCAAAATACCCAATTGTCAAGTGCATTGCTGACTTATTGAATTAGGATTATTTAAATCAATCGTAGTGAATTATACCCATGAAATGTAACAACCTGTGATTCCAAGCTCTTCAAAAATTACCTGAGGGTTTAGGTAGAATAAAATGTACATGTATTTCTCCTAGTCGCACGTATCATAAAATATAATGAATTAATAATTAGTGAAAGTTTTTACAGGCTGCCTCTGCCTGTTACCATCATTTCCGAGGATATTGGGACTCACTCCTGTACCCTCACACCCTAGCCCACTGCTTCCCTCTAAGTAGATGAGCAATAAATATTTCTTGAATGAAAAGAGGGGCTCAGAATATGTTACATTATAAGAGCTATATTAGGGAATGCCATCAGTGATTAATTGCAAATTTCACTTAGACTAATACATCCAGATCTCATCAGAACACTTTGAAGCACAAAACCATAGAATATCCTGTTGAAAGCTGATCATTTCAGGGGCATAAAAAGAAAATGGCAATCACAGCCACCATCAAAAAAAACATGGTAAAATGTGGCCATTTCCCTCAGTTATTTTTTTCTCAATCTTTAAAATCTCCATTGATAAGGCACAGTGGAGCATTAAAGCAAAATTTTGATTTTCTTTTCTTTCTCATAACCTATCCCGGTTTTCATCTTGACTCCCTGGAAAATGGTAGCTAAACAATTCTTAAAGCCCCCATTATTTATCAGTGTTCACTCTGAATCAACAGTTAAACTACAGAGACCCTTCTAGCATGGGAGAGCACGCTATGAGCTGTTTAGCTTCCAGACCTTGCACTTGTCTGCACTCTCCAGTCGTTGCTGTGTAATCTGCTCAGCGGCCCATAAAGCAGACTGATCTTCCTGTAGGGGAAAATATGACAACTAAGGAGGAAGAAAGCTATCTCTCTCCAGCCTCCTACTGTGGGCCTGACCTCTTCCTTAGGCTTTCCCTCTTCAAAGCCTTACAGGCCAAGATTCATGTATGACCTCATCTCTAAATAAGGCCTTGTACCCTGAAGCCAAAATGCCATTCCTGGTGAATAGACCCTCCCTGAAGAAACACCTGCTTGGAGTTACCCAGCTTTTGTAACTTGCCTACTGCAGTAACTTTACACCTTACATTGCACTGAAAGCCAAACGCCCAGTGTCTACAATAGCTCAGAGATTATTATGGTTCCCTAGAAGGACATCTCATCATGAATGGAACCCACCTCTGCGGCCTCCACAATGTCCAGAGAACATATGGGCTCTCTAAGGTCACTGTCTGCTTAATAACATTTATCAGTGGGGGAGAATTCCACCAAAACTATCCTTTCAGAGACCTGTGCCTCCCCTCTGAATTAGTAAATTCTAGTCTGGCCTTAGGTCGAAATCATGACAATTAATGTTGGCCCCCCCCATACTCTTGAAACTTTTAGTTTTGTGTTTTTTCAAATAAAAGCACATTGGCGTGGTTTGCAAAGAAGCCTCATTCCTTTCCTGTTCCTTCGACCTTAATTAAATTCTCACCTCCTTTAATTAAACAGTTTCTTTAATTTCTGGCTCTATTTCTTGCATACTTTTTTTTTTCCAAAAATAAGCAAAGGAAAGTTTTTGTTTGGTAAAATATCCAACAAATCACTATAGCAGAGCATAGAGATTTTTCTTGTAAGTTTTGCGACTCTGCACACATTGGTACACCCTGTGTGTAGACTGTGTTCTTTTTTGTTTTTGTTTTTGTTTTAGACTTGTTCTCTGATTGGATGTTGAGATTGCTTGCTTCCATTGCTTGCTAGGAAAATAATACTGCAGTGAGTAACCTTGTACATTTGTGGGGTTTTTCATATTATTGAAGATGAAACTTTAGAGAAATTTCTTAGAGGAATGATTGTTGGATCAAAAGGTAAGATGTGTCTATTTCATGCCAAATTCCCCTCAAAAGAGGATGTGCCATAATTGATCATCGCCAGCTTGGTCTGAGGGGGGCCGATTCCTTCACAACCCTGCCAAAAGAATTTGTCCTCCAGCTTTAGAATTTTCACCAATCTGGTAGGTAAGGAGTGGTATCTCACTGTAGTGTTAATTTGCAGTTCTCTTGTGATAAGGCAATTGGGCATCTTTTCAGGTGTAAAGGACATTCGTGAATACTTTTTGTGAACTGTCTGTTCCTGGCAGTTGCACACTTCTCTGTCAAGTTTTTAGTCTCTCCTTTTTTTTTTTTTTTTTTTTTCCTTTTTTCACTTCACTTTTTAGAAATTCTTTATGGGGGTGCCTGGGTGGCTCAGTAGGTAAAGCGTCCAACTCTTTATTTCAGCTCATATCATGATCCCATGATCTTGAGATCGATCCCCAACTTGGGCTCTGTGCTCGGCAGGGAGTCATCTTCTCTCTCCCTCTGTCCCTCCCCCTGCTTGTGTGCTCATTCTCTCTCTCTCTCTCTAAAATAAATTAAATAAATAAATAAATAAATAAATAAATAAATAAATAAATAAATATTTTTTAAAAATAAAAGTTCTTTATGAAGGAGAGCAGCCCTTATAATGGATACATGTTACAAATCTTTTTCTCTCAGCTTGTCATTTATCTTGTCACATTGACTTTGGTGTTTTGGGCTGTACAGAGATTCTTTTTTGCTTTTATGTACTCAAATTCACCAAGTCTCAGCCTAAGAAAGCCTTTCCTCACACCGAATTTATAAAGAAATTTATACCAAGTATTCTCACATTGTTTGTTTCTTCTCCATTTAAGGTTTAGTATGGTACATTGACTAAAAATCTGTTTAAGCTTCTCCATCTTCACTGGGGCCAATCTTGATAAATTGCATTTTCCTAAGAAATTATCCGTTTCATTTAGATCTTCAATTTTGTTGGCATAGGTTTGTGTAACGTATTCTACAATCTTTATGGTTTCTTCCCTTTGTCCTTTCTTACTTTGTTATATGTGACTTATCTTTTCATCTTAAATTAGTATTTATTTTGCTGATTTTTAAAATGAAACAGCATTTTGATTACTGTTACTATTTTTCAGTTATCCGCCATATGAAGTTTTTTCTTTTTATCCTTTGTATTTCTTTTTTGTGTCCCCCCACCCCCGCCCTAAGGAAATTCCTTTGTTCTTTTTCTAGCTTTTGAATTAGGAATTCACCTTCATTTTATTTATATTTATATATATATATGACATAAAATTTTCTCTGATCACTGTTTTAGTTGTACCTGACAGATTTTGCTGCTTAGTGTTTTCATTCTCATTGCTTCTAGAAATGCTACAATTTCAGTTAACATTTCCTTTTTGACCCAGAAATTGTTTATTTAGAGTTTCTAATTTCTAGATGAAAGTTCTTTTGGTTATGATTTTATTATTAATGTCTAGATTTTATTGCATTATGGTCAGAGATGACTGTATTATTTCTGCTTTGTGGAACTTAAGACGTTTTGTAATGTAATATGTAGACAATTTTAGAGAATGTTCTGTGCGTACTTGAGAAGAATATATATTCTCTATTGTGAGGTATAAAACTAGAAAAAGAGATGGGGGAGAACTAAAAGATTTGCCTACTTAATTATACTACATTTAGTAGTTCTTCTATGTCTGTCATTTTGTCAGTTTGACCTATCGTCAGCTGGGAGCAGTCTTAAATATTTGTCATTAATGTATTTCTATTTCTTCTCACAACTCCTATAGTTACTGTTTTATAAAGGTGGTTTGTATTATTTATCATACAAATACTTACTATTGTATTTTCGTTATGAATTGTGACCTTTATGGTTATAAAGTAATGAACCTAGAGTTATTTTGTTTAAATATATCTAGTCTTTACAGCACAGAGTGGGGTTTTTCTTTATGAGCTAATAAGAAAAATTTAAGAGAAGTAATTTGCATTCATTTCTATATTTTATCTGTCTTATTATTTTTTGTTATATTTATTGACCATATCATGTTCTATTGATTGTGGTTTTTTTCTCTGTGTAGTCTGTTTTCTTTGGGGTTTTCTTTGTTTTGGTATTTAGAACAGCCTGTATTTGTGTTCTAATGTTTACCTTTATACTGATACCTTTTATAAAGCCCTTGTTCACTTGCTGGCTTTAAGTGGTATTCTGACTCCCACCTATTATCAAAGCAACAATTAATCCTTGTTCCCACCTTTGTTCTACATTGATATTGACAAATATATTGAATGATTACTATTAGTCCTTTTCTCCACTCATCTCTTGGTTAAATTAAGGTTGGTTTAATTAAGTAGGTACCTCAGGAAGTTTTCTTGGATACAGTACTCCCCTGAATTTTTGCATATTGTAAACTCATGCGTGTGTGTGTGTGTGTGTGTGTGTGTGTGTGTGTGTGTATGTGTTGATACTTGAAAGATAGATTGGCTGGATATAAAATTTGGCTCACTGTTTGAGATTCTTTGCAATGCTGCTTCACTATTGTCTAGCTGTGTATATTGTTCCTGAAATGTGATATCATCTTGATTTTTTCCCCATTGTAAGGAATTTATCTTTTAGCCAGTTTTTCCTCAGTCTTTTAAGTCTAATGGCTTACTGGTATATATAGAAATTGACTCTTCTGGGACAATGTTTGAAGTACATGGGAAGCCATTTCAATAGATACAGTTATTTTATTTCTGGATTATAGTTTCAAGTATTAGTTCTATTATTTTCTTCTTCTTCATGTATTCCAATTATACATATACTGGATTATCTTTATCCTCTATATTAATGATTACTTTCTGATTCTTTTTACCTTTTGTGTATTTCATTTTGTTCTCTTCATTATTGTCATGTCTTTCCTCAATGATCCCTATTATATTTTCAATAGAATCTATTTTCTCTTGGGCAGCTTATAATTTAGTTTTAATTTCAAATAATATTTTTTTAAAAATTTATTTTCTGATTTTGGTCAACTCTGTCTTTATGCTTTTTGTCTGTTCAGAGCTTTTAAATTTTTGATTCAAAAGTTTTTCTGTGTTTATAGAGCTTGTTTCAAAATATCTTGAGATTCTTTACAATTTTTCTCATTTGTGGTTTTGTTTTCTTTTGATGGAGGAGAGTGAATTTACATTAGCTGTATTACTATGACTTTTCTGATTTCTTAAAGTATGAATATTATCTGCTATTTTCTATTGATTTCGAACTTTTTTTTTCTCATAGACCAGCACTAACAGTTTTATATAAGCAAAAATAAAGGATTTTGGTGAGGGACTACATTCCTAGTTCAGGAGCACCCTCTTCTGTTTCTTTTGTGAAGTACTGATTCTTTAGTGAATGACATCTTTTTTTTTTTTTTTTCCATGAGAGAGTACTTTGTATGTCTTATGGTCCTAGAATTCTGTTTTGTTTCTGCAGATGCTTAATTTTTACTTCATGCTTCTTTCTTATCATAACCAAATTTCTAAGAGCCATTTCCTCCACTGACATCAGCCCCCTCTTCTTCTTAAGCAGAGCCTTCTCAAGACTTCTCATTCTGCTCACTTCCAAAGTCCTTGCATTCAACCTCATAGTAGCTATGTTCTGTTCAACCAGATCTGCTGTCAGCATTTCCCCACTCAGGAGAGGAATCTTTCTGAGGGTGATTTTGTCTGTTTTTCCACTCCCAACTCCTGGTGCCCTCTCCTTTTTTCTGCATACTCTCCACCTTTCTGATCTAGAAGGGGCTCCTGAGCTGACTCTGATGGTTTGGGGCATTTATGTCTGTACTTATATATAACTTTTGAGTTCATTGTATTTTCTTTCTCCTAATGATGTTGTAGGTATGCATTATGGATGGTTTTATTGCTCTCTTTGTGGATATTTATGGCTTTTCAGGGCATGCAGAGAGGTTGAAATTTACATGTCAGCCTTTACGGTATAGGAGTCCAGTATGCTTCAATAAATAATTTGAAGTGGCTAATGATGAGAAATAGATAGATCAATGGATGGATTAGCATAGACTTAAACAGGTTAAGAGGAAACTGGAGTTGTATATTTCAAAGTTCTTGGCACGTATTTGCTTTCCAGATCTTACTTTATAGCCAGACCTTTCTCCAGAGCTCTAGTAATTTAAAGAAAAACACTAGGTTCATCACGTTTTGACCTTCAAGTGAAGCTTGCAAACTTAAGCCAAATATGACTTTTTCTGAGTCTTTACTTTACCAGGCAGTATCCTTTTCTTGTGCCATTCCTTCCAGCCACCACTTCTTGTCACCATCTCAAATGGTTACAGTACCCTGCCATCTTTAAGTTAGCATTGCAAAAGTTCACATCTATATTTGCTAGCTTTTTTCCACGTCGGAAAGGGCCCTTGAATGCCCAGAACATTATTGAGTGCGCATTTCTTCATCTGTCAGTATTGAATGGATTTTGTTAAAAATTAGAATGTTTTCAGGATTTGCTTTTATAATTACAAATTCATTTTTGAATACAGGAAAAGAAGAGATGAAAACGTAATAGTTTATTAGTCATCTTTTGTGTATTTTATTCTTGCACAGTATTCTTCTCTTCCCTTTTTCTTTTTTTTAATGTTTTTTTATTACATTATGTTAGTCAACATACAGTACATCCCTGGTTTCTGATGCAAGGTTCGATGATTCATTAGTTGCGTATAACACCCAGTGCACCATGCAATATGTGCCCTCCTTACTACCCATCACCAGTCTATCCCATTCCCCCACCCTCTCCCCTCTGAAGCCCTCAGTTTGTTTCTCAGAGTCCATAGTCTCCCATGCTTCACTCCCCCTTCTGATTACCCACCTTTCTTTATCCCTTTCTTCCCCTACCGATCTTCCTAGTTCTTATGTTCCATAGATGAGAGAAATCATATGATAATTGTCTTTCTCTGCTTGACTTATTTCACTTAGCATTATCTCCTCCAGTGCCGTCCATGTTGCAGCAAATGTTGAGAAATCGTTCTTTTTGATAGCTGAGCACAGATTCACTTGTATATATGGACCACAACTTCTTAATCCAGTCATCTGTTGAAGGGCATCTCGGTTCCTTCCACGATTTAGCTATTGTGGATAATGCTGCTATGAATGAACATTGGGGTGCATATGGCCCTTCTCTTCACTACGTCTGTATCTTTGGGGTAAATACCCAGTATTGCAATGGCTGGGTCATAGGGTAGCTCAATTTTTAACTTTTTAAGGGACCTCCACACTGTTTTCCAGAGTGGCTGCACCAACCTGCATTCCCACCAACAATGTAGGAGGGATCCCCTTTCTCCACATCCTCTCCAACAATTGTTGTTTCTTGCCTTGTCTATTTTTGCCATTCTAACTGGCGTAAGGTGGTATCTCAGTGTGGTTTTGATTTGAATTTCCTTGATGGCTAATGATTTTGAACATTTTTTCATGTGTCTGTTAGCCATTTGTATGTCTTCATTGGAAAAGTGTCTGTTCATATCTTCTGCCCATTTTTTGATTTGTTTATTTGTTTCTCGTGTATTGAGTTTGAGAAGTTCTTTGTAGATCTTGGATACCAGTCCTTTATCTGTAGTGTCATTTGCAAATATATTCTCCCATTCCGTGGGCTGCCTCTTAGTTTTTCTGACTGTTTCCTTGGATGTGCAGAAACTTTTAATCTTGATGAAGTCCCATAAATTCATTTTATCTTTTGTTTCTCTTGCCTTTGGGGATGTGTCATGAAAAAGGTTGCTTTGGCCGATGTCGTAGAGGTTGCTGCCTATGTTCTCCTCTAGAATTTTGATGGATTCCTGTCTCACATCGAGGTCTTTCATCCATTTGGAGTTTATTTTTGTGTATGGTGTGAGAGAGTGGTCAAGTTTCATTCTTTTGCATGTAGCTGTCCAATTTTCCCAGCACCATTTATTGAAGAGACTGTCTTTTTTCCACCAGATGTTTTTTTCTGCTTTATCAAAGATTAGTTGCCCAAAGAGCCGAGGGTCCATTTCTGGGTTCTCTATTCTGTTCCATTGGTCTATGTGTCTGTTTTTGTGCCAGTACCATGCTGTCTTTGTGATCACAGCTTTGTAGTACAGCTCGAAATCTGGCATTGTGATGCCCCCAGCTTTGTTTTTCCTTTTCAACAATTCCTTGGCGATTCGGGGCCTTTTCTGTTTCCATACAAATTTAAGGACTGTTTGTTCCAGTTCTTTGAAAAATGTCCTTGGTATTTTGATCGGGATAGCATTGAAAGTGTAGATTGCTCTGGGTAGCATGGACATTTTAACTATGTTAATTCTTCCGATCCATGAGCATGGAATATCTTTCCATCTTTTTATGTCTTCCTCAATGTCTTTCAAGAGTGATTTATAGTTTCTAGAATATAGGTCCTTTACGTCTCTGGTTAAGTTAATTCCAAGGTAACGTATGGTTTTTGGTGCTATTGTAAATGGGATGGATTCCCTAATTTCTCTTTCTTCGGTCTCATTATTCGTGTATAGAAATGCAAGTGATTTCTGAGCATTGATTTTGTATCCCGCCACATTACTGAATTGCTCTATAACTTCTGATAGTTTGGGAGTGGATTCTTTTGAGTTTTCCATATAGAGTATCATGTCATCTGCGAAGAGAGACAGTTTGACTTCTTCTTTGCCGATTTGGATACCTTTTATCCCTTTTTGTTGTCTGATTGCTGTTGCAAGGACTTCTAGTACTATGTTGAATATCTTCCTTTTTTCTAATAAAAATTCGTACTAAGGACTCTCGTATAAACTCACTCATACTCCTAATGACTACTAAAACTCCTAAGAACTACTTGGAAACAAGTTATAATTAACTTTTCCAGAAAAATTTAATTATATTTCCTAATTTGTGTACTGCAAAAATCTAATAAAGATTGGAGGAAAAGATTTTGCTATGAGTATTAGCTATTACCACATTGTATACTATACTTGAGATTATTTGAACTAGGGAAACTTTGTATGTTTCTTATGTTCTGTTGTAATGCCATTACCTCTAAAACACAATACCAAGAGTCTAAATTTTTAAAAAGTTAGTACAAAAAAATAATATAGGGTTAAAGAAGATGGTTTCTCATTCTAGTCTCTGTCCTTGTTTCCAGTATTTTAGTACTTTGTATGCTTCCTAAATTCATCTGCCTTTCTGGCTTTGGAGAGAATTTTAAGCTGCCCACCAGGATGGGCCTCCACACAACCTTATTGAGTTAACATAACCCATGCTGTGGCTCATACAAGACAGTGCCCCCCGCAAAAGGAAGAAAGCCTGACTTTGAGCCATATTATTGAATCTGTATTTTCCAAGATTCGAGATGCAGTAAGACTTAAACATAAATGTATTTACCTAGTGTCTCCAGGAAGCAGAAAGATAGGCAACAGGAAAAAAACAGAACCAGAGTAAAATAGCAAAATTAAAAGTCTCTTGAAATTGTCTGTTGGAAAAATTCCACATAATATAAAAGAAGAAATAAATACAAAATCCTACATTCTCATTTTGTTTAAAAAATTAACGTTATTCAAATGAGTTCGGTGTTACACATATTGGATGGAATATTAATGAAGTGTAAGTAGAAGTCATCTACTTGATATGGAGAGTTGGTAAATAGCTTTTTTCCGTGTTCATTTTGAAAGTATTTCAGACTTCAAAAAAAATTGCAAAAATACTACAGTGTTTCCATGTACCTCTCACCCAGCTTCCCCTAAAGTTAACATCTTTTGTAAGTGCAATTACTGAAGCTGGGAAATTAAAATTCATGTAGAGTATTAACTAATCTATAAACCTTACTTGAATTTTGCCAGTTGTCCCATTAATGTCCTTTTTCTGGTCCAGGACCTGATCCTACAATGCATTTAGTTTCCCTGTCTCAATAGTTTCCTTCATACTGTGACGAAACCTCAGGCTGTTTTTCTGTTTCATGACCTTGACACTTTTGAAGAGTACTGACCAGTTCTCTTACAGCATGTCCCTCTATTTGACTTTGCCAGATGTGGCTCTGTAGCTACCAAAAGGGCACAGTTGCCAGCCGTAGCCGATTATTCTGTGGGTGGATTCTTGACCTGAGGGCAACCATTACCTTGATCTCCCAGGTCAAGTAACTTGAATCTGTTTTGAAGAATATGAGCTGGATTCATGAATCCTTTGGGGAAATAGGTCACAGAATTGAGAAGCTCAGAGATCAAAGCAGCATTATCAGTGCCTGAGATAAAAAGTAACATAGAGTCACATATGGGGCGGCCATTCCAGGTCATAGGCAAGATGAGCAAACAGAAGTAAACAATCAGTAGAAAAGAAAGAAGAAGTACACAATGAAATGGAACTGAAGGAAAAACAGAAAAACAGAGAAAAGCGGCTTAGTTCAAAAAACTGAGTGAGACAAAAAGGATCTTTCTGAGATATCCTAAGGTAGTGTATGCTAGATTTCTCACAGTACAGTATTCAGGTCCCATTTCCAAAAGAAATACTGTCCTTGGATTCTGCAAGTTTCCCAGTTGCAGCCCGAAAACTGCTTCTCATGAGCTCGCATAAAGGAGTCTTGGTTTTAGGCATTGGAAATGGACATAACAAACAGAAACAAACAAATACATAAATTGGAAAGAGCAAATAAGTAAAAAAATATAGCCTGGTGGCTGTGCCAGAGTCCAGGCATAGCTGGATGCCTCTTTTATCTTTTGATCCTCTTACAGTCTGGACTGACTACAAGTTAATCTTGACAGTAACACAGACTTTTGCAGAGTGGCTCATGATAGGAATATCTAATCACTGAATTTGCTCCATGGTTCCATGGCCTGAAGAAAATCTCAATTAAAATAGTTTTTAATGCAGCATTAACCTTGTTGATCTCAAGTGTTTATTTTCCCCTCTTGCACAGTATATGTTATTCTTTCATTAGTGTGACCTTAATCATCCTCAAATGTGTCAGGTATTGTTGAATACCATTCTCTAAATAACCCAGGACCCAAGAGCTCCAAGCTACATGCTTGCCTAATTGAGCAAATAGTACAAAACTGGAAATTCTTTTTCTCAGTTGTTAGCTTAATTTTAAATAGAAGCAATTGGTTTTTAAAAACTAATTCAAGTCCAAATAGTTCATTTTCACAGTGAAAAATGATTCTTAACTTTCTTAGCTTTTTATCATCTAGGTATATACTATTCAGCTTATAATCTTAAGTTTATTTTATGGCTTGCCTTCTTATGAGTGAAGAAAAACTTGTGGTTTTTCATGAACATTCTAGTCTTTACCTTTCTTCGCTACTCAAGAAAACATCATTAAAGATACACACAAGTGCACACACACACACAGCATTTTATTAATTGATTGTAGATTTGTATACCCATTCTGCCACATTTACAAATGAACTGATGTGTGTATCTATTACTGGTTTCTTGTAACATTCATCCATTAATTCCTTGCAGATATTTAAAATGAAATGAATAACAGCTCTTTATAACAGAAGGTTAGAGCTACAATGTATCATCTTGTCCCAAAATAAATAAATGAAAAATTAATAAGTTAATAAAGTAATTAAAATGCAGGCTCTGAATTCAGACATAGGAGTTTAAAAATTGACCCATTAACTGTTAGAACCTCTTGGTACCTCTATTTCCTCATCTTGTAAATTTTGAGGATTAAGTCAAGTCAAGTCAATTTTGAGGATTAAGTGATTTGTTTTTTCATAGTGTACCTGAAACAATACCTGGCACATAGCATTTAGCTCTCACTATGTTTTTCTGTCTCTTCTCACCTTGGGCCAAATGTAGTAGAAAACATAAAAAAATAAGATTGCAATTCGTATATCTGAAATAAAATGTTTAATAAAAATTACTTTCTCCTCCCCCCAAAAATGTGAGTCATGGATCACTAATAGTGAAAATGCTTGAAGTATTTAATACTTAGAGTATAAATGTTTACAGTGTGTATTTTGTTTTGGAATGAATTAATAATTTATTTTGGAAATGTGGAACAAGCAAGCAAACAAACAAAATATATTGATATGTAAGGCAAAGCAGATCAGATTCCCCCTAAATTCTGATGAATACTTTGTGGTGTCAAGTAGGGCAGGATGCTAAACAAATAGTTTGCTTTGCAAATCTACAAAGATAAAGAATCAATTGACTGTACTTTTGCGATGCATTGCTTAGAATTAGTAATTTACTCAAAGCATCAAAGATGAGGAATAAGTGAAGAAATAGTTTACATTGTAAAATGTAATTTTAAAAATTTGACCATGAAATATTTCCATTTAACAATACCATTAAGACACCGGACTTAAAAAAAAAAAAAAAAGACACAGGACTAGTCACAATAAAATTAACCATGTTAGCTATATATTAATGTGATTATTTTACATATTATTATATTCGTGAGATGATATTAAACCTGTTACAACGATGAATCCATGTATTCAGCCATATTAATAATAAATAGTCATAATATCAGTTGCTATCTTCTGTATATTCTTTTACTTTAGCTGCTTATAAAGGGCCCTCAGCAGATATCTGTCAAATGGATTCTTCTTTTTAATAGCCAAATTCTCCAACAGCTTGGGGGATTTGGTGGAAACCATCTGGACTGTTATTATCCTTAATCTAAATTAAGTGTTGTTTATGCTGTGCTAGACAGAGTGTCTAAATTGATATCTAAATTGGTTAAGATCACTGAAAGCAGAATATAAGGATTTTAGATTCCGAGTTGCTGTTAGGGTAAATGAGTTAACACATGGAAAGCTCATCAGTACCTTGATCATAGTAAATATTCAGTAATACTGTTATTATCATTTTGAAAGAAAAAATTCTTAAGGTATTGTATGTTTATTAAGACATGACTAATGCAAGAAAAATAAAGTCATAGCCTAGACTTCATGTTAAAACAAACAAAAAAAAAGAAACAATAGAAAAATATCTTCAGTATTTAAGCTAGGCTCCAATGACAGAGCCATACAGGGAAACACTGAGAAATTTACCAAATAAAATTTAAGACATCTGTATTGGGGCACCTGGGTGGCTCAGATGGTTAAGCATCTGCCTTCAGCTCAGGTCATGATCCCAGGGTCCTAGGATCAAGCCCCATGTCTGGCTCCTGGCTCAGCAGGGAGTCTGCTTCTCCCTCTGCCTCTCCCCCTGTTAATGCTCTCTCTTTCTGTATCTCTCTGTCTCAAATGAATAAATAAAGTCTTAAAAAAAAAAATCTGTGTTAAAATGTTCAACAAAATTAAATCTAAACAAACTTAAAAACATATATGCAGCATGTGATTAGGGATTAATATCCTTTATAAGTAAAGAACTCTTATGAATTGACTTTAAAAAATGAGAAAGTTACAAAAGAAACATAATTGCCTGAGGATAAACATAAAAAATGTTTGAACTACCTAGCAATCCAAGAAAGGTAACTTAACACAACGACAAGCTGCCATTTTAAAATCAATTTGGTTCGTTTTTAAAATGTGATACTATAGTACTCTATCTGAATATCCAAAAATTCAAAAGCTCTAAAAACTGCCTTCTGTAACTCATTTGGCAGCAAAATGTAACCTGACTTGGACACTCTGGAAGCAAAACGGTGCTACCTGATATGAAGCACTCCTTATTTGTGCCTTTTAGTACAGATCACATAATACTTGTGTGTTTGATTATGAACTGCTTCCACAGACTCCGCTCGGAGGGTTATGGGATAGAGGCATTTGCATCATGTTAACTTCTGAAAATCAGAAAAATTCTTAATTCCCAAACCTAACTGTACCCAAAAGTTTTGGATGGAGAACTGCAGACCTGCATTTAATTTGACAGTACAGAAAAACAAAGTTATTCCGAAACGCCCAGTGAGATTACAAACTGTTCTATTTTGCAAGTGGGACAGTGATAATCTGGCAGTTTATATCAAAAGTCATAAAAGGGTATATGCCCTTTACTCCAGAATTCACTTCTAGGAATTTATTATTACTAAAGTACTAGGAAAATGATGAAAGATTTAGGTTTTAGTAAGTCCAACAGATGGTATATAACAGGTAAAAACTGGAAAGTCTCAAATATTCAGTGACAGATGAGGTGGGGTCATGCAGGCTCCAGCCACACCACAGCGCACTGCTGTGCTGATTTTAAGTGATACTGTACAGTAATGCTCATTCACGTTGAAGATGCCTTTGGTATCTTATTAGTAGAAATATCAGGCTACAAAAACAATATGCACTGTATGATCTAACTTCTTAAAAAATTATTTGTATTTATCTATGTCTAAAAATATTCAAAGGATATTCACCGAAATATTAACAGTGGTTATCTCTGGATGGCAACATTGCAGATGTTCCTAATTTTCTTTTTATAACTATGCCTTGTCTATAGTGAACATGTGTTATTACTACAATAATAAAATTTTAAATTTCATTTAAATATATCATTTAAAGCATGCCAATATATCTGACTTAGATTCCAAGTTCTCTCTCTATACATAATTAATATCTATCAAGAAAAATATAATATCCATCATATTTATGGGAGTTAATAATTATAAAGGCTCAGTGTATTTGGAAAACAGTATCATAAAGCAAAGCTTTGTTTTCAAATAGCATGTTTTTGCCTTTAAAGTAGAAGCATTTACAGTATTGCTGATATTTTAAATGTGTATGTATGAAAATTAGCCGTGAAGAATGGAAAATATGAACCATATTGCCAAGGAAAATAGGTTTAAAATTTTAGACTTTATTAAAAAATATGCCCAGAGAGTATATTGGCAGCATTCAAATTCTGACCCATGTGGAGAAAACAGCAAGCTAACCATCTTGAATCATGGGATGTCAATTGAGAATTTATAATGCCTTTGTTTCAGTCATCAGAAACAGTTTACAATCCTCGGAAATGTATTTTGACAATATGATCTTTATCCTGAAATACTCCTTTTAACAATACAAATAAATAAGAAAACTGTATGCACTATCAGGAAAGCAATTTGCCTTCTGTACTGCCTTGAGTGGTGATAACACGAGGACGTGCCATCCTACCGCTTGGCATGGGATAAACAGCTAGACCCAGCGGTGTATCTGCAGAGAAGAGAGCTCTGTGTTTTAACTGCCAATTTTTAAGTCAGTGCTTCTTATAGTTCCTACAATATGCGTCAGAAATTTGGTGCTGACTCTGAATGCTTTATTCCACTTTGGTAGACTACTTCTGCAGTCCGTGAACAATTAAATTGTATTACTTCTTATTAGAAATTGTGATATCTGTTGCTTCTTTACTGAAAGAAATAATTCTTTATTTTTCAGAGCTTCCATATGGCTGGGAAAAAATCGATGATCCCATATATGGCACTTATTATGTTGAGTAAGTCTTTAAGTTTCCTACTAATTTGTTATTAATATGTGGTGAAACTGTGTTAGTATTTCAGTTATTGAGAATGTGTGGCTAGGAGCCCCTTTACTTCCCTTTCATCTTACTTTGAAGTATCCACAAAGACTCTAGCAGCATCAGCTAGCTGTCTCTTCCTTCTCCAGCTGGCTAATTTGTCATTCTTTTCCTTTGACTCATGATTCTAAAACACCAATTGGAAAAGTGTTTCACACTGTCCTCTAAATGAGTGATAATTAAAGATATCAAAGTAAATGCCCTTCATTTTGCAATCAAAATGTTGGGAGCTGACTAGTTGTGCAAAAGAGATGTTCTATTAAACTAGATTTCAAAACCAATTAGATGAAACAGCCATACTTTCCAGTTGAAGGATGAAATAAAATTCAGATCTTTTTTTTTTCCTCTTTTAAGGCGCCATTTCAGATCAATAATATTCTTTCTGTAGATTGGACTTTTATGTTATCTAATGAAGGTTGCATTGCTTTAATGTATCTTAACATATGAGTTATCCCCTCTATCCATTATTTTTTTTTTCAAATAAAGCCTCTATTAGGGATTAAATTATATACACATTAAGGAAAATCAAGTAATGTTCATAATTTCCAAAAGTTAAATATGCAGCTTGCTTTTCTAGAACCCCCACTTCTGATAGAGAATTTTTTTAATTCCTCCTACTATGTAATGTTGTTAATGTCATCTGGGTGAATAACAAAGCCCACACAGTGCTGATGAAAAGTGTACTACCCAGGAAATGCAGAGACTGAAACACTAAAGGTATTCACATTATTTATTAGGATCTAACTCTGTTTTCTCTAATCACATTCTGTTTAACAATAATAATCTAGATGGTCAAGGGTTAGAGATTAATGGCATTATTGCTAAATTGTTTTGCTAACAATATCCAGTCACTGAGGTTTTACTAAGTGTCAAGCCCTTCTTTTTGCTGGGGAGGTACTGATGAGGAAGACCTGTGTGCTTCCTCATGAGCTTCCTTCATCTTTCTCATGAGCTTGGATACTCTGACCACCATCTTCATTTGGAAGAGCCCCAATTTTGGCACCACAGTCTGTCATTTCCAGTCAAGGTGAATTCACCTCATTTACCAATGCAATTTTCATATATAGTAGCTAATGCTCTGATGTCAGGTCGGTACTCAGTAAATGCAAAAAGTAAAATAAATGCCTGGTGGTGTCGCTAATTGCAAAAATAAAGGGACATCACTTGCATATAGTTATAAGACACCCTGGGCCCCCTACATTGCTAATCAATTAAAATGCACATATTTTAATAATAATATAGCTGCAGTTTCTGGATAAATGTACCAACATTACAGGTTTCCAGTAAATGCTAGCTAGTCTTAAGTCACTGAATCAGGCTGTACTATGTCTAAGACTATTACAATTGAAATCCAAGGTAGTTCCATGTAAGGAAAGAGAACTGAGGGAGGTGACAAACCGGATCTCGTGTTTAATACACTTCCTTGCAGAATTCATTGAATGAGAATTTTAATTTTCTTTAGTCCAGATATAAGCAAATTCCAGTAAGAGCAAGATAGCAAATATCCTGTGGGGCCATATGACCTTGTCACAACTATTCAACTCTGCCACTGTAGCTTGAAAGCAACCATAGACAACACTTAAATGAAGGGGCATTAGCTATTGTCGAATAAAACTTTATTTACAAAAATACGCAACTGGCCAAATTTGTCCTACCTACGCCCACCCAGTTCTAACTCTTCAGATTCTCCTTCCATGTTCTCAGCTGCTTTCAGGCTGGCTTCAATGTGGAAAATAATACTTAACTCAAACCTTTCTTCACTTCCTTAATTATCTATCATAGAGGTGAGACACCCAACACATCAGAAAGCAATGCTTCCTACCTTCTCTTTCATAGAAGTGTGTGTTCTTCATGTAAAGAGCTGCAGCTGGTGGACCCCTTGTAGTTAATTATTGAATTGGACACTTAACTGTGACCCTAAAAGATAATTGTCCTCATTATTTTTATACTTCAAATGATTGTCTTTTTTGTTTTTGCTTACATTACATTTCTGTCTGCATTTCTCCACTTCATTTTTCATGTATTCACTTTCATAGTGAGAAATTGTTCATAATTTAGCCAGTCATGTCTTATGTCATTAAATCAGTCTAACATATTTAATAATTTTAGATTTCAAGTGATTATGACATCATAGACATGGGTCTTAGTGAGTCAGATTTAACTTTCTTCAGATTGCATCCAGTTCTACTACTTGTCATGGTTTTTTCTCCATTACAGGATTCCATAACATATACTAACACCAGTAATTAGATGTGTGGGTATATCAGACGGACTAGAAAATTGAGACAGATAATTCAAACCTAAAGATAATTTTAAGTAGAATTATATTCCAATATTGCTCAGAAACGTCTTTGGAAAAAACTCATCAAAATAATTAAAATATCTCAATTTATTCTATATAATGTAAACATAACTTGAAATCAGGGATATCTTCCATCACAACAAGGACAACTTGTCCATTTTACTTGAAAATATCTATTTATGTAGTTTGTTTTAACTGTTCAAAAAAATGTGAATTGTATCTCCATTACACTATTATTTTCACAAGGTATATATTAGTTCTAAATAGTAGTCTTGTTGGTGGAAACTATTTGAATGCGTATGCGAACATAGTGGTTGTCACTTTCAGCGTATAGACTATTTTTGTTAGAAAAAGGCCACCAATTTCTTATCGTTAATTATACAGAAAACCAATAATTGTCTAGTTTAAGGTAAGTTTCTATATCAAGTTTGCATTATAGACATCATGAATATAAGAATTAATATGCCTAGATAAGGACACTGTTTATACTTTTAGTGATAGCATTGATGTCAATATCTTGGAATCATAGAAATTTGTCATATTAATATTCAGTTAATGTAACGAAGCAAGGTGGTCTTCATTGTAAGTCTGTAGTCAAGAAAAATGTTGATTCACTAAGTCCATTCATAATGACAGACAATGGGTTTTCTGTAGAGCTATCATTTTTGATGTTCAATTCCACACTCACTTACACAGTTAGAGGCGTGATTACAAAATATGACAAACATTCCACCTTCCCACCTAGTGGCAAAAAAAGCTTGTGCTAAGACACTGGAAGTCTGACTTAGCAGTCAGCCGCTCTCTTCAAACAGACTAGCCCCTGGGAGCAGAAGTTGCACCGTGGCCCTTCTGTCGTCAGCAGGTCATGTCAGGTTGAAATGAGCCCGTGCCTCTGCATAGTTGATATGCCCTCTTCTCCTTGTCAACCCCAGACAAGCAGATAGGAATTCCAGCAATCAACAGCAGAAAAGTGTTTATACAGCTTGAATTGTTTTTGACCAGCAAAACCGACTTTTCCTCTGTATGCCATAATTCTGTTATAAGATGATACATTTAATGTATTCAGAAGTCAGAAAAATCGTCACCACCGTCATTACCGTATCATCAAAATAGTTAACATTTATTGAGGGCTTAGTATGTGCCATGAACTAGGCTAAGTGCTCGACAGTCTTTGCCACATTTATAATCCTCACTATAGCGGTAAGGATGTAGATTGTCTTAAGTGTACAGAGAGGGAAATGCTGGCTGAAGAAGTTAAGTAGCTTACCCAGTATCACACGTTATTGAGAGGAATGGCTGTAATTTAGACCTAGGCTCTCTGACTGTAGAGCTTAGACTCCAAACTCTGGCTCGAAATCATCACCCGGTAAATTTAACATTCAAAATCTGTAGTATTGTAAACAAGCCTCTGAGACTCATCACTAAGAATGAGGGGTCCCTAGAGAACATCTCCTCTCTGGCCCACCTCTAGTACAGTTTCACAGTCACAAAGATGTCCAACAAAGGGAGGTCGTGCTGTACACAGCTGGGGAGACTGTCTTCTGACCCAAGTATTCTGAGCCTTTCGCTCTATTACCAGTGACGCGGGAGTGACTCTAGACAAGATGGCCACTGGTAGTAAGACTTGCAAGGCCTGAAAGAAGAGGGGTTCATACTGGGTGGACCTTAACATAGGGATGTTGGCACTGGTTGGAGCAGTAGGGGCAACCACCCAGCTCTGCATTTTAGAGAACAATGAGCCCCACTCAACATCTTTCCTTATTTCATCTGCAGACGGGCAGATGGACCAAGTTTCTACTCTGTGGAGCAACAGAAAGAAGTTAGCCCAATTTTTCCTGACAGACACCAAATCCATGAGAGTACAGCACTTAGCAATGTATTAAGAAGTCTTGAAGTTGCTAACTAGAAATGTAACTGTCACTGTTCATAAAGAAAGAAAAATTCAATGAAAAAAGTGCAAAATGTAGAGTTGAACAGCTGTGACTTTTGTACAAATGTGGTTTTTTTTCTCCTCTTTTGTGAAATTATGTCTGCTGGGTACATTTTGGTTTCAATGGCAGTTACACAATTTGCTTAACTAGCTAGTCCAGAAGACACAATTTCCTGGAACAGCTTTCATGCAAAGCTGCCTCATCTGGCACAGACGGAGAAGCAAACCATATAACTACAGTTAAAATGATAGTGGGCACTGACAGATGTGATTCTCATGTAAAGGTTTTACAAGTTTTTCATGTGATGTCACACATCTGCTACTATAAAGTGTTACTTGTGTACAATTCCAGAAAGTCTGAAAGATACCGCATAATATCTTCAATGTAACATTAAATGTAAAAGGAAAATCACGTTCATTTCATGGTTAATGATGAGCATTCGTCATGATGTTGCAAGTTGGAAAGTAGCTAGAGAGGATTTCAGCTCTGTATCTTATCCTAAGAATGCTTCTCTCCTTCATGGCTTTAAGTAGTTTTCTAAATCTTCCCGGGAAAATTTCCTAACTTTAGAATTTCTTACAAGTCAGCATGAATGTAAAACATTTCTAATTAGAAATAAACAGAAAAAAAATACCCTTTTGAACCCTGTTTGTTCTTAGAGAATTGTTTTTCCGATAGTGAAAGTTAATTTTTCAAACTTTCAGCTTTTCCCATCAATCTGCAGACACTAGCGAACTTTTCTTGATGCTTTTTAGACAGTTGTTTAACAAAGAAATCCTTTCCTCGACTTACAAATTTATGTCATAGAAGGTACTAAACTGGAATGCCATTGTTGGTGAAGTTGCTCAATGGTATTCTATACTAGGGTGAGCTCCAGATCTTGTCAATAACACGCGGCCACATCAGTTATTGTCATTTAGTAGCCAGGAGTATGGGTTGCAGAGTGTCACGGTGCCAACCCTGCATCTTCCCAGCTGTGAGATCTCCAGTAGACAGGTTATGGAGACGGAGGATGAAAAGGAGGAGAAGGAGAGAGAAGGGAGAGAAGGGAGGAGAGGAAGACCTTTTATTTTGCACTTACCACATGCCAATTAGTATTCTAAGTGCTTTACATATACTAACTCATTTAATACTCACACACACACACACACACACAAACCCTGTAAAATTTGTATTGCTATCCCCATTTTATAAAGAAACTGAGGTACAGATAGTTTTACAAGTACTAAATAATAGAGCTAGAATTTGAACCCGGGCAGTCTCATTCCACAGCTGGCGTTTAGCAGTTAACAGGTATATAGTAAGTGCTCAATAAATGTTAGTTGTTTTTATCTTCTATCTCCCAGTAACATGGATAAGGCCTTGACTTATGGCATTACTTCTGTAGCTCATTCGTGATTACAACATACCTCCCAAAGCGAACAACTCTAAGGGAAACTATTTGATTTTTAAGAAATATGTAATTTAATCTCATGGTAAGAGCATGCCACATGGCATTAAGACTGCTGTTCCTTTAGAATTAGTGATAATCCCATAAGCGCATTGAAATGATAAAGCAAGGACTGAAGAGCAGGATGTTTCTGTGGCTTCCAAAAGGGTTGAGATTTCAGAGTAATCCATAAGGATGTTATTTTTGTCATAATTATCTATAGTACATGTCATCTTATATAGCTGGGGATTTGTGAAAGTAATAGTAGAAATAATAATGTTTAAGGCACTATTTTAACTTTTAATGTACTTTCACATCCATTATCCCAAATGACAGTCACAACATTTACAAATGAGGGAACCAATCCCCTAGGACTTCATTGAGTCCTCCAAGGACAAATGGCCAGTAAGGTTGAAGTTTGATGAAGGCTGATGCCCTGTAGAGCTAAGAGGGACCACTCAGTAGAGTAGCTCTGTTTTTACATTAATATAAAATGTCTACCCTTTACAAAATATTTTCTCATATTTATTAAACAAGCATAAATCAGTTCACTTCACAGTCAAACAAAAGGAGCAAGTGTATTAGAATAAATATGGAGTACCTGATTTCTTCTGAACTACAGGAAGCTCTTTTGTGCTAAGTCAACAGCCTTCCATTTTTACCTTCCATGCCCTGAGGCAGGCCAATTTCATCATCTGTGGCATCATTCCTTTCAGCCTGGAAGAAACAAGCAATCTAGCGTCATAAGTGAGGGACACACCCTAGCTCCATGCATGTGCTCTTTACATTACACTAGCATTTCTGATAGTTCGTAACTGGCGATTTCTATTTACCTCCTCTGGACCACTTACTGGTATTAGATAAATTTCAATGGCTATTAAATTACACTGTGGTTCAACCACAGATTGGTACAAAGGCTTATGGCTTTCTTTTACTCTTTATGCCAGAGCCCCTCAAATATTTTTAAACTGTGATCCATTCAATCAAAATGAAGTCCCAAGTCCAATCCTCTTACCACGACCATCCAGTCAAGATCTGAATGCACACCCCTCATCCACTGCTTATCTGAGATTAGAGATAATTTTTCATGCTGTGAGGCCTTTCACCACTTTTGGTTCGTTCTCATCTGAACAAAATGTGTTCTATATTCTAGTTACCTTCTCCTCCCCTGAATGTCTTTTCAAATGAAGGAAAGAAAACTTGACTCTGTCATTCAAAACACCCTTGCTAGCAACTGTTTGCTCTCATAAACCACCTTATTTAACAAATCTTCGGATTCCGATAAATAATATTTTGAGCATTCAGAAGTTTAAATTGGTTTAATTGCAGGTGGAGTTTTACAAATAACAATGAATTATTCACCCATGGCATCAGAGTTACATATAAATGTTAAGAAAAAAAAGATATTTTTTACAATTCTAATGGACTATTTTCTTTGTCTTGAAGTCAGTAATAAAAGACAGGGGGGTTACTACTCCAGCGTCACTTTTCTTTGAAAATATATTTGTGAATATATTCATAAATACTTAGGGAGGAGTTGTTTGTTTTTAGGCATTTTTTATGAATCTAGCAGATTAAATTGGGCTCTTGGTTAGGTGCTTTTGCAGAGGTTAAGCACAGGCACATAGCCCAGTAGTACAAAGCAGGGGAACTTAGTGGAGAGGCAGTAATGTGAGGGACATAGTCCCTAAGCCGTCACCATCCCAGGGAGAGAGGGCAGAATGGTCAGAACTGGAAACACCAGGCTGTGTGCTCCTGAAGAAAGACCATGCTTCCTCCTCCTCCCCCATTTTTATAGGACCATGAGAACTTGAAAGTAGCCTTATGAAGTCAAGAAAGATAGTCTGCATTTGGGGGACTGCTGTTCAAGGGAGTCGCAGACAACCTTTTGAGCCAGATATGAGCTGTGTGGAGAGTATTATTCCTGCACTGAGAAGACCCAGAGCCCTGTGGGAAGGGCCATCCCTCCTGCTGGAGGAGGGGACCCCAGTCCAATTTTGCTCATAGCGAGGCAACCCAAAGAAATCTGCCGCCATCTTTCACTGGACAATCCTGCTTTCCTCTTTCCAAGACAATGTTATATAACACATAAAGAAATCATTGTTATTACTCTAGAATGTGTGTAACAGTTAGTTTATGTAGCTTAGTTATTCTCTCTCTGGCTTAGACATGCTAGGCTTCTTGTGGATGAACTGTGGATTGTTGTCTCATGCTCCCGATCTGTATCATCACATACTTTGGAGTCCTATCTTAGACTGAGACTAAGTTCTAAAGTTAGCACATGAAGTGAAAATTGCATAGAGTCAAAATTATCCTAAAAAATCCCTTGGAATCACAGCATGTTGAAAACTAGCATAGTGAAACAACACAACCATTTTTCCCCTTTGGTGTTAGAAAAGAATTCTTTCTGGAACTAAAGTATTTGGCTGGCATTTAGGTCTTTTAGACCTTCAATAGATACATAACTGGAATCACATTCAGCTCAGGGAGATGCTAATACTGGCAAAGGGATGAGGGAGCTTAGTCAAAACAAGGAAGTGGCCGATTGATGTCCTTCTTTGGGCAGTCTATTATTGAATACAGTGGAGGATGGTCACCCGAAGTGGGTAAAATGTAATGCCTTCCACCCCCACATGAGAACTTTAATCTCATCTCTTTCAGTATGCAGATAATGTTTTTCACAATTCGTGTGGTGTCACAGACCATGATGTTAGTAATAGCTGTCCTTTTTGCATCCATGATTTTGAATTCACAGGCGGGTAGAAAATTACACTTAACCTCACAGGCTTTTATCTGTCAAATGAGTGGTTTGGATTAGGTGATTGCTGAGGTCTTTTCTAGTTCAAGGAATATCCACTGCACCTGTGTTAACAAGGATAACTTTGGCCATTTTCCTGTATGAGCCTCATTATTTTCTCATTATAACTGCTGATCAAAGAATACTTAAAATGTGAAAGCATTTTCTTTCAATTTCCACTTGTTATTTGGCTAAACAATAACATATATATTACCATTTTAAAATTTTTATTTTAATGGTTTTAACAACCCCATCACATGAGTGTTATGGAAAGAAGCTTCCTAAAAGGGTGGATGATTATAATAGAATCTTCTTACAAAGCTATGAAAAAAATATAAATGTACTTGATATCTATGGACCTGAGATGATGTTATGATTGTCATTAAAAGGGCAGAAAGATAAAGATAAACTTATAAACAAAAAGTCAGGGTAAGAACTATATTTTTCACCGTTATCAAGGCTGAATGCATTCAAAGGGAGTATTTTTGTCCCCTTTTTTATGATATGAAGTGACAGTGTTAAACATTATTTATTATGAACATTTAACAGGCGACTTCGTATTTAACTAGATGAAATTGTATTACAATAGACTCAGCTAATTGTTTAATAAAAACAGATAGATTACAAAAAGTTTTATTATCAAATTTCACGTTTAAATTCAATCTAGCTAAGTAAGATGAACTTTAAAATTGTCAAGAAAAAAAATATTCTGTGGCATAGAAGGTTAACTTGATGTACTACAGGCAAAAGATAGTTTGCTGTGATAAACGGATAAAATTCGTTTTGCACTAATTTAGTCTGGAAGAAACTCACCTTCAGGTGTGCAGTTTCTGACAGCTTATTAAGTACCACGTGTTAAGTACTACATAATATTAAAACATTAGTTCAAATCTCCATTAAGCACAACACTCATGTATGGAGGCTAACGGAGTCCCCTCATCCTGTTCTTATTTCACTTTCTTTAGTTTTAATTGGGTGCAAAAAAAAAAATGTGAATATATTTTCAGATAGATAAAATGGTAGGAACGATTGTTCTATTTTCTGTAATATTATTTCGTAATTTAGTTTGTGGGATTGACTTTATACTACTTAGTAACAATTAGCTCAGAAAAATGATATTAATAGCTACCATTTAGTAAGCACTTGGTAGTTGGTATCTTACATAACTCATTTAATCATTATCATCGCCACAACACTTTACTGTTGCTGTTATTCCTGTTTTATGGGCAAGCCATCAAGCTAGTAGGTGGTAGAATAGAGTTACAGCGCAGGACAGGAATTTAGAGACTTTATGTTATCTGTATTTAGGCTATACTTAACCCTCGCACTCTGAATATAACAATAATATTAAAATCAACTTAAATTTACATCATGTTTCATCTTTAAACACTTTCATATATTTTATTTTATTTTTATTTTTTTTAAGATTTTATTTATTTATTTGACAGAGAGAGAGACAGCCAAGCCAGCGAGAGAGGGAACACAGGCAGGGGGAGTGGGAGAGGAAGAAGCAGGCTCCCAGCGGAGCAGCCTGATGTGGGGTTCGATCCCAGGACTCTGGGATCACGCCCTGAGCCAAAGGCAGATGCTTAATGACTGAGCCACCCAGGCGCCCCTAAACACTTTCATATATTTTATCTGTGTGCTCTTCAAAACAGTCCTATGAGGTAAGTAGAATATTTCCAGATGGGCAGTTGCAGTTTGGACATATTAGAGGAATTTCACAAAGGTAGTGAGTGAGTGACTGACCTAATCTTCAAATGTAGCTTAAGCCCCAAATACTAATTTGGTCTCAAAAACAGGAGAGAGTGACGACTCAGACTCAGTGTCAGTGGCTTTCACGTTAGTGAAACCCAGGCGGTTCATGTGAGATTGAGGACACCAGAGAGGGCGGGTGGCTCCCCTCACCTCTGTTATTCCTCATGAGTCCACAGTTCAGAGTTACCTGTTATGTGTGGGTGGGGGGAGAGCTCACCAGCGCTCCACTGTCTACCATGTTAGCATATAAGGAACTTCTTGCTGAGTAAGTGTCTCATTTTCATTTCTTATTGTATCACTGGACCTCAGCAGGACCTAACATGCCCTTTTCAAAATCTGAGACAAGACATGCATATTTGTGTAATTGACTACCTCGTTCTTACTCACATACAACTTTAACCTGTTCATAAATATTAGTGCAGAATTATCTTATTATCAATATCATAATTGCCAGAGACATGGCCCATGTTCAACTTCCAGAGTTTCAAGGGCACCGTTCAAGAAAATTGAGTTAGGATTGACCCTAAAGGAATTGAAAAGGCGATCCTTAAAGGAGACTCCTCTGGCTTGAAAACCACATTATGCAAAACCAAGTCTCCTGGTTCCTCACCATGTTCTCATTACCATTTCATTTTTCACAGTATGCAAAACATACATGCACACATACACGGAAGCCCATATTTCTATGTACATAGTCGTTGGGTTCTTTAAAAAAAATAAAATTATTTAATCAAAATAATATGCTGTATTTTCAAAATGTTTGCCTTCAGAAAATCAGCAGGTAATTTACAATACTGTCAAAGTTACCAGTTTCACAGTGAATCCTGGTAAAAAGAAATTCAGAATCACTGGCCAAAGTATATTAAAAATTACTAAACACAGCCCATGTCTGCATATACATAAGTTATGTCACTTGAAAAGTAAGAGTATGTTTGTGTCGGAACCACGTAAATCAGTGTTGTTGGTTTTGGCACTACATAGAACTGCTTGTGAATCATGCATCTGTCCCTTACTGTGAGATATGCAGAAAATCGCTTATCCTCTTTGAGGAGCAGGTAAATTAAAAGTGTGGAACCTGCTTAGCTGAGGGTTTGGCATATAGCATTTGCTCAATGAATATTAGTTCCCAGCCTCCTCTACCATTCACCATCCTCCCTTTATTTTCTCCTTTCTTTGCAAGGCTGCCATTCATTCTCCAAACAATTGTTTTTTTTTCACCAGATTTTGGCACCTATTAAATAATTTAAATCAGAACAAGAACAAAGTAACTTTAAAAGTGTGCAAAATGGAATGTTCTAAAATATTCAATATCACACCTTTCATCTTCTTTATTTAGAGATTCAGAATGAAAAATACAGGCTCGGCCAAATGTGGGGGCCTAAATTTGCCAGCCTTGCACGTGTATTATAAAAAGGAACAGACACGTTATGTGAAAATACATACCCTGTTATGGCGACATAAAACAGTCATCTAATCAGTGTGAAGCTTTGCTCTTCTACTAATGGCATAATTTTAGACATAGTGTGCTAATTATGTAAAACTCTGCAACAATATTTGTCCCCCAAAAAGCAATCTGTTGAAAACAGTAGTGATGGGTGGGGGGCACCTGGGTGGCTCAGTCAGTTAAGTCTCCCTTCGGCTCTGGTCATGATCCCAGGGTCCTGGGATCGAACCCCGCATCTGGCTCCCTGCTCAGTGGGGAGCCTGCTTCTCCCTCTCCTGCTGCTCCCCCTGCTTGTGCTCTCTCTCTCTCTCTGTCAAATAAATAAATCAAATCTTTAAAAACAAAAACTAAAACAGTAAAGGAACTCATTTCCACCTTTCTTTGCTCTTGGTTCTGCTGAACCTTTATCTTCTATTCTGACTACATTTTTCCCCCATGCCTTTCTTCCCAGAGTCCTTAAATTCTCAGAATGAGAGCCTCCTGCCCACATTCAGGCCCCATGGTATCACAATAAGTGTTTTCCAGGTATTAAATAAAAGTGGTTTGTTTGTTTTTTTTAATTTTGTCAGGTGTTCTGATTCCTCCTTCATTACTTTCTAGCATGTAAAAGGAATCGCTGTGTATTTTATTTCCCACTGGTCCAGGCAGTAATAAAGACCCAATAGTCAAGCATAATACTTTTTTATATTTTTTTTACTATGGTTATTGGACCTGGAAACTTTGGGACTTTTGGTATTATATGGAGCTGGAAATATCTTCATGTCCGTTGACTGTGAGAATCGGCCACAGTCCTGCCCCAGTCTTATCCATCCTGATTAGCACTCTTTCCCTGGCTTCCTCCTTCCTGGATAATTGCAGACATCAGTGATGTTGCCTGCATGATTCCTCACTATTCTGAGTGTCTTTGCTAATTCTCTGACAGTCCTTCAAGTCAGACTCCGAAGTGTTCCTGTATCCATGGCTGTGTATGTCTGTCACTGTATATGAGTGATGTATGGAGTTCAGCAGGCTTAGACTATAGTGTGACTTCACATTTTAACAGCTCATAAATAAATAATTAATCACTGAGAACCCAGTTCAACATAGAGGATATACAGGTCAGATTACGCTCATACCTCCCAGCACACAGTAATGTCTAATTCCCTGGATGATGTGATTCTTCGTAGTGTTGGAGCATCTCTTACTCATCCTCAGAGCCCCAGGTAAGAACACTACCTCGGGCAGTGGAGGTGGCCAGTAAATGAAGCTGCAATGACTGAGAATTCTAAGGAGCACCACAACTCTCCTATTTGGCTGATACGGTAAAACTCATAATATGCCCCCCAAGTTCAGGAATAAGGCACATCCTCCACAATGGAAACTTTGAGAGCTATGGCTGTGAACTAGACTAAAGTCATATAATGGAAGTAGGGAGACTTTCTGACAAAACCACACCCCACACCATGACTTACAGCTAGTTTTCCCGTCTTACAGCTTTCATCCTCTCGCCCTGTCTCTGGCTTCCATGCCAGCCACAGGCAGTCATGTGCGTGTGTGTAGTCACTTGCCTTATACTCTAGTTGAGCAGAATTGAATATTCCTGAACACCTCTGTATCCACTACTCACTCCATTTGGCAAAATGCATTCTAGAATCTGCTTCAGTGTTGCTTTTTTTTTTTGTGAGGCTTTCCCTGAACCATCAGACTAAGTTGTCTTTTCTCCTTGTCCCAATTTACCCAGCACTGTCTAGATTTTAAAACTGAAAGTCATCACATCATGTGATGAGCACTGGGTGTTATATGCAACTGATGGATAACTGAACTCTACATCTGAAACTTATGATGTACTATATGCCAGCTAATTGAATTTAAATTTAAGAAAAAAGAGTTTAAAAAACCCAAAAACCTGAAAGTCTCATGCCCTAGGAAATCCCTTAGTCCTCGGAAACTGAGGTGGTTAGTCACCTGACGTGTTTGTCTCCCCAGTGGAAGAATACGCCCATTGTTGAGGGGGTTGTGTCATATTCATGTTTGTGTCCCCAGTGCCTGAAACACTGATAAATCAGTGACCTTCCAAATGAGACCTGAAGGACAAAGCTGTTCAATCCATGTTGGCAGATACCAATGGAAGAGGATGTTATTAGTCTTGTCTCTTAATACAGAAATATCCTGAAATAGTGTAGTCTTTTAGTTTCCCTCTAGGTAAGCTCTATCTTACCTCTAAGTTTATAACTCACTACTTAGGCTCAGTTGAGAAGCCAAAGTTTAGAAATACCTTTGATGATAATAATATTGCACCCAGCAATAACATTTAAGAAAGATATTTTATGGGAATGAGAAGAGATGGATAGAAAACATTTATTTTATTTTATTTTATTTTTTTAATTAGTTTCAGAGGTAGAATTTCGTGATTCATCAGTAGAAAACATTTTTAAGTGCATGCCCAGTGGCTCTGAAATTTTTGAAAATGAGTCTCTGTATCTTGTAGGTCCTGGGGGCTTCATGGCATGATTGGCAGTGCACATTGCTGTTTCTGCCAGGAGTAAAATATCAAGTTATCCGTGTAATTGGTAAATAGTAACGGCTAAGTGATAATACCCCTTATATGTAAAATACGTATGACAGGCCAGTGTCTTAACTAAGTAACTTAGCACTGCTGCTGGAGAAGGGGAGAGGGAGTTCACTTATCTGAAAATATATCCACATTTGGGAAGTTCAGTCTCACAGGGAATAGAGGACAGATTCCTTAGCTGTGAGAGTTGCAGTGCTAATATATGGATACTCTCCTCAGTTGGCTCTAATTCCACCTCCCATCTGGACACTGCATCCCCAGGTCAGACACCCTTTTGTCCAGGAAGAGCAGGAGCAAGTACTATGTGAATAACTGAATCTTCCCACCCACATTCACAAAGCAAACTCACATTACCCTCAGGTACAGGAGGGGATAATGAATGGACATTTATACAAAGAAAATTATCACTTAAGTGTTAGAATTGGGAAGAAATCTTTCAAGAGGTAGGATTCAATTATTCTGTTAAAAAAAATCCTCCATGTAAAATAGATTCAATTCTTCCATTTATCCAAAGCTCATATTTTAAAATAAAGTATATTTAAAACATTTGTCTTTAGACTAGTACTTTTAAAATTTAGCTTTTCAAAGCACTGTAAGACATACTTTCTATTATGTAAGCCCTGTTTTACAATTCTTTTTGTTCCTGTTTTATCTTCCCTCCTAGACTTCATGTTTGATTGATCTTTGCCCCTCCCTGCACCCTCATGCATAGTGCCGAGCAGAGTATTTGATAAACAAATATTTGATGAATCACGATAGCATTTATTGACTACTTACATCCAGGTACTGGTCTGAAGTGATTTCTTCATTTAAATTCATTTAATATGCACAACTCTATGAGGCAGGTATTACTTTTATCCCAACTTTACAGATGAAAAATTCTGAAGCACAAAAAGGGTAATTGATGTCCCCAAGGTCACATACATAGGATGTGGTGGGGCTTGGATGGGAATCCCAGCAACATGACTGTAGTGACCAAGCTCTTGATACACTGCCTTGCCTTCGGAGAAGAAGGTTGGTCCCAGGAGATCCCCACAGGGTTGTTACTCTCTCTTGGTTTCCAGAGCATGAAGTAGTTTTTACCATTTAAAACTTGATAGTAGAGAAAACTTTATGGAGTCTTCTCAAGGCTTGTTTTAAAATGAATAAAGTATACATGGGGTGGGTGCAATGTATGTGTTTGCCAATGCAGCTGCGGTCTAGGGGTCCAGATGTAAGGACGTAGTATGCAGACTTTCCTGACTACCCAGAAGTGTGGGAATCAGAAATGGGGTCACGGAAAACCTAGGGAATTCCAAGCAACCAGGAAATTCTCACTCTGATTCCATACAGGAATTATTCTGGTTTTGTTTGTTTTGTTTTGTTTTGTTTTTGCTTTTTTGTTTTTGTTTGTTTTTGTTTGTTTTTTAATGCTCCAAGTAAAATAGATTTTGGGAGGCCTCCAAAGGAGCTTACATAGAAGGAATAATATAGTGACCCACAACCCCAAATCCCAAGCTGATCTTCCCACACCCAGTGGTAAGTGGATGCCTCCCTAGGGTCCCTCATTTTGTCCCTTACATAGTGCTTTTCTGTATAAGCACATTTCTAGCGTAACACAAGATAACAGCTACTAGTTATCAGCTTCTCAGATCCAAATCTTCCATCACCATAGTGTGCTGACGTTTTCACCTATCACAAGAATGTCTTGGACGTTTCTCTGTTTTGAAGGATTTCATGAGTCTTCACCCAAATTGGTTATATCACATAAGCTGGCCCTAAGCTTCACATAAAGTTCTATCACAAGGTATATTTTATGAGAGAGTTAAACTGGAAACCAGTAAGATCTATCACCTTTCATGTATGCCTGCCTCCCATCCATGCACTTATTCAATAAATATGTCTTGAGCACTGGACGTCTGATGCCATTGAGGAATTAGTGTGGCCACCTTGGCCACCTTGCAAATATTTCACTTGTGGTACAATCTCAACTTGAAAGCTGTTCTCTTCTCTCTCTGTCACATCAAACCAATGATCCATTTCTAAACTGTCAGCAGAAGTCAAGATGGTGGGATAGTAGCCAATGGGTACAAAAGATGTCATTTGTGACTATGTACTAAAACTTCCTCTTTCCTAAAACCCAGGAGGAGCAAGGTGGGGCAGGAAGAGGCTGAGATATGGAGGGAGCACTGGTAGTGGGGGTCAGGCGATGGCGTTGATGACCAACAGACATAACCTGTGCTGTGATGGGCTTGGGATGTACAGCTTTATTCCATCCCCTCATTGAAGGAGGTGGCAGTCAAACAAGACACTGATCTGGGACTACTTTTGGCAGCATATCATCTAATCAGCGGCAAATACATATATTTTCTCCCCTCTGTGCATGTGATGAAACTTCTGATATCAGAAGTCCTCTCTTCTGGAGCCAAAATAGCATTTCCTAATACTCCCCAAGGCCACACACAGAAAAAGAGACTTCCACATTAATCTTACCAGGCAAGAAGCTCCTTTTCACACCTTCTCGGCTTCTAACTCAGGAGGAGATTGCAACCCTCCTTGGATGATGGTGTTATCTAGGAAGCTTTTTTAATGCCCATGCCGCTACCTCATTCTGAGGTTATGGCTCTGTTGATTTAGGGTGGGTCTGAGTCTTTTCTGGTTTTGCTTTTGTTGGTTTGTTTGTTTTTGCTCCTCAGTTCGTTCAGAACTACAAAGCACTGCCACATATGAACTTATTTTAAGTTTCCATTCCATAGTGAAAGGAGGGAGTGAAGTTGCAATGAGTAAACACAAGAGCAAAGAGAGAAGGCAGTGGAATCCCGGCTTTGAACATCCTAATCCCTTTGCCATTCCACCATGGAAGCATCTCACGTCAGTAGTCCTTCCTTTTTGTGAAGGAAACATGGGGTTGTTAGGATATATCCACTGCAGAACATGACTTTTACCCCTTAGCTCATACCACCTAAAGATTAGTAAAATATGACAATGGACTAGATAGAATTAAAGGGTAAGAACTCTTGGTAGCACCCCAGGTTCTGCTTTATATGGAAGCTAGATGAAATAGCTAGCAATTATCTCACAGAGCCTAAACAATGAGAAGTATGATGGCATTTGTCATTCACATGCTTTGTACACATTGTAAGACTTCCAAATACTTGCTAACAGGACTTGAGAAACTATTCATTTTGGAAGCACAAGGCAGATAAGGCTTTCTTATTCAGCTACAATCATATTTCTTTGTGATAGGTCTTTTTAAGCTTGGGAGCATTTTACATTTTAAATGAATGTCTTCATTTGTGATGATGTGAATGTTCTGTACCCATTAGTTTAGGATACTAAAGCTACACCCAGCTTCCACTATTTATGGGGTTCCAAGGCATGCCAGACTAATTCATTGATATTTTCATTCCCTGTGAACTCTAGAAACTCACTGTGGTGGTGAATGAAGTATTTTCAGAATAGTGTCCATAAAGCAGGTGGCTCTAAGTTGACTTTTCTAAGGAAATGATTATGTGCAGATGGCAGTTGGAGGAACCCAACTGTATGTAGAAATGTATTCCAGAATGTTCTTATAATATATATATTCTGAGGATAAAGTTACTCGTGTGATGAACAGTGACCTAGCAGAACAGAAATAAGACATGAAATGAAGAGAGTAGATCCTTCAGTGCACTTCAAAGCTGTTTCTTAGTTGCTCAAAATTACTAACATGTATTAATAAACAAGTCTTAAAACACACACTCATCATTTAGCTATTTAACAAAGAAAAATATCATCTTTCAGTGTGTCCAATGCTTAGCACACAAAGATGAACACACAGAACCTGTATACAGGTGTGCATAATCTATGAGGGAAATAAGCGTGAAAGTCAGTTATTAACATACAGTATGATAAGGTTATGATAGCTTGTGATGAAATTATCATTTAGGATGTTACATACATCAGGGAAAGCTCTCAATCCAAGACTTGGGGAAAAAATATAAGACTCAATAATAGGAATACTATGTCCTCTGAATGAATGTCTTGGGTTTAACTTAAATACTCTCAAGAATATAACCAGTTTCTCTCCTCTTGAATTAGCAGCTTGAAAGCTCAGACCTAATTTGTAACATAATGCTAGCAAACGAGTAGGATCCTGTATGATCAATTTTGTCTATTGATCTTCTACCTAGATTCAACTAATATCACCCCAATTTTGTTTACTTTCTGCTGTTTTTGTTCCTTAAAAGTGCCACAGATCCCTTTAATGATGAGACAGGTTATGAGTAAATAAATAAATAAACGGTGACAAGAGAAGTCTGTTCAAGGTTTTATGAGAGCCAAGGGAAGGAGTGTAACACAGGCTGCCTGTGTTGCTAGGGGAGGCCAGGGAAGGAGTTGTAGCACAGATGGAAAAGCATCATCATGATAATGACCCTGACAGCAGCCTTGTTAATAATAGTAATAAAGAATAGCTAGACCTTGAAGAATAAGCAATAACTAGACCTTACAATTGTGGGGTCCTCCCTACATATCTGTGCTTTGCAAACATTGTTTCTCTGATCTTCACAGCAATCCCAATAAGCAGATATTTATGTCCCCATGTTCCACATGAGAATATCAGTGCTTCTGGAGCTGAGTAATTTGTCCAGGATGCCACCTCACATCCAGGTGTCTTGCTTCAAGCACTGCAGTATTGCCACCCTGAAACTCACATGGAAGGGTAAGGGGATTGACACGGTGTTGTCAATGAGAGTAGCTCCAAGTATGTCCAAGAGGGGCGTGCGGTGATGCAGCCAGAGGGAAAGCTACCGAGATAAGGAAGGGCAAAGTCAGGAATAATATTTCTAATAATAGGTACTAGGAAGATTTCAAAGGATTTTAATAAGAGGGTTACATGAAAGTGGAGAAAAGCCAAGAGAGGCCTCAAACTCTGATCCTTCTGAAATCCAGTGGGGCTGTCAGAGTCTCCCAGGCAAGGAAGCTTTGAAAGATCACATGCCATGCTCACTACACACCACAGATCACGGTGACTCCTTGGTGCACAAGAGCATTACAGTAGTATTTACTTCCAACAGGAAATAATTCTACATAAGACAGATTTACTTTAAACTCCACCCTGGTGACTTCCATTACCAAAGGAGATTGTCATAAAGCACCCTCTTCCTAAATAGCCCCAGAAGCAGTGTTAGAAAAAGGGCCTAGTGCTCTTCAATGCCCCCTATCCCATAAAGCCTCTCCTATGGACTCAAAATGCTGACAGTGACAGTGATGAGAATGCAGTGATGGTGGTGGCAGGTGGCTGCTGCTAGTTACTGAACTGTCTATGTTTGATCCCCTGTGCCAGCATTCACTACTTCCTCGAACCCTCCCAGCTTTCCCAGGACGAAGGGAATAGTATGTCTATATGACAGATGAAGATTTAATCACACAGCTAATCAGGTGGTAGAGCTAGATTTTGAATCCAGGGCCAATATGTCCAGAGCCTGGGTGGCAGGCAGCTACCCTAGCCTGCCTCCCATGAGGAAGTCATTAGATACTGCAGTCATCTTATCATGTTTCTGAAGACCACTTTTCGGTCTTGCTAGGAATTATCTGATTTATAATAATAGAAAATTGCTTGTTGAGACTTTGTTTCTTTTACCTCCTTTTCTTTCTGATATGTACTTTTAGAAGACATAATGAGAGGATTCTGTGTGTGTGTGTGTGTGTGTGTGTGTGTGTGTGTATTTAATATGTGTGCAAATGGGGCGCCTGGGTGGCTCAGTTGGTTAAGTGTCTGCTGTCGGCTCAGGTCATGATCCTAGGGTCCTGGGATCAAGCCCGAGACTAGACTCCCCACTTAGCAGGGAGTCTGTTTCTCTCTCTCCCTTTGCCCCTCCCCTCCCCCTGCTCATGTGCCTGCTCTCTCTCTCTCTCAAATAAGTAAATAAAATCTTTAAAAAAAATGTGTGCACCTGCCAGTGCGAACTCATACATCGAAAAGAGAAGGTGTGTAGATAAGAATTGCATTTTAGAAATAGACACGGTCAGATCCCAGCCTTGCCACTTACTGGGCATGAGATTTAGAGCAAGTCATCGGACTTCCTGTGTGTCAGTCTCATTGCTTTTAAAATAGCAGTGATTCCAATTCAAGACTGTTGCTTCACTACATTGAGAAATGTATCTGCAGTACTTAGCACAGAGTTAAGTACTCAGAATTGTTCATATCTCTTCTAACTCTTTCGTCTTCAGGCTTTCCTACCATAATCCTATTTCCGCCTGTACAAGGAACAAAACCCAATGTGTATGTCAGCCCTCCCTTGGGGGCATTTGTATGCTAGAGAAAGAGCTATGTGTCACTGCCACTAGGCAGTGTTGTTGGTTCCTACCCTCTCCATGGACAAGGAGCTCTAAATTTCATACAAGAATTCATTAAACTATAAGGAGACTATAAGGGATCCTTATACTGTCAGCCCTCACGTTAGCTGATCCACAGCTGCTTCAAGCCACTCTGAGTCTAATATCTGTAGTTTATCATCTCATTATGTCAAACGTGAATACTCTCCTTTTGATTGACGTGAGCATCAACCCCCCTACAGGTATTCTACGACTTCTGTAAATATCCTTGGGAGTCTTTCCTTCTCTGTCCCAGCCCTTCAATCCAGGTCTGTCTGGCTCTAAAAAGTGTGGATGCTGGTTGCTAGTAATCAGTGGATTTAACTTATCTTGTTAGATATGGGGACTTTGCAAAGCTTAGATGATACTCTTTGCAACACCATCCGGTATAAATTTCATTTGCTGACCATTTATTTGAATGCATCAAACTCATCTCAAACTATCACAGGAGACCAGAAAGCAAGTGCACACTCTAGTCCTTTTGGCTGAAGCATGAATAATTTAAATACAATAACATAGGATCGAGGCATTGAGAACGCTGCTCCTGTCACAGAAATGTGCATTGCACGCAGGCCAGCCCCAGCAAAGGCCTGACCTCATGCCTGGTGGGGCACATGACGGATCACATAAGGTGCCCCTTAATCTCCTGCTCTCTGTAGAGCTCTACGTATGTTCTCTTAAATGACTTTGCCCCACTGTTATCCTAATTTGAAATTTTATTCTTCAGCCACATAAATAGAAGAACACAGTTTGAAAACCCCGTCCTGGAAGCAAAAAGGAAGCTACAGCAGCATAACATGCCCCACACAGAACTTGGAACAAAGCCCCTGCAGGCGCCAGCTTTCCGAGGTGAGTACCACGTCCACCCGCAACGCTGCAAAGGGAAAATGATCTACCAAACTGCCTGCTCTTACAGATATGCCTTTAGCTGTGACTATTTCGGATAATCAATTTGCTTTCCCCAAACCCCTCTCTCAGCTTTAGCTGAATGTTTGCTCTGTTCCACAGATTAAGTTAAAGCCTCAGGCGGTACCTTATAGGATTGTGCAGCAGGTGCTAGGTGGAGATTCGTGGGTTTTGGCAGTGGTACTGTAAAGTGCAGATTCATAGAGACTCATAGGTTTGTCCTCCAAAGACCAAGCACAAGAGTAAGGCTTGTTCTCCTTTGTGACAGTAGACGGCTCCTGGTCGACATTACCTAAGCCCACATCTACCCGCCCCCACGCGGTCCCCGAGAGGTCGCGCAGTGTGAATGACTTGTCTTACTATCCGCGTGACTGCGCTGGGAGGCCCTGGCCCTTCGGTACGTCTGTCCGGGGGCTGCTTGCTGCCCTTGACCACACCTTGGAGCCACGTAGCGGGATGAGTTGCTGCACAAACTTTTCATGTCTTGTGGGCTCTTACTCCTAAATGAAAGCACGAATACCACACTCCTCCAGCACAAATGCCACGAATGTAAAGGTCTCACAGTAACTTTTCTCCAATTGTAAATGTTACATTCACAAAGGAAACATAGATGGCAAGGTCACATGCATTTTTCATTTACATTTTAAAGGAAAAAAGTAAACTTAAATATAAAATGGAGAATGATTATATTTTTTTAATGCAGATCTATGTGATGTGTAAATACATGAAGTAAAATCCAATATGATGACTCATTATATCTATTACGTATCACCCAAAATGTAACAGCAGCAAAAGTACCAAAATACTTAGCTAAGTTCCTATGTAGAGTTTGGCTGTACAGTTACACACATCAAATCATAGCCCCAAAAATGTAACAACTAAATGTGTGTTTGCACAAGTATATACTTTATATATACTTCTGTGTGTGTGTGTGTGTGTGTGTGTGTATATATATATATATATACACACACAAGTGTATATATATATGTGTGTGTATATATATATACACACACACTTGACTGAGATAGCATTCAGAGCAGATACTAATTCTGTTTCCTAGCATGACTATTATTTTTAAAGCATTTAATATGCTTAAGAATATGTTTATTACAGATCATAGCTGGAAAAACATGTAACAAACTAGTGGTCAAACCTAAATGAGTGGGTTCACATTATGGTCAGATTATTTGAACGTATGAACATATTGTTACAAGATGTGTTACCTTTACATTCATAATGATATATAGAAATATTGGCTTGCCTTTTGCTCACATTTTAGAGTATACTAAACACTATGAGGTCAGTAGAACTTTATCTGGTTATCTTTATAGCATCTCACAATATAAGCAAAAGTTAACTCAGTCCCACATCCAGGTACTCCTTCTACATAGCTGAGACATCTGAATAGATGGTAGCGTTCCATGGGTCTTATTCTTTTAAAAATAAAACAGTCCATTCTGGTTTTCCAGTTTTATCCCTTCAAAGTTTTGTGTAGGACCAGCCACTCACACATACCTCCTGATTGGACTCCTTCAGAACAAGATGAATGTATCCAGATGTGTCTGGATAATTTGGGCTTCTCTTTATCTATAGGCTCTGACGGCCTGTTGATTCAGCCCTTTTTAAAAAAGCCCAAGAAGGGCTGATTTGGTGAATGGAAACACTGACTTGACCGAAAATCTACAAACCAAGCAGCTTTTTCACCTTTCCTGGATGCTTGGGACTGCTCTGTGTTTGCAGGAAATACTAAAAATTCTGCTCCTGTAGTCACCACCTGCTTGCTTGCTTTTACTGCAGGAGACACCCACACTTACCCCTGGGATGACTGCTCAGTGTCTGGCTTTCCCTTGTGTGAGAACTTGCCTTAAATATGCTTTTTCTTTTTTAACTTATATTGGCCAATGTAGAAAAACCGCTCTTCACCCGGGATGCATCCCAGTTGAAGGGAACATTCCTCAGCACCACCCTAAAAAAGAGCAACATGGGTTTTGGATTCACCATCATTGGTGGAGATGAGCCTGACGAGTTTCTGCAGGTGAAAAGTGTGATTCCGGATGGGCCTGCAGCGCAGGATGGGAAAATGGAAACAGGTAAGGTCCTTACTGCTTTAGAAATTTGTTTTACAACATCTTTCATTTTCTCCTCCCCTAAGGCAAATAGGAGGAGCTTCTTTCTGTGTTTTTAATTTGAAGGTCAAAGATCATTTCACTTCAGGGAAAACAGAAATTATGTTTCTCCTAAGTGTAGGAGTATCAAATTGAAGTATTTTGGAAATAGCTCTAAATATCATTTTTGTCTTATTTTTCAGACTGTCCCTTCTATTTGCTGAATTTAATGGGCTCTTGAGATTGACACTTTCCTAATTTATTTTTAGAGTTCTTTCTCAGAAATGTGATTAACATTTCATACTATTCTACCTTATATTCAACCATTGATATTTTAAAATCTGCATTAATCTTGATATTCTCATGCTGAATTGCCCAGGTTAGATATTTAAATATGCATGACCATCTCATAGAAAAACATCTTGAATGGTATTCATCTTTGTATGTCCCCATCAATGTTTTAATATATAAGGTTTTTTCTGTAGTTCTTATGAATCAATTTTCACATGCAGTTACTTGGATGTCTGTGAAATTATAATCAAAATTCATTTAACATGGAGATGTGGAGGCAAATTGTTAAAGGCACAAAAGCATAAAATATGAAAGTTCCACAGAGGTAGAGAAAAAAGTAATGAAGTAAGTCTGGTTTTGCAGGTTGATTTTAAATTCTCCTAAGTCCTAAGGCCCATGACCTTGGATTAATCCCATAACTTATAAATGCTAGTTTCCTTATCTGGGAAAAAAAACAAAAACAAAAAAAGAAGAAATCAGATTTGATCTTGGTATTTAAAATACTGATTCAAGAATTTTGTAGTGTTGTTTTTGAAATACATTAGAAAGAGTATGATAAAAGTGCAGTAAATATATCTCCAAAGAACCGTATTGCCATTATATATTTTTCACAGTGCTGATTTAATTTATGATATCAACTCGCCAAAGTTAATGTGTCCTAATAGATATACAAATTAGAGAATTCGTTTTGAGGAAAAGTTATCGCATCTATGTGGTCTATATATTTGTGAATTGTTTTATTACCATTTAATAAATGGTTCCTCCAGAAATAACTGCTTTTCAAGGTCACCTAATGAATATATTTGTCGCTCCCACTCACTAGTGAATAATAATCCATTTAATAGGTGTTTCACCTCCTTAAAAGTTGAGAGAAGTTCTAAAACTAACCCACCACATTCTTCAAACACTATGGTTGTAAAAATCATCTGTACATAATCTTCTTGTAAGAGTTGAGTTAGAGAGTGTCCGACTCTACTGTCAATCCGGTGATATTTTACTAAACATCTGGACCTTCATGTTGCCAAAAAATCACAGAGAAACATCAAATGACTCAACTAAAAATCATCTTATTGCCTACAATTAGCATAAGAGCAAATTATAGAATTAATACCATCTTAGTAGAGGACAAGGTTGCCCAAAGCTTTTGAACTTCAGTGTAATACTTAATAAACCTATTTCTTTTCATAATGAGGAATAGTTATTTTTTTCTCTGATCCAACCCACTATCCCATGTTTCAAAAACTATAAAAGACTTTTTTCAGTGTAAACGTAAAACAAAAAAAGACATTTGCACAGCAAAGCCTTTTCTCTTCGTATTCATTCTGCTAGTTCGCTGTAGCCACAGAATCTAAGCTAGCCTCGTTCAGCCACAAAGTCAAAGCTTTTATTTAGAATTTAGCAGATTTTCTTCATTTAACATCATCACAGAACAGGTCCTAATAGAGAAAGAAGAACCTAGGATTTAATTCTATTCACTGTCTCGAATTTATTCCTATTCATTCATTCATTCATTCATTCATTCATTCATTCAAGAAACAATGTGTTTAGCTCCCCACTTTCACAAACATGACAGCACAGGAGGGCAACAAAGATGGAGAGGCCAAGGCCTGGCTCTCAAGGATTTTACGTCTAGGAAGGGCCTCTGATAGATAAACAAGTAGTCGTAACACAATATGAGTGGGATGAATCTGTAATAACTCTGATGTTGGCACCAAAATCGAGAGAGTGGGAGGAGGAAGCAACAGAAATGTTTAAAAAGAGAAGTGTGTTCCTAACCATGTAATCTTATTGGGCTTTTATAGAACTGATAATTTCTCTCATCAGAAAAGAATACCATAAACATTTGAAATCTGCTTATAAAATACTCAGGAAATGTAAATGTTTATTTTTAATTGTGAGGTAATTTAAAATAAAATGTAAGCACATTTCTGTGACATTCCACAAGTTGTACTAGCAGAGGCTCCTCAGTTCATTCAGCTAATGTTTTGTGAATATCCATATGTCCCAGGTGTTCTGCTGATTATTAGGGATGCAAAGATGAAGAGACAAATATTTCTATACTTAAGAAGCTTACACTGTAGAAATAATGAGTAGCATGTTAATGAATATTTACATCAATGCAATAACAAAAGTTTGTACAAAGTCCAGAAATAAGACAGAGGAATGGAAGATTAAGTCTATTGGGAGATGTTTAGGGAGGGCCTCGTAGGGATGCCTGACAGAGTTTTGAGTGATGGTAGGTATTTGCTAGGTGGACAAATAAGGAAAGCCACAGGAAGTGGAAATAGCATATGCAAAGGCACAGTAGTAGGGGATACCTAGATAAAGATTGATATGCCATCACAGCCTATGGCAATAGCCCAACTTCAGCAGGTATTCCTGTGAACTACCAAATAAAATGATAATCTTAACTGGTAAAGATGAACTATAATGATGTGTGGGAAACATCAAAGAATAGTATGTAGTCATATGTCCTCATCTAAAAGACATAGATTTCATAAATGCATGAATACTTACATATAAGATCTTTCATGTAAATTTCTCATATAAATTTTCAACCAATTAGGCATAGAGCTTTACTCTATGGCTGATGTTTTCTTTATTTGTGTGTCCCTAGAGCCTGAATCAGTGCAAGGCAAAGAGCAAGTGCTCAGTAATATTTGCTGGATGGATGGGTGGATGGATTGTTGGGTACACTTAGAAATTAAGAAGTGAAATTTCAATTGGCTGAATTCACTTTTACGGCATAGCCTGGTCAATGCTAATTGGCCCAATAACTTACCATTAAAGCAAAAACAAACCAGCATTCCAGTTTCTGGAGGAAATTAAAAAGACAAAAACATGTTAGGGACAAAATTAATTTCCTTTTTTGTAATGACTTCATCTATAAATGAACCTCTAGATTTTTTAAAAATAGACACTACAGATAGAATGATAAATCATTAGTATTTAAAAGGTGTGTGGTCTCAGGTGTGTGGTCTCAGGGCGCCTGGGTGGCTCAGTCGGTTGAGGGTCCCACTCTTGGTTTCAGCTCCAGTCATAATCTCAGGGTTGTGGGACCAGCCAGAGTCAGGCTCCAGGATCGGTGGGGAGTCTGCTGGAGATTCTCTCTCCCTCTCCCTCTGCCCTTCCCACCACTCGTGTTCTCTCTGTCTCCCTGTCTCTGTCTCTCTCTCTCTTTCTCAAATAAATAAATAAATCTTAAAAACAGCGAGTCATCTCATTTGACATTGAAATAAGCATGAAAATACTTGAATCAATTTTTCTAGCTCTAGGTTATCTCTAATTTAGGCAAAGAAATGTCAGTAGTTTGTGTGGACACAAAGAAAGATCCCCTCTACTACAAAGTTGACCAAGGGTCCTACACAATAAAAACAAGAGTAGGGTGGGAATTCTTTCTTTCTCAGTCAGCACTAATTCATGGGAAGGGGTAGAGAACAGGGGAAAATGAGGACCTTGTGCCCCTGGCTGCTTTTTGAAAACTAATTGAGCCAATCCCCAATGGTCCTATCATGTTCTAGAAGACGCTTTCTTAGAAGAAATTACCATAGTGCCCAGAAACTATCCGACTTCTGATTATTAAGTATTCTACACATCCTGGCAATCATTTGTAGGCACCAGAGATCCTGGTAATATTCTTTAAACTATTTTTAAACTATTTTTAAAATCAAGATTGATATACTAAGGCTTATGTAGAAACTGCAAAGTCCGAGAGTTATTTATCTAACATCCTTCAGTTAAAAAGCTTCTCTCGTTACATGATGTTTCCTCTTTTTCCCCAGGCTTATTTTTGAATCGAGGCTTGAGGTTTTCAACAAATATAAGAGGGAGGAAAGCTGGCCTATCTGTGAAGTTCTCCTATAGATAGGGGTTGAATTATGAGGTCACTCACAACCTGTTAGATTTTATTTGCCCTCTTCTAGAATGTATCCATGTTATTAGTCAAATGGCAAGAAACTGGGAGACTAACATCCTGACATTCTCTAGCTCTCGGCGATTCTCCATTTCAGCAGATCGCTGGTACTGCCCCTTTGCTGGTTGCTACCTCATTCTTTGTGTTTCTGGAAGTAGAGGCATAAGATTAATTTTGTCAGAATCACCTGGGGAGCTTTTTAAAGATGCAGATTCCCGTGCCCCTGCGCCTACTGATTCCCAATTTCTGGAAGTGGTTTTTGGGCATGCGCTTTTATACCCTTTTAAAAATTGTCAAATCAACGCATGCGTGTGAAAAATAATCTCATCAAAATATTTGTAATGCATAAAATATCTCCTATCCTGCTTCTCCCCACCCTCCAGGCCCTTATCCCAGAAGCACTCAACCAGTTTGTATTCTTAGAGATGGTTACCTTCACACCTCCAATTAATGTGTTTATACTGTTGTCTTGATTTAGCACATTTAGACATGACCTATATTTACTTCCTCTTAGAAAGAAATGAAGATTTAGCTCTCTTGTTTCCCATCTGCCTTCCCATATTTTCCCAATAGAATTTTACAACTGATTTTAGTAATATTTGTACGGTTTTTGCATTACCAAGGCTTTATACATTTGTTCACTGACACCAACGGTGTACCATTAATACCTTTTTCCCCTTAAACAGCTTTGTGGAGTTTCGCTTTGTCTTTCTCTCTGTCTTGAAGTATCTTTCTTAAAATAATTATTTGTTTTTCCTCCCCAAGCACCATCACATTAGGTCCTCTAGCGGGTCTTCTTTTTTCCGGTCATCTTTTGTCCTCTTGTTCCTGTCTGAGGCTAAGTGTTCATCTGACCCTTGGGGACATTCCATCGTGTCTCTCCCCAGCAGAGTCCACCGTTATCCACATTCATACCTCTTTTTTACAGATGCTCATTTTACTGGAGCGCAGTCCCTTGCATGTGTTATGATCCTCAACTGTCCATATTTAAAAGTGAAACTGGAAAGTTTCCCTAGGATTCTTAGCCAGGGACAGAATATGAACGTCTGTTAAATTGGGATTTTTTTTTTTTTTGGAGACACTTTCAGTTTTCGACTTGGGTTAGGTGGTGGGAGTTCTGCCAACAGTGCCACCGGGAGGATTATATACTTGTATCAAACCTTCCTGGAATTCTGCAGAGCAACTGAGAGCCCTTCTTGCCTCTGTTGCCCCTCCCCCCACTCCAAGAACAGACTAGAACAGGAATCAGCAAATGCTTTCTGTAAAGGTTCAAATAGTAAATATTTTAGGCTTTGTGGGCCAGGTGATCTCTGTCACACTGTTTAACTCTGTTGTCGTGAAAGCGGCCTTAGACAACCCAAGAATAAATCAGTGTGGCTGTGTTCCAGTAAAATTGTATTTACAAATACAGGCATCAGGTTTTGCTCCACGGGCCAGAGTTTGCCAGCCCTCCACTCTAGAATAGACCTTCCAAAACCGTGATAAATTAGCCATCATGCCTTTATTTTCATTCCATATTCTAAAATTCTCTTGAGCTGTCAGGCCATATAATGGCCCCTCTCTGTCAGATAAATGGCTTCTCTCAGGTTCTTTTCATTGCTAGGGGTTTATGCATTTTAAAACCTTTGTTAAAGAGGGTGCCGTGTGTATTCGGTCTGTCATCTGGAGCCGGACGTCTTAGAATCTGCATTTTTACATGCACTGAAGTCTGAGAACTGTGTGGAGTGGCAGGTACCAGCAGGAAGACTCCCTTCCCATCTACTGTACTTAAACACTGTCCATGCTACCCTGACCACCTCTCAACAGAGCCTATGCTCAGAATTGCTTTTAAGGAGTGTTTATGAGTATTCCCGGGTACTAACGTTTGGAGTAGAGTCTCTGGCCATCTACCCAATAGAACAAAGCTGATTACTCCTTATGGTTATCTTTCATATCAGTCTAGGACATCAACTGAAGAGCAATTTCTCATTCTTTGGCGATTTTAACCCTGTTAATACTCAATCCCATAATTTGCATTATCTGAAATCTTAGTTATCCTTTTGCTTTCTAGGGAACAGCAGAGATTAACCTGAGGCTGTGGGTGTTGTGCAAGCAGACAACTGCTCGGCTCTCAACCCAGTAGTTATTACCCCTCTTAAGGCAGGTCCTTCGGGACTGATTCTCCAGTTAATGGTCACCCAGTGGTTTCCCGACCTGCCCTACCCCAGTTTTATTTGATCTTCCCTAGCCATTGTTAGCTGCTCACCAGTTTAATGAAGTAACATCGCTGTTAATTAAATATCTCCTGAGAAAGAATGTATGTAAGAGAAAGCCCAAGATGTAATTAAAAAATGTTTTGTGTCTCATCTTCCCTCTACATGATAACTTGTGTCCAGCACAGGCTTGCTTTTGGATTTTGAGCACACTACTGTGTTGGTCTGTCCCAGCTGCTCTCACACTGACTGGCTTACTTTATAAAACGTCTCAGTGAATCAGCCAGTTCTTCATCACCACCCACTTCCATCTCAGATGTTCACATTTAGATGGTTCTGTCAATTTCCAGAAGCAAATGAATGAATCAGAGAAATGTAATTTTTCTCTTTGAGGTATCTGTTGAGTTTTCTATTGCAAACCACACCAAAACTCAGTGACAATCAAACATTTACTCATGATTCCACATTCTTGCCTGGGATCTGCTCAGTGGTTCTCATCTGCTAGGCTTTCTTTGGGACTTTCATGCAGCCACAATAATGGAGAAGCCCTCCTGGGGCTGGGATGTGCGGGGTGGTTTCACCCACAGTTGAGGCCTCAGCTGGGATGGATGGGACTCCCCAGGGCTGATAAGGCATCTCTCTCTCCACATGGTCTCAGCAGCAGGGTGCTTGGACCAGTTTCCATGGTGGCTTAGGGCTCTAAGAGAGCAAAGGGGAAAACTGTCAGGCCTCTCAAGGCCTAGCCTCACACCAGCACGGCATCACTTCTACCCCTTCTACTGATCAAAGCAAGTCATCGGTCAGCCCATTTTCAAAGGCCCGGAAACTAGGCCCTGTGTTTTGGTGGGAGAAGGGACAAAGCATTTCTAGTCATCTTTGATCTACCACAGTATCCTTTCTGTGGCTTCCTCGTTTCTGAATGACTTGACTTTGTTCAAACTTCCCTCAGAAGCTTATCTTTTACTTCTGTGGACACTCTACCTTTTTACCTTTCTGGCACAGAAGCGTTGATAATGGGTTGCCTTCCAGTTCTCCATCATGCTATGACTAAATAGCAGTGAATCATAATACCACGTCCAGGGAATATGAGTGGTAAAATCACCAGGTCTCCAGCTCTGTCTTTCTAATAAAAATAGAGGAGTGGTTGCAGCAATTCACTGTGTAAGATCTAACAAAATAATCAGACTCAGATCTATGTTAGATAATATTCTAAATTACCCCTTGGTATTAGACATTTATGAGCTTTAGATGCTATACACACACAAAAAAAGTCTTGTATTCTACAAAAGCCAGAAAATAGAATTGAATTTCCAGCCGGCTGACCAATACTAATGTCTCCAGTAGAGAAGAAATAAACTGTGCTTGTTTAGCTTGTCAATATATTTACTCTTGATTTTTTCCAAACACGCCTAACTTTTAAAACCTCACTTCATTTTGTTCAAATACCTAACATCTCCCCTGCAAGCAATGTGTCTTTCAGATCAATCACTGGACATCTCCCAGAGAAGGCAAGAGCCACAGTAAACACTTTCTATCTTCTGTCCTCCTTTTAAGATGATCTATTAGGTAATACAAATGCCATCATTGACACAATACTTGATTTTGGCTACACACCAAACCACTTGAAAGGATTAAGACATTGTTGCACCAATTCATAAAATCATGATGTGCTTCAGTAAAGCATTTAGTTTTAAAAATCTAGAGGTCTTTGTAACCCAAACAAATACTATTGCAGTGCTTCTTTTTGGCACATTTCTCTCTTTTCTCTCATTGTAAATGCCTTGTACTACACTGTTTATGACCTCTTCGCTCAAAATCAGAGTCTAGATAAAAGCTCACTTGAGAAGGATTAACTACTCTACAAGTTCTATCTAGTTTTCATCTCTACCCCAGGCTTAAGATCTTGATTCTCATCTCACACAGATATAGCAAAGTTTGTTACTTTAATTTTGTTTCTAGTTCCATATTGGTATCCATTTGGGTAAGTCACACAGTAATTGAGTTATGCCATTCATGACCGTTGTACCTATTAACACCATGGAAGTCAAAGCACTTAAATGTACTTTTATCACTATTATTTTTAAGTCATTCTGCAGAAAAGCTTTACGTTAATTTGCAGCACAGGTTCACTGGCCCTCCTAGGAGCTCAAGAAGAAAGGAGGTGGGGCTCCGACTCAGCCTAAGCACCCAGCTCAGAAGGTACCAGACGTTACAACACCAGGGATATTACATTAAAGTAATTTCACTGGGTATGAAATTAGTGATTTAAAAATCTGAAAGCTTATCATTTAAGTTTAATGGAAATGGGCTGGAGATTATGGGGTTAATGCTGTCTTTTTATTACCTACTCCATGGAGGAAGTGGTTGGTTGTCAGTATATTAGTGAAGGGTTTTTAGCTTAAATTAGACACATTTGAGATAATGATATCATCTAATGCATTTAAGAAGTGCTTATAATTTTAATTTCTTAGGTCTGGGGCCAGGATCACCAGTTCTCTTGCTTATAAATGAAACAAAATTATCCAAATAGGTACAAAGAGTACCAGATTCTGGTACACACAGGATTGGCCTGTGTGTTTTTATAGACAATGCTAAAGTCATTCTGTTCCTATTACTCTCTGTCCAGAAACTAATGGAACTGAGCCTTTGGTTCACCCACCCCCTCCTTCAGCGGATTTGTAAATTCTTATTATTTGCCATCCCCCGCCCCCAGCACCTAACTATAAGCTCTCTGAGGTCAGAGCCTATTTCTGACTTCATCACTAATAAATTCCCAAGGCATATTTACTACCAGATATATGACATATATTCAACTTGGTGATTGCACAGTTGAAGGAATCCATCTGTGCAGCACTGATCTGCTTACGTGGATTACTATGAAGGCATAAGATTTGATGTAATAATCACAGATTTTTCTATGATCATGCTCCCTTAGAGAATTATTTAAGGCTTTTGTCTAATTTAACCAAACATTTCATTAGATGAGCTATTACATATAAAATACTTAGAATAGGGCATGACATAGGGAATCATTCGAAATTGGTAACCATTATTAATATTTATAAGACTATCTTCCAATAAACCAAAGGAAGCTTTAGTATTCTGGGAATGATATATGAAAAGATTTATGAACAGTGTAGGATGTTCACCGTTTGGGCCCTGGGAATGAGATGATTCTGTATGGAACACTAACAACAAAAAAATTCTTGCTTCTTAAACTACTTTTCAGTTTCAGGTAATCAGAAAATTGTTAGAATTGTGGTGCCATGTTGACAACTCTTATTCTGTTGGCAAACTGGCAGCCGAAGTAGGACACTCAACCTCTTATGTGTGCATATATCACTGAAAATTGGGCTGGGGTGCCATATGGGCATGCCACTGGATTCTGACTCCTGTTTACCAGGTACACGTTGGAGACATCACTAATCTCATCTTCATTTGCTTAACGAAGTTCCTCACTTTTTGATATTATAACCCACTCCAAAATAAAAACACATCAATCCCGAATCATAAGAAACAAAAAGAAAAGTCTAAAGAGGTTAAGATAGTTGGAAAATGTCTGAGGCAAAATACGTTTCTGTTAAAAAAAAAATAATACTCCCTGACTCAAATATCCATGTAGGATATTGGTGCATGTTCCTATTGGTCGTCATGTTGGCTCATAAGTGCTCACTGAATAGTTTAATTTCCTAGATACACACACATACATCACCACCACCGCATATAAGTGAGAAAAAGAGGCAAGAAGTATGTCTTCCACTGTTTCCTCAGCTAAGTCTTAGATCTTAGTTCATAATTATAAATCTCTTCGCATTCTCAACAAGAAGTCTTCACTGAAGTCAATAGGAGATAAATTGCCATGCAGACCTTTGTTTATAAGTGTAATTCTGCTGGTTTTTGCAAGCTGCCAGTGAAATTAGAGATGGAGCGCGCTGGAGTCGGCAAATATCAAAGCTGCTGCAGCTGCAGAACCATGATTCCCGTATCCAGTGTAATTAATGTGCCTCTCACATGAGCCAGCTGAGGATTTGCATGAACTGACAGGAGCACACACGGTAAATCTCGTGTCATCATCTAATTTACTACTTTGTCCGAAAACCCAACTCTGTAAGGTGAATTTTGCATCTCTTAATGGCAAGAACTTTTATCAGAATCTAAAGCATTTCATCATGTAAACGAGATATTAACCATAAAGGGGGGGGGACTTTGTTTTGCAAAACCAAGATTAATAACCTAGAACTGTCTTTCTCCACATTATCACCTTCGTATTCCTTTCCTCTTTGTTTTAAAGTGTCAGATCCTGATTTCACCCCTCTGGCTTCTTTGTGTGTTCTTCTTTCCTATTTTCTCACCTGACTAGGAAAAAAGCAAAAACTGGATCTATTTTCTCCCATGTTCTCCTGAGAGAATGAAATTTGGGGCATGAAAAAACAAGCTTAGATTGCCACATCTCTGAATGTAATATGAAGCACTTAGCATACTTTCCAGTGTCGTGATGGATAGACACACTAGGTAGCGATACTGGCATGTTTTCAAGGCAGTTTCTCATGGACTCGTATGAGATCATGATCCTGAATTGGGACATAAAAGCTTTGAAGTGTTAGAATAATGAGGTTGGGGCTAGATGTAGCAAGAGCTGAAATTATACAAATCCATCCTGTGTGCAGTGAACATTCCTGGAAAACAAGGTGCCTGGCTTTTGTGGTCATTGACATTTGCCTACAGGCTACATCAGTGGTGACAGGTGTAATCTCAGAATTTACAAAGTAGGACCTCAAGTACAAACTAAAAGATATGGAATTGTTTCCAGTGTTTCTCATCAAGGCTGGGTCTTTGAGATTTTATTTTTTTTAACAAAATGCAAAGGTCATTTTCCCTTTGGAAAAAAATAACCACCTGCCATTTCCTAGAGAAAAGGTGACATTTTTCTATGAAAAGGAGACATTTTGCCCAGAGGCGAGTGAAGGCACTTTCTGGGATTGCCTGACAGTGAGTTTACATAAGAGCAGAACAAGATGCTGTGCCTCTGGCAGAAATGACATTTTTCCTCCCTATTCAGAGTTGCAAATTTTAAAAAATACAAAACTGACTTTCTGGTGGTAATTCTGGTCTCTTATTGATGTGTGCAGTGGCAATACTAATTAATGTTGTGAACGTGTGCCATGCTGAGACCAGGGGAGGTGATAAAAGATGGCGGACGGGGAACTGAGCCCTGAGCTAGAAGTCCAGTCCTTCACTTTGGATTTCTGTCACTGACTAATCTTGTTCTGTTTCACCTAGCACTTCACTGCACAGCATCAGTATTCCTGTCTATTAATAATTACTCAAAATAGATATATCCATTTGCTCATTCATTTATCCAGCAAACTTTATCATGCTATGTTGAGTTGGAGCTTTTCACAGAACTGGCTCTGGGTCCCATCACCCTCCTCTGCAGCTACTGTGGAACTGCCCTACTACAATAAACTGCCCCCCCCCTCTGTATAAACAAAAGCTGGAGAGGGAAAAAGAATCTTCAACATAGTTTTCCTTATGTGGGATGCAGGCTTGTGTTGAGAAGTAATCCAGTAGTCCCCATGTGAAAGGGAAGGGTGCTTCTCATGCCCATCTCAATCCAAGTGAGGAGGGAGGCTCTAAGGGAATAATCACTCCTTCAAATTGAGATTGTCAAAAACAAGGAGAGAGGGTGTTTTGGTTTCCAAACTGAACATCTGCTCAGGCAGTGGACTTGCTTCCTTTGGCCATCAAAGGAAAGAAATAAATTGGAGAGTGGAGGGAGGATAGAGGGAAAACACGGCAGTGAAGCTACTGCCCTCAGTATCTGGCATGGCAAGGCTATGCCAAGTTCTCTATGGTTGAAAGAGACCTTGACCTGAGCCAGCCATCTTCCGTATACCACTCAGGAGAGCCACCTGCTGGGCAAGGAAACCCCAGCATCAGTAGGCTGGGCAGTGCTCCAGTATGGCAGCAGCTGATGGAGATAAAAGAGGTCAAGCTTGAACCAAATACTGCACTGACCCTGGGATGAATGCGCAGACCCATCCCACGAGAGAGCCAGCCCCTAGGCACCTGCCACTTCAATGGCCAGTTACCATTCACTAGACAGGCAGCCACAACCAACACCATTGCAGCCAATTAAGTAAAAAAGACTCCCTCTCTGGAAGAACTAGAGAAAAAGCAGTGACCCAGGGGCAGACCATGCCTCCCCCACCTCAAAGCTGTCAGGGTCTCAGTACGAGCCCATGCAGAGGTTAGGAGGAAAAGAGATTTAAATCAAGTTTAAAGTTGAGGCTTTAAGAACTCTAGGTGTATTGTAGCCAAAAGTGACTTCAAAGTTCAGAATTTCCCCCAAGCCATCATTAAGGAATGGGAAAGGAGGATGAAAATAGTAACTGTAGGAAAAAACCTACTTCACATTTTTACCCCCCACCCCCAGATGAGACTGCTCCTTAAACATGTGTGTGTACAGGGAGTGCCTGGCACACATCAGCCATCTTTCCAGGTCCTGGGGACTCACGGATGAATGATACAGTCTCTAACATAAGGGATGGTACAGTCTGGCAAAGGCACAGAGGTATGTGAGCAATTTCAGGTGACACCTGGAGATAAATACTAGAAGAGATGTGTACAGACTCCTGAGGAATGAGTCTCTCACAAGAGGAGAAGTTGTAGGGAGAGGCCTAGAAAGGTTTCACAGATGAAGTGTGATTCAGAGACACATGAATTTATTAAGCATTCCAGGTATGGGAAATAGAGTGTGCAGACATCCATTCCTTCAGTAGCACATACGGGAGATTTTACTATGAGCCAGGAGCTGTGCCGGGTGGGGTATTGGCTGATAAGATGAAAACAACGTGATCTTTGCACGGGTCCACGTCTAGGGGACCTGGAATACCACAGGCTGTTTGTTATGCCTGAAACCGAGGAGAGAGCACAGAGGGGGGACAGACACAGAAGTTGAGGTGAAAGGCTGCCAGGAGCTTAATAGGGAAAGGAACTATAAAATACACTTAGGAGGCACACAGAGGTTACAGGCAGGGCTGCAAACCTCATCAAATGTGCATTTTAGAAAGATAAAACTGGAGTCAGTATAAAATATTAATTGTAGAAAATAGACAAGAATCAGAAGAGAAGAAATGTTCAGTATCTCTTCCGTGTCCCTCTCCAAGCCCACCTTCTCTGGTTCCCTTTAAAGACTCCACCAATGGGCTGCCTTGCCCTAGAACTTCCAGTTGGGCTCAGTGAGTGGGAAGAAGCAGCTGACCATCAGAGGCACGAAGAGAGTGAGGTGCTAGTACTTAGTCCCTTCGTTTATTCGCTGCCAGGTTGCCGTGTGCTGGGCATCCATCTTTGGAAGCTCTGCTCTCACAACCACGGGAGGAGAAAAGGAAATGAAATGGGAAATATGTGGACAGTGTTCCTTCTTGCGAAGGAAGAGTTAAGTACATTTGCTTCTTTGGGTTTCATGCTGGAGCAGCTGGGTGGACTATGGTGCCTTTAATACAGAAGAGAAGCAAGTTCGAAGTGTTTCAGCCTAGTAAGAATGTTTTAATTACTCCTATGTCATAAGGAATTGAGGCTAAGTTAGGTAATATGTGAACCAGGCTTCTATAAGGTTTATGTTTCTAAGAGTCAACATCTATATACATTTGAACAATTGTTCAAAGACAGTTAAGTTCTCAATTTCGTAATTTGTATTTTCTTTCTTCAGTGTTTTATTTTATGATTCCCTTTTTAATTTTTTTTCAGAGAGAATTGGTAGCAATAGGATTTATTTTATATTGCCAAGAAAGTTCATACTTGTTAACAACTCAGTGGGATGGGAGAAAGAATTATATGCTAAAATCTACAATATAGAGAGGATGCAAAGGGCTTCAGTCATTGAATAGCTGCCAAAAGGAAGAAGAAACCGCCTTGTTTTCCATCAAATTCTTCTAGGTTTTCCAGATGAGAGAACAACCACAAATGGGTGGAAGTTATACAGAGACAGATTTTGATTTATTATAAAAAATAGCTTAATGACAGAACTGGGTTGTCTAATAGTAATATTCATTCATTGAGCTTAATGGCACTGTGCCAAACTCTTAATATATAGTATCTGATTTAATCTCTATAGTAACCCGGTAGGATAGAGATAATTGCTCTTATCTGACAAACAAGGAAACTTTAGTTCAGAAAAGCTGGGAAATTAGCCCAGGTTCACACCACTAGCACATGGTAAGGCTGAGATTCAAACCCCTATTTGACTACAGTGCTACTACTTTCTAGGAGAGTAGTCAGCTCCCCAGCTTTGGAAGTCTAATCGGAGTTTGATTAATCATTTCTCAAGTATTACTGTTCTGGTTGGAGGTTGAACCATTTGACTCAAAGTCACCATCTCTAAGGTGCAATATCATGAATCTCCTTCTCTACCTGCCTTCCCTTTCTTCCTACCCACTACCCCCCACCCTGTTTTTCATGAATAGTGTGTGTGTGTGTTGAACTCAGTCTGTAAAACATTCTGTATTTTTTATTAATAAAGAAGGACATTGAAAGAAAGTGCTAGATAGAAGAAAAACAAATCCATTCCCTTTCCACTGTTCCCTTATATACCCTGGTACACATATCTTATCTACTTAACCGGCTAGATAAAAGGAAAATTCAAGGTCAATACACAGGATGAATAATATTTTACAATAGCATGTTTTTTCCCTTGCTATATGACCCAGTTTTTTGCCCCCAACCCTCACTGATTTTGAGGGGGAGTGGAACCAGCAAATATATATATGAGATGTTTCACTTTTTTTTTTTTTAAACCAATAAATGGTATCTGGTATTAAGAAGAATTGAACTAAAGGTGTTTCAAAGCTTCTTGGAATAAGACCTATCCTATAATTTTTCTAAGTATGTCATTAGATAACCAGGTTATCTAAACAGAGAAAGAACTTAGAATCCTAAGAAGATTTCACATGATTATTGAGGTTCAAATGAAACTGTGTTTTGTGAAGGGAAACCTATGAACACATAAAATAGACATAATTAGACTAAGGGGTAAGTAATGAAGTAGGATTCCAGGGCAGGTCTCTGAGGCACCTCATTCCAAACTACTTCCCCCAGATAAGCACTTTGGGACCTCATTTAGTTTCAAGTATGGGACAGACAGATGAAGGAATGTAGTATTACCGAACAAGTGGTCCCAAGAGACTTGATGTTTTCTCAAGACAACAGAGGACGTAGAAACATCTTTGAGGCTTTTACACCAATCCAAACATGTTATATCTCTTTTACTTGAAGGAAAAAGTCTGAATGTCCTTTGTTCACATACATAAGATGTTGAAGTGAACAATGAGGTCCTCAGAAGAAAATTAATTATGAGATTCATTACAGTTAAATATTGAGAATTTACATCACACTCTGTTCATGTCTAAGACCCAACTATGTATCGAATATCCTTGCCCAGTAGACCACTGGCATTTACTGGGATAAATAACACAGAGACTGTAAAAAAAATATTTTGGAAACTGCAGAATATGCTTCAGTTGTTAAGTTAGTTTTATGATGATTTTCCATTCCTAAATATCTTAATATGCCACTTTCTCCATTTTAACTTACTGTGCTGATGTGCATTCTTATCTTTTCCCTTCTGGGTGTTGTCAATCTCTCTAATTAGATTATAGGCTCATTAGGTGGAGGCCAATGGCTAATTCCATGTTTAGTACAGAAACACTACACTGTTGGTATTTAATCATCCATAGTCTCCTGTTCTGGCTCAGCAGGGTACAACAATACATCTTCTGAAAGCTCACTAGAGTGAAAATTCCCCTGCAGAGGGCAAGAAGAAAGCAAGAAGGACAAATGAATTTTCATTCAACCCTCGAAGAGTTCTTCTTTTTACGGGAATATAATAGCTAAGCACTAACCTGTAGAATGGAAAATCAGCCGGAATACATGTAAAAGAAAAAAAAAAATCAATGTGCAGTAGCTGTTTTATGCAGCACTGTTCAATTCCAAAAGAGCTGGCAGTTTGTGGAAACAAAAAAGACAAAAAACAAAAAATAAGATGCGTTATGCCATTTGGGAAAAAAGTAAAGCAAATAATTCATATGTGGAACTTTTATGAATGTCTCAAAACTGTTTAAGGAAAGCTAACTCAGTATTCCTTAGAGAATCATGAGTGAAGCAAGAGTAAGGAAAGTATTAATTTACCTGGTATATAGGTAAGGAAAACAAAAAAACAACACTCAACAAAGCTCCAGGATTCAGAGTTTATCAGTTCTGGGGCCAGAATCCCTGATTACTCATCTGCTATCCTATGTAGTTTGCAAAATCTATAGGGATTTAATAGTATCTGCTCACTCTGGGGTTAGAATTTAAGTTCTGCTGAAATTCTTAATAAAAAGAGTTTCACATTTTCTTCTTCTTAGTTGAATCCCTGTTGGTTTGCAACCAAGTTTACCATGGTTTCTTCTGGAGCCTTATTTAGCTTAACTGACGGTGTCTGCTAAAGCAAAGACAGAGAAAACAAAATTATTCACTTCCCATTGATAGGTGAATTCTATAAGAGTTTACTGATAGGTTAATAGTAGAAATTTTTTGGCAACTCTATTTTATTCTGTATATATGTGTATATATATTGCTATATACACAAAGGGTTATAGAGTTCTTTTTCTTGCCAGCTAAGTAAGGCATTCCCTCTGAATATATCATTAACACCACTTGGAGGTATTAGAAATCAACTTAAGGATCTCAGTATGTTTAAAGAGCTTTTTCTATAATCCCCTCAAGGTAAAGGGGAAAAAATGCAGTGTAAAAGATGAATTCATATTTTTGTGCACCCAGTGTCATTACTGGGCTAAAATTTGACGAAATAAAGAGGAATATAAGCTTTTATTCATTGCTTGCAATGCACCTTGAAAAATGTAAGGAAGTAGAGACAACTTTGTATCTGGAAGCATTTCCATCCAAAGTAATAGCTATAGGGAATAAATAGACACTTTGTAAAAGAGATTCAGCTGTTAGCAATATGAACAAGGAATATAATTTGAATGTGTATCTATTTTTACATATATTTAAATAGTCAAGTGAAATCTTATGTCCTTGATATATTAATTGAACTATGTATGGATGTTTATTAATGCAACTCTAAAATGTTCATGCTAAATATTGATTTCGAAAACTAAAAACAAGGAAGAAAGAAATAGCATCATAGATAATTCTCTGTCACTCATAACACAGATGGACAACTAAGAAACTTCCCAGCAGACACCCCAGGATGTATCTCTGGAGGTGCCCAGACCCAAAGACTCCTCATGCAACAAAATATCTACTGTGATTGATTGTAGAAATAGCAAATCTTCCATCATGGAAGAGGTTTCAAAGAAGAATATGTTCTGGAGTGAGTCGAGGAAAGTATAGAAAATTGTTGAAGCAAAGCAAAATCGATACTGAGAAGAAAGAAGAGAACAGAAGAGAGAGGGAGAGAAAGAGAACCACAACTTCTTCCCATAAATGGAAAGCATGTTTGTATACTTGCTAACTAAGTCCAAAGTGAAAAACTTACTAACATAAAATGAATAAGACAGAAATGAAGTAGAATCAGAACAGGGGGGGAAAAGAGCCCAATTTTTAAGACTTAATTTCTTAGCCTCTTAACATACATTTAATCCTTATTCGAACAGTTTACAATTCTGAATATAATAGAGTCTGAGCTAATTGGCTGAGAATGATAATATCCTTTAAAACTAGCTTCTGGCATAATGTCCAGTCTTCTCCAGGCCTATAATTACTGATGTGTGTATGTGAGCAAGGAACTATGTGATTTAGTTGCGCTCAATGGGCTAGTAATAATACCCCTGATCAGTGTTTGAAATCCCCCGAGGAAGAACCCGTATGAATAGCATGACTAAATTCTATAGAAAGCAGTGCTTGTAAAAAATAAAAGGAACGACAGAATATATGAACTCCATCATCAACTCATATTTCTGGGAAAATGGCAAAATATGCAGCCCTGCCAAGTATATGCCAGCTAATGTGATTCATTTTGGATATGAGTTAACACTTTAGCACAGATGTCCAGATCCCAGATGATGTCTCTCATTTAATACTGGCTCATATTACTTAATGATTTCACTTAGTTGTGTGAAATCAAAATGCAAAACACTTAGTTCCAAGTGGGAGATGACAGAAAGTGCTAACAGAGCAGTTGACTTGGAAACTTGGGAAAGTAACTTCCAACTTTCTTGCCTCAGTTACCTCTGCCCAATAATATGATGATTAGATTATATCTAGGGTCCTCTTGAGCCCTAAAATCATATAAATGGTCAATTGTGAACCACAAAATTACAAATGTTGGTTTAATAACAGCATAAAACTGTGACCTTTAAATGGCATGTCCAAATCAGCAAACTGGATAAAGTTCATCCGTGTTAGAGGGGTGTGCCCGACAGTTAACTCTGGGAATCAGTGTCCTGTCCTCTAATAGAAACAGCCACAATATGTGGAATATAATCGAATAGAATCAAAACATAAGTACCACCAAAGGCACAGTCAGCTCATTTTATGGTTTCTAACGAATACATGCACCAGACACTATATAGCCTAAAAATGACGTAACATGTTTAATTATCCTGCAGCATGACTTGGACACACTACACAATCACTATAATTGATTGAGCAAAGAATGATGCTAAAGTTACCGAGCAAAAGGCAGTAGACTGAAAAAAGTCAACTCAGAGGCCAGGAGACCATGTCTGGTCATGCCCCTTGTTAACACTGATAAACTGTTACTAATAGAGCCAATTCTAAACTTTCAAAGTTATAGATCATTGCTCCCCCAGGCTGGCTGTGGTCAATTTGTATTATAACTGAAGTCTATCTTCATACTGTCATACTGGGCCTTCTTTCTCTATGCACTTTTCTTTTCTTGATAGTATAATAATTCCTTGGCAAATTCTCCATCCTACAAAGTTCCATCCTTCTTCTGTGTCCATCCTGCTTCCTCTCCCATCACCACCACACAAACACATACAATAAATCAGAACTGCTACTTCTAAGGTATTTTTTAATTCAATAGGTAATATGCCAATGCCAAGACATAAATTATTTTCATAGAAAACATTCCTCATTGGTCTGCCTTCTTAATGCTATAATACAACTTCCTTTCTTTTGACCTATTCTAGAGAGCTGTAAGGCTGAAGACATGGAGGTCATGAAAAAGCAGTAATGAGACAGTAGTAAATATTTAATATGTGGGTGCTTGGGTGGCTCAATCACTTAAGTGGCTTTGGCTCAGGACCTGATCCCAGGGTCCTGGGTTTGAGCCCCGCATTGGGGCTCCACGCTCAGCGGGGAGTCTGCCTGAATTTCTTTCCCTCTGCCTCTTGCCCCACTAGTGTCTGTATGCACATGCACTCTCTCTCTCACATAAATAAATAAAATCTTTAAATACTTAATATGCATTAAGTACTCTTAACATGTCCTTATAAAATGCATGCTATATAACAAAACGTCCATAGCAATACTATTCATCCCGAGAACATTCTGTGTGGCTCCTAAGCTACCTTTTGAAGTCTTCTACTGAACTAATGTCATCTAAGGCAGTGGGCAGTTCATTAACTGTCACTTATAGAAGCAATCGATCCTTGCGCTATTATGCACCAAGAGTTCGTTTGCATGACAAATACTATAGAACCGTGAAGTTCAGTTGATCTTTCTAATACAAATAGAGAATGAGAGGTCTTTCAAAGTGTAGCATCTTAGTATGAGTTAACTTAGTATAGGTTAACTCACAGCTCCATGCTAACTCATGTCTCTAGACCTCCTAGTACCATAACTTTCTTTCTGTAATTCATTTTAGGTCATAAATACAATAATTTTTGTAAAAGTCATTCTAAAAAAAAATCATTGTGGTATCAGAGGACTTTATGTAATAGCAAATAAGCATATGATTTTTTTTTGTCTCTGAAAAAAAGTGTTGCTCAGAATATGTGGATACAGCCTTAAATTAAGCCGTACATTAAGAAAAGTAAATAAAACACCCTACCTGCAGCTATGCATGATGATTCACAAAAACATGATACTTTTTTTCCCACTAATTTCATCTTAACGTTTTTTTGCATCAATAGCAGAATGCCCATTTCTATTATCAAAAAAGTTATTTTTATGTTTTTGCACACATACGTAATTAGATTTTAATATTTTAATTTGTTTTGGTATCTTTGTATTTTTTGTTATTCAAGTCGGAAATGCATGTTTGACGTTTTGAATTGACAACCACATTGATAGAAGTTGAATTTTTTTATGTTATTAAGTCTTGTTTCCAAGTCATCCCTTCACTGGCTAAAATATACCCAGTGTTTTATTTTCCCCATGGTTGAACAATTTTTTTATGGTACTTTTGGAAGTAGCTAAAATTGACAATTTACCTGTAGTCACTGCAGGATTAAATGTTTCTGTTACATAAGAAATTTAGGCTTAATCTTTCTTAAAATGCCCAAATTTTACTCTTGACTTTAGTAATTCTACATCCACGTTAAATGTTCCTGTTTTTTAACTTAAGAAAAACATTAGCATTTGAAACGAAAACTTACAGCTTTTTATTGGTGTGGGATTTTCAACCACACTCTCCATTTCAGCTAAATTTGCTTTGCTTGCCAGTATCTAAATACTCATTTCATGTAATACTGTGTTCAAATTAAGAGGTCCCCTCTGTTCCTTCAGCAAATTAAGAATTTGTAAAAAGTGCCAAGAGTTTGCATACTGACTTTTTTAAAATTAGAAAGAGAGCCAAAACGTTTTTTTCAGTATATGAGTGCTCACAAAGGTATTCTACCTCTGGAGTTATGATTGAGAAAAGATACTGCGTGTCCTCATCTTTACCTTGCCTCGTTTTTGACATGTTCTCGGGCATAAGCTGAAGTTCTAATTTTAAAAGCTTCAGTTGTCCTTTTTATCTCTATCATCCTATCATGACCTTCCATAGGCAAATACCATGAAAAATTATTTGATATCTTAATGACTTTCCTCTCCTCACATCCATCCCCTTGGTCCTCTGTGGTTTGGCTTCTGAAACCACCACTCTACCCAAACCCCGGTCTCATCTGTACTGCCAAATCCAGAGGCCTTGATTCCTTGTTCTTGAACTCTTGCAAGTTCTTAATTAACATTGCAGACCACAGCCTCCTCCTTGAAACTCGCCCTTACCTTGTTCTTTGACACTGACCAGCTGACCCTCCTTTCCCACCCCTTCAATTGTTCATGGAATCTGGTTTCCTTTCTTACCTTCTCACCGCCCCTGGTAATTGCCATTCATTCAGCCTTCTGTTTTTCTGTCTTTATTTCCTGAAAGAGTTCACCCATTCTCATGCTTAGCTACACCTTAGCTGTGTCAGGTAAGGCAGGTTATTTAGCCTCTCTGTACCTTACGTTTCTCACAGCAAATTGGAGATATTATTTGATGTGAAAATCAAATGAGTTAGGACTTTGAAAGCATGTAAAATAATCCCTGTCACATAGTAAGTCATTTGTTATTAGCCAGGATCGTTATTTATCACTTTATCACACTTAAAGCTACATCTTCATGTTTGATTTATGTTTCCATATTTCCAGTTGACTTTAAGACACGATCAGCAGAATATTCCGTCAACATCATCTCAAACACCAACATGTCATAAACAAAAGTCTATTTCTTGGGCCATGTCCCCTTCTCAAAATGGCTTATTTGTTCAAATGCTCTCTCTCTCTGATATTACCATTCTTCAGGGAATCAGTATTACCTGTAACTTAACATTTGTCTCTCATCATCTAATTTAATCTTGCCACTGAGCTGCTCAGATTTTGTAGTTTTATTTCGAATTCATTGAATTTTCTTACTTTTCAGTGTTCCACCTTGGTCCAGATCCTTGTCATTTTACACTTGGATTAGTTACTCATCTCTGTACTCCCAGCATCTTTATTCCAAACAAATAAGCTCTTATAAATACCACTTTTAATATGTCAGTGTTCTTCTACTCAAGAAGTTGGAATAAAAAAAATCAAACTATACCAACAATTATCAAAGAGTTAAAAATGGTAGAGCAGATGTCGCTTTTAAAATACATATGGAAAATTTAAGTTTATAAATTGAAGACTTATTTTAGTTACTTAAAATCTGACAAATATATATATTATTTAAGTTTTATAGAAGATTAGGAAAATAAGCAAGAAGGATCATAGAAATGTTCCAGCAAACACCAGTGGATCATACAGAAGGGCCAATGTTAATACTTCTGTGACTACCGCTACTATAATTATAATAATGATAACACTAACAGACATTTGTTACCTATGTTATACTTTACAAAGTATTTTGACATAAAATATTTCATTTACTTTTCATAATTAATTCAGTGAAATAGTATTACTATTAACCTATTTTACAGATTAAAAACTGAGGCTCACAAGGTTAAACAGCTTACCAGAGATCATGCAGCCAGGAAATGGTGGAGGCAGAACTTGATCTTAGGTCAGGTTCCATTGCACTATTGGAAGACCTCAACAAAAATTTTTTAACAACTTACTACATTTTGAAAACATAATAATAGCACTTAATGAAAGCTGTGTGAATGAGTGAATTATTAGATAGACTGTAATAATTCTAAAGCTGATTATTTAAATATATTAAGATTAGAGCACATAATATGAAAAAAACGTAGACTAGTTTCCTAAATAGCGGACGCCTCACTCTACTGAATATTGACTTTCAAAGGGAGAGTCCCTAGAACTCTAACACCAAGAAAATTGTCACCCACAAAGTGCCCTGTCCCTCAGATTTTCATGGACTTCAGTGTGGCTCTAGTCATCGAACATCCAAGGGGAAGTTGTGTACAGAAAGAAAATAGTGAGCGTAGAGAATAGGGTGTAGAGAAACAGACCACTATGTGTCCCTATCCAGAAAGACAGTATGTCCAAAGCATGGATAGAGCTGGCCTCACCGTGGCCTGAATATCTTGTCTTTAAAGATTATCCGCATCACTTGCTCTGTGCCCATGCTCACTAAGCAAGATTTTGTTTTCCCAGATAACTTGATATGCAGAGAGAGAGTGCTCCTCACTGAAAATGGGGTATAATTGAATGAGCTGACAATCTGGTTTTACATTGATCTCTCTTGTTAGTGTTTGATTATCACTAAAAGTCTGCCTATTTCAGGGAGTCCTCATAATGTCCAGAAGGGCTGGGAACCAGCTGTCTAGATCACAGTGACTCACTTAGGTATTGCTTCCCCAAAGAAGTCTTAGCAGAGATAATCAAGTTCCCTTATCCAACATCCCTATTAGAATACCATTGTCAATTAATTTCACCATTGGCATAGTGAAGAAAATGCTAAATATTAGAAATTTATTGCATGAAACTACTAGTTAAAGTGAGACTTGGCTCTCTTTGATCCAGTAACCTGATTCCCAGTAACTTGATTCAAATTCAGGTCTTTAATTCTCCTATCTAACATACCTCTTGGGGCACCTGGGTGGCTTAGTCAGTTAAGCGTCTGCCCTTGGCTCAGGTCATGATCTCAGGGGTCCTGGGATTGAGCCCCAAGGTGCACTCTCTGTTCTCTGCTTCTCCTTCTCTCTCTGCCCCTCTCCCTGCTCATGCACTCTCTTCTTGTCTCTCAAATAAATAAATAAATAAATAAATAAATAAAGTATTTAAAATATCTCTTACTCAAAATCTGATGCCATTTTAACTGTCTCTTATTACCTTATTTAGCTGTTTCAAATACCTTATTACCAGCTTTGGCCAACCTGGGCCTCTGTCTTCAAAAACTTGTCATCTTTACTCATTCTAGTCACTCCTAAAAGGAGTTCTAAAACTTTCTATTGTGGAAAATTTTAATCATATACAGAAGTAGAGAAAATAGTACAATAAATCTCTATGTACCCATCAGTCAGAGTTATTAACAGAGTTATTAACTCTTAGCCAATCTGGAAGAATATTTTCTCCTCCCCAGTGCTTACATTCATCAAGGTCTACCTCAAATTCTGTGTTCTATAATGACCTTCCCCTCTAATTATTACATCCCAAATTTGATACATTGCCTTTCTGACCTTTTATTAGACAGTATTAGTGTTTCCATTTTATTGTCTGATGAACTTTTTTTTTTTTTCCTTTCCTGTTACTGTACTCTAATATAAGCTCTCCAGGTTCACAGGGGTGTCATATGCATTTCCTATGCAGAACCACATCGAATATAGCATGAACTTCATAATAGGTAACCTCAAAAGTAAACCTCATGAACTACCTTATTACTACTTGGCAAAAAAAGGAACATAGTGTCTAGAAATAAGTAAGTCATCTCATCACTTTAGTGCTACAAAGTATCTGTATCCACTAAAATTCACTAGCCAAAGGCTGAGCAATCATTTCTCATTTTTCTAATAACTGTCTTCATAATTAACAGCTTGTGCAACAGTAATACGGGTGAAATACGTAGAACATTTTTACAAGCACAAATAAAATTAGCCTTTATTTTATAAATGTTTTCTTTCGAATTTAAAATAGTCTAAAATTATGGAGTTGACGAAGACGAACCTATGACATTTAAGTGTAAATGTCTTCTTTCTTTTCTTTATGTGGGATTAATATTCAGGTAGTTCAACTGACATTGCCTAATGATTACAGAAATTATGAAGATGAAGCAAAAGTTAATTTCCCTGGATATACTTTATACCCTGGGAAGAATGCTAATGATAGTTTAAAGCATTTGGACCTGAACTGGACATATGTATCTTTCTATTCACTTGGCTATTTTAAATAGGATTTAAAAACACTTTGGTGAAATTATTTAGAAATTTCTCAGTTGCAAATTACTTGGCACTGACTATTAATCAGCTAGTCTTATGTAAACATTATTCCCAAAACCATGCAATGACTCTCAGGACCCTGAAGTGAATTGTTGATTCAAGATCGAGCTGGTCTTCATGCCCAGTGTGAAATGACCGTGTGAACGTGTGAATATGTGGCAAATGGATAGCCTACTCTTTCCACTTTCCCAGATTTTCCAGTATTTAGAGTCTCATTGACGATTTGAGCAAAAGAAGAATACAGTCATTTGGTGCTGAAATTAATGCATAAAACCATAATTCTATATCCTGGGGATCTTCTGCATCATAGCATTTTACTAATAAGCTTCGTTAATATTAAATGACTTGATGACAGTTTCAAAGGCAAGAACGCTCTGGATAGCATTTTATTTTGTGCCCATAGTTGGAATGTGAACAAGAAACCAGTGCCGCCTAGTGAAGCAGTAGCCAAGTGAAAATGGGCTTAAATTGAAGAAACGATAAGCTTATCAAAGGGCTGTTGTCTTAAACGCAGCCCTCTAGGAAAAGTACAGAATGCAAGCCACATTCTGCCACGTGACATACTTTACTTGTGTTCATCATTCACATTACTGATGATTAGAGGGAGAGGAGGATGTAAAAGAAAATCTGACTTGGGCTTGCTTGCCCTTCGAAAGACCTGCTAATTAGCCTTTCAGTTAAGTAAAGAAAAGGCTTTCAAGTCTTTGGTAACAATGAAGTGAAACCACATTAGCACATCCACTTAAGCTCCTGTTCAGCAACACACAGAGTCTTCTCTTTGTTACCATACCCGTCCATTTGCGATTGGGTATTTTCACACTTTCTGAATCAGTTTGTCCAAAATGTGAATTTTTTTTTTTTTTTTTTTTTTTTTTTTTTTTTTTTTTTTTTTTTTTTTTTTTTTTTGGTCAGAACTGTTAGTTCTCTGAAAAGCCAGGTCATTTAAGGTGCTGAAAAAAAGTTATATCATATTGTTTCTGGTACAGGTAAGTATTGGTTCTTCCTTTATTTTACATTTATTTGTAAATAATCAGAAATGCACTACATATTTAAAACAGTGTTTTAGCCTAAAGCTAACAATTTTCTTAGTTTTGAAATGACCTTATTACCAATCTGGAATGCTTAAAAAGAGAGTGGAATAAAAAAAAAAATCATGGACCAAATGGTGAGGAAGAGGAACTGGTTTCTCTCCCATGCACACAGTGCCATGGAGAATGCAAAGGGAAGCCCTTCAGAAGGATTCCCTTTTTCCTAATTCCCCCTTGGCAAAGCAGGTTGGAGCTCAGGGTACTCTGCTATTTGGAAAAGGGATTTTAAATTCCAGATGCTGACCAACTTCTAAGGATTTGAGTTACCTTGTAAACTACCATAGAACTCCATAGCAGTTTTAATTGGAGAAGGTAAATCATGAGGCCACTGGCTTTCTTTAACAGATACTCATTGCTGTCATTATTTACTGAGTGCCTGGCACATATGATCAGGCACCAGGCTCCACATGGTGCCCTACCCTGGAGAGTCAAAGAGCCATCCATGCTCACTACCCCGTGGAGCTCTCTGTTCAGTAGCAGTGACAGTAGAAAGAGTCATCAGAGGAGGCAGAAATGCCATTTAGCTGGTGGCTGACCAGGTGACATTTCTTTAAAGCAGTACCAGTGGAGTTGTGTCTTGCACAACTTCTGTCTTTTGAAAGGCAGAGACACATCCTAGATGGAGGAAATAGAATAAACAAGTTAGTGCATGCCAATTCATTTAATAAATATTTATTAAGTCCCTATTATGAACAACCAGTCCCTACTTGGATTTTTGGGATAAAGCAGTTAAAAATAAAGCATTGGCTCCTACACTAATACAGCTAGCAATCTGGTGGATAGAGGTAGGCAATAAAAATACAAATTGATCTATCATGTAACAGCAGAAGTGCTACTCTATCCCAGCCACATTCTCCAGGAACTCATCAAGCATGATCTTGCCTCAGCACTTTGCATTTGCCATTCCCTCTGCCTGGAACACTTGTTTTCAAAACATTCACAAGGCTTACTTCTCTCACCGCCTTCAGACCTCTGTTCACATAGCCCCCTATCAGGGAAGACTTCCTTATTAAGTAGCAAGCACCGTTCTCCCTTCTCTGCTTTGATTTTCACCATAGAATAAATTTTCATCTGGCATGCTCTTCAATTTATTTATTGGCTCTCTCCCCCATGGTAAGTAAGCACCATGAAAGAAAGGGATTCTGCCTATCTTGTTTACTGCTGTACTCTCAGTACCAAGGACAATATCTAGCACATTCAAGAAATATTTGTAGCATGAAAAAATATAATGAAAAACAAAGTAGGGTCAAGGTGGCTAAGAGTTTTATGGGGAGGCAGGAGAGTAAGCTTACTAAGGAGGTGATATTTAAATTCAAACCTGAATAAAAGGAAGGAGCAAGCCACACAATTATGTAAGAAAAGAGCTTTTCAGGTCAGAGAAGACAGCAGGGGCCACAGCAGGTGCATCCTTGGCTGGAGTGGAAGAAGCTAAGGAGGAAAGTGTTAGAATATATCAGAAAGATAACATGAGCCCTGCTAAGGATCTGGATTTTATTTTGAGTGAAAGGGGAAGCTGCAGAGATATGTTTGCTTGTTGGTTCGTTTGTGGCAGAACAGTAACACAATCTGACTTACTATTGTAAAGCATCACCAGGCTATAATGTGGAGAACAGATGATAGCAAAGCAGAAACAGATCAACACAGGTAAGAAGGCAAGAGTCCAAGACTGATGTGAGAGCAGTGGAGATGTATGATTCAAGATAGTTTTTGAAGGTAGAGTTAACAGGATTTGCTAATGGAATAGATGGATGTGGTAAAAGGGAGAGGTCAAGGAAGAATTCACGGATTTCAACCAGAGCAACTGTGTAAATGGAGTTGCCATCAGCTGAGATGGGGAAGAGCAAATTGGACAAGGAGAGAAAGGGGAGGAATTAAGAGTTCATCTTGGAGGTGATCAATTTGAAATGCTTTTAGATATCCAAGTGGAGATATTGAGTAGACAATGGGATATTTGGTCTGAATCTCAAGAGAAAGGTCAGCGCTAGAAATATAAATTTGGAACTTCTCAGAGTATAGATGGTATTTTAATCCGTGGGAGTAGATCAGATCACCGAGAGAATTAGTGTTAATTAGAATAATACCCATTAACATTTGCATAGTGTTTTACCATTTACCAAGCACTTCCACATCGACTGGAAAATTGTGAGAGTTAAGATTGAAAATCTCAGTTGGACTCGAAAAAGGAAAGTGGATGAAATTCAGGCTAAGAGTAATATGAGAAGAATGCTGACTGCCCAGCACTTTACAAACAACTGGATTTGGAGGATGAGGTTGATAAAGAGAGTTCTGATTCTCTCATCTGAGAGACTGTAAATATGTGGGGGTGGGGAGGGTGCATGAAGAGAGGTGATGGTAACTATTATTTTGAGTATGGTGAGTTTCTGATGCTTTAAGGACATCAGATGGTGTAGGAGGAAGAGGGAGCTCTTTAGCAAGGCTAACCGCTGTTTATCCTTCAAGACTCAATTCAAATATTACTTCTGCCAGGAACTCTCCCCCTCTTAACCTCCTTGGTCTGAGTTAGGCTTCTCCCTATCTCATCACAGCTTCCATCGCACATTTAGGACTGCCTGGTTACTTGTCTGTGTCCCACTTAGTTCCTTAAAGAGAGGGCTTTTCCTTTTCATGTCTGTGTTCTCCACCTTGGACCGTGCCTGAGATATGGTAGGTACTCGTGAGCATGGATGGATGGATGAGTGGATGAGTGGATGGATGGATGGATGGATGGATGGATGGCAACAATGAGAACCCAACTGAAGCTGTTTACATTAGTTTACACTAAAGTAAACCAGTGTGGTTTTGTGGATCCCAGAGGCAGAATAGAGAGAGCGAGCAGAGAGTGACATTAAAGGTCATCTATAGCTTGATCTCAAGTGGGATATGTTACATATGAAGTATTTTTCATGTCACCTGGCCAGCAGATTAGGACATTAAAATTTGAAATATTCACTGCATTAGAAGGCTTGGTGACCAAATTAAATTCCCTAGATGTTTTGGAATGAAATTAAATGTGAAAAACTGCTCTCTGAAAATTTTTTTTCCTGTTTTAAGGATGGGAACAAGGCATTTATTATGAAAATGAGAACTTTCCCATCATCTACTGAGTTTGGCAACTGGATGAGTATGAATGAGAGAGGAAGTAAATTTAAAGTGAAAGATAGCTATGCTCACCATTAAATAACCCATACAAATCTAAATTTAATCCCTAAACAGAGATTTGAACACTGGACTCTCAGATTAAAAGTCTGATGCTCTTATCAACTGAGTTACTCAGGACAGATGTTGTTTAAGGGTACAAACTTGTAATGAGTAATATATAAGTCTTTAAGATCTGATACAAGTATAATGAATGCAGGCAACAGCATTATATGATGATCAAACTTGCTAAGAGACTAGATCTTAATTATTTGAACCACTAAAAAGAAATAATTATGTGATGTGACAGAGATGCTAATTATCATAAGGGCAACCATATACAACATATAAATATGTCAGATTAACATGTTGTACACCTTAAATGTACACAATGTTATATGTCAAATATGTTTCAATAAAAATTAAAAATAAAGCAGAAAAATAGGAAGGGATAGATGAATCAGCTTAATATTTGCTATAATTAAATAAATATTCACTGAACACCTATTTTGTATCAGGCACTTTGCTTGATGCTATGAATACAATAAATGTCAAAATATCAATGTTCTCCTCCCCAAAGTTTTATTTAAATTCCAGTTAGTTACCATACAGTGTAATATTGGCCTCAGGAGTAGAATTTAGTGATTCATCATTCACATACCACACCCAGTGCTCATCGTAATATGTTCCCTCCTTATACCCATCACCCATTTAGCTCATCTTGCTGCCCACCTCCCCTCCAGCAACCACTTCATTCTCTATAGTTAAGTCTGTTTCTTGGCTTGCCTCTCTTTCCAACTGCCCTCCCATGATCATTTGTTACTTAAAGTCCATGTAAGAGTGAAATCATATGGTATTTGTCTTTTTCTCACTGACTTTTTCCACGTATAAATACTTTTCTCCCTGATGGAGCTTTTAGTCTAGGAAATATGATGATAATAACAGCTTACACTTAGGTAGTTCTCAGAATGTGCCAGACACTGTGCTCAGTGATAAGTGTCTGAAGGTTATTTGGTCTTCATGAAAACCCTGGGAATAGGTGGGCTACTATTATCCCCATTTCGTAGATGGGGATATTTAAGTGTTGTGAGTTTGAATAACTTGCCCAGAGTCACCCAGCCTGAAAGCAGTGAGGCTAGGACTGGAATTCACTGTAGTCTGGCTCTGGAATTCATGGTCTTATGCATTGCACCATATATATAAACGTAGCATATTTATTTTTTTGCAATATAAGAATATAGCATAAAGCTGATAACGGTTGATATTGGAAGTGAGTGCCCAGGAAGTTAGTAAAAGACTTCACTGGGCAAAAGAAAAAATGAAAAGATGCCATCTAATGAGCCTAAACATTAGAGTGAAAAGGAAACAAGGAGAAAAAGAAAAACCAAACTCGAGTGTGAAAGATCTGTTTCACATTAACTTTTCAAATCATGTCTGGGGCGGAAATGTCCTGCATTCCAAAGGGCAAGCATACGCGGAATGGTTTTGCATTCTAAGTCTTTGTGTGGTTCTCGTGTTGCTTGAGTCCCTAGTAGGCCTGGACCCACTGGGTGCATCAGTGAATTTTCAGCACTGTGTTCTTCCGGAGAATATGTTTGTGCTGTGAGTGTCTTAAGAGCATTTGTGTCAGAGGCACTTTGTTGGAGATTCACTGCCTGACTGTGCTTTGGAAGTTTTCTCTGAAATTCACTGATCTTTCTTGAAAGCTTCATATTTCTTTCATTGGCTTCTGTTCCAGCTCCTGGTTACTAGCTCCAGATTTTTCCTGTGTAGTGCTTTCAGGGCTGGCATCTTAAAGCTGCAGAAGCCAGAACTGTTCTGTCTTCCAAGGATTGGCTTTGTTGTTGTTGTTGTTGTCGTTCTTGTTCTTGTTGTTTTTCTATGAGCACCCACAGAAATACAGCATTAAATGCTGGGTGTCTGGAATCACAATGACCAGTCTGACCCCTAGCCCAAGCACTCACTGTATGAACTATCTGAGCCTCAGTTTCTGCTTCTTTAAAATGGACATAACACTGATTCCTACCTTTTAGGGGTATTGTGAGAATTAGTCCTGACAAAGTGCTGAGTACACTGACACCATACATTTTAGCTGTCATTATCATACCCTGATCATTTGTGATAAGCATGCCTCCCAATGGAGCAGGCAAAACCTCATTAAGAAGAAGGAAGTGAAAATTTTGTTATTTTTTTCCAAGTGACTTTAAATAATGTGCTTTTAGTGAAGAAAACCTATAAATGCATAGCAAACCAGGTAGAAGGTTTCTAATGCAGTTGCTCTCAGGTCTGTGGCATTTCCATGTAAAATATTTCTGCCATGTTCCCTGGGGAATTAATTCCTTTCTTTATGCTCAGTGTTCACCACGGTTTAAATTTGGAAAGTATAGAAAGTAGCTTTTGCATAGCAACTTTTCCTCCCATTTTTGATGCCTTTATTCAGTAAGAGTATTGATTTCTACCTGTGAATAGGCTGGATATTAATTACCTGTTGTGACCCTGGGCTGCGGAGGACATCTCCTAAGCTCTCTTTTCACTCAAAATAAAAATTCATTGAGAGGTACAACATGAAATTTCAAATTAACATAGGTGATGTTTTCAGCCTTTTTTCAATCAGAGGCCCCTAAACTTTTTGAGCCATGATTGTCTTTGGCAGTCTGGTGAAGCCTCTGGATTCTTCTGGGACTAATGATTTTAAATGCATAAAATTAAATCATAGGAAAACAATGATTTTGATATATTGTTAACCAAATATTTTTAAAACACAAATTTGTGATGTAGTAACATTTTATTCCTTGTTAATTTTAAAATATTAAGACCTTGCAGCACCTCTAATTACTATTGTAATTTCAGTAGTGATGAACCTAAGTTATTTCAGGTCATCTGCAAAAACTGTAATATCAGATGAAACTATGTGTGATTCCTACGGGTGCTGTACTGCTGTTGTTTGTTGTAAGCATTTATTATAAAATGAAGTGCTATATTTCTGTTACAAGTAACCAAAAATAAGGATCTAATTGTTTCTTATCCAAGTTCACAGAACCCCAGATAAAGATCTCTTGCTGTAAAAGAAAGACTTCAGTCACTTTGTGTTGAATATACTGAAATGCAAAGTTGCCACACTTTTTAAACTAATTGTTGTTGTTTTTATATACATCTGAATTGTATTACATTTGTCTTTGCCATTTAAAATACTATACCCATATTACAGAAATAGAGGAAACCAGAGAGAACGGGAAGAACCACGTGTCTAACATAATCCCCGTTAGAGTCTTTCACACTTCTTTCCAATTATTCTGAAACTGCCATAATCACATTGTGCATGTAATTTTGTGTCTGCTTAAAACCAAACATGGTGTCATGAGCATTTTTCATTTGTCCTATAATTTTTACAATTGTGAGTTTTATGACTGTGTGGTATCTCTTTTCTCACTTCCATACCCTTCTTACTGGCTAGCAACATTGTTGCTGTTAGGAGCAGATTTCACGTAATGGGTGCTGCTTAAACTTTCCTTGTATTTATATTTCAATATGACTAATTCTTTAAGTAAGGAACAACCAATAAAAAGTTATCAAGATGTATTAAAGTTTTAGAACTTAACATATATCATCCCACTTGAATCATCACAAATGAGCCTTCGTTTTCTTTTTAATAAGCTTTTTATTTTAGAACCGTTTTAGATTTACAGAAAAATCGTGAAGATGGTACTCATTTACCCCATACTTAATGGCCCTTACTGTTAACATCTTATGGTATATGGTACATTTGTTACACTTAATGAGCCAATATTGACACAGTATTATTAACACAAGTCCACACTTTATTCAGATTTCCTTAGCTGTCACCTAGTGTCCTTTTTCTGTCCCAGGATCCCATCCAGGACACCACACTGCATTTGGTCATCACGTCATGCCTCCTTAGGCTCCTCTTGGCTGTGACAGTTTTTTAGATTCTCCTTGCTTTTGAGGACCTTGACAGTTTTGATGAGTACTCGTCAGGTATTTTGTAGAATGTCCCTCAACTGGGATTTGTCTGAAGTCCTCAAGATTTTACTGGGGTTATGGATTTTTTTTGAGGAAGGCCACAGAAGTAGAGTGCCATTGTCATCACATCATATGAAAAGGATATACTATCAACATGATATCACGTGTTGATGTTAATCTTTGTCACCTGCCTAATGTCATTTTTGTCAGATTTCTCCACTAGAAGGTTGTTCCTTCCCTGCTTCCACGCTGTACTCTTTGGAAGGAGATCATGTTGTGTGTCCCACAGCTAATGGAGCGGAGAGTTGTGCTCCACGAGCTCACATAACTACATAAACAATTTGTAATTCTCCTGCAGAGGATGTTTGTCATAAGCCTCCATTAATGTAGGAGAAAACTAAGGCTTAGAGAGATTAAGGAACTAGCCCAAGTGGCTTAGCCTCCTATACCTTGGCCTGTTCTCCATAACACCTGTAGAACACTGTTCCTTCCATAAATATACCCAGCTGTGCTTTGCTGGGTGAGCCCTTCCCAAGCTGACTGGGCTGTTTCTGGCTGCTCAGCAACAATTCCTAGATTGGCCCACTTCAGGAGATAGGTATTCATTCTGCAAATATCATGTGTTCATTCAAACTATGATGTGCCATCTAATGTCTAAACAAGCATTTCTAAAACCACTAGAAGTTATTCAGTTTTGGATGAGAGAGAAGAAAGGACTGAACCAATTCCTGCATTGATAAATGGTATTCTGCTTATCTCAGTTTATTGACCCCCCAAAATGTATATGTACCACACACTACTCTAGACATAAGGCAAACCAGAGTGAATGGAATATTTTAGTGGTAGAGAGAGACTTCATAGTATGTCACAGGTGCTGTGGTGAAAAATAAAGCAGAATAAGGGAATGAAATGCTGAAGGAAGCCCTCTCTGAGGACAGGGCATTTGAACAGAGACCTAAATGATATGAGGCAAGTCATACCAGGCAGAGAGAACAGGAAGTTCCAAGGGCCTCAAGATGCACTATGCTTGGTCTGATAGAAGAACAGCCGGAAGGCCAGTGCTGGTCATGGAGGACCTTGTGGGCCACAGCAAATCTTCTGGATTTTGTTCTAAACATGATGGGTAACCATTTAACAGAAAAATAAAGTAATACGATCTGCATTTTTAAAACATCATTCTGGTTCCTGTGTTGAGAATAGACTATCAGGAAAAGTAAAAGCAGAGACCAGTAAAGATGCTTATTAGAGTAGTCCAGGCAGGAGATCATGCTAACTGGGACTAGGGGAGTGGCAGTAGTCATGGTGAGAAGTGGGAGGTTAAGTATATATTTTGGAGGTATTCGCAACAAGATTGGCTGATGGTTTTTTAGACACTGGGAGTAAGAAAGGGGAAGAAACCAGAGATGACTCAGAAGTTTTTGTCCTGAGTGGTGGTACCAATTATTGACCTGGAGAAGACGCAGGGAGAGGCACATTAAATTGATATCACATATGGGACATGCTGGTATTGACTAAATAGTTGAACTTGAAGTTTATAGAAGAGATTGTTCCTGGAGATGTAGACTTGGGGAAGAGTCAATGACATATAGATGATGTTGAAAAGCATGAGAACAGATGAGATAATCCATGGAGTAGGTATGATGGAGAAGAGAAAAGGTCCTAGAAAAAGGATATGGAAAAAGAGACTTAAAGAGTAATCATTGAGATAGAAAGCCAGGAGAATGTGGTGTCCTGGAAACTGAGTGAAGAACTTGCTTGAGGGAGATAGTGACCAACCATGTGAGATGTCATTAAGAAAGGTGAATAAGACCTCACCCCCTCAGTGGTCATGTAAAATTTTCTTATTTTGGGTGGAGGCCATCTTGTCTTCAATGGATGAATATTCTGTATCAAATTTTCAGGGGTTCCCTCCCCCTACATCGTCCTAGGGGACAAACTGAGGAACATTTAGAGGTGTATTCTCATAGTCTAGTCAATCTTATGGTTACAAAGTAGACAAGGACAATAGATCAAAGGTGGAAGCAGCTGGAAAAGAAAAAGATTAGTCGACCTGATCTTTCTGATACATTTACTTTCTCTAAACCAGCAACATGGATACCATCCTTGAACTAGTTGTCGCATTATCAAATAGTATGGTCAAGCAGGCTTACATAAATATTAAAGTACTGTACAAAAACTAAAAGCCATAGAGTAGAAAAAGGTACAAGTAGAAAGATAAAGTAACATGAGCGTTATTATTTTGTCATTGATGTATAAAAGATATTCAACAGAATTAAAATGGGTGACTGCCTTTCTTTGAAAAAATTATTATGTGTTCTATTCTGATGAGTTAGAGTAGTTGAAAATGAATATATCTCATGCAGAAATCCAGGACCTTGTTTGTTATCAAGCAGTATTTGACACAAAATACCTATCCAATTGGTCTCACTAGTTAAAGTACCAGAAAACTTCATTAAATACAATTAAATCTTTTCAGTTTGACCACCATCTAACTGAACAGTGTAAGTTCTCTAATGAGGAAAATCATGCCTTATATCCCTTATAGTAGTTAGCATAGTACTGAGCATATTGTAGAGGTTCAATAAATACATATTGGTTGGTTGGTTGGTTGGTTGGTTGGTTGGTTGGTTGGTTTGTTATTTAGTTAGCTGCTTGGTTGGCTGGCTGGCTGATTGATGGTATTGAGGCAAGATTTCAGTGCACTGGTAAGAAGTTAAAAAGAAAAACGCTGTATCTGCTAAGTGTTTCCAAACTTAACCCACGATCTTCTTTCTTAGGCTGAAAACATTTCCAAATGTGAAGTTTATTCACAAACAAACATAGGTCCCTTATATTGTTGGACTCTGACACAAAAATGAATATGAAACACAACAGGATTAGGACCTTTAGACTTCCAAGGCATTGAGAAGATTTCCTTTGTATGGAAATCAACATAGCAATCATGCTAAGTAATGAAACCAGGATGAGAACACCCTAAGAAAGTTCTTGTTTTTCCCTTGATGACTATTTTAAATTCCCCCTTATTGGGAATACTAAAAATCAAATTCTTTCTTTTGAAATTTTATGTCCAAGGTGCTATGCTTAGTCTATTGGTTAATTCAGCAATAATGGCACAGAATCCTCCCCCTGGAAATTCATAGTTTAGTAAAAGAAATACAAGTATTAAAATTAAAGGACAGTGTAAGAAGAATGACACATAATTAAAATACTTACAAAGTACTAGTAAAACAGAGAAAATGGCAAACACTGCTGAGAGAATTAAAACAAGGAACCAGGGAAAAGAGAAAGCATTGAAAAAAAGGGGCGAGAGAGATGTGTGTATTATCAAATAGAACTTAAACAGTACATAATTACTTTAATTTTGAATTAACATTATTATTCTGTTTACATTGATGTTTAATGGGAAGATATGAATAATGGATTAAATTTGGAACAAGGCATGATCTTATTATTTAAACATTATTTTTCATGTAGCCTATTATTACATTGTCATGTTAAATTTATGTGTTGAATCTGCCTGTCTCATGGTAGAAGAATTCCCACTGAAATTATCCATTCCATGAAATGAGCAAACCATTGCTGGATTTACAGTCCTGGCAAATGGTTCCTCTTCTATTTATTTAGTGGTTTCATGTATTTGGGACAATATACTCACACTGAAAATTTAGCCGCTGGGATTTATCTTGAACATTTTATTTCATGGAAAGGAAGATGATGGTATTTGTAGTAGTTTTTTCCCTTTCTCTTGTCTAAATGATAATGTGGGTACTTTGGGTTTTATTGAGTCTAGAGCACGTGCTGATAGGAAGGTGTTTTAGACTCACCTCCTCTCAAATCCCCAAATTGTGAAAATAGAGTAGATAACTAACTGATGGTTTTTTGATGCTGAATCTATAAAAGTTGTCAATTAGTTATCAATTAGTAGTCTACTCAACATAGATTAGCGTTTATATAATAGAACACATAATACATATATATAAAGCATTCTCTGTAAAAAAATAACACTTTTAAATGATTTCTGTGAAATCAAAATTAGTATTCTAGCCTAAAATATGATTAGAGGAAGAAACTGTATAGCTGTAGTCTACACTACAGTCCTGCCTTGTGTGCTTGGAAACTATACTGTTGAAAAATCACTTGGGTGACTTTTGAGAACGTCTTCATGTATGCTGGTTCCCTTTATCACTTGGAAATATAGATTTTTGAAAACTACAACTTCTCAGGGCTCTTTTAACTTCCCTTCCATGCTTCCTGTCTAATATGGTAAGCTTGACCTCCAGTCTTAGAGATTATCTGTTCCAGCCCCCTCATTCTTTCTTGATCTACCTGATACATTCCTTCTCCATTAGACCCAGAATTTCCTACCATGTACTAGACACTCTATCTTACAAACACCTTATACCTAGCCTGCTCTCTCCACAACTTCTCTGCTTCCTGAATTCTTGGTCTGGGCTAATAGCATGTTTATCCACCCCATTTCCCAAGCTAGAACCTAAACACTGGTTCCCAAAACTTCCCGTTTTGTCTCAACTCCATATTCAGTAAGCCTTGGCCATTCCTCTTCAGAAATCCTCCTTTTGGGGTGCCTGGGTGGCTCAGTCAGTAGAGCAGGAGACTCTTGGTCTAATGATCATGAGTTTGAGCCCCACAATGGACCTAGAGTTAAGGAAAAAAAAAAAATCCTCCTCTCCTTCCTTAGCTGCTGCCTCAGGACCTCACTGCATGTTAACTCCAGCAATGTAGCAGGCATTCTATGCTGCAGACCCTAACTTCATCTCCAGATTATTTTATCTTCTTAAAAAAGGCTGATCAGCCCACTTCACTCATATAAACCTCTGAAGCTTATGGGGGATTATTAAACAAAAGCAATCCCTTAGTCTGTCTTACTGTGTCTTCCACTATTAAGTCACAACTTACATCGCAGCCTTATATGGCACTGATTCCCTCCCTGCTACCATGAATTCTCTCAGCTTCACTTCCATGACACCTGTCCACTTGGGTATGAACCCCACACAAGCTCTGATGTTCATGAATTCTGCCTATTTTTTATTCTAAACCATTCATGTCAACCAATATCATACTTCTCTTCACTGCCAGTACCTGATTTCATTTCTTCCTGACCCCATGGTTCTTATTCTAGTTTATCCTCCTTCTATTCCTCCTTCACTTTAGAACCAATTCTTGGTGCTGTCATTCCAGCTGTGAGCTCTTGCTTCTCTCTTCTATTGGCCATTCCAGCATATGTCTTCCTGTAAACATCTCCAGAACCTCACAGCCCTTCGTCTCAGCACAGGTTTGCATTACTGCCACCATCTCCAGATTTACCCTCATCCTGCAGGGGAAACACAGACCACGCCTTCACTTTGCATGAGGCACAAGGAATGCCTATTCTTAGAATTCCTTTCCTTTGTAACTTGCCAGATCTCCATTCAGGACCCAGATCACCCGTCAGCTCTTCCATGACACCTGAATCTGCTGGATAGCAAATCACCATATTCCTTATGCGGCTTTCAGGAAATCTCATCATCTATCCTATAGAGCACATACCCCTTTGGATTATAAAATATCTGACTCCCCCACTGGACATTGAGCTTCTTGTGCACAAGACTGACATCTTGATGAAGTGTGTATATTTGTAATCTCCCTTAAACCCTTTAAAGAATAAGACAAAATATGGGCATAGGGAAGGAGGAAGAGAGAAAGGGAGAGGAAGAGAAAAAAGAAATAAATCATATTTCTTATGGAGGATAGCTTTTCAAATATATATTTTTTACTATGACCCACAATAAGGAATATACTGTATACTATGAACCCAGTACACACACACACACACACACACACACACGCATACATATACGTGTGTGCACACACACACAAAAGATATAAAAAGTTTCACCAGGTAGTACTTAGCTTACAAATGCGGTGCACTTAATTTTATTATTTTAACACTAATATTGAGCTCCTAAATTGATTTTTATGGCAGTAAAAATTGGAATTACGTAGGGATCTTTAAAAATATATTTTCATGCCCGAGTTCCAGCCCCAGAGATTCTGACTTAATTGGTGTGAAATGTGGCCCAGACATAGAAGTCTTTCAAGGCCTTCCAGATATTTCTAATGTGCAAGTTAGGGTATGAACTGCAGGTCTAGAGCCTTGCTACTCAAACTATGACCCATGAACCGGGACACGGCCTCATCTTAAGAGTTTGTCAGAAACGCAGAATCTTGGACCTCACCCCAGATGTTCTGATCAGAAAGTGCATTTTAACAAGATAACCTGGTGATTCACAAGCATATGAAAGTGTAAGTAGTACTGCTCAGCTTTGAGTGCTGGGAGGCAGTTATATGTCATGGCTGGGCATGCAGGCCGTGGGCACCGTGGGCAAGTTACTCACCTCTCCATGCTTCAGTTTCCTCTCCCAAACAAGGGCATAACGATAGTATTTCCAGGAAGAGTAACAGTATTCTACGCATAAGGTTCTCGGGAGCATCAAGTCAGATAATCCATATTAAAGGTTTTGCACAATGCCTGGCATAACCTGGCCTATAACAGGGATAAAATAAACACCATCTATTTTTATTTATCCCCAGTACCAGCAAGATGATTGGCAAATAGTAGGCACTCAGAAATTGTGCTGTTCACCTATAGAGACTCAGGTGAAATAATTCACCAAAATTATGGAACTAGTTTACCAAAAATCTAAGAATACAAAGGAGCTCTAAGAGTAGATTAATGTCTGTTCTGCCTCCGTGGCTAACAGTTTCTAAATGTGCAAGGTTTTGGTATCTGTTGGAGTGCAAGTTCAACTAAACATGTCTATGTAAAATCATGCACTGGAAAGAATGGTTTTGGTGAGTTCATTTTGCCCTGGCTCATAAAAGCTGTCTTGTAAGTTGTCAGTTACTTGCAGGCCGTTAAACCATTTTGAGTGTCCATAGCCAGTTGGCCAAAACTTGTTTATTCCTCCAGCACCTTGCCCATATCTGTCAGAATTTAAACTGTAAAGTGTGCTTTTAAAAATTGTGAGCTATTTAATTCTTCGTGTATATTTTCTGTACTTATTTCTGCAGTGGAATTCAGAACATGATTTTGCCCAGATAAATTCCTGACCATTAATTCAAGCCATAATAGTTTTGGGGGGAAGTAAGAACATCCATCTACCGTATAATCAAGGTCCTTTAGTTAATGGCCCTACAAATGATGGCGTCTTGCTCCCATTTTGATGACAAGCAGCCACATTACTCTGCTGACGACCAAACCCCAATTGGAGCCAAAGTAGAACTCATGTCCTCAGCTAGTGATCTACTCCAGAGCTCAGTAAACTATGTTACTCCCTTCTGTCTGAAAAGCCGTGCCTGAATCAACTAGGTAAAAGATATGTAAAGAGACCATACCACTTCAGAAGATCAGCTAAAGATTGATAAATACATCTCATTGACTTCTGGCCAAATAAGCCTGACCAGCTTTTCCCAACAGGAAATAAGGGTTTCTTGGGAAAAGAGGAGCTACACTTTCCCTAGCCCAGACACTGAGGGGGTAGAGCCCGGAGAAGTGGACACATGAATAAAGAAGTATTTGTCAAAAGTTCCCAGGGATAGAGCAGCCTAGACTGGATAGCAATTTAAAGATAAAACTGCACAGTTCTCTTAATTATTTCAAAACAGAATCGGCTGTTTTTCAGTTTTAAAATGTCAAAAGAGAACTAGAAACTTGTTCTTAAAAAGTACATTTAGTCAGCAAGAGATCCCAGGCTGAACATCAGGCTTAAAACTGCAGCAACCAGGTAAATTACAGCCTAAATTGAATGACCCTCAGGGCATTTTAGCTGCAGCTAGGAGAGGAAGAAGAGAGAAGCCAGGTAGGAACTGATGAACCCAAACTGATAGGCATGAGCCAGGTGAAGGGAACCTGATCCATGGTCCCTTATGCATCCCTCTGAGTGGGGAGAAAGTCAGTCATTGTGTCAGTCTGTGTGTGTGTGTGTGTGTGTGTGTGTGTGTCCCCATGTCCAGAGTGTTCCACTGAGGCTATGGTTATAGTTTAAGTGAGCACAGACATGCAGACAAAATTCTTGCTCTATTGGCTCCAGTGGCAGGAGCGGTCATTATCTGAAGAGACAATGCTTACCTACTTCAGTAGCTGAAATACTGAAAAGCATAAGACTTGCCTCACACAGGATACCTGAAGGAGTCATCAAACCCAACATCAGCCCTAAATACCAGCTGAAAAATGGCGAGCTTGTAGGCTTCAGAATGGCTTCTGGGAATTTAAGCTGGAAGCCCAGCAATCTCTTGGGGAGGACAAAGCGTAGCAATGCCAAGTGCTCTGACACATGCACGAGCAGGTAGTCAGTGGGATTTGGGGTGGCTCTCTCCCTTGTGGAGGAGAAAGCAGCTCCTCTAGTTAAGCCTGAGGTCCACTGCTCTATGATCAACCCTCAAATACCTACCTCACAAAGACAAATTTCAGGGGTTGGAGGTGTGGGGAAGTGATGGCGAGTGAAGGGGCAATTAATAGTGGATACCGAATTTGTATCTTCTTTAGAGTTCAAGTCAGGAAAGGATAGGGAAGATCCACTGAACTTCAGCTTCATATTGTCTGTAAGAGACCTGCAAAATGTAGAAATCTCTCTTAGAACTCTTGAGAGATGGTCATCCTACCTCTGTTCAAATATATCTAATGATGAAGAAGTGAAGGTGGAAAGGAAGTTGATATTTCCTTTACTTAATAAGTACTTACCATGTGCCAGCGTGTATAACCTAATTTAATCCTCCTGTGAGGATAAAGAGTCCTGTGAGATGTAGGTGTTATTATCTCCATTTAAATAGGTCACAAAGATTTGATGGAGACACTGAAGCAGTTCTAAGGACACTCAGTAGTAGGGGGTGGAGTCAGGTCTGTAGGACTCCTAAGTCCATTCCCGAAAGCCTTGCCAAGTGAAGTATGGACAGTCATGGACCACCACAATGGCATCTCTGGAGCTTATGAGAAATAGAGAATCTCAAGTCCCACCCCAAACTGACTGGATCAGGAGGTGCTTTTTAACAAGATCCCCAGGTGATTTGTGTGAACCTGAACGGTTGACAAGCACTGCTCTAAAGCTCTGAGGCTCTTTCCGCCGTCCTGCTATGTGAGATGATTTCTCCCGGTGTGGCAGAGTCATAACTGCTCAGTGTTCTTCCTTAAATTGAATCAAAATCTCCTTCCTAGTGACCTTTACCTGACATCCCTCAGGGAGTCATCAGGGTGTCATTTTTTTCTACTCCTTTTCATTTTTTTAAAAAAAAATCTAAGCTCAACTTTTTATATCTATACCTATTACATTTTATCTGCTGGCTTCAGTGCATTTTCAAATCTAAGATCTTTTCCAATTTTTATTCACTTCTCCCAGATTTATAATTTACATATTTAATGGGCATACTTTCTTGTTATTCATTCAAGTATGACCTGTTGATGATAGATAATAGATAGATAGGTAGATAGATAGATGGATAGATGGATAGATGGATAGACACACACATTAGATGCAGTCACACTTAGAGTCCAATGGCATGGTGACGTTAATCCATTTTATCAATTTTTGTGGGTTCTGCTATTCAAAAAACTATAAATGGTGGTTGACAGGGAGAGAGGAGAAAATGGAGAGGTATTAGGCAAAGCATTCAGAGTTTCAGTCACACAATATAAGATCTATAATAGAGCATAGAGGCCATCATTAACAATACTGTATTTTATACTTAAAAAGTTGCTGATAGAGTAGAACTTACGTTAAATGTTCTTATCATAAAAGAAATAATAATAAATAATTTTCTGTAAACAAAAAAATGAGAAAACTTTTGCAGATGATGGATATGTATATAGATAGCATAGATTGTAGGGATGGTTTCACAGGTATATACTTATCTCCAAACTCATCAACTTGTATACATTGAATATGTACCACTTTTTGTATGTCAGTGATAGTGTTTTAAAAAAGATCTATAAACTATCCTGACATATTTTCCAGGCAATTTTTCTCCAACTTACCTCCATCAAGAATTTTTTTGTCAAGTGTCTTGCTAAACTCACAATGCCCAATGTCTGTGGAATTATCCTAATAACTAAGTTATTTATTAACTAAGAATGCTTAATTTTTAGTCAACCCATGCTGGCTGCTAGTAACTGTCCATTTCTTTTCAAAGTGCTCATAAACAATTTTTCCTGTAATCTGTTCTAAAAGAGTAACAAGTCTTACATATTTATGATTTCTAGAAACATTTTCTTCTTTTAAAAAATGGGCCACTCGCCTGGCTTTCATGTTCCAGGATTTCTCCCATTCACTCTCATTTCTTAAAGGATTCTCACTGTGAGTTCTTTGAAGAGAATAAACTCAGAATACTTGGGATCACAGGACATGAGTTTAGTACCATTTAATGGCTTTGAGCAACAATCATTACTCAAAGCAGTTTATCTATTCTATAAAATATCCATTCTATAAAGTAGACATAATTATCTTCCTGATAGAAGATGGTGTTTGTAAAAGTATTATATAAACTATGAAGTGTGTACTATAGTGCTGGCACAACTTTATAATATAATTAGTGTCCTGAAGACTTAAACTCATTTAGTGGTTGACATACTCTAACTTTAATTTCCCCTGTCTTGGTTCTGAGAACCACCTGGAGTCTCTAAATTCTTTCCTTTTTTTTTTTTTTTTTTAAGATTTTATTTATTTATTTGACAGAGAGAGACAGCCAGCAAGAGAGGGAACACAAGCAGGGGGAGTGGGAGAGGAAGAAGCAGGCTCCCAGCGGAACAGGGAGCCTGATGAGGGGCTTGATCCCAGGACCCTGGGACGAAGGCAGACGCTTAACGACTGAGCCACGCAGGCGCCCCTCTAAATTCTTTCCAAAGCCCTGTGAGCAGTGCTGTTTATTGAGCCATGACCTCCCCTTAGGTCAGAGGTTGCCAAACGATAACAACCTGGACAAATATGGCCCACCACCTGGTTTTGTAAATAAAGTTTTACTACAACAGCCAAACTCATTCATTTACAGATTGTCTGTGACTGGCAGAGCTGAGTAGTTGCTACAGGGATCATATAGCTCTTAAGCCAAAAATATTTACTCTCTGGCTTTTTCCAGAAAAAAGTTTGCTGACCCTTGCCTTAGACTATACCCCTTAGAAAAGCAGGATTTGTAATATATAATTTTCTGTATACAATTCCTATTCAAGCTCTGTGCTTAAGTACTAACTAAATTCATTTTATAATAATCCTTTTAACAGGATCTTGTGACCTAAATGAAATTGTATTCTAAAATAAATTAATACAAAATGATTTGATGAAGCTAGATCAATTAGAATATTAGGCTAGAAAATCCTGTTGATTTTAAGCCTTGTTGATTTAAAAAAAGGGGGGGAAGGGGAATCTATAATATCTCTGTTTGATTTGCAGCCTTAGTAAGTGCCAAATATTAGACAAACATGCATCTTTTATGATGATTTGACCGATGCTCATGTCAAATTGATCATCAGATCTCATTGTCCAGCAAAGTAGACATCAATGGAAATAACGTAGAAGGTTAGACTGAAACCTAGCTTTAAGATATGATCTACATTTCCTTTTAAAATTATTTCCTTAGCCCAATGTGTTGACATAATATTTGAACATTCTAAAATTGAAGTACAGGAAAAAAGTTCTCACATTAAGAGTCTGAAGAGTCAAAGTTTGAAACCACTTTATTTGGGGAGCCTTTTTCAATAAAGAATTTCAGGACAAAGTACATGTTATTCTGTACGACAGTCTGTTAATTGTTCCCAAGAGAATAATAACAAGCCGTCCTTGAAAGGAACGGCTGGCAATGGAATTAGCTCTAGAGACTTTAAGACAGTATTTGCCAAGAAACAAGGTCAGTCTGATAATATGTCAAACACATCCTTTATTAACCTGAATAAATAAAATATACCTATAAATTATGAAGTGCACGGTGGCTGAGTTGCCTGACCACTATTTTAAAATGTCCTCATTAGCATGTCATGTCTGTAATAAATGACTTTAAATTTTATATTTCTCTGAAAGGATATTTTAAATTTTATAAAAGCAATACCCTCCAGCTCATAGGGGAGACAGTGGCAATGCAGTTCTTTTATAGAATCATGATCTAGCTTGAGCTTTACTCAGATAATTGATTACATCATGGATCAGAGTGTCCTATAGAATACATGTCTATTCCAAAGTGATTATTGTTCATAGCACCTGTAATAGGCCTAATAGCAATAAATCTTTTTCAGCAGAGTAACCCAGAAGACCTCAGTTAAAAGGGTATTTTAAACGCCCATTGCTATTTAGTGTATTTAATTCACATTAGTAGACCATAAATAGGGGAAATTGATGAAAAATATAACCTTTTCTGCATGCTAAAACTCAGGAACAATTAATTATTTTTCATCTTTCACCTGAAAATAACCAGGTGCTTAACCCAACATTAAATGAATGTCTCAGCGGCACAGTGCGATAAATGTGTAACATTTAACAGATAAGTAAAATAAGATTGTGTCTAAAACCCTGAGAGCATAAGAGAAAAATTCAAATATAAATCTGTGCGCGCACACACACACACACAGTACCCAGCGTGGTATGCCACAACTTACCCACAAAGTCGTAGATCAGACAAACCATTTTATCTTCTTGGGATGGCTATAACCATCCCCTAGGCAAATAGCTTTTGACTGTATCGAGTCTAAATTATTCTGACATGATCTGTATCTTTATGTATTTAACTGAGATGTGTGATGCCACAATTTGAGTCACTTAGGAAAAATACTCCCACAACTGAAGAACTGTGATCAGTCCAAAGAATGTGATTTTGTGCAAGGTTTCCACTGTATTAAAAAGCAAAAAAGCGAAAGTCAACTTATAAAGTAGTGTGAGGCCGCCTCCCCTGTCCCAGTTCCTGCCCCAGTCGCTGACTGCCACCCCAATCTTCATCCTCTTTCAAGTGGTACTTGAAGTCCCCCTCTCTGGCGAGCACCGTTTCCCAAACTTGCTGCACTTTTAGACAGCTCTTCTTTGGATAATTCATGCTTTTTTAAGACATTGCATGGCTACAAATCTTTGCCTTCAGCAAATTTTCTTGATCCCTTACTCTGTGTTGATGCTGTACTGGATACCCACTAGATAAATGAGAAGTAAGGACAGCTGTTTTCTACGTTACCCCAAAGAGAAAGGATAAATATTTTTTTCTCTCTCTTTTTTTTAAATTTTGTTTTGTTTGGTACTTTGGTGAGTGCGGCTCATATTTCATATTTCACTAAAATACTGAAAAAGAATCATGCATTTATCCATGATAACTATATGCTAGTTTTCTTGTCAGCTGGAGTTCTAGTTAGTATTTTAAGGGTAGGGACTCTGACTCATCTTTGTATCTGCCGGGCCCTTCTCAGAGCGCATGGTAGGAACCCCATAAATATTTTTGCATGCATACTAAAACATCAAAATTATTGTATTATGATTAAAAATACATTAACCTAACGTGGGTTACACTGGCTAATCCATGCTGATTAAAAACTCTCATTAATAGTTAAATTAGTGAAAATAGAAGGACTAATTAATTTCTGCTTAATGAAAGCATTGAGGTCGAAAAAATCATTTTAAATACAAAATCCATAGAGAAATAACAAAAGAAATTAGGAAGTAAAAGCTCAGGACCTAGGTCTCTATGGTCATGACTCCAAAATTTGTATCTCTAGCCCCTCACCTCTATGTTTGCAAGTGCCCCCCTCCACCAGAGTTTACCGAATCATTACTTACCTTCTCTTCTACCACAAATTTTCACTCATGCCAATGATATGATCATTTTCACAGATCATAAAGTTAACGTTTTAAATATTTCTCTAGTTTGTAATGTATTGAAAACAAAGATGTGTATTTTGTATATGCAGGATATACAAGACATGTCATAACTGTGATTATCTTTTGCACATATTGAGTCAATCAACCACAGTAAAGTTACTGTTAAAAATAGTGTTACTGTATCCTTTCTGACTTAGAAAAATTAGTGTAGAATCTATGAGAACATTTTGGCTGAACAAAGAAAAATATTTAATTAAATGAAATAGGTACTGAAGTTCATTTTAGTATTTGCTTTGCCTTTACAAAAAAACAAAATTCTGCCTCTTAGCTTTAATCTTTCTTCACAAAGCAGGTAAATACCTTGTCAGATTTAACATGATAATTGCATATTTAGTAAGTGAATAAACTTAAGAACCTACAATCAAACCCATAGGCAAAAATAAAACTAAGACAAAAATTAGATAAAGACAGTTCATAGCAGAAAATATGTGACATAGTTCCTATGTCCTATCCTGTCAGAGCTAAGTCTGAATTTTAATTAATATTTTTTCCAGTATCCTGACTCAAGTATTTTATGCTGAAGGAATTTTTAAAAGATTGACTAGCAGACTTTTGATGTAGTAATAAATATTTATGCTCTCCTGACTGCATTTTTATATTATTCATTGACTAAATCCTTAGATCTCTTGCTTCCATAGGCCAGTAATTATGGATATCAAGTGTGACTTTATGCTTTCTCTGTGTCAGTTTCCTAAGTAGAAGTCAAAATGGAAATGGTTTACAATTGCATGCCTTCAACCGTCATTGATTATTATTTATGTAGGAAAGCTAGCATGTCTGTGTAACTAAAATATAGAAAATACAATGTACAAGAAAAAGCAGCAACAACTAAATATGTTTCTTATGTTCTAGAAATTAGCTAATGAGCTAACTGCCCCTTCCATACTTGGGTCCATTCAGATTATCCACCCTGATTTCAGTTAATTGGGATACATATTCCTGTTCCTACTAGTTCTGTCTTTTGGGATTTATGACAGCCCAATTTTCAAAGTTTAAACATCTCATAAAATACAGTAAACTAGTTTTTTTCTTTTTTTTTCCTGTATTTAGTAGATGTTTATGACCTCAGAGTTATATCCCCAATGGTCCTCTTTTGTAGCTTGTTATTTTGTCTGTATTTTGTTTTGATTTACTGCCTTTACACTTGGGCAGCTGACTAGCCCATTCAAATGTAGATATTTCTATATTTGGGTGATTTCTTTTTTTTTTTTTTTAAAGATTTTATTTATTTATTTAACACAGATAGAGACAGCCAGCGAGAGAGGGAACACAAGCAGGGGGAGTGGGAGAGGAAGAAGCAGGCTCATAGCGGAGGAGCCTGATGCGGGGCTCGATCCCAGAACGCCGGGATCACGCCCTGAGCCGAAGGCAGACGCTTAACCGCTGTGCCACCCAGGCGCCCCTGGGTGATTTCTTCATGTGGGCTACAAGTTATACATAAAAACCAGACTGGTATATCATCATAAAATATCATGTATGTTTATGTTATGCCAAAATAGCTATTCAGTTAAATGTGAAATTAGGTAAACAAAACTCCAAATGATTAACTTGTAGTGTAAGTCTTAAGAAATGCCAGGAGTGCCTGGGTGGCTCAGTCAGTTGAACGTCTCTGACTCTTGATTTCAGCTGGGGTCACGATCTCAGGGATCGAGCTTTCACCTCGTGCTGGGGCAGGGGGTGGAAATCTGCTTGTCTCCCTTTCCTTTTGCCCCTCCCCCAGCACATTCTCACACACGTGCGCGCTCTCTCTCAAATAAATAAAACAAATCTTAAAAAAAAAAAAAAAACAAATAAATAAATGAATCTTGCAATGTCATATATTTATATAACCAGGCATGTGTTATAGTTAACACACAGTCCTGAATGTAACCCCAAATACAGAGGTTGAGGCAGCTCTGCTACTTTGCAAATGTGGTACTTAGTGTCTCTAAGCTATGACCACGTCTACAAAATGGGGATAGTATATTTTCCATCAGGTTATCTCAAGGATTAAATGAGATTAAGCTTCTAAAGTGCTTGGCAGAGTTTTTGGCACACAGTTTTACTATTCTTAGCACATAAATAGTAGCTATTATTATTAGCGAATTTGGTCATTGCTGTATGACCTCCAAAAGTGTGTTTTTTTGGTAGAAAGGATTTAATGGACTGTTTTTGTATTAACTGGACCAAAAAAATCAAGATTCTGTGTAAAACTTTTACTTTTCAGTTGATTAGTCTGGGACCATGGGGATGATTCTTGCATCTTACTATGATTTGCAAGAACTTAAAGTGCTCATACTATAATTATAAAATTATTACTTTGAGTTTAGATTTGAGTTTAGAAAGCAAGAAATTTTCATTGTTTCTGACTTTATCATTAACTGTATTTGACTGGAACGTAAAATGTATTGTAACCCTTGAGTGTGCAAAATAACATAGAATCCCTATTCACGTAGATACGTGTTCAGTGGTGGTGGTAGAGGCAGGGACAGTTTAAAATCTTTGAGTTAATGTCTGACTCTTGATTTCCACTCAGGTCATGATATCAGGATCTTGGGATCAAGCCCATGATTAAGCCCTGGGTCAGGCTCCACACCCCACAGGGAGTCTGCTTCTCTCCTTCTCTGTCTCCCTCAGCCCCCCCCCCCCCAGTCAGGTGCCCTCAGGAGCACACTCACTCTCTCTCTCTCAAAAATAAATAAATAGATCTTTAAAAAAATAAATAAAATAAAATCTTTGAGGATGATTCTCTGCTAATTTATTCCAATCAACTTCAGTATGGTATAATAATTGTAACATTGGGAACAGCAGGGGATTATATTGTTTTTCTCTGTGCCATTTGTCTGTTTTATCTGAGAATAGAATAATCTCTCATTATCTGCCGGGAAATTGCTGCATATTTTCCTGAAACTCCTGGACTAGTGACATTATTCATCGCCAAAAGAATCTCTCTACAGCATCTGGCATAGAGAGGGTCATGGGGAGATACACACCCAATGGAGGCAGTCTTAGATGTCTGATATTATAAGATACCATATTGATTTCCCTTTCTTTCCACATAAATCAAAGAGATAGTAACCATCTTTCTCTGGATGCCAAAATTTTAGTGCAGCCAAGGCAAAATTTTTTCCTCCCCTGTGCCATGTGTTTGAGGGATTTTTAATTGGCAATCTTTGGTGTATATGGCCCAATGAGCAGACTGACTTCTTGATACTTGTATAAAATATTGCTCTTTCAGAAACTGAAATTGGAAATAAAAGCGTCCAAGTTTGAATGATCAAAGTCTGTCAGTGAAGATTCACATCTGCCAAGTCTGTTTCCCTCTTAACAAGTTAGAAGGGCTCTCTCATCAAGCCTTGGACCCATGTGTATGCAATATACACTCCCGTCCTTAGCATGGCACGTTTGGTCTTTCTGCCAGCCACGTTATGAAGCTCGGCAGCTCAATGCTACAGCAGTTCACAAGTCCATATGGGAGAGATACTCTGGCAGCCCTCGTTTCAGCAAAGCAGCAGGGGCTCTGCAGTTTTCCACATGAGGGGATTGAAGGAGTAGATCAACATCCTCTAATGTTGCAGTACCAGTTAGGGATTGTTAATTGGCTTGCAGTAGAAGCAACAGCCAGAACACTTTCCAGAAATATCATACAGGGTGATCAAGATCTAAGAGTGAGAGCTTCCTTTGCCGAACAGCCCCCAAATAGGCATCCCCCATCTTCATTCTGGAGGCTGAAGACAGGACCCAGCTCCCCTGGAGCAGATAGTCTTTTTTTTTTTTTTTTTCCCTCCCAAAAGCAATTCAAGGAAACAATGTCGCAGAATGTTATCTGGCATCTTGAAATAGGTATTTCCCCCTCTTCTAGTGTCAATTTCACAGTATCAAAAACTAAAGTCTACTTTTCTTTGACTAAAAAAGACTGCTTCTTATCTGTCCTAAAAGTGTGTATTTGTATGTTGGTCAGGTCGCAAACCCTTGAAACTATTTGGCAGAAGGCAGCAATCTGAAATGAAGTGGATGTCCCAGTCCTTTTCATCTTTCCTTGTTATTCATTTTTCTTGCTCAGTCAGAATGGCCGGCAATCCACAGTTGTGGGTTGAGTAAACTGTTGGAAAGCGTGTTCATGAACAGTTCCTGGCTCCCCCCAGCCAGCTGTCCCCGATCATTTCAGGGGAGGTCTTATAGCCATTTGATACTGTGTGGGAATAAGTTCAGAAGATGGGGACGTCCATGTCACATTGGCCCCTAGGAGCCATTTATATAAAAAAGAATCATGCTCGTTCAGGAATACAGTTTATGCTGTTTGAAAATAAGCATGCAAGTTGCTTACTATCCATATAAAATGACTCTTCCCTACAAGGTACTGCTGTAGTTTGAATTTTCGTAGGGGATTGTGTGTGGTTGAGCGTGTCTGCATGATGCATTTGCCCTCGTGTGTATCTCTAACACACAGGAGAGGACAAGGAAACTCTGCATTTTTATCTTGCCATCATAAACTTTTATTTTGCCAGGGTTTTAAGGTATATTTTTTAATTCTTTTGTTTTTATTTTCTTCCAGTGTAATCGTAAGTTCTCTTTAGATGCAACATCCCGTTTTCATTTTATAGGATCCATCTGATAACATATTTGTCTTTTTTTCTGTTTGTTTAAAATTCATTACATTGTTTTAGAGAAATGACAGATTCACTGACCATTTCATGTTACTGAATTAAAGTGAGCAAGCTATTTAGAAAGCCTGTGCTCTTTGGAGCTTTGCAAAAAACAGTCTTTTATGCTTTCTTTTTGTGGCTTTACTTATAGTTTTAATTTGAAGTGTTGTTTCATCTTTGCCAAATCAGCAAATAATCAGTGCCTTTAAATTCTCTTTTCTTTCTCCTTTCCAACAAAGTAAAATGCAAGTATTTAAATATATCTTACCACTCAATGCCAAACACAAAGGAAATGTAAATAGATCGCTGGACTAATTCACATCTGCCAGTGAATAATTGTTGGATGCGTCTGATTAGGCATAATTTTTTTTTTTTTTTTAAACCAAGCTTTTAATTAGGCATCTGCACCGGGTCACACAAATGAAATGATAAAATGTGATTAAGAAGTCTTTCATTCTTTTGAGAAACAACATCTTGGTATCCTTTTGCCCATAGTTAGGGTGTTGGAATCACTGGCTGCTTTTGAAGAAAATCAGGGAACCTTGGGGTAGAAGCTTGTCACTAACCTGTTTAATGGCACCACAGAAGTTTCCCAGTGCCGTGTAGGAGAGCTTTCCACATTCCCACAAGATGTAGGTACCATTAAAGCTGCACCTTTCACATGATGTTTTCTGGCTTTCCCATTTTACGTGAACAGAAACTAGACTGAGGAAAGTGACATTGCTTGCCCAAGACCACACAGCTGTTGAAATAATTTCTACCAGAGCTGATGTTTCAGGATGGTTACCGACTTTTGTGGAGTGCAGTGCCCTGTCAACTCTCCACCTCAGCATTCTCAAAGCCTTCCTGCAAGCAGCCTGTTTTGGAGGACTGCGGGAAGTTCCCTGAGCTATTGTGGTGGAGCCCCCTGTTTGCAGTTATTGGATTCACTGCTTTCCTCCGTGAACTTAACTAATCAAAAGAATGTCGCAGTTCATCTCTCTGTTTTCATATTCAGGAATTAAAGATATTTTGTCCAGTGTTCCTACTGATATGATTTGAGGTGCACAAAAGAGTCCTTGAGTCAACATATATCCTGGACTCTTTGAAATTCTTAACATTTGTGTGACAGTCTTGAGTTAGATTTTTAAATTTCACCTAATTATCAGTGTGACTTTAGAGAAGTTATGTAACTTCTAGGCTTGGTTTTCTTATGTATAAATTATAGGTAACAATGCCTGTTTCATATAGATTAGGTAAGATGGGGTTTGTAAATATTATATGTATTAAAATGGTGGTCACTATGGTCACAGATACTCGAGGTGCTGTTAATTTAATTGGTTAGGTGGTTAAATGGATTGAAGAACTAAGCTGTCAGGAAGACTAACACATAGGGAGAAGTAATTAACAGTCAGCAATAGGAGGTGGCCAGAAAGAAGGTCAGAAAGGTGACCAAGGGTAATTAAGAGTTTGTTAGTGGGGACAAAGCATGGAGAGAAGCAGGAGGCTGGAAAGAACAGAGCACATATAGGGGCATGGCTGTAGCTTAGGCAACTGAAGCACAGACTCGGTTGGGTTGGGAAGAGGCAAGAGATGATGAAAATATAGACCGAGAGTCTTATTTGCTGTGCTAGACTATTTGGACTCTATTATCTGCCTATGAACAGGCACTGAAGGATGTTAGCTAGAAAAACCATCAGCAAATATAGTATAGCAGATGAGTTGCCAGGCAAGCAGGTGGAAGGCAGGGCCCAGTGCTTTACAGCCAATGGCACTAATGTCCTTGACCTGCAGAATACTCACACTCTCTTAGTTCCTGAGCCAATACTGACCAGAAGAGGGAATTTATTAAGAATCCTACATACCCCTAGAGGTCTGTATGGGGTAAGATAATTTCATAATCCCACAGACTTACTGAATCATGTCATATGCTAGGCTTTCCCTCCCTCCTTCCCTTGTCTTCTCTGCTATGACATCAGGAAGACCAGCGAAGAGACTATTGCAGAAGTTCATACAATAGATAGTAAGGTCCTGACCTAAGGTGGTGGAAGTAGGAGAAGAAAAGAAGGAACCAATTGTAGACATAGCTAAGAGGTAGATCCAGAACCTTTGTCTTAGAATTTCAGAGTGAAAAAACTACCTTAGAGATCATCTGGCTCAGTCTTCTCTTTTTATAACACAGTGACTGAGTCACAGTAGTAGTTAAATATAATAAATATTTGCTGAATAAATTAATGAATAAAGGAGGGATAAGACCCAGAGATGTGTTGACAACACTAAGTATTGACATAGCTAACATAAAGACATAAATCTCTTGACGCCTAAGTCAGTGCTCTCTCCATATGCCACACTTGGTTTTATAATGTTGAAAAAGATAATAAAACATTATCGGAACCTTATTTTAGTGCTGTGGCTCAATTCATTTCATTTTCATTCACAGTGTGACTTAAAATATAGCATATCAGAATTAATAAACTAAGACTCTTCTGATGAAGGCATTTTGTCCTACCTCTTATACCTTCATAACCTAAGTATTTGTTTTTGCATTTCTGCGTAATGGGAGGATGTCTACCATAATGCTATCTGCAGGACAGATGTTTAAAGTCAATAGAACCATGGAAGGTGCTGAATTTCCTAGGTGGAATATCCTCCAATTAATGGCTGTTTTTGTAACTTTCACTCTAAAGAGATCATTTGGGAAATTTAGAAACAGCTTTAAATTATCCAAGAGAATGATGTTTCTATTTTATGAGAACAGAAATAAAGGAAACAGTCTTGATTTTTAAGCAAAAAAAAAAAAAAAAGAAAGAAAGAAAGAAAGAAAAAAGTTTTAGGTATAAGGAAAAGCTTTGGGGCAATAAGAGACATAGAACTCTATAATAGGTTCATCAAGGAACCTGAGAAAATAAGACAAAGATCCATTTATTTTCTTGGTTATTTCTCTCCAGATCTTTCTCACTTTGTGACATTGTGGAGAATATGCCAAGAGCCACACATGTGGATGTTCTAAGTTCTACCCTCCACCCCCACTATTGCTGCCACACAGTTCAGAGTATCCGATCCTTCCACCCTCAGCACATTGTATTTATACTCCAGAAAAGAATGAGGAATCCAAGGATACTTTCATGAGTCACTAGTCTTCCCTGCTGGGAAATAGTGTATTCAGTTACAAGGATGAACATATCTGTCCTCTCAAATTTCTGCAAGCAGACTGTCAAGTAATTAAATAAAATTTAACAGTTTCCTTTTAAAAATTTGAACTATTTATTCTTTATCATTCTCAGGATATTTTTATTTTCCACTCGTTATCAGTTATTTGTTTAAAAATTTAATAGATGTACTTATATATGTGACATTATGATAGTTCTGTACTATTTACAGAACATTTTCACAGACACCTCTTTTCTACATGGTAGGTAGAACAGATTTCAATTAGCTCCATTTTGTAGTTGAGGAAACTGATGTTGAATGACTTGCTCGAAGAACAACCCAAAGAGACCCAGCTTCAGTTCTGTTTGTGCATCTGGTATATCACAATGCTTCACTTTGAAGAATAATCTACTTTAAGGGCAGGTATTTTCAATTTAATTGAAGTGTTGAGTAGCATGCCCTCACAAGTATATGTCAAAATTTATTATGTTTTGGGGGGTTATAGAATAGAATGAGAATGAATATTCAATATTATAATAAAATTTCCTATTACAATAAGATTATATATTATTATTATTATTATTATTATTATTATTATTATTAT
>NW_024425563.1:82280075-82328013 GCF_017311325.1 Ursus maritimus
TATTATTATTATTATTATTATTATTATTATTATTATTATAAAAAACGCAAACACATAAGATTCAGAAAAAAATGGCAGGTCAGTCTATTGGCTAGAGAGGAATGTCAAAAAGTAGTAATTTTTTAAATGTGGAGTGCATGTAATCGGTGGGAGGGGAGTAGAGGGTGAGAATTTTTTTTCTTTTAGTAAAAATTTAGATGACTTGGCAGAAACACAAGTTAGAAACAATAAAGGCAGCAAATTTAGCATTGAAATCTATTACAGTTTTCCTCTAAATCTTTCTATCCTTTATTCAATATGAATGTATCCTAAATACCTGAAGAGTTCTAATCATAGTAATATTACTCTATTTATTTTTTCGGGAAAACTTGGAACGGGTAGAAAACTCCCACAAAGGAATAAAGTCAGAGATGAATTTGTACTGACAAATATGAAGAGATAGTAGCAATCGGAGCAGGAATAATGGAAGATATCCTTGAAAAAGGGAAGGAAAGGATGAATCAGTTGGGATGGAGTTACACACAGAAAGGAAGTGCCCCTGAGGGGAGAGGAATAGCAGAATTCAAGTAAAAAGCAAGGAGCAAGTTGTAAATTGTGAGCAGTTAAGACACCGGCACCACAAGAATGGGAACTTATTGGGTGGTGAAGACAAAAGTAAGTTGGAAAGTCTGCTGGTAAAAAGCATCAACCAGTACGTCTAAAGATTGAGTAGTTTGAACTTAATGGAGGAGACTACAGGATGAGAATGCAATGTGAAGTAAGTCATTCTAGTCTAGTCCAGAACGGTGGCTAAGGAAGGTAGACAGCAGGTGGTAAGTGAAAGAGGCTAAAAAGGAAGCTTCTGCACAGCACAGTGACTCAACACATGTGGGAGCAGAAGAAAGAGGTATAAAAATATCTGCACTTTAAGCAATGCTTTGTGAAAAGCGCCCTGTTTTACTCAAAATAATGAAGTACCCAAGAGGTATCCAGTAGTGTATTTTGATTCCTATGACTGAGAGGGAGGCCAGTTAGCTTGGAACATGTTTTCATACAGGTCAGCAGTTTTAAACTTCTGCTTCATCAGCCTGACTCTCCTTCATTTGCACTTTGAAATCTCTTCATTGGGAATCGGGTCTTTATGAGACCAGCTCTATTGGAGACCCCAAGCTCATCAGTCACTCCAAATTTGACCCATAGGCCCAGGCTCAATAGCCCTAAAACATCTGGCACCAATAGGGCCTAAAGTGAATGGCCATGTAGGAAACAATGTAAACTTGCAGGCAAGACGGCCATGAAAATGTGTGCTTGGCTTCCAAAAGAAATGCAACATTTTATTTTTATGGAGAACCTTTCCTTGGTAAAATTAAAAGTGTTTTCACAAGCATGATATCATTCTCACAGTAGCCGTGTGAAAGAGGAAATGGAGGAGATATTTTAATTCCCATTTTATAAAAGAATAAATTGAGAGAGGGAGCGATCAAGTGATTCTTTTCCCAATTCTCCCTCTTAAATAGGCCAGCGGGGCTTGGGCTAGAGCCAGTCTCTTTCCGTGCTCTGAAGCCCAGTCTGTCCCAGGACCTGGCATTGCACCATCGGATGGCATGTACCAGGTGGTTCATATTTTTATTTCACAACATGTAAATGACATTCATACAGTACGGTCTATAAATATCCTACCTAATTAGTTCTGTCTGAACAGGGGAATGTTTGCTTACAAATCCATCTACAACAATTTTGGCATGACACAATGTCTAGGCATCTATCTACATTTTTTAAAGTGAGCAGTTGAGTACTGTCAAGTTGTTGCTTTTATCCTGTGATAACTGACCACTCATCTTTTACATCCAGAAAGCTTCTGCATAGCTCCGTAAAGATATCACTTTATCACTGCTTGCTTGATGACTTGAAAAATTGCTCTGAGTGGAAAATATCCATAAATTTTATAAGGCAGTCTTACCAAGAACCACAAATAGTTCTCATTCTGTTTCTAAATAGCAAGATCACATTAAAACTCAAAAATAGATAACATTAATCACTATAATTCAAATAACTACTCTCTAGACCTGGCAGGGAACCTTGAGAGCTTAGTTCCTTTTTCCCATGAATTTCTGGCATAGTATGCTTGAGGGGTGAGGAGTTTGTTAATAGTGTTTAAAGTTAGGGAAAGCCTTAGAGGAAAGTGGCATTTGTTAAATTCCTGTCTTTTATCAGCCCACTCAGAAACCCGTACTCAGCCTTGTTTATGACTGTGGTGGGAATATCTTGGTGGGACTGTCCTGATTTTTATAGAAGGATATAACTAAGGACATAATAATTACTGAAGTAGCAGTCATCCTTTGCATAACAATTTGCAACTTACAAACCCTGTCACCTGTATGATCTCATTTGTATTTTCCCATAGAACAATAAGTTGCTATTATTATTGTTCCTCATTAGTTGTGAAGAATCTGAGTCACAGAGGATTTAAGTTAGTTTTGAAAGACACACAGCTAGGAAGTGATGGAGCTGGAAATCAGACCAAAGTCTTCTGACATCCTATCCCATGTAATGTTAGCTATCCCATGCAGCCTCCCAAACCTATGAAGAATGTTGGATCAAGAATGGAGGTGGGCAGAAAAGTATTCAGTGTGTGAGAAAAATACATGAAGGATTAACCAAATAGGAAAAAATGAGGAAATGAGATGTACTATAGAGGAAACCCAAAAGGCCAATAAACGCATGAAAAGATGCTCACCCTCACTAGCAGTCTGGGAAATGCAAATTAAAAACATGATCACACCCATTAGATCAATGAAAATTAAGTCTGAGAATTCTAAGTATTGTATCAGATAGGGAGCAATGAAAATTCTGATATACTAGAAATGGGAGTGTAAATCGATTTGACCTATTTTGTCAGCCATTTGCCGTGACATAACAAAGTTGAAGCAGCACGTGGTCTCAGCCCAGCAATTCTATGCCAACGTCCATACCTCAGAAAAACTCCACCGCAAGTGCGCAAGGGCCACGGAAAGAGATTATCAGCAGAATTATCTTTAGTAGCCAAAAATTCACAAGAACCCAAGCATCCACTAACACAAGAATGAATAAATATTAATAAAATAGTGATGTAGCTATCCAACACTCTATTGTAATGAAAATTAATGAATTAGAGGTAAAAGTTTCAAAGAGATAAATATCACAAATACATTTGGAAGGAAATTACAGAAGATTAATATGTATGCCATTTACAATGACTTTAAAGTGTGCAAAACCATGTTTGGGGGGATATTATTATTCAGGGATTAGATATTACTTAGAGACATTATTTTCAGGTACCCAGATATGTCATAAAAACATAAAGTGCATGTGAATAATGCAGGACAATGATTACCTTTGAAGAGGGCAGTAAGCGAGTACAAGTGGGAGGGAGCTGCTACCTGGAGATCCACAACCAATATGTGCGATGTTCTCAGCATTGAGTTGGGTGGTGGTACGTGGTATTTATTATTCTCTCAACCTTGTAATATGTAAAATAGACGATCATAACTTTAAAAATAGAAGAGGCAGAAAGAGAAGAAAAAAGTTTGTCTGGATCAGATACTTCTCTGGGACTCTGGAATGACCAACCAGTTGAAAATGATTCCAAAGAGCCCCCATTTGCCTTGGTCTAATGGCGAATCACAGTAGCAGAGAAAGGATGCTCATCCCAACTCAGCCCTAAGTCCTGCTCTAAAATCCCTGCCATTACATCAACACCCTTTCCGATACACATAATTGAAGTGTGAAGTTCCATCTAACCAATCGCGGAGTCTGTGACATTTTCTAGAATCACACTTAAGCTGGATCCCAGAAAATGTTTGTTTGACTTTTCTGTCTTTATATCTTCAGCACTTTCAAGCAGGTCTCTAGCATTTGGGAAGAGTGTGTGTTAACCGAGTCTATGTTGTTGAGAGTATTTTACTCAGGGATGTTTTATTCATAGAATTATTTATTTTAGAATGCATAGAGTGGAGGAATCATTTTATATCAGACACCTAAGGAAAGCTAGAAAAGTATTTAGCTCTGAAAGTTCAACTCTGTTTTTACATTTTTGATGTTTGCAATTTCAGAATGAAATCCCTAGCCATTTACACTACCCATTTCAGAATTATCCTGATAAATTAATGTCTGCTGAGTTACTCATTTGACAGTCTGTGAAAACATGTCTTTTTATCCCTCATATACTCCTCAGCGTAGTCAGGCACAATCTCAATTTGCAAGTTCAGTTCTCAAATATTATGGTTTGTGAGAATAAAAGTATCAACCCATAATAGAACAATTCTCTAAAAATGAAATTGTTATTCATACATAATTGAAATTTTTAAACAATTATCTCAAGCAAGCATGTTTTTTTCTGTATCTTAAGGAGGAAATATTGTTTTTCAGAGTTTTTATTTTATAATGAATAATTAACATTCAGGGCATTTTTAATATCATAAAGTTAACTTCTAACTAGTGGATGTCTGTAACGCTATGATAATTCATTGGGGAGAAAGGACAAATGCCTTTTTAAAGAAGATCTACAGAAATATCAATTAATCTAAGATCAGAGGCTGAGTCTATGGCAGCCTTCTGTTTGAAAGCCAGGGTCCCAAATCCCTTCCATCCTAGTTTAGCAGTAGTAATATTAATAGTGGTCCACATTTATTGGGCACTCACCATGTGTCAGGCACAATGCCAAACAATTTTCCTACATTATCTTATTTAATCCTCACAACAACTTTACAAAAGAAGAACTGTGACTCAAAGCAGGTAGGTCACTTGCCCAATGTCACATATCTGCTAAGCAGTAGAGCCAGGATACGGACCCGGATCCCTGATCCCAGAACCGGTGCTCGTGATCTTTACTTGCATGTACATGGAACCTTTGTAATCACATCTAGCTATAGATAGAGAAGATAAATGGGCAAAATTTTTCCTCTTCCATAAAAAAGAAAAATAGCAGTTGACTCAGTCAAGTTATACCAAAAAAAAAAAAAAAGAAGAAGAAGAAGAGGAAGAAGAAGAAGAAAACCATACTAGGGCTTTCTTCTTCATCTGAAACTTATGACCACTACTTCTGAATAGTTTGAAAATTCTATTAACTGAATTGCACTGAAGATGGAAATGAAGATGAAAAAGAAGCATAGAATGTGTACTTCCTCAAGGTACAAATTCTTCTAAACTTTTCTTTCTGAATACAAAGCTATTTCTGAACTCCAAGAATAAACATGTAGCATTTTTTTTCATCATTTGATCATTGTATTTGTTGGCAGACCTGTTGGTAACCTTGAGTCACCTACAGTGAATTTAAATATTATTCTAATTGATTTTCTCACTGCTTACTGAGAAACGGAGTGCCTCTTCTACTAGTCTCATAAATAATTCCATTTCTCTATGTCAACTTTAATTGAACTTACCTCATGTTGTCAATCTCTTTCTTTTCTCCTTGCAGGTGATGTCATTGTCTATATTAATGAAGTGTGTGTCCTTGGACACACTCATGCAGATGTAGTCAAACTTTTCCAGTCTGTTCCTATTGGTCAGAGTGTCAACCTGGTGTTGTGTCGTGGCTACCCTTTGCCCTTTGATCCTGAAGATCCTGCTAACAGCATGGTGCCACCCCTTGCAATAATGGAGAGGCCACCTCCAGTGATGGTCAATGGAAGACATAACTATGAAACATATTTGGAATACATTTCTCGGACCTCACAGTCGGTTCCAGATATAACAGATCGGCCGCCTCATTCTTTGCACTCAATGCCAGCTGATGGTCAACTAGATGGCACGTATCCACCACCCGTTCATGACGACAATGTGTCTATGGCTTCATCTGGGGCCACCCAAGCTGAACTTATGACCTTAACCATTGTGAAAGGTGCCCAGGGCTTTGGCTTCACTATTGCTGACAGTCCTACAGGACAGCGGGTGAAACAAATACTTGACATTCAGGGATGCCCTGGCCTGTGTGAAGGCGACCTCATTGTGGAGATCAACCAGCAGAATGTACAGAACCTGAGCCATACAGAAGTAGTGGATATACTTAAGGACTGTCCCATTGGAAGCGAGACTTCTTTGATTATCCATCGAGGAGGTAAGATATAAACACTACTCAGTAATAAAATATGCAGGTAAAATAGCAGGAGCTTTATAATATTGTCATAAAAATGGAAGTTTCCCTGGAGTTGAATGAAATCATACTTTATAAAGTAGAAATCAAAGAATAGGAGAGAAAAACAAGAGTCCAGGAAGCAGTGGTTTTGGTTTTATTTTTTTTTAATTTTGAGAATATATATTTTCCTGTTTTATTTTAAACACAATGAAAGTAGTGCTTTCTGTCTTACAAATATATCTTAGTATGAACTTGGAGGGTAAAGCCTGAATCTCCAAATATGAGTGGCTTATATTCCAAAAGTTCATTAACGTATTGGTTGTAGAGATTCAAAAGTTCATTAACGTATTGGTTGTAGAGATTCAAAAGTTCATTAACGTATTGGTTGTAGAGATTTCCCATTGACTTAATCAAGAAATCTGATTCTTCCAGTCAAGTCAGTGCTCTGTATTGTGCTTAGGATTCTAGGCTAGCAGGTAGAAGCTGATTCAACCCCTTCCCAGTTCAGATATAGTCTTGATAATCCCCGTAAGGACCTTTGGGAACTGGTTGCCGTAGAAAAATCTTTTTAGGGTCATGAATTGAGATGCTTAGGACACGTCTTCCACTATTACAGGGATCCTCCAGCAATAATTATTTGTGGTGCCTTCCATGACCTGGGAAGGAAGTTATGGAAGCGGGTTAGGGCTGAAGTTCTAAGCTGGGTGTTCTAGGTGAACTATGGAAATCGGATCAGTGAGACATGTGGTAGGAACTCTGAGCCCTGGGGATTTTCTCCCTTCTACCTTCCCGGGAAGGGAATGGGACTGAGCGGAAGGCCACTCCTTCATTCCTGTGCTACTTTGCTCTTAACTATCAGTGACACTAGGGAGAGAAAGGAGGGAAGGGCCACAGATAGGAGGAGTATGTGAAAACAGAGTAGAAAGGAAAAGGCTCAGGCTAAGTCCTGGTTTTACGCTTACCAGTTCTGGGACTTCGGACATTTAAAGTCCAGGAGCCTCAGAAGCCTCGTCTGTCATATTGGGATGATAATACTCCCTAACCTCGTGGTCTTGTTCTTATCTCGAATGGCCCACAGTAGGTGTTCATGAAATGTGTGTTGAGAGTAAAGGAGCGCTGAGGCTGCAGTGAGGGTGGGGCAGAAGGAGCAGCTCTTCGAGGAACTCATGTGTGAAGAACACACGTGTGGCCAACATATGTGATTGTCCATTCAGAGCACTAAAAACAGCATGAAAGCCCTGTCGGTTTGAAATGCAAATGAAAATAGTCAAAGCTTGAAAGAAGCAACTTTTATGATTTATTTGCCCCCACGGCAGGTGTTTCCGCTTCAAGGAAGTATTTACATTATTGATTCCATGTGTGAAAATGGACATCAAATACTAGGCATTTTTGAGCAACGCTATACAAAGTATTATGTTCCTGTATTAAAAAGGGAAATTATGATAGCAGAAGTCTTAAATTTGACCTTCTTAAGGCGTTGTTACAAAATAGCACTCGAATCTTTATAATTAAATATTGAGTGTATTTTAATTTCTCCCATTGCTCGTGTAAGATTAAAACAAATATTCTCAATTAAAGCCATATCTTCATAGCGTGCAGTTGAAAAGCAAATCTTTGTAACAGGTTCTTGATATTAAAAGGTATACTGAAAATCACTGTGCAGTATAGCCACTCTATGATTCATAGAAACAAGTTTGTATATGTATCTTAAATAATGACTTTTTTAAAAGACATGGCACAGCAGGAAAAAGTATTTTGAGATATATATATATATATATATATATATATCCACTACCAGCTAGACCACCCCATTCTTGCTCTTTTTTTCCCTCTACTTTCCCCACCTCTCATTTAATCCTCCAGGATGTTACATTTTGTTTGCATTTTGCTTGTGTTTGGGGGTAAGAAGTTGGTTTTTATTTTGTCGCTAGTATAGACTTGCAGAATGTAGTACCCTGTAATGCTTAAAGTACTTCTAGTCAACAACCTCTCATGTTTCCCCAAATTCCCACAATTTGCGCTCCTCTCTCTGAAATTATAAGGAACTAATACCATGTTTTTGTGATGAAATTTTTCACAATTATTTTGGCTATCCTAGATTGTTTCTGTTTTCATATAAATGTTGGGGTCATCTTTTGCTTTCTCTTATTGTAGTCCACTCGTAAGTGCTCATAGCCTCATTCAGATAAGCATAGACCTTTAAGAGCAGAGTCACAGGCCTGGGTCCTTATATCAGAATGGTGGTTGTTTGTTTGTTTTTATTATTTACTAGATTTTTAGTTTTTAAAGCAATAATACACATGGTTTATTTTTTTTTAAGTGTCAGGAAGTATGCAATGAAAAATAATTCTCTTTCCTGTCCCTGACTTTTCATCTTTTTTTCAGGGGCAAACATGTTTTTTGAATATATACTTCCAGAAATGTCATGGTCTTAACTAGCACATGCATGAATATATGTTTACTATAAATGACATGAAAATATTATACATACATATGTCTTACTCTAAATATCTTGGTTATTAGGGTGTATTTCATTTTTAACACACACCAGTAATTTATATAACATAATAAAATATACCTACTTAAAGTGTATGTCTCAGTAAGTTTCACTAAATGATATTTTTGTGTAAGTCACCATAATCCTTAGAACATCCATCATCTCAAGTTCCCTCAGCCCCAGAAAATCACTAATATGCTTTCTAGATAGTTTTGCCTTTCTGGACATTTTTTTATAAATGGAATCCTACAGGGGCACCTGGGTGGCACAGTAGGTTAAGTGCCGACTGTTGGCTTCTGCTCAGGTCGTGATCTTATCATGGTCGTAAGATCAAGCCTGCATTGGGCTCTGTGCTCAGCACGGAGTCTGTTTGAGAGTCTCTCTCTGCCTTTGCCCCCCTCGCCGCCACCCACCTCTTGTTCTCTCTCTCTCTCTGAAATAAATAAATAAATCTTTAACTACCTAAGTCAGTCATGGAATCATACAGTATATAGTCTTTTACATAACGTAATGCTCCTGTGAGTCACCCATGCTGGTGTATGTGTGAGAAGTTTGTTTCTTTTCATCACTGAGTGGTTAGTATTCCATAGTATGGATCTACCACTTTTTTAAATCCATTCACAAATGGACGGACATTAGAGTTGTTTTCAGTGTTTGGCACATAAATAATGTTGCTGTGAATACTTAGATGTGTTTGTATGTGCATATGTTTTCATTTTTCTTGACAAGATATCTAGGAGTGATACTGCTGGGTTATATGACAAATGTATATTTAAATTGTTAGGAAATTGCCAGAATGTTTTCCAAAATGGCTGTATACCATTTTACATTCCCACTAGTAATGGATGAGGTTTCCAGTTTCTGCTTGTTGCCCTTAGTTAGTATAGTCAGTCTTTTTGATTACAGTCATTCTACTGTCTGTATAATGATACCTTTTTTGTAATTTTAATTTACATTTCTCAATTTTTACATGTTTACCACATCCCCATGTATTTATTAGCATTCATATATCTTCTTTGATGTCATGACTACTCAATATTTTGCCCATCTGAATATTTATTGGGTTATTTATTTTCTTACTATGTTGTAAAAGTTCTTTATGTATTCTGATTACATGTCTTTCATAAGATATATTGTTTGCAAATATTTTCTCCCAGTCTGGGGCTTGTCTTTTCATTTTCCTAATGGTTCCTTTTGAAGCCTGAAAGTTTTTAATTTTGATGACGTCCAATTTATCAGTGTTTTCTTACACGGATTATTATTTTGGTGTTGTATCTGTGAAATCTCTGCCTGACCCAAGGTCACAAACTTTTTCCTGCCTTCTTTTAAAAGTTGTATAGTTTCGGCTCCTGCATTTGGATCTATAAACCATTGTAAGGTCACGTTTGTGCATAGTGTGAGGTAAGGGTCTCAGTGCATTTTGTTGTATATGAATATTTAATTATTCTAGAACCGTTTGTTGAAAAAAAAAAAACTATCCTTTCCTCTTGGATTGCCTTGTGGCACTTCAATATTTTATTAAGCAAGCATAAATGTGAGGGTTTATTTCTAGACTCTATTCTGTTCCATTGATCTATATGTTTATCCTTATGATAATGCCATACTTGTTAGATTACTTTAGCTTTATATTAAGTCTTGAAATCAGGTAGTGTGAATCCTCTAACTTTTTTCTCCTTTTTCATAATCATTTTGGCTATTCTAGATTCTTTCCCTTTCATATAAATTTGGGGATCTTTCTTTTTATTTTATTTTAAATAAAAGGCCTGTGGTTTTGGTGTTGCTCCAAATATGTAGAACAATTTATGAAGAAATGCCAAGCTAACACTGAATTCTATTCCTAAGTATGGTACATCTCTTCATTTATTTGAATCTCCTTTGATTTCTTTCAGCAATGGTTTGTAGTTTTCAGTGCACAGATCTTATACTTCTTCTGTAAACTTATTCCTAGTTATTTTATTCTTTTTGACATTATTAGGAATGGAATTATTTCCTTAATGTCATTTTCAGACTGTCATTTCCTAATACATAGAAACACATTTGATGTTGTTTGGGATCTCGTACATTGCAACCCTGTTACACTCACTTACTTCTGGAAGTTTCTTATAAATCTCATAAGATTGTCTACATGGATTATTATGTTGTCTGATGGTACAGTTTTATTTCCTCCCTTCCAACATGTATGACTTTGATTCCTATACCTTGCCTTGTAACACTAGGTAGAACCTCCACTATGATGTTTCACGGAAGCGATTACGAGCAGACATCCTTGCCTCATTGTCAGTTTGAGGGGGAAAGCATTAATCTTTCACCATTAAGTATGATTTTAGATGTGGGTTTTTTATATGCCCTTTATCAGGTTGAGAAAGTTCCCATTTATTCTTAGTTTGTTGAGAATTTTAATAATCAATGTATCTTGGCTTTGAACAAAAAGTTTGTTGTTGTTTTTTTCTGAAACTATTGAGATGATCATGTGGGGTTTTTTGTTTTGTTTTGTTTTGTTTTTTTACCTTTTATTAATATAGTGTTGGGGAGCCTGGGTGGCCCAGTCGGTTAAGCATCTGTCTTTACCTCAGGTCATGATCCCAGAGTCCTGGGGATCCTTGTTGGGCTCCTTGCCCAGCAGGGAGCCTGCTTCTCCCTCTGCCTACCCACTCCCTCTGCTTGCTGCCCCCCACCTGCTTGTGCTCTCTCTCTGTCTTTTTGACAAATAAATAAAATCTTTAAAAAAATACATTGTTATACATTACATAATTTTTTAAAAATTTTAAGGGGGGTTGGACACAGGGAGAGGCAGAGAGAGAGAGAGAGAGAACCTTCAAGCAGACTCCATGCAGAGTGTGGAGCCCATGCAGGGCTCAGTCACACAACCCTGAGATCATGTCCTGAGCCAAAATTAAGAATTGACACCTAACTGACTGAACCACCCAGGCGCCCCTACATGATTTTTAGATCTAATTTTTACATTCTGGTATAACCCCATTTGTATATAATTCTTTTTGCATGTTGCAGATTTTTGTTTGCTTATATTTTATTAAGAATTTTTTAACCTACTTGGGGAGAGATTTTCTTTAGTTTTCTTTTCACGTGATGTCATTGTCTGGCTTTAGTGTCAGGATAATCCTGGCCTTATAACATGATTGCAGAGTGTTCCTTCTCTTTTCTGAAAGAGTTTGTGTGGGGCTGATATTAATTCTTCCAAAAAAGTTTGATAGAATTCACCAGTGAAGCCATCTGGGCTGGGTTTTTATTTGTAGAAAGATTTTTGTTTACTAATTAAATTTCTTTTCTTGATTTAGGCCTATTCCAATTTTCCAATCTTTTTTAATCAGTTTTTGGTAATTTTTTTATTTCTAGGAATTTTTACAATTCATCTAAGTTGTCAAATTTGTTAGCATGAAGGTTTTTTGTATTAATAATATTTTTTTATTATATTATGTTAGTCACCATACAGTACATCCCTAGTTTTTGGTGTAAAGTTCCGTGATTCATTACTTACGTATAACCCCCAGTAGTCTCTCATGGTTCATTCCCCCTTCTGTTTAACCCCCTTTCTTCTTCCCTTTCTTCTCCTACTGATCTTCCTTCTTCTTATGTTCCATAGATGAGTTAAACCATATGATAATTATCTTTCTCTGCTTGACTTATTTCGCTTAGCATTATCTCCTCCAGTCCCGTCCATGTTAGCATGAAGTTTTTAACAAAATTTCGTAAAATTGCTTTGTAAGAACCAGCTTTTAGATTCATTGTTTTTCTCTTTTCTGTTTCAATGTGTTCCACTCTGATCTACTTGCTTCGTGATTGATTTACTTTGCCTGTCTTCAAGCTTAGATTAAAGATTCTAGTCCTCCCTTTCTAATAAAAGCATTAAAGTTATAAATTTCACAGTAGGCACTGTGTTAGCTTAATTTCATAAATTTTGATATGCTGTGTTTTCTTTTTCATCCAGTTCAAGATATTTTTTTTATTTCCCTTCTTATTTCTTTTTTGATGCATAGGTTACTTAGAAATGTGTTATTTTTCAAAATAGTTAGGATTTCCCAATTCTTTTCTGTGAATTTCTAATAATTTCTCCTTGGAGAAGAACATGTTTTGTATTATTTCAGTCCTTTTCAGTGTGTTGAGACTTGTATCATGGCCTAGTTCCTTGCTTTTTTGAACTTAAAAATTTATCTTAAAGCACTTAACATAGTTCAAAAATGTATCTCATTATTTTTAATAACATATTTAATTGGATACCCACTAATGGATATGTTGGTTACTTTTAGTCTTTTTCTATTATAAAAAAAATTCATGCGTCTTTGCACATCTGTCTCTGCATAAGAGAGTAAATCTACAGTGCAGATTTATTCTTTCTTTCAACAAATATTTCTTGAGTGCCTAATATGTACTGGGCACTTTTTTGGCACTGGAGATAAAAGAAAAAGAAAAAAAAAAGCCAACCACATTCTTTTACTCGTGGAGTTGGCATTCCATTGGAGGGAGACAAACGAAAAATAAATGCCACATAAATATGCTTTTTCTTTACTTATTGCATATCTCCTATCCCCCTAGAGTTTTATTCCTAAATACTAATTTTATAACAAATTACTTTACTAAGTTATCTTAATTGTTTCTCATTTATCTTTCAGTTCATTTCATGAGATTTGGAAGCATACAGTCACACCACCTATAAATAAGTCACTTTGCTTTCTCCTTTCCTATTTGCATACTCCTGATTTGTCTTACTAAAACATTTGTTATTTCATGAATACTGTTGATTAATGGTGGGAATTATAGAAATTCCTATCTTATTCCTGGCTTAAATGGAAGCTGTCTCATTTTACACAGTTAACACAGTGCTGGCTTTTTATTTGAGATGAATATTTACCATGTTAAGGAAATACCCTCTCAATTCCCATTTCATTAAGAATCTTATATCACAAATGGATAGTGAATTTCATCAAAAACCAAAAAAAGGCAATTACAGAGATAATCAGTATTTCTCCCTTTGATTTAACACTGAGATGAATTGAATTAAAAGATTTATTAGTATTGAACTATCCTTTCATTCCTGGAGTAAACTATATTCTGAAAATGTGCTTCTAGATTGTATTTCTTTATATATAACTTTCCACCAACATTCACATATGAGATTGGTCTGAAGTTTTCTTTTTTGGGTTTTGTTTTATTTGGACTTGTTTTTTACTGTTAAAGTTTGCTATCAAAGTGATGCTGGTGTCATAAAAGCAATCAGCGTACTTCTGTCTCTGCTCTAAAACAATTTAAGTAACATTGATTTTATCTATGTTTTGAAGATATAATATACCTTTGAAATGATCAGGTTCCAGTGGGTTGGCTTTTGTGTTATTCTGGTTTGGTGAAGGAGAGTGATACCTTTTACAACTTCCTCAAATTTTTCCATAGTAATTAATCTTAGAGCTTCTGTCTTCGCTGGACTCAGTTTTTATAATTTATATCATCCTACAAAATTGTCTCTTTTATTCATATTTTAAAATGTGTTTAAATAGAATTGAATTGGGTGTATTCTAATTTCTCCTTCTATTGTCCACTTTACCTAGGAGTATTTCTACCATTCTCATTTCTTATTGGTGTTATTTTCTTGATGAGTTTGACTAACACTTTTTCTATATTAATGGCTCCAGAAACATATAGTTTATTTATGAATAATTTGTTGGCTGATGCTCAACCTAGTAGAGTACAGGGAATCATTATACTTTCTGCCCAAGGAGGCTGCTATTTGATGTCTGAATAAAGCAACTCCAGAGTGATTACTATAATCAATCCTTGTCATGTATTGTACTCTTATTTATATTAAAATGCACAAAGTCCCCTACTTAATTTGTGAACCTCCCATAAGTTGCAGCTGATCGGTATTTGACAAATGTCCTTCCTGTCTCTAGAAAACATGATCCCAAAGGTTTTCACTAGATCAGAATATTCTCTTCATATTCTGACAATGTAATAATTACCTAGTATCAGTAATGTACATCTTCTCTTTCTTTTACATTCAAGCAGAATTCATAGTATTTGAGAGGCAGCAAACACTGTATCAGAGCTGTGTTTTAGGGCAAAGCATAAAAATTAGGGACCCAGATAATTGTGTCTATGTAGAGAATTATTCCTTTAAATTTTCAAAAACCATATTATCAGACAAAAACGTTCTATCACAAGTTTTAAACTGCACAGAGAAAATATTAAAAGCAAAGCTATAAGACGAATTGATATTTTAAATGCTGCTAACATTTTTTCTAATTGTTTTTGTTTATGAAGTTTCAAAACATAAAGTTGTGAGTATAGCACACAGAACACCATATACCATTTACCCATGTTGCTGGTATCATTTTGCCCCATTTGCTTAATAATGTGTGTGTGTGTGTGTGTGTGTGTGTGTGTATTTCTGGACCTCTTAAGATGAAGTTATGTATGTCATAACCTTTTATACCCAATATTTTAATATTTATTTCATGTCACTACTTGTTTGGAGAAACGCATAAGCAGCTAGCTAGTTAAAGTTATAAAAGATCCTTTTAAAGAAGCACTTACAATTTTAAAACTACCATTACCACAACAACAAAAGACTTCAGAAATTACTAAAAGAGTCAATACTCGCTAGTAATAAGGATCTGATATAGGACTCTTTTTGGAAGAGAAAAATCACTGGCTGTTTGAAAAGAGTGCTATTCAGAGACATAAAGCAAAAATCAAAGTAGCCATTCCACAATCAATATTATGTAATCCATCTTTACACTTGATGTCAGCAGAAAAGATCATATATGACACAGCAAACCGAGTAATAAATCCACACCATGAGGTATGAACAACCATGGCATACTCGCTGCTGTATGGACAAATATGTCCTGAAGTTCCAAATAAAAATCTATTTCTTATTCATATGATTTCCAATGCATGTTTTCCTGGATAGCAGATTTCCTGGGCAAATCTACTCCACACAGTGACTCAGGGAACTACACTTCTCTCTAGTGGATCTCCATGCCCTAAGGCCTTGAAGTCCCCCACTGGGTCCTCTCTAACCAGCCTGTATACATCACTTCCTCCCATATTCCATTGACCAGAACCCAGCTCTAGATCCCATTAACCATAAAGGGCTAGGAAATATGGTATCTCTGTATGCCCAGAAATAAGAGAGTGGTTTGGGGTCATGCATGTAATAGCTATTCTGCTTTTGATATTTCTTATATGTTGTCTGCACCCTGACCTGCACATCAGGGTTATGTGAAACAGAGATGAAATATTTTTTTGTAACATGATATCGTAATATGATTCATTGTAGGCTTTTGAGGTACGCTCAAGCCAGTGGTGCATGTTTTTAAATTCACAAGTTCTCTTCACATTTTCTTTCTCAACCCAACTTTCATGCATAAAGAAACTTAGACTCAAGATTCAGTAATTGGCCCAAGCTCAGTGAATGTGTATCTTGGCGGGGGGATAGACAATTTATGTCCTCAAATATAAGAAGTGTGGATAATTATCAGTGAAAAGAATGAAAAATGCCATGGATCTCACGAGATGTACACCAAACAGGGAAATTGTTGCACAGGTGATCCATAGGGTGAGAAAGACAGGATGCTAGGAATACTTGTAGAGTTGTTATACTACTTAGAAGTAGCAGAAACAGAACTCAAATCTCTATCTTCTGACTCTAATATTAGAGTTCCCCAAATTTTATGAAAAGAAAGTTTTGATGGGTTTTGCTTGGATATGTTGGGTTTATTCATCCATGTGTTTATTCACTTCATAAGTATTTGTTGAGGGCCTACTGTGTGCTCAGCACTGGTTTATGTGCTGGAAATATGTCAGTAGTCAAAACAAAGTTCCCAACTCAAGAAGCTTACCTCCTAGGGAGAAATTACGTAATAAGCAAAGAAATATGGGTTAGAGATAAGAATGAAGAAAAATGGAGAAACAGGGTAAATGAAAGGAGCGTGATGAGCAAAGAAGACGATTCTCTCTTAGAAAGAGTAGTCAAGGAAAGTCATCTGTGAGAAGATGAATGAGGGAGCTAGCTACGTGGATGACCAGGGAAGAACATTTCAAGCAGGGGAAGGTCCTGAGGCAGGACTGTGCTTGATATAGACAGGCAACAAGAGGGAAGCTCGGGTGGCTGAGACAGAGCGGAGAAGAGACGGAATGGCAGATGAGGTCAGAGAGATTGTCGGTGGTGTAGAGAGGCAGATGATGAAAAGCCTTACATAGCTTGGGCCATGGAAAGGACATTAGATTTTACTTTCAATTGAAATGGGAAGACTTTGGAGTTTCCGAGTAGAGAGTGAGAAGATATAACATTTGAAAGGGCTCACTGTGGCTGCTGTGTTGAAAATAAACTGTGGCTGAGCGCCTGGGTGGCTTATTCGTTAAGTGTCTGCCTTGGGCTCAGTCATGATTCTGGGGTCCTGAGATGGAGTCCCACATGGCACTCCCTGCTCAGCAGAGAGGCTGCTTCTCCCTCTCCCTCTGCTGTTATCTCTCTCTGTCAAATAAATAAATAAAATCTTAAAAAAAAAAAAAAAAGAAAAAAAAAAACTGTGGATAAGGGAAGGATGGAAACGGCGGGCAAGAATCAGCTTTCATGGCAATCCAAGTGAGAGATGAAGAGAGACTGAAGGATGGTGGGAGTGGAGGTGGTTAAAAAATGGATTCTGAATATATTTCAAAGGAAAAACAGCAAATTCTGATTGGCTGATGGGTGGGATGTGAGATATAGGCGAAGGAGAGGAATCAAAGACAAAATTTTGACCTAAGCAACTGGAAGAACAGAGTTGCATTTTCCTGATATAATGAATATGGTGGATGGAAATGCTTATGGAGGACTGTGGGGAGATCAAGAGTCCAGTTGGGGACATGCCAAGCTTGAGGTACATTTTAGTATCCAAGTGGTGATGGCTGGTGTGGAGGGTATTTAAAGCTGGAGAGTGAATGAGAACATTCGAGGAGTAAGCATAAATCAAGAAGAGAAACATTCTGAGGACTGAGGCCTGGGAAGCTTCAAATTTGGAGATCAAGAAGAGGAAGAGTGAGCAGTAAAAGACTAAGAAAGCATGACGTTGAAGAAGGAGGAGAAATAAGAGGGGGCTGCTGGGAGCCTTAAGGAGGAAAATGTTTCAAGATGGAAGGTGTGAACAATTATGTCAAGTGCTGAGTGAGATAGGGCTGAGAATTTAACACTGCATTTGGCAATAGGATCAAATATTTTGAGTTAATAATTGAAAAACACTTTTTTAAAATATAGTTAATGAATTGGGGAGGAATTGACATCTGTGTTTTGGTCACTTGAAAACAAACCTTCTTTCATATCTGAATCCGTAGAGTACATTTATTTGCATGTACTGTGATTTTATACATAATCCGAGGAGGAAAGTGCACTTTCTCCTTTCTTAATTATACCAGATGATCTTAATTTCTACCAGTCAACTCATGTCAGATCAACTTCTTATCACCAAAAGAACTAACATCCCTATTTATTCTCATGTCTAAGTTAGTGAAATGTCCTACCTGTGGTAGGTTCCACAAGGAGGAGCTATTATACTTAATATTTTAGACCTCATTTCAGGGGTTATAGGGGGAGGAGAGGAAGCCATCCATTATATCTAAGAGATTCTTGGAGGCAAGTGGCTTCTTCAGGTCTTTATCATAAAGTTCAAATACCGTGAAAATAAAAATCTTGAAACTGCTTTCTCTCTTTAACCCAGAAAGTACCCCCACTCCACCCCAACCCATACCACACACATCAGTTAATAGTTGGGTTAATATATCAGGGTTTTTTTTAATTTAAAGATCTACCTGTTGGGGCGCCTGGGTGGCACAGCGGTTAAGCGTCTGCCTTCGGCTCAGGGCGTGATCCCAGCGTTATGGGATCGAGCCCCACATTAGGCTCCTCCGCTATGAGCCTGCTTCTTCCTCTCCCACTCCCCCTGCTTGTGTTCCCTCTCTCGCTGGCTGTCTCTATCTCTGTCGAATAAATAAATAAAATCTTTAAAAAATAAAAAATAAATAAAAAAAAATAAAGATCTACCTGTTAGCCATTTCTAAATGTAAGTGGAAGAGTGGACACTGTCTTTTAGATGTAAATCCAATCTGCATGTGACAAGATATAACTGTTAATTATGGATTTCGTATTTACTTTTTATTTACCCCATTTACTAATTTGAGGACACTTAAATGCAACACAGAAAAGAGCATGTTAAGATTTACACGCCCACAGTCCTTGATATAAATGTAAATAATTGCTCTAGTGGTGACTTACAGAAGTGCCAATTAAGAGAAACTATAGGTTCTTAAAAGCTAGCCAGCTGCCCTCAAAAGCAAGGACTATGTCTTATTTGTCATTTTTTCCTCAGAGCTTGGCAGGTGCACTTGTTAAATTACCTTATTACGTCATAACATTAGGAAGAGAAGGATAGTCAGAAATCAGGAAGATGCACGTGTTAGGTCGCATAATGCAGCTGAGTGTACAAAAATGGACAAAACTATTTTTCTACTGATCTTTTCTACTGGGCTTTTAAATTAACCTTGGCATCCCTCCTTTCTCTTTGGTCATATTATCAAATTTTGCCTAACTTGTCTCTCTTCTTCTTCTCTATTCATTTCACAAATGTCCCAGGTGCTATTCTAAATACAGGGATATCCAGTGAACAAAATCAATCCTTGTTCTTACGGAGCTTACTTTAAATGTAATGGGTAATAACAGATGGATCCTGTAAATTAATCCATCAACCGTGCCAGTTATTGTAACTGTAAAACAATGTCTTCACTCAAGAAAAAACATATAGGCTTATTGCCATGAGGTGATGAGCAACTCATTTAACTAGAACCAGCATACTAGGTTTCTAGTAAACTGTGGGCTCCTAATTCACATGGCTAGTTTGAGTGGGTCACTTAGGTTCCCTGGCCACCGGCTCCCCAACTGCAAATTGAAAATAATTGTAATGTTCATACCTCTCAAAAACTCTATACAGTCTCAGTGTGTCTGAATCATGGGTTTATTTGCATTCATTACATTATAAACATTCATTCGTTGGGGACCCCAGGTGAAAGGAGTTGTAAAGAATAGCTTGCTTTTCATATATTAACCTGTAAACATATTCCCTGCTCCCTTCTAATCCACAGTGGTAATTGCCTTGAGCTCACAGCCCAGAAGTTTACCAACCTGATACAAAATTTGACAGTAGCAAAATCAAGTGATTTCAAAGGGAAGAAGGAAAAAGCAATGATGATTATAGCCAACAATTCTGAAGTTACAGGAAGCTGATCAAATTGACTATTACATAAAATATGTCAATCAGTTCATGCGGATTATTTTTTATGTGGGGGGAGAGAATCTTAGTGTCTTTTCATTGAAACTTTTTGAAAAAGTTATAAACTCATATCTAAAAATGACCAGAATACAGTAAATTTGCCAAGTAAGTTTCAAATTCCCCTGGTTCCATAAATCTGAAAACTTTAGTAGTCCCCCCAAAAACAAAACAAAACCACACTCCTCACTATCTGCCACTGTGGTGTAATAAACTATATTTAGGAAATTATACCAGTCATATAAGAAATGTGCCTCCAACGTGCCAATTGCTTAAGCATAAAAGCAGAAAGTTAAGTGGACTGAGTGCTGTTAAAGTTTTGTGCAAGAGAATTCCAGATAGTAAACTTAGGAAATCTTGCCACAAAGACTATTGAATCACAGCACCTACATGTAACTTCTTACTTGTGGAATAAATGAATAAAATCACCTACAGCATTATCTTACTATAAAATACAAAGTCATGTTCATTTTTTTTAATATTGCAGAATATGAAACTGTAGACTTATAATGAATATAAATTCTACCAAAAGTGCAAATGAAAATAATTGCAGTTATTATACCATATTAATGAAAGTTATGCTAATTGCCCTAAAATCTAAAGAAAATGTATTGTTTTGCCTCTCCTCCTAATTAACATTATTTCACAATGTGTGGTACGTTTATGGATAATTTTGTAATGCATTAGATAAATCAGTTTTACATTTCCAGGAGAGTGTGTTTTAATGAGCATTATAATGTATTTCAGTTCAGTAACAGTTTTATGTTACAAAGCATCTTCTACTGGTAGATTGGAAAAAGTTGCACCTAAGTGACACTTTCACTTAAAATTTGGAATAAAATTTACTGAAGGAAGCATAGATGAATCCATTTCAGTTAAATGGCTGTAAATTTGAGATGAATTTTGGCTATGTATTTTTTTCCTTGGGTAGTTAAAAAACTACCTAAACCACATATGCCAGCAATCAAAAATGAGTTTGGGGGCCTGCTAAATCCCACATAGAAGACCTTGCCATTTGATGTATAAGTCCCAGCTCCTGTATAAACATAAATGGAAATGAAATGAAAACATTATACCACTAAATACATTCATTAGATCCACATTAGGTGAAGCTAATCTAATATCCATCATCTGAAGTGCCTATACGTAAGTTCCTCTACCTCATGCCTTAGAAACGAGCTTGTTAGGGGTACCTGGGTGGCTCACTTGGTTAAGCGTCTGCCTTTGGCTCAGGTCATGATCTTGGGGTCCTGGGACTGAAGCCCCGCATCAGGCTCCCTACTCAGTGGGGGGAGTCTGCTTCTCCCTCTCCCTCTGCTCCTCGCCCCCACCTCCCGGTGCTCTCTCTCTCAAAAATAAATAAAACTTAAAAAAAAAAAAAAAAAAAAAAAAGCTTGTATCTAGGCCCATTGTTTCTTCATTCCCTTTAGATTGAAGAAAGACTTGGTGGATCCTCTTTTCAGATACCAATTTTACCTTGCTCTGGAAGGAAGCCACTCCCGTCCACTCAGGGAACTGCTTCATCAATATGTTCTTTATCATGGTCACTATTACAAATTCCTTTTTCCTTTGGGCACCTTACCCTTAGTCTATAAACCTCCTGGACTTCATCCTGTACATTAAGAACGTTTTCTTGATTTTGCATTACCTTCCAGCCATGCTCTTTCATTTTTCTTTCATTCTCAGACAACTTTCTTGAAACATCCATGTATGTGCCTATATATATCCCACTTTATTCCATAATTTATTTAAGACTGTTATTCTTGGAGAAATAGGCTTTACTTACTATCCGTGCTTTTTCTTTTCTTTTTTTCTTTTTTTCTTTTCTTTTTTCTTCCTTCTCTTTCTTTCTTTCTTTCTTTCTTTCTTCCCTTCCTTCCTTTCTTTTCTTTCCTTTTCTTTTCTTTTCCTTTTCTTTTCTTTTTTCTTTCCTTTTCCTTCCTTCCTTCCTTCCTTCCTTCCTTCCTTCCTTCCTTCCCAGTAAAATCTCTCAACCTACTACTATCTGGTTTCTTTCCCCATCATGCTATGGAAAATGCTCTCTCTGATGTTAGCAATGACTTCCTGTTTGTCAAATGAATACCTCTCATTACTTCCAGAATGTCTCTTCCCTTGGCTCAGGACACCAATCTCTTCTAGTGTTCTTACATTTCTCTGTTTCTTCTCAGACTCCTTTAATGAATCTCATTTCTTTGTCCATTTTTCAAAAACCGATATTTCCCAGATGTGGTTGCTTGTAAGTCGTTTTATGACTGTAGCCTCACCACCACTACCATGGTCACCCACATGATCTTATCAACTTTTATGGTTTTATTTCTCCTCTTAATAGCCTTGTACTTTTCCATGGCTTCTAGAGAACCAAAACCAACTTTTTATCTTACAACCAAATCCTTCATCATCTGGTCCATATCAGCCTCTTCAACTTCATGTTGCATTCTTCATTCCACAGATATTCATTGGTCATCTACTATGTTTCAGATACCATTTGAAGTTCTATAATACAACGGTAATAAAAAAAGATTTAAAAAAACCTACCTTCATGGAACTTATATTCTCCCAGCAACCCACAAGTGTTGTTTTATACTTCATTGCCATAGCAAATTATTTATTTCTACATGAAAAAAATCCCTTCTCTTTCCTGATTTTTGGCTAACTCTTATACACCCTTGAGAATTCAGGCCAGTTGTTACTTCTTCCTGGAAGATTCTCCCAACATTTCGCATTTCCCCAAGAAGCCTTGTAAATACTCTTGTCATTTCTTCATACCAAGGTTTTCTGTTAGGTTATAGCAATGGAGTTGCCATTGTCTCCCTTCGGAATTTATCAAGAGAATCCCTAAAAGACACACTGTACCTTCCAGACTGAAAGATCCCTGGCTTTAATAAATATAAATGGACTGCTGTTTCACCAAGTGGCCAGTGGATCTCTAATTGTTAAGAGTCCATGCAACAATTTTCTGGTGTAGTTGAGAGGACAAACAGACTTGCTCACATGTATTGGGAAAAATCAATACATTTAATATGCCACTCTGATGTGTTAAAACTATGCTATTAGCCTAATTATAATGAAGTTATAAAAATGGATACAAGTCCAACAACACAGTCGCACTCTCCTTTTCACTTCTATTTGTCCATAAACTAAGGATCATTCTTTTACTAGAAGATGCAAGACCACATTACTTTGACTTCTGTACCTTTTAGGATTTAACAAATAGTGTTTAGCTATTTGCTCTCATCAGAAGAGCTATTAAATTCATTAGTTTGCTTGCCAATTTTGTTTTTGAGCTACATTCTTTCCAACAATCTACTTTAAAAATATATGATCTTTTTCCCCTCCTTTTCTCCTATTTGGATTTTCTCTTCTAACAATGGCTCCTAATTGAAGTCCATCTCATTATACCCCTCTTTCCCACTCCAGGGGTGTACAGGAATATTTTCACATTATATTCTGGAAAAAAAACACACCTCAAGATCAGAGTTTGAAATACAACTCTTTTAAATGTTATTTATAAGAACTGCATTGCTGGCTCAAAGGAGGCAGGTGCTTATCAGTCAATAGCTGGACCGCTACTCTGTGGTTCTCATAATAATCCCAATGACAGGCTTTTCTCTAAGGACCCTTCAAAGAATTGCTCTGTTTTCAACAAAAGGAAAAAAATGAAGTAAGGGAAAGGAGACTTTGTGATACCTTCAGGGGAAGGTAAGGAGGGGGTCTCTGTCGTCATAAATTAGCAAACTATTTGAAGACAGTTGCCCATACCATACAGTGGAAGAAGTCACCATATTTGTCTAGTAAACCTTTAGGATATTTAAACATGTTACGGTGCTTGTCTGAGGGAATGAAACATCAGGAATCTGTTTCTTAGTTTTAATTCTGACTTCAAGAATGCATGACTTTAATTTCTATTTGTTATTAAGGCCATTTTTCTTTATCAGTTGTCATAACGAAGGGGTTCTTACTGGCATTTAATGCGCAGAACCAGGAATGCTAAAACATCCTGCTTCAAGGGACAGGCATACACGTCCAAAAACGTCCCATTCAAAATTCCAGGTAGTAGTGTCTCTACTGAAGAATATTCTGACACCAATGACCAGGGATCTTCTCTGCCTTTGTTGTCTCAGCTCCTTTTCTTTGTGTGCCTGGCAAAGCTTACTGCCTCCTCACATAACCTTCTAGCAGCACCTTGCTCCTCAAGGTGTGGGTGAACACTGCTACCCTCATTATCTGTGAGACGAGGTAATCTGGCATCCCACCTCAGACCTGTTGAATCATAAGCTGCGTTTTAACAACATATACCAGATGATTTGTATTCCAATTAAAGTCTGCATATTCAAAATACTGTTGGTCTGTGGAATGGTTGAGCCTGGCCTAGTGACAGAATCTCCTAATTTAATAGGAGAGATTTATACCAAATTAGCCTCCCCTAAGGCTCCAAAGAAAGCTTACTTCAACAAATGTCTCTAAACTGTAGGAGTTTATGAAAACTTTCATCTTTTATAAAAATAATGACCCTTGTGAGGCATGTGTCTTAACATATTGAAAACCTGTCCAAGGAAGGCACAGAAAGACACTGTGAGCAAGAAGACTTTTCAGACAGCCAGGCACACAGGAAGGAAAGTCATGCTTCTAGGATTTTCCCAGAAAACTGTGGGTGCCCAGTATCTGAGCTGGCATCAGAAGAAGGAATCAGAGACCTCCCAATTATACCTCTTTCTTTCTTTTTTCCTCAGAAGAATGAATCACCAAGTTGCCCTTGAAAGTATCAATAAATAAGGAAGCCCTTTTTGATATTTTTGCATGAGAGCCTAGAATTTAAATCAACTCCTTCAGAAATTTGGGGAATGACTGATTAAGAACAGTAATCAGAGTGATAGATGGAAAATATGAACTTTAGTTCACATATGTCATGTAAGTTATTTATAAATTGCGTATTTGCTAAAAAGTACTAGCAAAAGAAAGTTTTTAAAAACTTATATTCACCTCTTGTAAAATGCTTAAACAACATAAATTCTCAGAGAAATAAACCTTGTTCCTACCAGAAGTGATCAGAAATTGTGCTTATCATTCCTGCCCTTTGAAAATATTATATTATAATATAAAACTGACTCTATATACCACACACAGTTGGACTTTAAATTGTCATTGTTATATCATAAAGTAGCATTATACTTTAACTCCAGAATATCTGAAAGTACTTTAATTCAAAACAGCACTCTGGGGGCACCTGGGTGGCTGTCAGTTATGCATCCAAATCTTTATTTCTGCTCAGATCATGGTCTTAGGGTCATGAGATCAAGCCCTGCATCAGGCTCCATGCTCAGTGGGGAGTCTGCTTGAGATTCTCTCCCTCTCCCACTGTCCCTCCACCCCCCTCTCTAAAATAAATAAATCTTTTTAAAAAAACAGCACTCTCAAGTTTTGGGGAAAACTCTTCTGCTGTACATCATCAGGCATGGTCTAATTAGTCCTGGTGTTACTCTCCTGAGACCTACTTGAAGGTGTTCTTTAACTTGGGAAATTAAAAGGGACAAAAAAAAAAAAAAGTATTGAATCAAATACAATATTGAATCAAATATATGCAGTTTACCAGCAGTTAATTTAAGCACACTTAACGTAACCATGTTCAAATAAATAGGTTTTTCTTTGGATCAGCAACTCTTGTTCACTAGGTAGTGGTGGATCCTTTGGCCCATAATGAATCTGTGTCTAGAATCTGAGCTTTCATCTGATGCCCTTGTCCACTTCTACCAGAACCCAGGTGCCTTCTCTAATGAAGTCTATGGTCACCCTATTGATGTCCCCCTCTTTAGATGAAGGTCTTGCAGGATAGGTTTACTCCTAAGGAGCCTGCCCTGTCATTGTCCCTTCCTATTACTGGTTCCCAAACAGTCATTACCATCAAAGGAAAATATTGCATCTCTTCTTAGCAGGGTGAGCCATAGCTGTTTATTGCAAGCTCCGTGTCCTAGTAGGATAATGGGGGTGCCCCCTGCTGACCTAGGACAATGCCAAACCAGAGTGCTAACCTCTTTGCCATGAGGCTCAGCCCATTTGCCAGAGTCTACCCAGCACCCAGTCTCTGGTCTCTTACCCAGCTAGAGTGAAAGAAAACTCTCCAAAGCCTTGTTTCCTTCCAGTGTGTTGGTGTTGGGCACCAGCAGAGTTGTCAGGAGCACAGGCCCTGAGCTCAAATTTATGTCCTGACTTGAGCTGTGGGATCTTAGACACGTTCTTTATGATTTCAAAAACTCAGTTTTCTCACCTGTAGAATGTAAAACTGCTCGTATGTTTGTCGAGAGGATTAAACCAGAACATCCATGTAAAGCACTTATGGTGCCTGACACAGAGGGACGTACTCAAGAAATCTTGGCTAGTGTTAGACATGAGAATCAAACCCTCATTTTCCCCTGTTCCACGCCTTTCCTGAAGACTTTGGGAATGATTTGTAAAATGCAAGTAATGGTGGTCTGTGGATCAGAAACGACTAGACCCATTCTACTTAGGTGGGTCACATTCCAGCTTCCATTGATTCACATTAGCCAAAGGGCCCCTGTGGGTACAGCATTCCAGATGGCTCTTCTTCTTAGCAGATGCTGTTTTATAATGCAGTGTTTTAGGTAAATCAGTTTATACAGAGTCTTTAGAAATGCATTATATCTGCCCTTCAGAAGTGTTTCCTCATAATGAAATAAATCATTTCTTCTGAATTTGCCATGGATCACAAAGGGCTCAGCTCCAGAGGCAGAAACATGAAGATGGTTTCCCTTTTACATTTTTCATCTTGCACACATTATATTTAACAAGGAATGTGAGTTTCTTTCCTTCCCCATGAATATGTTTCTGTTTTTACTAAGTTTAAGTTAAATAAAGACTTCCCACATCTACTGATAATCCAAATAACATGTATTTTAAATGCAAACACTCAGAATTCCCAGGTTTTAAATCTTTCACATCTAAAAAAGTTTCTAAAATGATGACTAGAAGCATGGAGTCCCTGTTGTTGATGTTCTTCCAGCAGGCTGTAAGTCTTATAAAATAGATTCCTAAGGAGCCTGCTCTGTTACCGTCCCATCTTGTTAGAACCTTGCTTACTGTCTCCCCAGTACTAACTCCCAGAGTTAAAACGTCACTACCATTCTAGAGGTGGTGATTCACAGCTGTGTGTTAGTATCCTGAATGTGCTCAGAAATTCTGCTTCACTCGGTCCCAGATTTATATTCTGTAAACCCCCAAGCCTAGGTGATTCTGATGCAGATGGTCCAGAAGCCACAACTTTAGGAACAATGATCTAGGACAGGGGTCAGCAAACTATGACCCACCATCTTCTTTTATATGCCTCTTAAGCTAAGAATGGTTTTTGAATTTTTTTCAGTCTTACTGAAATATAATTGACATATACTATTGTAGAAGTTTAAGGTGCACAATGTTGTGATTTTATATATGTATATATTGCAAAGTGATAACTGCAGTAAGGTTGGGTAACGTACAATTTTTGCATTTTTAAATGTTTAAAAATATCAAATGAAGAATACTATTTTTTGACATGAAAATTACATGAAATTCAAATATCATTGTCCGTAAGAGTTTATCGAAACACAGTCATAGTCATTTGTTTCTTTACTATCTGTGGCCACTTTCATGCTACCATGGCTTAGTTGAGTTATTGCGACAAAGACCACATACTCTACAGAGTGTGAAATATTTACTCTGTGGCCCTTTACCAACAAAGGTGGCATTCACAATTACTGATGATGCTCCTCAAGGATTTTTTAAAAGTACCTGAGTCAGAAGTCGATGCAGTGTTCCTGAGGCACACCTTTCCTAGGTGATGGGGGAGAAGGGAAAGTGCCAAATGAGAGACAGAGGGAAGATTGGCCAAGCTTTCCACACAACGTGAAAGAGAACATTCTATCTACCTGTGAAGAGTACATCATTTCATTAAGGAGATGGAATTAATACACATGAACAACCAAGAAATAATAGAAGAGAGAATATACTTACTTAGAGTAAGTAAATTCCGTGATACAAATAAAAGAAGACTTTGGGAGGGGAGACCCAAGATAGACAACGATTTGAGGCTCAAAGGGTGGAGAATGGGGAAGAGGACTTCCCACCTTGAACAGTTGCAAGCTGTGGGATCTTAGAGATGAGAAGATCTAGGACCAGTTCCAGGGATTCTTTGGAGAGCAGCCCAGCTCCAGTGAATGTTAATGCTGGGAAGTAATTGGAGAGAATGTTGGGTCAATGAAATAGAGACAGATCCTGTAGGGTCTTAAAGACCCAGCAGGAGAATTAAGATTTGTTGTGATGGGGTGCGAGGAACAAATGTAGATACTTCATAAGGGAATTCTATGATGAACATGTGTTAGGAAAATGACTCTGGCAACAGTGTGGAATTGGATTCAGAAAAAGGGGGAAAAGTAGCTAAGTCTATTTTTATTTTTAAATGAATATTCAGAGAGTTATACTTTTATAGCCCTTTTTACACCAACTGTACAGGAAAAGAATAGGAACACCAAAATTATGCAGAGAGGTGGAAGCCTTAAATAGACTTATGCCCTAAACTTTTCTGAAAGATCTTTTTTAAGTCTCTCTTTTTAATAATACTATCCCACAAAATATCCGTAATCAAAGTAAAGTACTGGGGTTTTCCAGGCCCTTCAATTATTGGCATTTGCATATTCTTATTTACAAAAGACTCCATTCTGTGGTCTCACTGCCTTATATAAATATCCAGTGAAATTCCTGTTCTGATAAAAGTATCATCCTGACTGTACATTCAGCTAACAATTTTTTTCCTTGAGAAGCCATTTGTATGTTCATAAACCTCACAGAGGGAGACACACACACACACACACACTCATATGAATTTTTTTAATTGTTTCACCTGCCAGAAAAAGGTAGTTACCTCTAGAGCTTATAATGGCAGCTATTCAAAGGCAGACTGTGATATTACACAGTAGTTTAAGAGAAGAACTGTAATTTCAGTGGTCGGTGGCATTCATGTAGGTAGAGGCAAGTGTCCAAATTGGACTTTGGCCAGAAAATCCAATTTAACTAGAAAAAGTCTCATTTGCTGCCAGTGGCATCGGATCACTAATGAGCATGGATATGAAGTCCCAAATCCAAGTTGGTTTAGGGCTCAGGTATAAGATTTAAATAAGGACAGCGATGCCTTGCATTTTGAACATACCCAATTAATTTGCCAATATATCAAAGTCTCCATGAGAATTTCTTGGTGCCCCTTTCTTTTTTTTTATACATATTGATACTTTTCCTAGTTGTTCTCTGACATACAGTTAAACTGGCAAATGCCTGGGGCTCAGGCAGGACCTTGCACTAGACAACACTAGGGAGGACCGCTCCATACAATCTGTCCGTGACCTGTGGGTGTTGCTTGGAGTGTAGTCCATGGACCAGTATTGTTTAGAAACTGATGTCATCAGTGCTCAAAAAAGATGTAAGAAATTGAGAGCAAGCACTTAAAATCCTATAGTAAACTATTCTCAGTAATTTTAAGTCTGTTGAATCAAATAATTGTTTTAAGTTGGGGTTTATATTTTTATTTTAATTTTCTAATAATTAGTTTTCTAAAATGTTGGCTCTTAATGGATTAGAGATTTAAAAAAATACTGGTCTTGTGCCAAAGATAACTTGAGAAGCACTGTCACATCTTAGACTATCTATCCTATGTACAGTGCTCCCTGGAATTATGCAGTGTGGTCAGCCACAGGCTCAAAGACCTGACGTTGGACACGCAAAGGACTAAAAGACAAGTTTGTGTTTTTTTTTTTTTTAAGATTTTATTTATTTATTTGACAGAGATAGAGACAGCCAGCGAGAGAGGGAACACAGCAGGGGGAGTGGGAGAGGAAGAAGCGGGCTCATAGTGGAGGAGCCTGACGTGGGGCTCGATCCCATAACGCCGGGATCACGCCCTGAGCCGAAGGCAGACGCTTAACCGCTGTGCCACCCAGGCGCCCCAAAAGACAAGTTTTAATTTACTTAGCAATATTTTAATCATGTGGAAGGAAGAGGACTAATGAGAAATGAAGCCCTTGCCCAGAATGCTTCATAGATAGAAATGTACAGAAAGAAACTGGCCTCTCTCTGGCCAGCCCTTGTCAATATGGATTTGATGTTGAAGCAGTCTTACCCTAGCCAAGCTACTTTGCTTTTGGAATTATGTCCTAAAATAGCTTTGCTTCTAAAACTCTGGGGTGGAGAAAGATGAACACTTGAAGCCAAACACATAGTAGATGCTCAAAAATGTTTTTTAATGAGTACAGCTTTTATAAATTAAATGGGGAGAGGGCCTTCACCAGATGGCCATCTAGGTTGTTTCTGTTGATGGTAACAAATAAAAGCATGGTGTTCTTAGTGATGGACTAACAGGCAAGCCTGCTTGTGTAGGTAAATAAAAACCTGAAATTCCAAATGACAAGATTTCATATTTTTGGTGGCTGAGTCATATTACATTGTGTATATATTTATACACATCAGATCTCTATCCATTCATCTGTCGATGGACATTTGGGCTCTTTCCATATTTTGACTATTGTGGACATGGACATTGCTGCTATATGTTAACTAAATTGAATTTAAATACAAATATTTTTTAAAATTTTTTAATGTTTTAAATTAAAATTTTAAAAATATTCTTTTAATTAAAAAGAAAAAAGTTGTGTACAAGAAAACAAAATGCTAAAAGAAATGCAAGATACTAAAAAAAAAATCTAACAACAACAATAAAAAAAAAACCCTTGAAATCTCAGAAAATAATCAGGTTAGAATTCAAGTTGAAAGGTTAGCATGGCCTGACAACTGGCCTTTCGGTGAGTAGTCAGCATTGGGTGGTGGTGTAGTAGTGAAATATCCCAAATGGACTCCAGGGAAGCAGTGCTCAGAAGTGCAGGCTGGCAGATAATTTGCTTCAGGTATTTACTGGTCCTGGGCCAGCCTGGGCTTCTGAGTGTGTTGAAGTGGATAGTGAGAAAGCGGAGGGAACAAACCGGTCCTAGAGGGGGATATCAGGCTGGGGTCAGGAGAACACAGCGGCATGACTGGCAGCCATGGGAACGTGAACTTCAGTGATGGGCCAAGAGCTAGTAAATTTCCAGAGACTTTCACTCACCAAGGAGCTTTTTCTCTTTGGAATGGATACTCTTGAAATAAGGCAAAGTAGGAAAACCATCTATTTTTTACTGATATACTTCTTACCCCCCAAAAATGTTTGATGAAATAAAGCCCAAAAAGAACATTTTATGACTCACTCTGCAAAATGTAAATGATTATGAAGAGTAATGAGTGGAGCTCTTTCTTCTAGCCCACACAACCTAATAACTCACCTCAGAAGTCATCTATGGGTAAAAACAAACAAACAAATCGTCCTTTTAACTATTCTAAGGACAGAATAGTAATTGCTTTTGCTCCTGCATAAACTACACTGCTCATTGGTCCATATCCCAACCCCAAGATGAAGCAGATAACCCAAAAGCATAAACATACCAACTGAGCAAACTCTTCCATTCCACAATGAAATCCGTGTACTCTACAGTATTGCGAGTGAGGAAGTATTAGCGTAACACTTGCCTTTGCCTCAAGCAGCCTAGGGCTTTACATGATTTTAATCCAAGGGATACTAAATGTACGGGCAAGTAAGTGCTTCTGCAAGTCAATTGTACCGAGTCTTTGTAAACTCAAAAGATGTGGGAACAATTTTGTTTTAAAATAGTGTTCTCAGTGTCTGGAAAAAGGAGTGGCTCTGATAAAAATAGATTTAATAATAGTGATGAATATAGTGGTGATATTTTATACTCATCCAGTCCCTTTCCAGTTATGGATTCAAAAATGCACAAGGTCTGTGCTAGGTAGCTACTGGATTTTATACCATAAATTTCTCTGTTCTCATAATGCAAAAAAAAAAGGGGGGGGGGAATATAAAATACTGGCCATAAATTGTAAGAGAGACTAGTAGCATTAACACTAAATGGTCTTGGTGAAATAAATTATCTTATGGGGTCTTTATCAACATTTTGATGGTGATCTTTGATTATTTAGCCTTTTTATTAGTATAATTTCCAATTGGTTAATATTTCTTTTAATATTTGATAGTATATTTTCTGATAATATATTTTTTAAAACTTCTATTAATATTCCTTTAAAGTTTCAGTACTTTTGAAAGTTATTCTCTTCTTGGGGTACGTGGGTGGCCCAGTTTGTTAAGCATCTGCCTTTCTGCCTTTGGCTCAGGTCATGATCCCAGGGTCCTGGGATCAAGCCCCACATCAGGTTCCCTGCTCAGTGAGGTGTCTGCTTCTCCCTCTGCCTCTCCCCCAGCTTGTGTGCTCTCTGTGCGCGCTCTCTCTCTCTCTCAAATAAATAAATAAAATCTTTAAAAAAAAAAAGTTATTCTTCTCTCTTCATTGGATTGCAGTACCACCACTTAAGACTTTCCTCTTTATAAGGGCTTACAGAAAACAATTCTGATTTCCAGAAATCTCAAAGCTGACTCTTAAAAAAAAAAAACAAAAAAAAAAACAAAAAAAAAAACAACTCACATCTGTGAATGGTTCTCCAGACTTATAGGTCAAGTATGTGAGAGCACTATTTTTTTTTTTTCTTCAGTACAAAAGGCTCTTGAAAGTGGAGAGCATTTGACCAAAGGTGAAAGAACAAATGGTCTAGGGAACAGAATGAGAGAACATGCATGTTTTTCTAATCTTTCTAAAAGAAAAATGAGGTAATGGAACAAAATACAGGCTTAGGAGTCACAAGTCTTAAAAGATGGAAGCCCCCCAGAGACTGCTGTGGAGCAGGTAGAGAAGGGAGAGGGCCTTCTGCTTCACCTCCTTGACTGTCCAGGCAATAATTAGGTGATTTATGGTCAGAAATATGGACATTTGTGTTGTTCGGGGTATCTGTCCATGATCATGTTTCACAGGGTAGGCTTTTTTTTCCTTCTGGTTATTTTCTGATTATTTCTTCAACCCTGAGTAAGCTTTATGGGTTGGAGTTGGGTTTGATTTTTGCTTTTTATCATAAGCACTTCTCAATTAACATTAATTATCCAAATTTTCTTTATGGTTTGAGGAATCCCCAAGCTTTGGGTATCAATGCCCACTTTATCCAAGGAGATCCTCTCCTCTTTCTATTCATGTTAGTTCAGTAAGTGCCTCACAACAAAAGAAGCCTCATGTATTAGGAAGCATGAAATGGCAAAACTCAGACTCCACATGACACTACTGTTAGATTTCTTCTCACAGTCAAATAGAGATGTAGCTCACAGTGTCACAGTGGCCACTTTCAGCCACAATGTGTTTGTAGATGATAAAATAAACAGTGATTAAGAGTACTGGGTTGAGGGGCACTTGGGTGCTCAGTCAGCTAAGCATCTGCCTTCAGCTCAGGTCATGACCTCAGGGTCCTGGCATCGAGCCTCACGTGGGGCTCCCTGCTCAGCGGGGAGCCTGCTTCTCCCTCTGTCCCTCCCCCTGCACGTACACTCGTGCTCTCTTAAATAAAGAAATAAATAAATAAATAACTCTTAAAAAAAAGAGTATTGGGTTGAGAGCTAGACTTAAAATCCCAGTTCTGCCCCTCAGTAACTGTGTGGTTCTGGGCGTTTTCATCTCTCTGAATCTTCTGTTCTTCATTTGTAAAACAAAATGGTAAGACAACCTACCGCACCGGGTTGTTGGAAAGACCAAACAGCATAATGTGAACTGCTTAGCACATCGTTGAGCAGAGAATAAGAACTCAGGAGATGTGCTTGTTGCTTGAAGTTTCCCACTTTTCCTTATTTTGTGTTATTTCTCTCTGTAGAGCTAGTGAAGCTGGCAAGCTAGGGAACTTAATGATAGATTGTGTATATGAGTTGAAACAGCTGCTGAAGAGAAAAAGAAATCAACAACGATTATTTGCCGTCCCATAGAACACATGGTGCATTTGATTTAAACCATCTAGGATTCGGGCATATTTTGGTGAAACATACTTGTATAAGTAGACAACAGGATGTATACACCCAACAAGTGAATACTCAGCATGAAATTCTCTCTTCTCCCAAATGGCAAGGGCTTTTGAAAAAGCTACATTTTGCAATTTTATTTTTTAATTAAATGTATATTAACCATCATTTAAATCACTAGTAATCACATTCTATCTTCCACATCTTCAGCCTGCGTTTTCCTTACATCCTTATAATTAGCACATTGTTCATTGTGTGTGTATGCTTCTACTCTCTTGATTTCATGTTCTTATTTCACCTTTTGTTCATGATTTGGGCCATACCCATCTCCCCACAGTGTCATGCTAAGTAACTGTCTTTTCATTCCAAACAATGAATTTAGTCTAGTTCTCTAACTAAACACTCACAACCTAAATAAGAAGCAAGAGACAATAAAGTCTTTGGTAAATTTGGAAGGGCGAGGAAGAGGTACCTGAGGCATAATGGTACCTCCAGAGTAAATGGAAAAATCAGATAATGGGTGGAGTAGGGCTAAGGATAAGTCCTGTAGAGGGAGCAGTCAGCCTGATGAAAAATCCATGGGAGAGGCTAGAAGAACAACTAGCAAGAAGCAGTAAGAGGACTATTGGCCTGTCTTAGGAATTTAAGTCTGATGGAGCCATTGATAGGGCAGAGGACCATTTTGAGGACAGTGAATGTAGTCAAAGTCAATAACCAAGGAAGGCTTTTTAGGCATTTCAAGAGATGCTGAAGATCAGAGAAACAACATAGCAACATGTCAGAGTGACCCCCCCCCCAAGTGCATGTGCAGTACAGGTCCAGTAGCACTAGAGAGGAGGGAGGACCAGATACAATATATGGGTCATAACTGTAGCAGCTGCATCCATCTGCTGAGACCACGGGGTAAAAGTCTATATGTGACCCACAGCAGTGCCTGGCACATAATCAAAGCTCAGTACAAACTACTTCTGTAGTATGACAGGATGATAAGGCCACTGAATGAAGATCTTGTCCCAGTTCTCCCGTTAATTAGCTATGTGACCTCATGGTACATCTGTAAAATGAAAGGGTCAGAGAAAATATTTGCCTCAGTCCATTCTAGTTCTAAAATTCTGCAATTCGCTTCCTTTACAGTCTCGTGGTCAAGTTACTTAAGCTAATGTGTGCCTCATGCTGAAATATAATCTGGCTTTCCCTTGTTTTGATCTTCCATTGAAGGGAAATGAAGGACATGCACCATTAACAGTAAAATAATAAAATTTTATTAACAATAATTATAACTAACAATAAAAATTTTAAAAAACATAAAATATCAAACTATAGAATTGTTTTTCAGAATATCTTTTAATTTATTTAATCTATTTTATTTTTTATTATAAATAATTTATTATAAATAAATATAATAGACAATTTATAATAAATAAATTGTTATATATTATATAATAAATTTATTATATAAAAATTATATATTTATTGTAAATAAATTGTTTATAAATAATAATTATCTAATAAGAGATAATATTATCTATTAATTTATTATTTATTCAATATTCATTAAATACTTGGAAGTATCCATTAAATACTTACTGATTTTGTAGGCACTGGAGATGCAAAGATAAATAGAATAGGACAGCTACCTTCAAGAGACTTACATTCTAGTCAGCAGTCTATACTGTGGCATCTGATAGACACAATGACCTAATCTTACTGTACCCTCTGTCCTGACCTAAGGGAGACCTAAGAACCCTTTGTCTTTCTGAATTTGAATCACAGCTTGATGTGGTCCTACTTGTTTTATGTTGTTATCCCTAAAGTAAAACTGTATAACTGTTTCTTGGTTGTGTTGGGTAGCACTGGGTAAGATTTTAACTGGGTATTCTTAAATTGCTTTTACAGTAAACCAATTTTATCATCAAGTTAAAAAAACAAAAAAACAAGTGCCCTGGTGTATTCCAGGTGCTGTAATAGGGGTGTAGCCAGAAGGCCATTGAGGACACAGAGATAAGACTGGTCAGTTCTAGGGCACCTAGGTGGCTCACTCAGCTAAACATCTGCCTTTGGCTCAGGTCATGATGTCAGGATCCTGGGATCGAGTCCCTCTTTGGGCTTCCTATTCAGCAGGGAGTCTGCTTCTCCCTCTACGTCTGCCCCTGCACATGCTCTCTCACTCTGTCTCTCAAATAAATAAAATTAATAAATAAAATCTTAAAAAAAAAAAAAAAGATTGGTCACTTCTAGCTGGAAGAGAGAGTAGTGAGACCATTTCACAGAGGAGGTAGGCTAAGAGCTCAAAAGAAATCATTTGTTGTTGCCAGGAAGACAGGATGAAGAGGGAATTCCTGATAGAAATGGACATGGTGGACAGAGCAAAGATAGAGTTGTCAAACGTCCTCGGTATTCTGAGAACCACGAGTGGAGTGGGGCAGATGGAGCGAGGGATGTGAGGTGAGTCTCCATGAACGATGAGGCTGCAGATGCCAGCAGCCAGCTCAGGGAGCAGCTTGTATGCTAAGGAGTTTGGACTTCATTCGGCAGCAAATGGGACACCAGTATAGAAGAAAAGAGAAGTGATGTGCTCAGATTTATGCCTTAAAAAAGATTTCTCTAGCATCGATAGGAAAAATGATCACAGAGGGCAAAAATAGAGGAAAAGAGTAACTAGTTGGTTAGAAGTTATTTACAGCAATATAGGCAAGAAGTTTATGAAGTTCTGGAGTTCTCAAGGCTCTGTGAAGATGAAGAGATGTCAGTACAAGAGATATCCAGGAACTTGAACCACAGGACTGGTGGAATGTGGAAAGGTGGAGAGGACAAATTTGCAAGGGGCCCCAGGTTTCCAGCTTAGAGGACTGAGTGCCATCTATTGACTCAGGGTATTTTGAAGGTGGTGTTAGCCATAGGGGAGAGAGACTGCATTTATCATTGGGCATGAGCCATAGACGGACACTTGGCTTGACCTCAGGGGAGAGATGGGCTGATTTGGAAGCAGGTTTAGAAGTCAACAAATAGAAGAAGCCGTGGGGATAAGTTTGCTCATCCCAGAGAATGTGTCACTGAAAGGTGGAAGGTGGGGTGAAGACAGAGGAAGCAGGTGTAGCAGCTTCGGCAAAATCAAGTAATACCTTTGTCTCAGCAAGTAAGCTATCCAGAGAGACAATGCTGGGTTTGCAATAGTCATTTGGTAATATCTGTTTAATGATGAAAAAAATGAACAAGTGAGTGAATGAGGGAGTGAGAAGTGAAGGGCAGGAGGGGCTGAGCAGTGTAAATAACAGAGGTCAAGATTAGAAAGACAACACTATAGATTATTCTCATGCAGATGGAAACTAAATCCAGAGAGCAAAGGAGACCCCAAAGGAACAAGAGTAAAGTGAGCAAATGAGGACTTAGGAGTGAACCCTGATCTCATTAAAGAGGTAGATGCGGCAGGTTCTCCGTGCTTCTCTGTAAAACATTAGCCATCTTTAGTCAGCAGCCCAGCACCCGGCACAGCGGCTAGAGTCACAGTTTGACCTTCATCCATACAGAAGGAAGGTAATGTTCCAGGTCCCCTTCGTGTGGACAGAGGACGGAGGAGGCATGAAATATCGGCTGCGACGTGGTACCAGATTCAGTATGAGCGGGGTGCCAGTTGTGGGGACACACTGTCGGGCTGTGATCTGCTACCTCTTACCTTAAAGTTTGGTTCCTAACTGACTAATTTTACTAGGGAAAAATCCAGGTGTAGCCTGTCTAGTCCCCAACTGAAGCTGTGGGGAGAATCCAAGGTGAGAATGAGCCCCTTGGCATTAATGTGCCTTCAGAAAGCAAACAGATCCACCGAGTTCCCAGGTGGGTCCGCGTGACATAAACACACTGGGTCATGCCCAGGTGACACAAGGTGGCTCACACTTTTTTAAACCCTATTTATCTTTAGATAGTCGGCGAGGTTGTTAGAAGCCTAAAAGCCTCCCTTTTTCACAGGCTTTTTTTTTTTTTTTTTTTTTTTAAGATTTATTTATTTTTTAGAGAGAGAGAGTACAAGAGCACAGTGGGAGAGGGGCAAAGGGAAAGGGAGAGAGAGTCTTAAGCAGACTCTGCACTGAACACGGAGCCCAATGTGGGGCTAGATCTTAGGACCCTAGAATCACCACCCTGAGATCACCATCCTGAGATCACGACCTGAGCCGAAACCAAGAGACAGACGCGTAACCAGCTACACCATCAAGGCACCCCAGTTTCTTTCAAGTGACTTAAAGATAATGGGAAATTACTCAGAAATAATCTGATGACTTACTGGAATTTAATCCAACTGAGAAATATGTATTGTGGGTTCACTAAGAGTTCATTGTTAACAATAAAGATAGTTCTGCCAGTGCAAAATGTGGTCCCCACCTTCACTAATTCTCTTAAGATTAAAACCCAAACAAGGTTTTATTTAGCTTAGAGGTCAACTAGGAGGAGAGTTTGAGAAGGGATTTTACCCCCTTCTCCGAAAAGTGTCACATCATTTGTGAGGTTCACAAGCATCTGGTGGCTAAGTCGTCAGCTCTGTGATGATTTGCTGAGACACACTCTGAATGCATCTGTAAATTGAGGAATTGGGTGGTCGGAAGGTCCCTGATGGCTCCAACATGCTATCAATCTATAATACATGTGTCAGGGCCCAGGCATGGCATAATGCTGACAGCCCAGGAGCCTTCCCTTCATCCTGTCATCTATGAAACAAGGCGATACAGTGACATTCTGGAAAACTTTAGAGTTCTGAAGGGCTTTGTTCTCTGCCCAGCACATCTGGCTCCTTTAGTTCCAGATGTCTGTGTCTATCCTGCTTTTCCACTTGTCCACTTCTGCCCATGTGAGACTTCACAGGCTTTCTGACCCTTAACTTTCTTTCCTAAATAGAACAGCACCTTGGGATGACGTTCCATCAGGTGGGGTCTCTAAGGAGCAAATAAATACATCATAGGTCATGATGCGCACCTAGTAACTCATCCTCTCCTCTTATAGCCCCCAGTGTCGTGGGCCACTGGGCGGTCACTGCTGCTGGCCACTTCTGTTCCACTGAATTTAAAACCAATAAGCAATACCCAAGTTGAGATTGCAAGATTCTGGACGAGCTTAGGACAAGATCACAGCAGTTAACTAGTCTGCTAATTGCATAATAACCTGTCATCCTGTTATGACAGACTGTTTGTGGGAAAGGAATTTTAGACTGGGAGCCAGAGAGGATGTGGGCTGAGTCCTGGTTCTGCCACCTCCTTCTTGCATGCCTGTAGGCAGGACAACATCAAAACCTTGGTTTCTTCTGTAATATGTGTGTAGTCATTCCTTTCCCCAGCTCCTTCACAGGAATTTCACAAGGAATATATAACAATATGCCCAAAGTGCTATTTAAATGATAAACTGCTAAATAAATGTGAGATTTTCCTCAGAGAGAATGAAAATTTTGAGTCTTGGTAAAAATGCATGTTGACATTTCTTTTATTCATTCAACAAATATTTAGGCAGCACCTGCTATTGCTAGATACTGTGCCAGGAGCTGGGGAATCAGTTATGAACAAAAATACAGATACCATTCCTGCCATCTGGGAACTTTTTAGACTCATGGCAAAAAGAAAAAGTTATCACAAGAATTCATACCTTTACCACTAAGTGGTCTCAGTTGTGAACATGGGAAGAAAGGAGTGTTGAAGAGAGGTTCTTGGAACCATGAGAGCTTCTAATCATGGGATTTGGCTTAGAACGGTCCAGAAAGCCTTCCCTGAAGAAATGACCCTAGAACCAAGATCTAAACAGTAGACAGGCGTTAACATTAGTGATGCAGGCAGGAAAGCAGGTTCAAAGGCCTCATGGTGAGCCAGAGCCTGAAGGGTTTGAAGGACTGAGAGAAGGTTACTGACCCTGGAGTTGAGAAAGCAAAGCAGGTGGGCACTGAGAGCAAAGTTAAGTCTGGAAAGATGGATGGGGAACAGATTAAGGTTCTCTAAAAGATTTTCACTTCATTCTTATAAACAGTGGGAAGCTGATTACAGGGATTTAAGTAGGAAAGCAACATGATCAGATTTACGCTCTGGAAAGATTACGATGACCACAGAGTGAAGAACAGATGGAAGGAGGTTGATTGGCTGTAGGGTTGCAGGCAGAGCCTGATGGTAGTTTGGACTCAGATGCATCAATGGAGATGAGAATAGAGGAATATTTAGAAAGTAATAACCACAAGACTTGAAATCAATTTGAATTGCAATAGTACAAGTTATTGAGATTTGATATTGTACTTATTCTTGGACTCAGCAGTTAAAATCATGTCCCAGGGTAAATGGCAATATTTTCCTCATTAAGACATTATGACAGATGAATTACTTTTCCCCCCACTTGAATTTAATGACTAGTTTCTTCCCCCAAGGCCTTTTTTTTTTCAGTTTTATTGAAGTATAGTTGACAAATAGAATTGTACATTGTGATTTGATACACACAGGGAAAGGATCCCTGCCATCTAGTTAATTAACATATTCATAATTGTTAACAATGAATTGTGTAATTCAAATTTGCTAAGAGAGTAGAACGTAAATGTTCGCGCCACCCCCCCACTGCCAAAATGAACTACACTTGTCTCACCGATGCTATGACTAGGCGCTGACAGTACTAAGCATTGTCTGCCTTTGATCCCTTGTATACCTTCCCGTTAATACCATGACCCCATTTCATTTTCTATATATCTGTGAGAAAATAAATTAGCATGTTTACTTGAAACATGTAGCAAAATGACAAAGCTAATACCTATTGTAACTGCTGTGCCTTTGAAGTTTATCCCTGTCTTACTCATAACATTAATTGGAGAATTCTCCCATTAGCTGAAGACGCTCCACATGCTGTGCATTTTGAAAGGTCAAATCTGCGGAAGAATTTACTGTATTTCATTAAAGATGTCTCGCTTAGCACTTACATTAATAAAAAAAAAAATAGTCTCCACTTTAAAACAGGGTGGCAAGGGGCGCCTGGGTGGCACAGCGGTTGGGCGTCTGCCTTCAGCTCAGGGCGTGATCCCAGCGTTGTGGGATCGAGCCCCACATCAGGCTCCTCCGCTATGAGCCTGCTTCTTCCTCTCCCACTCCCCCTGCTTGTGTTCCCTCTCTCGCTGGCTGTCTCTATCTCTGTTGAATAAATAAATAAAATCTTAAAAAAACAAAACAAAACAAAAAAACAGGGTGGCAAATACATGGCCCACATGCCACCCTTCTGTCCTCCCACTTCCACGTCTGGGATGCTAAATGATAAAGACGTCATTTCCTCCCGAGCCTTTTGAGAATCCCCCTCAACACAGCACTCCAGGCAGTCAGTTGATCAAAGCTGGCATGAGAGTCAAAACTCATTTGCCATCCCCACTTCAACACGATGTAAGCCTTCGTTCCCCAAAATAACCACTATCAGTGCATGCTTATGTAGGTCTTCCTCCCGCCACAGATGTGGTTTGCCTGTTTTTGTCAACAACATCTGCTGCTTTGTATCATCTCCACTCACCTGAGTACAGGCAGCCATGGACGTTTCCAGCAAACTGACAAGAGTCCTGCTTCACACACTGGAGTCTCTTCTTCTCTGAGAACTTCCTCCGTCCCTGCGGGTGTTTCCTCGGCCTTACACAGGGACAACCCAGAAATGTGGGAGAATTAAAACTCTGGGAGAGCAATCCTCAGTGAGGAGCAATCCTTATTCCCTCCCTGGGGAGAGGAGAGTCAGAGGATAAACACCCAGGCCTTGCCACCCCACAGTAGGAAGGTTCTGATGGGTGTTCCCTATGGTTTCTCAGAAGATCCACAGAGGGACTGAGTCCGGGTGCACGCAGTGATTATCTGCTCATTAGTGTGTTTCACTTCCCTGATTCACTTTCTTCCTTCTTTATTCGTGCTTCCTAGATCACTCAAGTCGCCATCGCAGGGTCTGTTTTTGGAGAACCCAACTAAAGCAGCATCTTCGGTCTTCACTTTATGTAAAACATTGATTTACAGTCAGTGAAGTTCCTTCTGATGACCTGTGTACTGAGATACGGGCTATGACTCTCCGCTCCGTGGTGGATCCCTTAGAACCATCTTTCCTTTCTCTGTGGCGAGTCCCACAGGAGAACCTAGGGGATCAGAAAGGGGGGTGTGAGGAAAAACAAACTCAGTTGCACCAAGAACTCCCACCACAAAGCAAATTTATTTTTATCTGTGTTTTGTGATTTTGATTGAAAAATATATTCCAGGGCCAATCCTGTGATGGTATTTGTTCCGTATGTCCACCAGTTGTGCCGAAGTGATGCTTATCAGGGATGCCAGGACCTTAAATGAAAATTTATTTCAAGCCTTAACTGGTTAAGTTAGTCAAAACAGGAAATAAGCAAATGTCAGTTCTGCCTATATATCAGACCTTTTTTTATAAACAATGTGTATATTATGTATATATAACATAAACGAGTTAAAATTGTTCTTTACATTAACAGACTGACACCACTAAGAAGTTCTATCTAAAATGACATCAGGTCAAAAAAATCTCCTACGTGTTTCTCCCAACATTCCAGGAAAGCCCTAAAAAGACATAGAAAATGTCAGGATTCACAGATTCTAGCAATGATAAGACTGCTTAGGTATTGCTTTATAGGGCAGGGATAGTTGTATTTAAACCTCCTCCCCTCCTGGGATGCCCAGGTGGCTCAGTTGGTTAAATGTCTACCTTTTGGCTCAGGTCGTGATCCCAGGGTCCTAAGATCGAGTCCTTCATTGGCCTCCTTGCTCATCAGAGAGCCTGCTTCTCCCTCTGTGTGCCACTCCCCCTGCTTGTGCTCTCTCTCTCTCTGACAAATAAATAAGATCTTTAAAAATAAGTAAATAAACCTCCTCCCCACTGAATAATCAGTCACTCTCTTTCCCCAGCTACTCTCTTTTAACCAATTCTGAAATCTCAAATCCCAAAGCACAGCATAACAGAAAGTAGAGAAAAGAGGGCAGTGACAAATTGCTGCCCAGGGCATGTGGCACTATTGCATTGAGCCCCATGGATGGAGGCAGAGCTGTAAGAGGCCTGGGATAGTAGATAGAGACCATCTCAGATTTTTTACAACCCAAGTGTTTCTCCCCAAAACAAGCAGATAAAATTAGGAAGTTGTGTTGAGAGAAGGTCTCCCCACAGTCCAGCAGAGCTATAGGACACAATTGCCAATGGAAGTCTGGCTGCAGACTGTGCACACGTTCACTGTTGTAGGAAAGCCAAAGCAGGTGTTATATGTCACACAGTCACTCATGTGGACAGCAATGGAGTTCATGAGCCTGCACCCGGATAAATCTTCCTATTTTAAATGAATGGAAGTTCTAAAGGTCAGCATGGGGATATAAAAAAATAGTTAAGCATGTAATAAAGGGATCATTATAATTAGCCTTAAAGATTCAGAGGAACAGCATGACACTGAAACAGATTTACTGCAGAAAACAGAAGGAACTGAGAAAATGTGCTTGGATGCTAGAAGATTATGTAACATTTAAGAAATAACAGAAATGGGCAGAGCAGACTGAAATGCAAAAAAACAAGGAAAGTGATGCTTGACCAAGTGAAAAGGCCATAATAAACAAATCTGGGAGCTTGGAATTACCTCTGAAAATTAAAATGTTTATTAGAGTTAGTAAAAGGTGAAACTGGTCCTGCAAGAAATTAATGATGTAGAGATCAACATGAGCAACTCTCCAGTTACAGAGCAGATCTTGAGCTGTGTTCCGTCTCAACAGCAGTCACAAGCACAGCACTCTGCCTCCAGTCACGCTGCTCTTGATATGGAGTCTCAGTTCCAAGGCCACTCTAACTTTGTCAGACTTACCAAAGGAGGGGGGTAGGAAATGAAGTGTGAACCAAGAGCTTTGATTATAACCCCTTGGAAGAAAAGGAACGGCATGACCTGCTTTTGATACACATTAATGGACAAAGAAAGAGAAACTGAAAAAATGAAGCAGTCGAGATCAAATCTACTACTAGAATATCCTTTGAGAGTACTTCTCACATGCATGCAAATCACTTGGGGGTCTTGTTAAATTACGGATCTGATTCAGTGGGTCTGGGGTCTGATAGTTCGCATTTCTGTCCAGCCCCCAGTTACCAAATCTTGAAGAGAAAGACTTAAGAAAAAACCTGAAGTGAATGCACTCACTATATTCCAGGAAGCATTAAAACAAATTTATACCTAAGCACATTCTAGTAACTTATGAAGAATTCAAAAGGATAAAGAAAATGTTATCCAATTATTCATATAAGAAAATGAAAGGTTAATTGCAAATAAACAAAAATTGAGTGGATCCAGGCTTGTCCTCAGCATTACTAAATGTCAGAAAACAATAGAAAAGAAACCCAGAGTTTGAGAGGAAGAAATTGTGATATCAGAATTCATTAATCAAACTAGGAAGTTCTTAGAAAAGATACCACATATTTAGGTTTTCTATTGCTGCTACTATAAAGGACTACAAATTTACTGGCTTAAAACAACATAGACTTATTATCTGATAGTACTATAGCTCAGAAATCCAACAGGGGTCTCACTGGGCTAAAATCAGCATGTCAGCATGGAGGCATTCTTTCCTGGGATCTCCAGGGGGAAACCCATTTCCTTGTCTTTTCCAAATTCAGTTTCTAAAAGCCTCCTGTAGTCCACAACCTGTGGCCTTTTTCCTCTGTCTTCAAAGCCAATGGCAAGTTGAGCCCTCCTCACCCCACTATCTCTCTATCTGCAGCCAGGAAAGTTCTCCATTTTTAAGGACTTAGATGATTGGATTGGGCCCACCCAGATAATCCAAGATACTCTCCCAGCCTCAAGGTCCTTAACGTTAATCACAGATGCAAAATCTTTCTTGTAAAGTAATAGATAATACACAGGTTTTGAGGATTAAGGTATAGACCCATTGAAGAGACCATTAACTATGACATCAAATATGCTGTTTCTGAAAAATTTGAGGACATATGCTAACAGAGGACCAAAATTCAAAATCCAAAAATGGAGAAATAGTGGAATAAAGTGAATTGTGATGAGCATTAAAACCAGTTTATTGGTTAAGTCTATGTAACCATTAGATACTTATAGGAAAATGCAAAGCTAGAAACAATTCATAAGGGAATAATTGTGTAATCATTACAAACTAAGGGTATAGTTTATATTAGAGCATAAGGACTGTTGAGTGAAGTCAATGTGGGCTGCCTTACTCCTCTAGCTAAGACCAGTAGGAAATTGATAGAAAACTAATGGGATGAGAACAACGGTTTGCTTTGTTTATGGCAAAAAAAATAGTTTAAAGCAAATCAAAGCAAGCCATACTCCACATAGCAAAAGGCAGCCTAAAAGAACTTGAAAGGAAGCTCAAAAGAGCAAAAACCCTAAAAGAATTAAGAAATTAATATGCACCTATTGTGACAATAAATTGTTGAACACCTTTTTGAAAAACAGACCTCTAATTTGTGGAAAAAGAATTTAAAATTCATTGAAAGCATTAAATGGAACTGTGCACCATTTTGTATCGATAACATGTAAAGTGCATTACAAAGTTCTCACTAAAATAATGCCTATCATTATCTTTACTTTGTTACCAATAAGGAATCTGAGCCATAGAGAGATCAGGGGATTGCTCACAGTCACTCCAGCATGAGCCACTAAGGGTCTCACTCAGAGCTAAGAGCCAATCCTGGTAGTAGATGCTCTCTTGTGTACACATGAGGTCATGTTACTAGTGAGAGATGGAGCTGGGACTGGAACCCAAGTCAGTTTTATCCCATGTTGTGTGTGCATAATTGCCTCAGAATTGTTTTTCTGTTTACGTCTTTGCCTCAACCCCTGAACACGGGTTATTTTTGTTCTCTCCTCCAATCTCCCTGCATGACCAGAACCCCTACAAACCCCCCATTGATTTTGCCACTTTCAGCCACTGTGAGTAAATTCTCCCACCCAGTCCTTTCCCCTGCCCCACCGCCCCACCGCCATGGGTAGACCTTGGGGAATTTCACATACACACACACACACACACACACACACACACACACACACACACACACACACAAGAGATCTGCTCCAGCCTCTTGATGAGGACTTCGATGCGCCTTCTCTCTCAAGGTCAATTCCTCCTTTTGTGCTCTAGATCCCATCCTCTCTCCTCATGAAATAATTTCACCAATTACCGCCTTTTCTCCTGAGTCGTCAGACTATCTCTGTTCAGATACCTTCTCATCTGAATGTAAGCATGCTTTCCCCAAATCTTCCTTTGGTGGGAGTGAGGGTGGGACCACTGTGACATTACCCCTTCAACCCCATATCCATTTCTTGGTTCCACTTCCTCCCTTCCCCTTCATTCAGACCCACTGAAATCTGATTTCTGCCCCCTCAGAATAATTAAACTGCTTCCACAGAGGCCACCAGTGACCCTCCTGTTTGATGATCTACTTAAAACCTTGTTTTAGGAGTATTTCCATTTATTACTTCTTGGAAACTTCCTCTTTACTTGGCTCTCTGTTACTTCTCAGGCACTTTATTCATTCCTCTGCATACTCTAAGGAGGGTTCATTCATGCTGCACAGTATTTTAAGTTTAACCTGACACATTACACCTCTTATCCTGAGTTTTCTGCTGATCACCAGGCAATAGAGCCCACCACTCAAAACTTCTTCACCTGAACCCAAACTCTCAAAGGCACCTCAAACTCATTTCACCCAAACTCATTTCACTATACTCCACTCACAGAAGCCTCTTTTCCTGTATTTCTTACTTTACCTAATGATACCATCATCTCTCCAGGTTCCCAAGCTACAAGTCATAATAGATTTCATCCTCTCCTTTATATCGTCTCCCACCCCCCACAAATCACGATGCCTCATCTGTTTTCCTAAGTATCTTACAACTCTCTTTCTTTCTACCCTCCTCACACACCCTTCACCATTATGATCAATTCCTTCAGGTGTGTCTATTGAAACATTGACTCTGTGTCAGGCATTGTGTAAAGTACTAGGAATACATTCCCTCCCCTGATGGAATTTATACTCTAGTTGGGGAGATGGGCATTAAACTAATAATTTCACAAATATAATTACATGAATACAATTTTATAAATATAGGAAAACTACAGGATGCAATGAAAAATTATAATAGCTTTGATTTAAAATAAAAGGTCAGGAGGCACTTGGGTGGCTCCATTGGCTCCATTGACTTCTGCTTAGGTCATGATGTTGGCGTCTTGGGATCAAGCCCCACATCAGGGTCTGTGCTCAGCAGGAAGTCTGCTTGAGGGTTCTCTCTCTCTCTCCCTCTCCTGCCCCTTCCCCTGCTCATTCACTCTCTCTCAAATAAATAAATAAATCTTTAAAAAAAGATAAAAAATAAAATAAAAGGTCAGGAACATCTTCTGTGAGGAGGTGTTAAGTTGGCACCTAAAGAAGGAATTTGAGATAACTGTGTGGAGGGTGAGAAAGGGTGGGCGAATGAAGGAGCCTGTGCAAAGTCCCTGTGGTTAGAAAAGTCTGGCTTATTCAAGGAAATCCAGTGAGTGAAGGGGAGTGACCCATGAGGCCTCTGGGGAATAGTATGTGGGGACCAATTGATAGGTTTTGTGTTTTATTCTAACTTCAGTGGGAATCCATTGAGGGATTTTAAGCATAATAAGATCCTGTGACAACAGCAAATTGGCTATTGCTTCGATTCAGGCAGTAGATGATGGTGAGTATGGATTAGAGTGGTAGCCGTGGAGATGGAAAGAAGTGCACTGAAATAGATTTGGGAGGTAAAATTGGGTTTGGTGATAAGGAAGTGAGGGAAAGGGAGATGTTAAGAACGACTTTCAGGCCCTGTCTTTAAAACTCAGAAGGGCAAGTGAAATTTACCAAAATGAGGAACACAGAAGAGAAGATTTGGGGGACATGATCAGGGTTCCACTTTCACTATATTGAATTTATGGTGCTTGTGAGACACCCACAGCTCAATAAATATTTAATGTTGATGTAAAGTGAAATAGACATTTAATCTTTCTGAAATTACTTAAAGATGTTTCTAGACGGGTTTCTCAAAAAAAAAATACTTGATGCTCTATATTCATCATTTAAAAAAA
>NW_024425563.1:82328023-82470478 GCF_017311325.1 Ursus maritimus
AAAAAAATATTACTCTCAGAATTGAAATTTTCTATTTGCGAGTATTGCTATCCTTCCACATTTTCTTTGCCAGCTGTTTACAGCGTGCTGTAAACAGAGCAGTTTATCTCTTCACCACTCTTGGTTTTGTTCAGAACATAAAGAAAAACCCCTTTGTGGTTGTTAATATGTTCTGCAAGCCTCACCTCACTCTGAGTTTTAGCTTCCCTGACACACTTCTTCCTCTTTCCCTGCAGGCCTTTATTCCTGTTCGAGGCTATTCACCTGGCCTGCTTTATTTTGAACACACCCTTTATGTAGCTGAGTTTATCAGAAGACAACATGTGCAGACTTATCCTTTCTAGATACTCATTGGGATTACTTTAAACGGTCAGACTGCTCTCTCCATAAGGAACAAAGCCAGGGGGAAAATGTTATTCGAAAACAGCTTTACGGTGTTTATGAGAAAAACACTTTTATTTAAAAGATGCAGAAAGGATCATTTTTAAAGCATTGCTGAGAAAGCCTCAGCTTACCACGTGAAAACAGATTCTGGCCAAAGATGGCGAACAATTTGAATTTTTCTTTGTAAATTGAGTATTGTGCTTGGCTGAAAATCGGTGATGGGAGGTATGGGAACTGCCACCAACAGTATATCTTCCATACTCGTGTAATGGAAAGATTGGGTCGTTTTGTGGTGGGGTTTTTTGTTTTGTTTTGTTTTGTTTTTGGCCCAGGTCACTTTCATTAAGAAAAAAATACCCCTTTCTGACTTCGAATAGCTTAAACAAATTATCTAAAGGAACTGCAGGGTTTAACTCATTTAATGAATTTTAATAAGACATACATGAATCAGTCAAAACCCAGGAAAAAAGTGAATAATATTGAACTACTTTTAATGGAAATTAGCTCATTACCCTGCTGGCTTACATTTACCAAAGGCTGAATTTTTGATGGAAAATTTGCCAGACTGTGAGATAATGGGAGAATCCTTAAATTAAAGATTAACTTTATTAGTGGTATTTTTCTCCCTCAAATTAGCCCTAACAAGAGATTCTAAAAAACCCTGGGGCTTTTTCCCCCTTTGGGAAACTTCAAAAAAAAAAAGAAAAAGAAAAGAAAAAAGAAAAAATTTCCCCTATTGGAAGACTTTCTAACAGTCCCTGAAATATTTTCAGAAATGTAGTAAGAACATGGGTTTCCTTTATTGCCTCTAATCCTTTATGAGAAAGGATAACTTTAGAGGTGGAAGGGTCTGTGTGGGTGTCCAGGTGAGTTTCCTGTCCTCCAGCAGGATACCAGAGAAACTAAAAAAGGAATTCTCTTTCTTAGTCTTTTATTCTCTCTCACATTCAGACAGTATGAACATACTTTTGTTCTGCTTTTCTTCTTTTCCCTCTTTTATGGCTTTCTCTTTCTTTCTTTCTTTCTTTCTTTCTTTCTTTCTTTCTTTCTTTCTTTCTTTTTAATGGTGAAATAGACACAACATGAAATTTGCCATGTTAATCATATTTAAGTGGACAGGCTCAGTAGTGCTAAGTACATTCACATTATTCTATCTTCCTTCTTTCTTAAGGAAAACAGAACACAGCTCTTAATAAACCAGGGTGTGGACATCTGCAGGGAAACAGGTTTTTATTTCAAAGTGCCTCCTACTTCTTTTCTATTGCTTAAAGAAAAAGAGAAATATAAAACATTTCCCCTGCATCTCTATCATTTTTAGTAACTGTAGAACTCCCTATAAAATACACGAAGCTGTAATGATAATCTCCAAAACCAGAGTCATACGTTGTACAAAGTACTTCAGTTGAAGGAGAACCCATTTCACATTCTGCAAATGGAAGTTCAGTCTATCAAATGGAGTATAGAGACATATTGAAAGATTTATTTCTGTTTGAGGAAATTTCTAGAAATCTGGGGGAAAAAATTGCTTTGGCATTATTGCAGATCGAAGATATCATCATGGAACTCCCTGATCTAAGTTGCTCCTCGTTATGTTTTGATCTCTTATTCAAACTGGGGTGATTTTTAAAAGTTCATCATGTTGTTGCCGGCTGAAAATAAATAATTAAAAGTCTCGCCAAACAACTTACAAACACACACTAGAAAGGGGCTCGCCTTCAGAGCTACTGTATATATAGTGGTATTTTTTCATTCTGGGTCTCATACGTCAGAAGCAGGTTTTGAAAAGAGCCGCTTTGTGGAACATTACTCTTGGGACAAGACAATGTTGCTAACCAGTCATCAAGCAATTGGAAAACGGTCCTTTGTGACGCTCACATTGGCCATAGAGTTCTGCATCACATGAGGAGAGGCCTCCGTTAAGGCTGCTGACAGACAGACAACCAGCAGAAGCCAATAATCTACATAGCAAATGGAATGTTCTGATATTCCCCTAAGGCAAGATCCCTAACAATGAAACATTGAAGGGGGTGCAAGAAAAGGAAATGCTAAGTAATTTCTGGGTTTCTTACTTAATTGAATGAGATATTAACCTGCAGTAGACATTACGATTGTGTTTTTGTTTTTAAATGGACTTACATAAAATGTTCCCCTGATAGGGTGTTCAGATTTAGAAAAAAAAACAAAAAACAAAACAGAATTCAGGGGTGCCTGGGTGGCTCAGTCCCTTAAGCGTCTGACTCTTGATTTTAGTTCAGGTCATGTTCTCAGGGTTGTGAGATTGAGCTTCATGCTGGCTGTAGAGCCTGCTTAAGATTCTCTCTCTCCCTTTTCCTCTGCCCCCCCCGCCCCACTTATATGTGCGTGCTCTCTCTCTCTCTCACAAACAAACAAACAGAATTCCCATTTAAATTGAATTTCAGATAAACAACAAAAAATTTTTTTTTGTACAAGGATGTCCTATATAACATATATCTCATGCAGTATACAGGTCATATTATACTAAAATACATCATTCATTCTTTATCTGAAATTCCAATTTAACTGAGCATATTGTGTTTTATCTGACAACCATCTTCCTATAGCTTACTAAAAGTTGTATTTATTGACATGTAGAATTCAATTCCAGTTTCAATATGAAATCAGTGTTGTCTTCTCTCCCATTTTCAAGTACTGGGATTTCTTGTCTAAGCTCTTCGCACTGGGCTTCTGTTTCTCTGTCTATTTCACTGTGGTTTTAGGTGCAGAATTAAAATTTTATTTTAGTTTTATTTCTAATGAAGACAGATTTTAGAAATCTAATTCCACTTTGAGCTTCATATTAAATGTATCTAAATTTTCTCATTAGCTACGTCTAAATTTTCCCCTTTATTCTCTAATTTTTTTTTTCCTTTTATGTCCCTGCTTATGGTTTGTTAGCTTATAACTGTACTTTAAGGTCTTTCACTTTTGTTATCCTAAGAGTAAGGATTAAAAAAATATGTTTGTATTTGTGTGCACACATATACAAATAAATGATTAATATGGAAAACATGGGTCACATAAAGAAATTTTCTACCCACGAGGGAATATAATATACCACTTTCTATAGAAGTAGGGGAAATAAAGGCCAGAAATAAACTACATAAAGATGATGTTACTATTATTTTAAAGAAATACTTTTTTTCTATGAACTAGGTTCATAGCTCTGAAAGGATTAAAAAAATGTTATCTAGATCCTTGTTCTGTTTCCTTATGGAGATGGGTGATGGGAAACCCAAGTAATACTCTGAGCAAACCAAACTTATCTTGCTTCTGTGATCTATCCCCAACTAGAAAGATTCCAGAAAAGGAAAAATTACAGACATAAGGATTTAAATGTTTTTCCTTTGTTTTTGGTGTTTTTATTTAAATATTAATTGGAATAAACCTGGTTTCCAAGAGGGGCCATCCTACAAAAAGAATTGTACATTTAGAGTATCTAGGAGTTTGGTCCACACGCTTAGAGCATTTCTGTAGCTCTTCTGTAGTTGAACAGGAAGTGGGAGTTTAATCATGTAGAAAACTTGACCTTCTGGCTTAATCAAACCAAATCGAGTATATTCAATATAGATGTTTCCTATTTATCATTAAATGTTTATAGTATTATTGATAATTGGCCAAAAAAACACAAAGGGCCACATAAGTTATTGATAATTTGGGGAAGTCTATTCTGACACTATTTCTGACTACCTGAAATTACTTACTCCCTAGCAACCAGCCTCTTTTAGACAATGTCTCAAAAAGGCTAACTATTGCTTCAGACTGAAGGCTCTGCGGCACAACTCAGCATTAGAAATATTCCAGAAACTGCCATAATAAGAGCAGGAAAGAAGTCCTGGGTCACACCAGTGGTCTGAGGTCAGACAAAATGGAACAGCCTTAAAAGAATGGGAAGCCAAAGTACCTCTGATGAAAGGTGGTCACGTTAAACATCCCTCTCTCCTTTTCTGGTCTTGACCAGTGGTCCTCTTATGCCATTTTAGTTCTGGCACCAGACCAGCTGAGAGGTCAGATGATTACACATTTTCCAGCAGAGGAATAATCATCTTTTAGCGTAATGTCCCATGCGGAGGCGAGAGCTCCATAATGGTGCGACCATTTTCAATGTATTTGTATCAAAGTCTAAGAAACTCCCTCACCTTGCAAATGTAAAACAGCAAATACTCAAAATCTGTTCTGGTGCTCCAGGAAGAAGGTGAGGAAGCAAAGAAAGCCGAGGAAATAATTGAATGTTTTGACATTGTAAGAATATACACATGACATCTTTTGCAGAAGACCTGTTGCTGGCAATTCCATAAATCAACAAATAAATTTTATCCTTCACTGAAAATAATAGTTAATTGGCCAATAGGTTACAGGGTTTTTGGGTTTTTTGGGTTTGGTTTGTTTTTTTTTGGTTTTTTTTCACTGCTGACTTAGCGGTCAATTTGTTTTTGTTGGCATTTTTACAGAGTAAGTCAAGGAGACAAATATATCTATTTATCTGTAATTTTTACTCTCAGTTGCTTCCAAAAAAAAGGGATTAGATCCTTATAATTAAGTTATAATCAAACCACATGTAAAACAGAATTTTTTTCATTAGTTGGAAAGAGAGGTAAGAACTTACAGGCTATGTAAAATGAGCTGATTCTGCTCATCTCCTTAAGTAGGATGGTTATGACAATTGAGCATCAGATTTACTCTGGGTTCCCAAGGAAGCTGAGAAACCTGATAGGTTACATACCTTCCCTCTTTGCATAAAATGAAGCATCAAGTCTTCACAGCACGCATTGAGGTACAGTTAGTATTTACGCCATGCCTGAAGGGGATTGCTTACGCATCTAGAGAATTGTGTGTCCAGATTTCCTCAGAAATTTCCTATAAATGGGGTACAGTTTTCAACTATTACCATTTCATAGGAGTCCCAGTTTTTAAGGTGATACACACACAGTATGTGGCTTATTTTCAATATTTCACTTTTAGTGGGCATTTTCCAGATACCAACTAACATTAACATGAGCAAAATTGTTCTGTTTTGGCTTACTGGGGCCAGTACAGGTCAGCCACCCCCCCATCATTATTTTTAAGCTTGTTTTTACTACTTTTTAAAAAAACTGATACCGTATGATGATAATAATAAAAGAAACAAAGGAAAGGGAATTAATCTGTCTTTTGCTTTTCATTATCTAAATGGTCATTTGGATCACAACAGACAGTCCACTCTCCATACCATTTGTAATCATAAAAGTTGCTCAGTAAATTGAGAAAAAAAAAAGTATGCCTTTGCTGACACACGAGTCACTCAATTCATGAGCAGTTGGGCTGCTGCTTCATGCACAACATTGCTGGCACTAACATAATAGATAGATACCTGCTCAGAGAAGGTCTCCGTGGGAGAACAGTCCCCAAAGAGTTATGCTTTTATACACTAGAATCTGATTCATGATATAGGTATAGACATTATTTTTAAATTGAGGACTAATGAGCTCTTCCGTAAGCGGCCTGAGGTGATCTCTGAAAATGGTTCGCTATTCACTTGACCCAGAAAACCCTACAAAATCGTGCAAATCAAGGGGTTCAAATCTTCATGTTCACTTTAAGAACCACATGTGAAACTGTTTGCCTCCGCATCAAGGGTCTGCAGATCCAAAAAGCCACCAAGTATCTGAAGGATGCCCCTCTGCAGAAGCCAAGTGTGACATTCTGTCACCACGCTGGTGGAGGTGGTAGCTGTGCCCGGGCCAAACAGTGGGGCTGCACACAGGGTCGGTGACCCAAAAAGAGGGCTGAATTTTTACTGCACATGCTTAATAATGCGGACAGCAATGCTGCTTTAGATGTGGGTTCTCTGGTCGTTGAGCACATCCAGATGAACAAAGCCCCCAGACGCAGCGTGGAACTTACAGGGCTTGTGGTCAGATAACCCAGACGTGAGCCCTCCCTGCCACATGGAGAGGATCCTTACTGAAAAAGAGCAGTCTGTCCCTAAACCAGAAGAGGAAGTTGCACAGAAGAAAAAGATAACCCCAGAAGAAAGTGAAGAAACAAAAACTTACGGCCCAGGAGTAAATTCTGCATAAAGTAAATGCAAATGAAAGTAAAAACAGAAGAAAAAAAAATGTAGGACTCATGAAGGCTTGTTGATTGCTTTTTAACCACATAAAGAAAGTACACAAAGCAGAATTATTTTTATACTAAGCAAAGGTATTTACCGTGAAGAATTTAATTTCTGTCTATATTCTCTCTGTCCCTCCCTCCCTCTCTCCTCCTCCCATCCTGCCACACTCCCCCATTCTCCAGCTGTGGCCATGACACGGAAATCCCGAAGAATGGCTCAGTCTTAGATATGGTAAAGCAGCTGACCGGTTGCCATACACTTTACCGTCTATGTGCATCAGACTCCTCAGCCGTCAAATAAGGAAATATTCTTAGAATAATTAACATAATTCCAATGAAATTATTTGGGCTCCTTGAAGAAAACTGTAGCATATTTTGTCAGGCAGCATATTTTGTCCTTATGGTTTGCTATTTAACTAATTAATATTAATGCAATTGTCTTACTATCATGCCACCCATAAGTGGTAGCAGGTTATATTTTCAAAGTTCAAATATTGTTTTCTTTATTACAGGTTTCTTTTCTCCATGGAAAACTCCAAAGCCTGTAAGTTGGAATTCTTATGCTTCCTTCTTTATTTCTAGTTATTTTTGCAATCCCATTAAATAAGAGTTAATTGGGTAACTGCAAAATCTCTTTTACCTCTGAGGTTCTGTGATATCAAAGGAACAAATCCTGGGTCCCTTTATTTTGTATTTGTCACGCAAATACAAAAACAACATGTCTTACTTTCCTGTAAAGGCAATTCTTCCTGTTTTTTTTAATATTTAGAAAACGGGCATTAACACTATTCAGTGTGGTGTACTGTAGAAACCTTTTGTTTTTCCCCTTCAGGAATAACTATAGCCTTTATAATGCGGAATTTTTAGACACAATGCAAATGATAGAGGTCTTGACCTACAAATTAAATCTGGTGCATAAAAAACTTAGCTTTGTATATATTTATATGTTCATATGTACGTTTTAATGTATATGCTAAATCTGTGTGTGTGAATTTTGCGGAGACATACATATCCCACCAAACCTGGCAATCACTCAACGTCTGCATCTCCTTCAGAAGCTGGTGCTCTCTGCCATCACCTAATCTCTCTGGGCCTCGTTCCCTCAAGAATCATCCTGAAATGTTGATGCCAATATAGGAGGCTGATGGATTTTAATAATCTCATGTGGCTAGGTTGGCCAAGTCGACTTCACAATTAGAAGTTATGTCTCCTTGTCATTAGAGTGAAACTAGTAACTGCCCAAGACCCCAAAGCGGACACTGGGTTTCTGGGATCCGTTTCATGATGGGCTAGAATACCATACCCTACCTGGGATGTCTAAAACCCCAACTAGAAGAGAACTATAGCAAAGTGATACAAGTCAAAAACAAAACTCAGGGAATCACTTCTCCCTCCTACTTCTTTTTTTCCCTCTCACATTGAGCAGCTCAGATGAAAGTCGCCCCAGTTCTGGCCAGTGAGTAGGGAATTGTTGGATTAACTTATGTTTCTCCTATTTCTTTTACGGAGAGAATATTTAACTGCTTGATTTTCTCATTTTATAAAGGGAGGTAATATAATTCTGCATACTTCTCAAGTACAATAACTGCCTTATTAAATAACATGCCTTGAAATGGTTTGAAGATGTGAAAGTGAAGTATTACTGAGCCCTGTCATATCCCCAAGCTCCAGGTATCTCTCAAAGAGACTAAGGAAACCTGGAGCTGGAGAGGAACTGCTCTGTCAGAGCTGCAGAACTGCCTCACCAAGCATGTCCTCCTTTAGGATCAGTCTCATCTGGTCCACAGAGAATATCAGATGCGGAAACTGGACCGTTTTGGGTTTAGTAAACCATTTAGTGATGTGCATGGTTTGAAAAGAGGTGGTTTTAAAATGTTTAAAATGAAATTTGTTTTATCTTGGCCAAAATTTAAATAATTTCTGCCTTTCATCGCCAAAGTTAATCTGTGCTCTGTGGTTATACACATCTTTATCTAACAAGGAACCTTGCAACTTCATCATGTGCTACAATTATGCAATTTAGTGATTTCCTCATGTGTACCACATTTACACAAATCATGCCATTTGGCATAATTACAGCATTTTCTGTCATTATAGTAATTACATCCATAGTCAATAATTCCAAAGAAGGTTTTATAGAACTCAATTTACAATTAATCCTGAACCCACACATCCCTACAAAAGCTAAGGCGTGGACTTGCAGGTTCTAGACTGTGAGGATATAGGACTGTCAGACTTAAGGTCCTCCATGTGTCCTCCAGAAGCTCTTTAGACTAAGGACTGTCATGAGAAGTAGTATGAGACACGTTCTGGGGCGCAGGCTCTGAAGGCATACTGCCTGGGTTCAAACTTTGCTGCTTCTCCTTAGTGACCTTCAATTAGCCACTTAAGTTGTCAGTATCTCAAGTCTAACTGTAAAATGGGAACAATAATAGTACCCCACTCATACAGTCATCATGAAGAGTCTATCAATTAGTCCATATAAGTTGCTTAAAACAGTGCCTATACATATTGAGCTCAAAAATATAAAGTACTGTCATCCTAGAAAGCAGACCCTCCATACATGAAACCTTAATAAATTAATGACTCTGTAAAATGAGCACAGTTTGCTGAAGTAGTCATCTAAACAGATATATAAATATATTCCCACAGTATATGGATTTATAGACTCTCTCCTCTGAGGATTGATGACATCTGTAGTCAGGATAAGGAAATGTTATCCTGAGTGAGATCTCTCTTCCTCCTGGTCCTGTGTCACTTTCTGACCTCTTCTGTCCTACTGATCTACATCTTAAGCTAATCCACATTGAGATAGTCGTTTCCTTTGTAACAAGTAGTATACTAATTGTAGTGAGTTCTCATGCTGTCCATCTGGAAGGGATCCAAGTTCGTTCTTCAAGTACAGATTCAAACCAAATCCCTTCGTATCCCAGCCCTGCCCTAGAGTAGTGAGAGGGTGCATTTAGACTATCCCAGCTTCTATAGGAAGCAAACAGTTTCTCAATAGAGTACTTCATGGGAGGTGGGGCGCTCCCTTATTCACAAGTTCTCAACTTGCAGTGTGCCCCCTCGATCAGAAGGGGGTAAAAAAATTAACCACATCATGATTGGGTTTTCCTGTTTTACCATTTGAGGCCCTGTTGTGGACTGTATGTGCACTGTGTCTGCTGATAATTCAGTGACTATACCTTCATACAGTCAGGCATTCATTCATTCACCAAGGCCAGCAGAGATACAAGGTTTCTCTCAGACACTGAAAACAGCCTCATGTCCATTTTTCCTTACCCTAGTGAGATGCCTAGGTATGGACACCACTGGCACTGTACAAGGCCCATTCAGAAGCCTGTGAGAGGTAAATGTCTGGGAGGAGCACAACTCTAGAGAGGCCAAAGTCAGGCAAACACTAGGTGGAACAAGTGAGATCCATGGGCCTGGGCAACAGGACAGGATCAGAATCTAGGGCGTTCAAGAAGGTTGGGGGGGGGGGTGCCTGGGTGGCACAGCGGTTAAGCGTCTGCCTTCGGCTCAGGGCGTGATCCCAGCATTATGGGATCGAGCCCCACATCGGGCTCCTCTGCTATGAGCCTGCTTCTTCCTCTCCCACTTCCCCTGCTTGTGTTCCCTCTCTCGCTGGCTGTCTCTATCTATGTCAAATAAATAAATAAAAAATCTTAAAAAAAAAAAAAAAGAAGGTTGAGAGGAACAAGTGGGCAAAGTGTCCCAGCTGGAAAGCAGGAGTCCAGAGACCACGTTATCTAAGAAAGTAGGAAGTCAACAAATTGCACCCTTCAAAAGATGCTGTCAGATCAGCACACCAGCCCCAGTGAACGGGGGTGACTTCTGACCCCAGGGCAGGCGGTTTGTGCCATGGTCTTTGGGGTTAAAGCCAACAAATAACTCAGTGTGGGGGTGGGGAGGTATAGGACTGCAAGTCTGCTGCTTCAGTAATTTCATGAACGCAGTGATTTTCTGCTCTACAGTCTTTTAAGAAAGCCTGACAGAGTGACTCAAGGGTTGTTGAATGTCACAGCAAGATGTTGTGAATGCTTTACTAAGCATCAACCGGACTCTTGTCTAAGTCCCCTGTTTCTGTGCTATAGAAATTACAGAATTTGTCACTCTGCCTCAGTAACCATCCCAGCAGTGCCCAAAGCCTTATTTGTTCTGTAGTTTTAAGAATGTTTTTTAGAAATACTAATATTTCACCTGAAGCATGTTTGCTCCAGTGACTACACACGAACAGTACATACACCATCAAGACTTATGTGGATATCAGCTCACCCCTAGTAGAAGATGCGTGAAAGAAATAGACATTTGCTGAAGCCCTCTGATGACAAGTGGGATTCTACAGCTACTCAGTCCACATATCTAATTTATTTACCGTTTAGAATTTAGTATCTTCTGTTTGGAAACAGAAGGGAGAAAGTCATAGCCACAGTGTATCTGCATGGTGCCTAAAGCCAGTCACTTTAAGTAAAAAATTAAAAAAGGCTATGACTGTAGCCACAAACATGGGTCTTCTCATCATAACAAAGACACAGAATGGATGACCAAAGAAACCCAGAATGGCTTCCTAGATGAATTTTGCTATCAAATGAATTATGAGGTGCAGAATTTTACTAAGTGGGAGCAAAAGTTCCACTGAGCAGAATATTAGCGAAAATTCTAAGCAAATTTGCCAGGTATTTCCCTCAATGTATTATTGTAAAAAGCACTCCTGTTAGAGTTACAGATTGGGTTGACCCGGGGTCTGCTCCTGACAGCTGCTGGACCTTTTTGTGCTTTTGAGATTATGTTTAATATTAGGGAATTGAGCTCAACTAGGGATTTTCCATCCTCATTATGTATAGAAACTTTGTTCAAATGAAATCTTGGTCAGTAGCCCATACAGAAAACAAATGAAAATGAAGCCAATTGTCTTAGTCCCTTCAGACTGCTGTACCAGAGCCTGGGTGGCTTCTACACAATAGCAAATTATTCCTCAAAGTTCTGGAGGCTGGAAGTCCAAGACCAAGATGCTGGCAGCCCGCGTCTGGTGAGAGCCCACTTCCTAGACAGCCGTCTTGTCTCTGTAACCTCACCTAGCAGAAAGGTGTTCAGCACTCTGAGTCCCCTTTATAAAGGCACTCATCCCATTCGTGGGGGCTCCACCCTTGTGACCTAATCACCCCCCAAAGGTCCCACCTCCTAGTACCATCACCTTGGGTGTTAGAATTTTAACATATAAATTTGCGAGGGGACCCAAACATTCAGACCATAATATCAGTCTTACTGAGAGACAGGTCAATGACCCATTTCTTTATAGTTTGCTGACTCACTCGACACCTGCCACAGCCCCAGGTAGGTAAGCGAGTCACAGGGAACTTTGTTTTATAAGGTGACATGCGTGGTACATGGTACCTCACATTCCCTCCAACTTTAAAATATTTATAATTGACAAATCAGAGCTGGTGTAGGAGCCCTAACGGAGATATAGCCAGCATGGAAACCAAAGTAGGGCAGGTCAGTAGGGGACAGAAAGTTATAATCCTGCCAGCTCAAAACCGTGTGTAGCAAAGCTAGTTTGTTTGTGTGTTTTTTAAAAAAGAGCAGTGATGAGTCAGCCAGATTGGGGGGTGGGGGTAAAGAACAGCTGAACACATTTTATTGATGATTTCATTGATTCACTAAATTAACGTTTTCTGAGCTTACCATGTGTTGGTAATAAACAATGAGGGAGACTCTGTCCCCAGCAGGTTCTATTTGAGGAGACATAGGAAGACTTGCCAGTATCGTTAAGTATCATGAGTATTGGGGGTGAGGGGTTAAATAGAGGTGCTGTGGGAGCATCCAGGAGGGACATGTAACCAGTTCAGGAATGGTCAGCAAAGGCCTTCCAGAAGAGACATCTTATCTGAGTCTCCTAGCTCCCAGGTAAAGGGAGGAGGGGAGGTGAAAAAGTGGAAAATGGGTAAACTCTGCAGGTAGAAGGAGAAATTAAGAAAGTCCATAAAGGCTCAGAGGGAGGAGATAATCTGACGGATCCTGGGGAATGAGGGGTGAGACCATTAGCGAGTATGACAACAGTGAGCAGAAAGTGGGTCAGGGAGAGCCACTAATGCCCCAGCGGGGAGTTTAGCCTTTAGCCTGAAGACCATGCTGACCCAATGCAGAATTTTAGACAAAAGGATAACCTGATCTAAGTTTTACACAGAGCAGGTTTATTCAAAGCAGACAAGTACGAGTTTGAATCAGTTGACTATTGAATGAAGGTGAAGTTGGTGGGACCAACAGGTAGTCTCAATTAATCCGTCTTTCTACTTGATAAAAGGATATTAGTCCCCACCTTATCTACCTCACGGGGCCATGGTGCGGATCAGAGAAGGTACTGTGTGTGAGAAAACACGGTAAACTGGGAAGCATTCTAGAGATATTTAATAAATTGTGGTGGTAGCAACTTCAGCAGTAGCATTTTGGGGAAGAAACTGCCAGATCGGCAGTAAATGAGGCTTCACAGAAGACTTTGAACAATTCATAAATCCCAGATGGTTGCGTTATTACTTCAAGCTGTAAGGAAAGTGACCGAATGCTCAGGTATAGGAGATTACTGGGATATGCGTAGGTGTCAAAAGAATATGTGGAGACTACTTTATTCTCTTCTGTTTTAGTAAAAATGGCGAAATGTATCAGGGCCAGTTCTGCACATTTCTACACTCCTAGGTATAAAGTTATCTTGAGACCCAGGTTCTTCCTTGTGTAGGAGGAAAAAACACACAGAGAGATTAAGTGATTTGCTGGAGACTACCAGCAGTGGGTGACAAGGTTATATACGTTTGCACTCAAAAGTCAGGCACCACTCGTGCCGAGTACCGTCTACAGTACTTCAATACAGAGACACAGAAGCTTTTCTCACACTTATTCCCGAGTTGTAAATGGTTCACCGAAGAAACGGCCACAGGGCAAGAAGGTCTAACTAAGGAAAGTCCACACAGGCCAGGAGAGTGAGGGTCATGGTATGTGACAAGGAAGGATTCAGCCATCTTCTGTTCTCTTTTGTTTTCCAGATAATGGACCGCTGGGAGAATCAAGGCAGTCCTCAAACGAGTTTATCTGCTCCGGCCATACCGCAGAACCTGCCGGGTCCACCCGCTCTTCACAGGACTTCCTTTCCTGACTCAACAGAGGCCTTTGACCCAAGGAAGCCTGACCCATACGAGCTCTACGAGAAATCTAGAGCGATTTATGAAAGTAGGCGTAAGTGAAAGCCACATAAAACAAGGGTACATTAATAATAGCTGAAGCCCTGCCAAGAGATATATTGAAGCTGAGATGATCTGGCATGATTTTATATTTTGAGGTTCAAAATGTCTCTCAAAAGTAGAGCCTGCTGATCTAAACTTTACTTTAAAAAAAAAAAAAAAAAGCTTATATCTTTTGGTTTTATATTTTATTTCCTACTGTTTCCCCTCTAAGCCCCTGAGGAAAATCAGGAATATATTTGGTGGGGAGGATGGGGGAGGGGCGGAGGAAGAGGTGGATAGTTTTGTTTAAGTCACCAAATAATAAGATAAATGTTTGGGATTTTTATGTGTAATCTGATCTTGAGTCTGCAGCTTCGATTTTTTTTTCTTGAATGAAATCATTGAAGAGTTTAGGGCCATGAGTAAACGTTAGCCAAGTCCTTCCAACTCACAATCATGAAAGTAATGGTTCTGAAACGAGCAGAGAGCCAGGTGCCAATCATTACTACCTAAAACTTCTGCTTCTCATTTAACACAGTGGGGCCCCTTTAATGCAGTGGGGCCCATTCAGTCATAAAACAAAATATCGTGTATGCACTTGTCATCCTATTTGAAGGTCCTCTAAAATTATTTCATTGCACTTTATAAATATTAGAAAACAAAGGTTTTGAATATTGCATATATGTTCCTCGTGCCTCTTTCCACCATCTGACAGGTCATCTCTTCCAAATGTTAGAGGCCAGGAATCTTAATGGCATGAATGTATAATCTATGAGAGAAATACACAGTATAATATGAACCTAAGTAAATGGATCAAGAAACCGAGCCTAGTGAGACGTGTTTGGTCCCCTGCGCACCCTTTTACAGTCTGCTGATTTCTTTTGTCTCTGTGTTCCGCCAATGTCTTCTCTCCAGCTTTATCATCTGAAACATGAATAGCAAGTTTTAAATTGTGTGTAACCACTGAGGATCTGAAATCTGTTTATTCTTTATGAGCTCAGGGGCTGAGAATTATGCACCCAACTGGTAAGGGGAAGAGGAGACATAATACCTTTTCCCCATCCTCTACAATCCTCTGTAAAGGCAATTTTCATTGATAAAATAGTTAGGACAGCAGGGCAGGCATTGAGAAATCATTTTCATCAAAATGAACCCCCCCCATACACACCTTTATTTTAAATAATCAGCTATGACAGGGCTACTGTAGTTCATCATTCCCCTTCTGGCTGAACAACTGGAATGTCTTTAAAGGATTGTATTGTTAGAGTGTCTTTGCTGTGATAGAGTAAGAACAAAGTAGTATATTTAGCTGTAAATGTAGGGTGTGCATTTAGGGTATTGATGCCCAGTAAACAACAACAAAAAAAAAAAAATTGAAAAGATTTGAACACAATGCTTAATACCTTTTCTGCTTCAAAATCCAAGTATCTCTTGAATACCCACTTTACTCTCAGTGCTGTGGAGAGATACCAAGAATGAGTAATAGGTCTTACAAATTCGTGCTCTTACAAATTTAAATGGGCAACTAAATGTAAGCAGGTGTAGATATCGAGATACAGTAGAAGTTCGAATTTGGAGGTTGGAAATGCATTGCAGGATGAAAATATTGTCACGTTCTTGGGTCGTTTAAACTTCCGGTTACTTTTAGGAGCTTCAAGAGATGCTTCCTCCCATTTCTGTCTCTTCATTAATCATTTGCTCTCATTCTTTTGTAGTTTCCTAACCAATGTGAGGCTTTAATATTTGGGACAAAGGCAATGTTGGCATTTATCCCACCCTACCTTCATGGTGTCTGATACCGTGGTGCCCTCAGTTTCTGAGCAGGAATTGCACATGACCTTCTTTTCAACTCGAAAAGAATTCTGATTTCTTTCTCCAGCCCCTGCGATGCTGTTTCTGTTCATTGCCTTTCCGCTGCTCACCTGTAACAATCCAAGCAAACCAATCCACCTTAACCTCCCATACCTTTCTTTTTCAGCCCTCCCCTGGGAGCTCTTTATCCCCTGTGCTTCCACAGCCACGCCAACAACCAACAGCCTGACTCCCACCCCAGCCACCTCCGCCCCATCCGTGCCCCACGGTTGCCACTGCTGCCTCTGCTCTAATGGTGTCCCCCCTTCATGTTTTGGTCGGCTCTCTAATGTTTCTGAGGTCACAGCAATGTTTTCAGGGTCACAAGTCTTAGGAGGCAAAAGAGGGCAAGCTCATTTCCTTTCCCATCCTTTGCTTTTCTATCATGTTATTTCATAACACTAAATGGAGTGTGAAAGAAACAGGGAAATCATGTCAGGGGAAGCAAAGCTCTACCCTGAAGATTAAGGAAACCAAACAAGCACAGGGCTACTTTCTCAGGTCTCAGGATAGCCGATCAGTTCATTCTGCTTGTGGACATGCAGGTGTCTAGAAAAAACAAAGCCGCCCTTTGCCCTCTCTCTGTTCCCTGTTTCCAATTATGAAAAAGTTTCATTCTCTCACTTACATGTTTGGAATGCCAGAAAACATTTTTTAATGAATTGGGATTTCTCATCATCTTCCAATAGGTTTTTTTTAATGATCATGGAATATGTGCATCTGTACAGAGGAACCATATTCAAAATTTTGATGTGAGCCATGCCTTATTCCTTTGAATCACATGCATAACATTTAGGCTTCACTCTGTTTATCCTTGTGTCCCCAAAAACTTTTTCCTGGGAGAAAAATCCATGGGGACCAGGGAAAGTATGGAAGGGAATCCCAACCAGAGCTTGTCTAAGCCAAGCTCTTTGACATTTTCCCTGGCCTATAGCAATTTCATGGTATCTTCCCTTACAACCGCGTCTAACGCTAAAGAGATTTTGCGTTCACATTCAAAACTGGGTTGCAGTAACTAAAAAGAAAGAATGTACCTCCACCCACAAGCTTCTGCTGTACAGAGCTACAGAATGTTTGTTAAATCGAGGCTGTCAGGAAGTATTTGGATTCAAGTCACCAGTCCCCTGCAAATGATGGAAATTTATCAAATGATGTAAATGCTGCTGTGCCTCATTTGGCTCATAATTAGATTATGCTGACATTTTAATGTGCATGCACGGGACGTCTTAATAAAGATGTGTTCCTGAAAAAAAATGTAGTGATTTTAAACAAACAAAGACAACCGTAGGATGCTAGAACCACATGAAACAGAACATGACGGTGTGAGCCTATGAGAGAGAAGCTGGAAATGCCTCCCATCTTCATGAGATCTTAGGATGCGATGGAACCAAAGAAAGAGAATGAAGATTCTTCCAGCGGGCAGGGTGATGCTTCCAATTTCAGAGCAACAGGCAGAGTGCCTAGAGGCAGCACCTCCCTGCTCCACGTCAATCAACAAGAATGTATGAGACATGCAACATGTGTCTAGGACTCTGCTGGACACTCCACAAGAAAAAAAAAATCATGAGAAATAAATCCCACTTGTACTAACCTACTGAAATCAAAGACACAAACACCGAGAAGGACAATTCCTGAATAAAACTGCATGACACAACCCAGCAGGTCATATCAGAATTTCAACCTGAGAAATTGTATGGTAAATATAGACAACAATTTCAATGTAATTAGACAATTAGACCAATAGTTTCTCATTCCATGGGCAAAATTGCTGTTTAATCAGGAGAATGTCATGTGTTCAATATCTTCTAATTATCAAAAATCTCATTAGTCCTTATTGGAAAATGCTGTGCAGAAAGAAATTTGTTTTTTCTAACTTACTTCCACATAAGCTTAAAGCTTGTATAAATGAAACATGCCCCCCAAAATCTCAGAAGACGTTTTGACCAATGGGCTTTTTTGGGTTTTCGTGTTACTTATTTAAGCGTTGACCCTCTGGCATTACCAGCGATTCCCAGAAAAAGGCAAAAATCTCCACATCCCCATCTCTATTTAAGACTCTGTGATAAAGATCACTTTTCTCATTGTGTAATAATAGCCTTTGTGGATAATTAACTTCTTGCTGTCCTCATTACTTGCATTTTTTTAAGTTGAAAGCAAAGAAAATACACACCTTTGCACAGTGGGATAAGCCATGCTATTTTTTACTTCTCCCTTCTCTGTCCTTTTCTCAGGACTCTCAGGAAAGAAGGACTAATTTTCTTTGCAATCACAAGAGAAAGGGCTTACATTTTGTCATTTTGTATGCTAATCTTGAGAAAGAAACTATTGTTTACCATTTCTAACCTTGAAAAAGGACTTCTAAAAGCCCTTGCTGCTTCTCCCCCCTCCCATCTTCTGCTCCCCCCCCCCATATGTGATGGTGTCATGTATTTCTGATACGAGAAGAAACAGTTTTGTTAACAACCTACATCCCCAGGAGACGACATAGGGGGCTACACATACAGTTTGCCTGGGACAGTCCTGCTTCGCGTCATCCTGGCGTGATTATTAATAGCTTCCCTTTCGCCCTCCAGTTTGTCCTTATTTGAATGATGAATTATATGGTTTTACTGTATAATCTGCTGGAAAAAATAACATCATTACTGTCCAAGAAAAGCATATAAGTACAGAACATGAATAAAAATTTCCATACCTATTCTGATAAATAATTTCCTTCAAGTTAATTTATTTGGCTGACCGAATTTTTGCCCTTACATGCTTTATTCCTAATTTGAGGTAAAGACGTGTGTGGCTTGTCTCGGGAGCCAGACTCTCAGCAAACTCCCTCCATACTCAGAACATTGTGTATGTGTGCAAATCTAGAGCGTGGCAAACGGAGTACAAAAAACAGACAGCAAGGCTTAACTCGTTGAAGTATTATACCATGGAGTTCTCGTTCTTCTCACAGGTAGTAAATCAGATTCAACATCACAATAATCACAGGCCCAAAAGGGAGGTAATTCTGTCTTTCTTCCTGCCCCTAGGGAAGATTATACTCACATAACTTCAGAACAATGGTTGTCATGACTCCTCCTCTGGATGCCAAGCAAGGCAATAACGGTACTTCCCAAAGAAAATGGAGTCACTTTGGAATCTTACAAACTAAAGTTCTGATCATGCTAAAGAGCTTGGTGATCTAGGAAGGAGGGCCCTGCCCTGTCGCTTCACTTTGCTTTGAGCCAGACCTATTGTGAAGGTGTGTGTCATCATCCTCAGTTCATGGGGCCGTTTCTTGAGCATACTCCCCACTGCAGCCTCAGAAGCCAGAGCAACAAGCAGATGAAAACAGGAAGCAGCAAGAAAAGAAAACTCCGTGTTCTCTGAAGCCCTTCCCTTCTGATTCTGTCCCTTGGTGTGAACCCGAGTTGAATTATGACTGAAGTTGTCCACACTTTTTTCTCTTCCCATTGAACCTTGCTTATTATAAATAAACAATTTATGAGGTACAACATGTCTGTGCTCCCTTGCAGTAAGACATCACTCAAATGTAAGATCATAAAAGTGTCAGGGATCCGTATGGTGTAACGTGCCTTATGGTGGAACGTCTTTAGAACACAAATTCCTCTGGAATTTCTTCAAGAAATTCTTTCCAGAAATTAGCAAGAAGTAACCCATATTAAGCAAAGGTAGCAATCAGAAGTAACCACAGGCCAGTTAGAGCATAATGGAGGAGCACAGTGGTTTTTAGTACTATACGTGACAAGAAATTATGCTTCGTAACCAATCAAAAACAGACAGCTGTGTTTCTCACATCTATGGCTTTTATCCTACGGTTTTGTTGTTCATTGCGAAATTCTTACGTTCTTCAGTATTATAATACACATAGAACTTACGGCTAATCACAAAAGGGTGATTGTATCTCTAAAGTAATGGTTTTTCTGAGGCTTTTTCCGTGTTATCAGTGAGCAAGGGCTGTAGTTGGCACTGTCTCTCTTCCTAACACGAGAGCCTGTAGGAAGGATGGGGGTAGTGCAGGACTTGAGACTCTAAATGGAAACTGATGGTGGGAGCCACATCATGCAAAGTGGGTACACAACATCCGGAGCTTGGAAGCCTGTTGCAAGTGCTTCTGCTTCAGCCTTTCAGGCTCCAGTCTCTCTTGCCAATGTGATTAAACATCTGATACAGTCAAGCTGGAAATGTCAATAGTTTTCAGGAAGATTCCAATGCATTATGGATGCCATAGCCGTAGGCAGCTCTTAAGCAATCATGAAAGGCCGCATTGCCTTCTGAGAGAACATCCACACATCTGAATGCTGCTAGACCGAGCCCTGGCCTCATTTGCTTGGACGTTGCTGTTGCCCAATGGCTTTAATGTTCTTAACACACGTTCTCTGGTGCACTATCTTATTTTAGTGAAATATTAAAAGAAGATGATATGTAAATGTTAAGATACTTTTGTCAATGACTTTAGCATTAGAATCATAAAAGAGTAGGAAAAAATTTAATAACATTATCATTTAAAATGTCCTCAACAATACTACGAAGGCTAGTTTCCTGTACCTTTTTCCCATGGGAAAACCATTATTTCTGGCCTTTGTATAATTTATGTTATGGTTTAATCTGTGGGAAAAAAATTGCCTTTCAGCTGGCGTTCTAGTATAGCACATATTTGCGTCACTTTGCAGTTATAATGTATTGATCAAGGAGATCAGTCATTCCAGTTAAGCTGTGTTTGCCATTTTTAATATGTGCATTTTAATTGGGAAATCTAACTTCAAAAATAGTACTTTTGGGTACTTTGTAAACAATTATGGTAATATTTATATTTCTAACAGGTCCCTTTTAATAAAGAAAGTTACCATGACATGAGCTAAGTATAAAGACAGTGAAGTAAATGGGTTGGGGGACACATTTTTCCCATGTATTTTAGAAATGAGATCCAATCTGATGGCTTATAAATTTATTTCATTCAGTAGTTTAAAACTTAATGCTCCTGGAATCAGACAGGGTGGGGGTTGGGGAGCCAGGGGAGGATGTGAGAAGTAAACTCTAAAATCAGTCCTTGACTGAAAGTTATTTAGTATGTCAAAGCATTTTGTTGGTAGCACAAGTCGACAATGCAACCCAAAGTATTTTCATGAATAAATATGAGACCATCAGGGCTGCAGTAAACCGAATGTAACTGCTGGATGGCAAGTAGGTCCTAGTAAGATTATGATAATATAAAATGTCAGTTTTACAACTAATGGAAGTGTTTAGAAGGTAGCAGCCATCTATCCCTGATACAGCTCTATCTTTCCGATGAAAGGATATTTCTCAATTTATAATCCTATGCAGTCACACTGTATGTGGTGGATTTTTAAGAAATAACAATTCTGGAAAACTAATTTGCCATTACTGCAGAAACCCCGATTACCTGGCAGGGATGATCGTTCTGGCCTCTATGAGAGAGGGTGTGGGGTGCTGTGCAGGGTATGGTCAGGAACACCTGTCACACCCAGAAGTCTGGTGACACTCTGCCTCATCATCACCCTCAAAAAGCTTCTACTTCATTTTCGTTGTTGAAGAGTGGAGAACTCTTTATATGAAACAAAGCTCAATAAGAAAGCAATCAGAATTTGGTCTTATTTTAATTTTTATTAATGTAATAATAAAATACACATACACCTCGTGTATCTGTTACAGTATGCATACAGTATTTAATGCTCATGTCCACAAATTTTTATGTTATGTGTAGCAGAGATTACATCAAAATCCTCATGAAGGATCCATATTGCCAACAGAAACCAGTGTAACTCAACTACTTACACATCACTTCAACTGTCCAAGTAACTGGAAGTATCAAAGTATTTGGACTGATGAACATAAGTCAACACACTCATTGACTGACTTTTCCACTTTTCATCTCAGTACTTGATGACATGATATCTTAACCTGATTTTAAAAGACCTCTTTATTTTGTGCATAGCTCAGCTTCTGGATTGACTTTACTTCTCAATAAGCATTTTTATAATGAGAACCAAACTTAATTTTTGAAAAGGAGGATCTTTTTTTTTTTTCTTCTCATTCTGAATAAAAGAATTCAGATTTTTCTATTTTGCATGCATATAAATGAAACACATTTACAGACCTATTCATATACATAAAACAGGGCGTGTCCTGCCCACTAACTTCCATGGATTTTAGAGAAGCAAAATCATTAAATTGGAGCACCAAAGGTTGGGGGTGAGTTTTAATAGCAACAACAAAAAAAGTTAAAAATGAATTTTAAAATGCCGTAAATGAATTTCAATTTTAATTCCCCATTTTCCCATCCAGAACAAGTGCCACCAAGGACCAGTTTTCGAATGGATTCCTCTGGCAAGTATTCTTCAGTACCCACAGTCCTGTGAATGAAACGTCTTCCATTCTGTGTAACAAATCATTCTTCTGAGTAGTATCAGCTTAATAGTATATAATCACTGTGCTAATTTGATTCACCCACATACATACATATTTAAGGTAGAGAGTAAGTCTCATCAAGGTGGGTCTACTTGGCTGCCAAGGAAACAAAAGAGAAGGGGAAAGAGTCATACTCCTTAATTACTTTCATAAAATGCTTTAGGAAAAGACTAGACTAAAAAACCAGGTGCCAATGAAAGCCACCAGAGAGTAGGTCCATGATGCCTGAGATAGTAGCTTCTGGCCACATGTAAGCTAGTTGGCAACCGGAATGATGGCTACTCTGAACTTAGATATGCTTAAGACGTATGTAAAATCCATACTGGATTTCCAAGACTTAATACAAAAAAGAAATAGAAATGTATAATATCTCACTAATTTTTTTAATTGATGAATGCTTAAATAATATTTTGGATATACCAGCTTAAAATCTATTATTAAAGTTGATTGTACCTATTTCTTTTTGCTTTTTAAAATGGGCTGCTGGAAAACTTTGAATTACTTATGTAGCATACATTTTATTTATACTGGACCATGCTGGACTAGATAAATAGAAATAGAATATCTCAAGAGATTTACAATTTAGATGTTTCCAAAGAACTTACTGGAAATTTTGCTAATGTGGGATGAAATGATTTTTACATCAACTAAATACCTATGTCAGTTTAATTGTTTAAACCATGCCACTTACAAAATGCAACATTTCAATGGTATTTTAAGTTAGAATAGAATATCATAGTTCAAAAGCTTTCAGTAAAAATCAATTAATTTACTTAAAAGGAAAAACATTTTTTTGACCTAATGGTTCCAAAAATACTTACCAATTTTGGTTTAAGCTAAAATATTTAATGTTATTACGGAAATGAAGGAGGAAAAGGAAGATTCAGATTTTTTTTACTTTTAGAAAGTGCTTTGAACTGCCGCTTAGACCACTGGACTGAAGGCCAGAGCACTGAAACAATTGCAGAAAAGCGTGTTTCATAATAATAGTCTATTTCAGGTCTGTGGGCTCACAGCACACATCTCTAGAGTGTTTCCATGATGACAGCTCATTATCCATCTCAGCATGTTCTAACACCCCTTAGAGAATATATGTGCTTGAGATCATTTCATTCTGTAAGTTTCCATGTCATTTTTTGGATATGTAGAAAATATGGAAAATATTGCTTAGCATTTTGTACTCAAGTAATATATAAAGTATTTGTTTAGCTTGGTCTGAAAAATTTTTAACTATGATTATTCTTATACATTGACTGTAAAATCCTTGTAATTTTAAAAGGATATCTTATGCCCAGAAGGAAAATGAGACCTAGTAATTACAGTTGCAAAATGAAAGTAGGATTTAATTTGAGATTCTAAATCTCTGTTTATTGGCCACAGCAAGCACATTTCTTGAAAATCTCAGCTTCTGAATATACTTTATTTAAAAACAAAGAAGCAAGAGAAGAACTGCCTAATAGTATAGATTACCTTGATATATCTGCACAATACTTTTGCATTTAAAAAAATATGCATTAGTTAAGAGAGAAAAGTTACAGTAATGGTTTGCATATATCATACCACTGTGCAGTCCAGATTTTCAGGAAAAGCACCAATCCAAATATTTGATTAAATGTCCACACAGATATCAAAATATTCTGGAAAATCATGACTACATCCAAAATAAATGGATCTCCCATACTACTTCTCACATTTACAAAATGTCCTTTTCAAATCATGTGTCATGATTTTTGACTCAATGTGTTTATCATAATTATAAGGTATTTGCTAACTTTAGCTGCCTGTGATGCTTAGGTACAGAGGCAAAATTGATAGTAGGAAGTCCTCAACAATGTAATTATGAAAAAGAAGTGATAAATTCACCATAGAATAATGCTGTGGTTTATCAGGTATACTAAATTGGTGAGTATTATAAAACAATTAAATTCAAGAAAAATTTATTTAACAACTCCTACAGGCTGTGCATAATGGAATACTATAGATGATAAAGATAATTTTGCCATCATCAAGGAAGAATGATAGTGAGAAACAGTGCATCCATAGCCAGGACTTTTGAATGGACAACTTCACCCAAAACCAAGAGAGCCAGGGTGTAAACTATCACAGAAACCAAGAGTAGAAATCGCTTCCAGGAGAACTTCCCTTGTTTAGAAACAAAAGACATCGGGGGGTCAGAAAAGGTGTGTCAACAATGTTAAATGAGGCACAGAAATCAATCAGAATGTGGAAAGGGAAAATGACCATTTGATGCAGTCATTGGGATGTCATCAGTGACCTTAAAGGGAGTGCTTTCAAAAATGCTAACACAGCAAAAGTCAGACTGGCAGGAGTAAGTCACAGATGATGAGGATGGGGAAGTGAAGGCCCCACTAGAGACTACTCATCCAGGACAGAAATGGGGAGCGTGAGAGGGTATTTGGTATGGGGAAATTTGAGTTTATTTGAAGGCTGAGAAGGAAAACCACACAGAGTGGGAGTTGGCTTCTATATAGCTAAAATGCATCTGGCCACACTCATATTACAAAGGTATAAAAGAAAAAAGTAAAGAGAAGGCATTCTTTTAAACAAAATGTATTAGCTACCTATCTGGTAATATTAGGTTCAAGGGATAGAAACTATTTAATTCCTACTGAACTCATTTTGTATCTGGAGTGCATTGAAAGTCCAGAAGCCAGGGACATATTTAAAAACCACCTTTGAGTCCTGATTCCTTCCTCAATCTCTTTCTTAGATCTCTTTACAAGGAAAAGCCAAATAACTAATGCTCTTTCCAGCAGAAAAAATTGAATGAATTCATTCTCTGTGCCAAACTGATAATAAGCCCATGGTACTTACATTTTAATTAAAACATGAAAGGAGATTCAAGTACCAAAATTTAATTGACATGTTTGCAGCATCCCTTGTGCCAAATTAATCCATAAATGCTGTTCTTTGCGTTTCTGAAGCTTGAATCCATTCATAAAATTAATCAGTTGTGTTCGGTTACACCCACCCTTTTCCCTAAAACTGTGCACAAAGTCATGTCTTTCCAAATCTAGACCAAGGATATGTACAGCATGTGAAGCTTCTGGAGTCTTAGTGCAAAATAAGAAGCAGCTTTTGAAATTCTGCTTTTCTCTATTATGAGGGAGGTTGTCCTTATACCTGGATGTGGCCACTATTTGCTACTTTTAGTACTACTAGTTCTTTCAATATTTGTGGGAGCCCAGGATAAATCAGAACTTAAAAATTCCATTCTGGTAGTTTGCCACAGTGCTCATGGAAAGTCCCATCTTGGATAGATGTCTTAAGATGATTTATTTCATAATATCTGAGGATCCTGGGACCCAACTTCTAAGGCAGAAGCAACAGCGGCCAGGAATGGCCATTGAACACACAAATCCAGAGTGTTCTGACTTTCCTTAGTTCAAGCAATGCCTGAGGTATCCCTGACAGTTCTGCAAAAAGGCCTGAGGAAAAGAAGGTAAACAAAGAGCATGGAAGAGAATAAACAAGAAAGCAGAAAACAAAACAAAACAAAAGGATGTTGGTGGGGGCACCGTTGAGTGACATCCAAAATGACTCAGGTCCCACTAGGTGTCCACCAGATTCCTTCATCAAACAACCTTCCAGGTGCACGGTTAACAAACTAACAGGAGAGAGAGGTGGTGATTGTTAAATTCTGTCACAGCGGGGTGAAGAGTTGACCCTTAGATTTCTTTGCTTTACGTTTGTGCATTAACAGGGGAAGAGACAGCATGATCTGGTAATTTTCAATGTGTCATCAGGCCAGGGCTCCTGGGTGGCTCAGTGGGTTAAGTGTCTGACTTCGGCTCAGGTCATGATCTCAGGGTGTTGGGATTGAGCCCCACAGGTCAGGCGCCCTGCTTAATGGGGAATCTCCCTGTCCCTCCCCCTCTCTCCCTCCCTCTCCCTCCTGCTTGTGCTCTCTCTCTCTCTAATAAATAAATAAAATCTTTAAAAAAATAAAAACAAAGATAAATGTGTCATCCAGCCAGAAGAGCAGCTAAAGGAAATTATCAGAAACATCATAATCGTCCAAGAGAGCTAACAAAGCAGGGGGTGGGGAAAGAGTAATGTCTCTCAGCTTTGTGCATATAATTTTAGGTATTTTTAAAAACCAGACTCAAAAGGATGGGGAGAGCAGGGGAAGAAACCAAAGAAAAATTATCTTTCTAAAAGTTCTTATTTTCCCTTTAAAAAAAAAAAAAGTACTACTGCCTTAAGGCACAATCTATCATTTAAACTTTTTTTCCAGTTGACTATGTCTCTCAAGTTTCCATGCCCTGAAGCCTCTGAGTCTGTGTTCAAAATTAACAAAGAAATTTTTTTAAATGATGTATGCGGGCATCCTTCTCTCATGTCTCTCTCTACTTGTTCACGTACCACGTAGCTAGCCTGGAAGAATGGAGGGTGAAGAGGACATGGTTGGCACACATCCCCTACATTTGAAGTCAGAGTGGCCAGAGCATAATCAGGAGATCGTAATGTCACCAACTTGCACACAAAGACTAGGGGGAAGAGGGTAAATGCCCTGCTCACATCTGTTCTTCAAAGTTAAATAAAATTAGCCAGCCACAATCTATGTTCTTTCTACTAAAAACCAGATTCCTGAGTCATTCATTAAGGAAAGGCTTTCCAGTTCCTCCAGGAATGACAGCATTCTCTGATACAAGACAACCCCCTTGTACTTTAGCACATCTCAAAATTCTGTTACTGGGATTCTCTTAATTTCGGCATTCTCTTGGGGAAAAGTTTTATTTAGCAAATAAAATGGATCGCATAGTAAACTCCTTTTAAAGTTCCCCATGTAATATGGATTGATGCTGAAGCCATTGGAAGAACAGTTTCCCACCCACTTTCCTCACCAGTGATGCAAAAATGAGAATATTTATAGGAGTAGATGGGAAGTTCTGGTTATACGTATGCTAGTGCTATCATTTTAAGTGTCAAAAAATATTCTCTCTTTGTACTTTTTATGGTCTCTTTGTATATTATATATGGCCTAGAGTCCTCTAAGCTTAAAGTAACCTAGAGAAGAGATTGCTGTGAGCAGTAGAATCATAAACAACTTCTAGAGATTTGTAAGTGGTTGGGCATTATCTGTCATCTTCCCATCTCCCCTTGCCTTTCCGCCTCCCCCGGGAGGAGAACCTGTGATTGCTATGATTTTATAGGGCTGTTGCATCAGCCTGGAGTCCCAAAGCCCCAAAGGAGAACACACTCCCAGTGTGTGATTTCATAGATGTTGTAGACCCCAGGAATAAACGGAGTTCAAAAGCCAGTTGTGACTTGTAGAATATAGGGCAAAGTTTTCCTCTTCCTTTTACCACCCAACTGATTTCTTCCAAGTTCTCATCTTTCAACTATGAATGATAATATAATTTATAAAGGATGAGTAATGGATGTGGAAATCCAGTTGTTTAGTCGTCTCCGAGTTTTATACTAGTCATTGAATGGAAAGGTCTTTGGTTATATGTGCATGTGCTCGTGAAAGGGCATGAATGGTTATGGATTCTTGCACAATATATACATATATGCAAGTGTACTTGTGTGCTTGACTCAGTTTTGTCTTGTCTTTTGAGAACAGTAACACAGAACCAGCTTATACCTATATTTCAGAAATGAATGAGTTGCCTTTTGTATATTACTAGGAATGCACAGCCCATGTTGGAGGGCACAGTGGTAAACCCAGTGTCATTGTGCCTTGTTTACTGGATCACTTCAGCAGCCCCACTTACTGTAGAGCCTGGGAAAGATTTGCCTGGCCAGCATTCACGGAGTTTTTCTCCAACTATGACTACTACTGTATATCCAAATGGCCCAGACACTTCCTCCTGCCCCATGAGGATCATTCTCTGAAATCCCATCCCAATTTCCAAAACCATCCTATGTAAGCAATTTAATATTGCTTCTGTAAATTCTAATACCTCCTTTAAACCATGAAGGCCTAGGATCACTAAATACTTCTTAAGCAAAGGATGGCATTAATAAATATTTCCCAAAGTTGCTAATATCCAATGGCATCCCAACAATGACACGAAAGTATGCACAACTCAGTCAGTATGGAGACTTTACCCCTGTGAGAAGGATTCAAAGGTCCTGGGGTAATGGGTAAGCCTAAATCACATTCTCCTTAAAAAGTCAAAAGAGGTCTTATACTTTTTAGGTATTTATTCTAGGATTGAAAAAAATTGATATCCAGGAGTCTCCCAGATTATTTTTAACTACATTTCTGTTCTTTGAGCTAACTGCAGAGAAGTATTCCTCTTCTAGTTTATTTTGAATACACTAGTAAAATCAGTAGTGGCTTCCACATTGTTAAATGTTTGGGGAGGTGGGAGTTCACTTACACCAGGCAAATTTCTACCCCTAAGTTATGAAAAACCCAAAGGAGTTTGTCTGGAAATAAAAACTTCACTCAAATTCCCAATTCAGAAAAGTTTCAATTCTGTTTTTTTTTTCTAATTTTTACAATTCTAAAAAAGACAGCTTAATTAGGCATGAAATTGTATCTCCCCCCACCCCCGCCTGACAACACGAGATGGGATACATCAAGACATAAAGAGATATTTGTAAATTACTAGGCAGTGTTCTACCAGGTAGTTCCAGGATGTCATCTCTTCTCTCATACTTCTGAAACAATCGTTCTAGTCAGAGTAAACATCCTCAAAGTGACAGCCAGTCTTCTTGACAGCAATCTGAATGCTTTCGGGAAAATAGAGAATTATAGAGGCATCTTTTTTTTTTTCCCCAGTCAGGAAATTTGTGTGTTCTTTCTGCCTATGGTGATACCCTAGTAATGCCCTTGTTTGATCACTGTTAATCCAGAGACTACCTAATTTTGGAACTTTTTTGTAACCACTTTTTTTTTTTTAATCCTCTGATCTCCACCAACTCTAACAGCACTCTCATTAATCACATCCACAAAATTAATTTATCATTGGTGTGTTCCATTTCTCAGGGAGTGGGGAAGAGACAAGATTCATTACTCAATGGGATCTTCTTTATGCCAGGTCCAGATTATAAGGAGCTGGATGTCCACCTTCGAAGGATGGAGTCTGGATTTGGCTTCAGAATCCTCGGGGGAGATGAGCCTGGGCAGCCTGTAAGTTGAAACCTCTTTATTTCCACACTGTGGGCTATATACCGTGTGTGTGCATCAAGGGAAATATCATTCACTGTGAATCTAAAAGAAAATCTCTGAGGGCTCAAAAAAAAAAAAAAAGTTTGAGGTTTGTGTTCTTTTCTTGCTGTTTAAGTTCTCAAAACGTGTTGGTGTTTCCATGCCAATATAGCATCATAAATTAATGTACATACATTAAGAGGGGATATTATTCTTTCTCAGAATGGATTGAATTACTCTTGAATAGTTCAGTTATTTAATTGTATGGGACCCCTGGTCACTCTGGACAGTGACTCAAGGTAAACACAGAGTATGACAGAGGATACACATGAAGGGGTGACTTGGACCAGCAGAATTATGTACGTTTGCAATCAAAAGTACAAGGGAGAAAAAACACAGGGATAAACAGAAGTAAAATAAAGCTCAATGCTGCAAAATCTCAGCCAGATTCAAGTTAAGAAGATGTTCACAAAGCGAACTTCAGTTGGCAAAATATTGGGAATTTGGGGGGAGCTCTGAAAAAATTAAACCTGTGCGTGCGCGCGCACACACACACACCTCATTATACACCAGAGCCAAAGCATAAAATAATATACAGAAAACTCAGCAAAGCTAGATTTATGAGCATGTATCAAAATATCAGCCATAAAATACTCATTGTAAAAGATGTGTCTTACATGGTACCCAATATGACTAAGTCAGGTCCATGGAAGGTTTGAATAAGTGACCCCCCATTCCCGCTCAGCTCATACAAGGGATTTAAGTTGTAAGCCTCAGTTTCCTCATCTGTAAGATGAAGAACACAATAGTGCTCTCTCATAGACAGAGCTTTAAGAATTAAAGATTGCATGTGCAGACCTCTAGGTGTCTGGATCCTTTCAGGTGTTGAGTACAGGTTTATCGTCATCATCTCTCTTGTTGGTCAGTTGTGCCACAAAATAAAACTAGAACCAAAAGTGGGCAGAAATCTTCAGGAGAAAAAAGTTAATCTAACAAATGAAAGAAATCTGTAAAAATGAAAAGTGTCCCAAAGTGAAGTTGATGGCCTCGGTAGACAGTGAGCTCCTTCCCAGCAGAAGTATTCAAGCAGAGCTGACGAGAACCTGACAGGAACCCCAGAGAGGTTCCTCGGCCCTTCGAGCAGAGATCCCTTACTATGCAAAATGCTGAGAAGCTGAGCTTAGACTCCAAGGATGAGGGAACTCCAGGAAAAAAGACTTATTTCCTAATTTGGGGGGATAAAATTTGGCATCAGTCAACCATGATATCACTAATTCCCCAGCTGCCAGAGATGTGAACATGTATTTACCATGGAGGGTTGTCTGGATTTTCCTATGAGTTCTTTGGGAGGAAGGCGAGTGCTAAGGTAAAATATAGGGCACGAATAACTTTGGACTTACATTTATCCAGAGACTAAATGAAGGATCTCATGTCATGGGCAGAAGCAACAAATCTCAGTTACATTTCGCTCCCTTTCACAGACTTGTCCCCTTCTATCTGCCACCCGATTCTGAGCTTACCAGGGATCCTCAGTCACCTGGTCAGGAGGCAGCCTCACTCGTCCTTGTAACTTATCTAGAAAGAACCAAAAATAGTATCCAGTTCCTTCACATATGTAAACATTTAACCTCCAGCTTCCACAGAGTATTTTTCTGACTTAGTTTCCTTCAGGATTATTCTCTAACCTATTCATATGTCTCCCTATTTAGTTTGATCAGTGGGATTTAAAATTCCCCCTAAGCAGGACCTTCATCTTCCCCTTTTTTATTCTCCATTAGTACCCCCATAAATGAATAGTATGCCGTCAGCCAGACTGTAGGTTAAGGTCACAGTCCTCCAGACTGCCAAGTCTGCCCCCTATTCCTGACAATGGCTGCAATGATTTTGCAAAACTGTAAAGTCTGAAGGAAGAATCTCCCTCATTCAGACACTAGCCATAAATCTGGGGGTCCCATGGCCTCCTTCAGATTTGATAATTCAATAGAACCAACTCCTAGAACTCAGGAAAGTGCCGTACTTATGATTACAGTTTTACATTGAAAGGGTACAAATTAGGACCAATCAAAAAAAAAAAAAAAAAAAAAAGGCCCATAGGACAAAGTGTGGAAGGGCCCCACATGCAAAGCTTCCATCATCCTCAAGGACAAGCTATCCTTCCCAGCATTGATGCCAACCAGGGATGTTCACCCAAGTATTGGTGTCCAGAGTTTTTATTGGGGTCTCATTATGTGAGTATGAGTGATTGAGTCATTGAGGTGGTTGAGCTCAATCTCCAGCCCCTCTTCTTCCCAGAGGTCAGGCTGATGTCACAAAGTTCAAAGGCACAACCCTCTAATTATGTGGCTGGTCATTTTTGTCTGGTCAGCTCCCCACCCCCCCAAGACTGGGTATGGCTGCTCCACCCTGAGTCATCTTCTTCAGCATAAACTGTCAGGTCCCCGCCATGAATCTTCCTCATTAGCCTAAACTCTCAGGCGCAGTACAAGTGTCTCACAATGAACAAAGATACTTCTGTTCCAGTGGTCTAAAGGTTACAGTTCAGAAAAAGCCAGACTTCTCTTTGGGCTCAGGCTAAATTCTTTATTATACATTTATATGTTTCAAAGACACTAAATGAAGGAAATAATGGCACTTTAAGGTGATTTTTATCACATTGTGGGGGATACTGAGACACTTGTAGGGCATTTAAATGGGTAAATTCATTAGAATCCATTATACTCGTAGTAATGTAATGCTTCAAACGTACCAACCTAAGGGGTCTCCACCAGAAAGATGAGGTTCCTATTTGTTCCAAAATGTACTGACTGACATACTTTTTCCCCCTTACCGATCTGTGAACTCCTTGAAGGCAAAGACCGAGTTTTGATGGTGTTTGTATTTTCCAGGGCCAGCACAGAGCCTGGCATAATAGATACTTGCTAAATGGAACTGAAGAGAGTCTTCTTCACCAAGCCAAACTGTCACCTGACCCTCGCAGGAAAAAAAAAAAAAAAAGGAGTAATCTGGAGCTTACATTTTCTGAGGCCTCTGGATGCTACAGGCTCTGTAGAATGTAAATGGTGTCATCCTAGAATCAGGGACGGTGTCCTAGGAACCCTACAACATGGTTTGCTCAACCCAGTGTTTTAAAATTTGGAACACCAACTAATTTCACGTGTTTAAAATTCAGATTTCCACATTCTCTTGAAAAATAGATCTATCAACATTGGGCTTGTCTCTCTCATGGACAAAAACTGACCAGAACTGAGGGGTGGTCCGTTTGAAACTGAGCATGGCCACAGTTCCCAAGACCCCGTTAGGCCTCTGTTAGTCCTTCAGTCTGCTGTCTTTGAGACTCCCATCCCAGAGGACTGGACTGAAAAATGAGTTATTTTCCACCAAAGGAATCTTCAGCCAGGGCCAAATCATGGTTTTTACAAGCCCTAAGCATATCATCAGGTTTCTTCCCTTATATGATAAGTACAAATAAGAGATTAAACTATGAAATAAATGTAGAAGAAATAAAGTTCCAATTCTTACCATGATGCTTACTTCAATATAGTCTTTGAAATATAAAATTCTTACGTTGCTGGAACCCTTCTCCCCCATAGGCTCATGCTTTGTCACTTTGGGGGTAAACTAGAGCCACATTCAAGAATATTATCTTCACCAGTCTCTCCCTCCCCCAGGGGTAGAAGGGACTGCATGACTGTTCACAGGGAAGGCCTGGCCTTAGCTGGCTCGAAAAGGGAGGCGCCTGGCTAAAATGTGCCTGGCACCGAAGCGGTAAAATTGCTGCCCAAGTGGAGCAGCTGTTACTCAAAATGAAGCTCAGGTGTGTGAATGCAGCCACAGTCACCACCCGGCCTCCAGACAGCTTTGCGCCTGGTCAGCGCACACGCTCCCAGGTTCCCAGCCCTTCTGAGCATTGCCTTTGACTCCGGAGTCCTTTCTCCCCTCCAGTGGGCAGGCATCCAGTATCTGTGATAAGCCTCCTCAGATTACATGGATTGTTGGTTATCCCCACTGTGTTTATTTAGATTTATTCTGGTTTATTTTTTCATTTGAATGATTTAAGACACACGCAGCCTGCGAGTTACAATTTTGACACTTAAGCCCTGAAAGTAGGAGCCTAAATCTTCCTAAAGCAGGCAGAGGCAGAAAGTAATGCCTTGAAGACCAGAATGCTGCACCTCAGAAAGACCATGTCAGGAAGAGTGAGTCTACTGTAAAGATTTCCCATAAGCCTTTCCCTCCTGCTTTCCTCCATTGTAAGCCCAGAGATAATATATAAACAAAATGTGCTGGCCTCATTTAATTGCTGATGTGCTACAAAGGGAGAGGCGCATGAGGTGACTTGGTCCCCACCACAGGAGGTCTCATAAATTACATCAAAGAGGTTTCTGCCTCCACATACACGAAATGGTACTGACATCTCAGGGTGCGCATTAAACACAACATAGCTTTCGGCAAATAATGAACAGCAGGACTCCAGCTCCAACAAAGCATATGGGCATTTTTCCTGCAAGAGGAAATACTTTTCACAGTTAAATAACAATAGAAATAGAAAGAAATGAAAAATTGCCAGAAAGGAACAAAAATGGGATTTCCAGCTGTGAGCTGAAAAGAGATGGGAAGGCATCAAGGTGGAAAGATTTAGAAAATGCTGCAATGGAGAAAAACTGTTCTTAGAAAGAAGAGGTAATGATAGACACACTCCTTGGTCAGGGAGTTTGTGCAAACTCATGGAAAAGTTTCAGAAGGCAAGAGCCTGAAATGGGCTTGCCATGTTGTCACGTTGTCCCAGGCTGTAATTATTGCAGCTCTGACCTACCGGGGTTGGATTTGCATTAGGTAGAGCAGGAAAGAATTAGAAGAATTAAAAGACCTGCACATAGGATCTTGGTTTTGTTTGTCTCCTACTTCTTTCCATTTTCCTTTCTTTGTGTTAGCTTTTTCCCCTGGCTGACGAGGGTGCCAGCCACTTCAGTGTCAATTGCTGTTATTTCATATCAAATACTCTGTTTTGTGCCATGCCTTCCCAGCCTATCAGGTAGAGTTCTGGAGTTGTTGTGACACTTTTTTTGTGGTTTTTTTTGTTTTTTGTTTTAGAGAAGGCAGTTGACAAGCTAAGGCCACGAATCAGTTGTTCATGGGGTCAGGGGGCAGTCTTTTTAGAGCTGTTTTGACACAAAGTTCTAACTTCAGGGCCAAAGCAGTAAGGACAAGATAAAGAACTCCTCCAAGAGCAATGAGCAAACTGATGGGTGGGTCTACATAGGCTGAAGGATCCAGTGAGGCTAGAGGGAGGTGTGTGTGGAGTGAGGCCAGTGTTGGCTGGAAGACTCAGTGACCAGAGTAGCCCAGGGTCAGCAAGACCAGAAGGGAAATGTAGCTTGATAGGTCAGAGAGCCCAGACTATGTACTTGGGGAGGGATTGGAGGGTGAGGGGGTCCCTCAACAGACCTGCAAAGTGACAAGGGTGATGCATCAGGGAGCTCAGGCCAGGCACCAGCGGCAGAGTCCTTCAGCAGGCTTAGAAGGTGACCAGCGAGACCACAGATCCCATGGCCATTGGACCAAGTGAGAATACTCAGGACCTTGCTACTCAGAGTGTGATAGAGCTATAGACCGAAGCTTCCCACCTCTCCGGGGAGCTTGTTAAACATGTGCCATCTCAGGTTCCACCCCAGACCTGCAGTATCAGACTCTTGGGGTAGTCCCAACGCTGTGTTTTAATAAGCTCACCAGGTGATTCTCTTGTACCTTCAAGTGTTAGAACTACTGGCTTAAAGGATCAGATGTCCTGAGGCATGTTCTTAATAGTTTAAGCAAACAGGAGAGTGTATACGCATTGAAAAGGCGGTAGGCGTTGCAGTCCAAGAAGGACCCATGGACCATCTAGTCTCTGCACTGACCATGGCAGACAGGAAATAAACTCATAGAATGTCTGGAGCATTCAAGGCATATTTGAATTAAAAGGAGGAAAAAGTGGGTTTTTTTTTTCCTAAAAAGAGAAGATACATAGAATTAGCTCTGTAGCTACAGTGAAATATAATGCACAAAGGTGCAAAATGGCCAAAGGCTAAGGAACAACAGCTGCATGAGAGCTGGAAGCAGGGACAGAGCACACGGTCAGCCTCTTCCCAGCAAAGGTAGCGGCTCCTGGTGGATAGAGCAAATGTACCTGATACTTACAGCTAATGGGCAGGCCGCTCAGTGCCTGCTACAGTCCCCCACACTCAGCTCAAGTCAAGCCTGTTTATTAGTTATGTCAACCTCTGCTTGAAGCAAGGGAGATGATGGATTATAGAATGTAATTACATAATAATATATATATACATATAGGAATTATGGTACACTATAAGAAATTATATTGAAGTAGTACTATGTTGAACATACTATTTGGATATAAACATGTAAGATTTGATAAAGTGAACAGAAGTTTGAAGAGTAAAGTTTCCAGTTTTAAAAAAGTATGTCAGGTAAACATAATCTTTGCTCAGATGTCAGCTTCTCAGTGGCACGTGCTCTAACCAGCTCTTACACCACCTCGGCCACGTGACTGACACCCACCCACCACCCCGCTTTGCTCCCTTTTTTCCATGGTGCATGCCTGCTAGCATACAGCAGAACTTAAACACTTACTACACTTATTATTGTCTGACCACTAGAATAGGAGTTCTATAAGGGCAGGGATTTGCGTTTATTGTTCACGGATGAATTCCTAATACCCAAAAGTGCCCATGGGTTCAATAAATATTTGCTGAATAAATTAATTAATTAGTTTTCATGTCACGGCAATGTGGCAAAAAAACAGATTGTTTGCTAGGATTTTCCTTTTAATGGGTGATACTAAATTAGTATCACCTAGTAACAAAGAAGATAATTTCAAGAGCATCTGTGTATCTTTGCTGTCTGCTTACAGCAAGGGAGGAATGGGAATTTTCCAATGTGAAATGTTGGGGGGTATTTTGGTGGTTTTTTTTTTTTTTTTTTTTCTAGGTGAAATTTTGTTTTTACTATTTTTGTAGAGGGCCCAGCTGCAGCCAGGCCTTTCTCAGATGTGACCTATATTTTGGTTCACTTTTCTCAGTGAGAGACAGAAGTATAGCTTCAAGTTGATAATTAACCAGCCAAGAAGCTCACGAGCCATTTTCTTCTCTGTAACGAGCTATAAAGTCTCTCACTAAAGCATATAAGAGACCTAAAAGTTGAAGCATTTAGGGGGACTAGCCCAGCTAAACGCAGCTTTTCATGGGGCAGTGGAGAAACATAGACATTCATTTTAACTGGCTTTCGCACAAAGCACTTAGCAAATCTTTGAAGGGCTCCTTAGTGGGTTCAGTCTTTTGAAGAAGAGATTGGAACGTCTTTACAAAGAAACTCATAAATTCAGGCTGGCATGACAAAAAGAGAAACGGAGAATGTCAGAAGCAGGCCCAACCACCGCCTGTAGGAAATGGGTGCGGAGCATTGCCGGGAAAGAACCACACTGTACAGCCAATCTAAGGCATACGTGAGGTTTTCCTTGTGATGGCAGTAATGAACCACTCCTCAGAGCACCAATATTCAATGTGGAAGCGCATCTCCCCCAGCCCACCCCCTGGAATAGGGAAGAAGTAGTTGTAGTCATAGAGAATTGTCTTTCCTATGGACAAGGAAAGCTGTTCAGCAGACCAAGGCTATGAGGTCTTCAGGAAAAGAGAATACTCTTCAGCCTCTAATTTTGCAGTTACCGAGAAGTCCTGGGCATTCACGTCAAGTTGCCATGTTGACAGGCCACACCGAGCAGTGTGACCACGTAAGAATCAGTCCACTGTCACGCCTGAGACACGCAAGCCTGCAGTCAGGATGGGGCAGCCCTGCCAACTAGCTGGGATCCACAGATCTGGGGTTTGAAAGAAATCATTGTGCCTGAAAGAAATCCATCTGTGAACAAGGGATCATTTTATAAAGACTTAAAATAAGACTTAGATGATAGTCTCTGTAGTATAATCAGGCTGAGGGTAACAACTGCCTCCGTCTGCTGTGTGGCTAAGCCAGTGTGCAAAAGAAAAAGGATAGCCATGGTCCATGTGGTGGAAAAATTGTAGGTTAAACAGTGAACTAAAATATTTAGTGCTATTGTTTTTTCTCTGAGAAAGAGAAAAAAAAGCCTCATTAATGGACACTAACCTGAGAGTTTCTGGTGGGAAGAGGGAAACCGTATATTATGTCTTTCGTTACAGTCCCTGGTTCAGGGAATTACCATGCATACATTTCCCAGATGTGTTCCTCCTCATTTCTTGATATGAGAGTCACCTAAACGACAGAAGCATTTCAGGGGACGGGCAGAACTGGGAATGTCCTTTACGCAGAGGACAGTGCTCTAAGGGTTTCCTTATTCAAAGGAATAGAGCAAAAACTGGGAGGAGGTTTGACCGAGACTTTTTTTAAGTCAACTGGCCAGAAAAGCCAACTGTGAGTTTTGCTTTATTTTCTCCTTACCTCCAGCCTTTCAAAGCAAAGCAAAGCAAAACAAACAAACAAACAAACAAAAAAAAACTGCTCTCAGTTTTGTAACATGCAGCAGCTAGTTTCCCCTGACATTTTCTGAGCACTCACTATGTGCCACGAGCAAAGTTAAATGCTTTACATGCATTATTTCATTCAGTTCTCCCAACAACTCCATAAAGCAGCTCCCATTACTTTATTTCCCCATTTTGCAGATGGAGGAAACTGAGGCTCGCAGAGATTAAGACTTCCCAAGGCCACACGAACAAGAAGTGGAACCAGGATTCAATCCCCAATTTGTTACATGCACAGTGGCCAATAACATCAGAGCATTTGGGGTTAGAATTTTCCTGAAGGGTGATAACTAGTGAGCCAAGAAGCAAGTGTCCCCCAGACCTTATGGCTATCAGCAGCGAGTTCAAAACGTGTATTTCTCTAAAAGCAGTTAGCAACCTGGGAGAGTGGGTTAGGCCCCTCATTTTTTGTTTGTCAAGTACGTGCTCAGGTTTGGAGTAAGTGGTAGAATGTGGGAATAAAACCTTCCACCAAGTTGTACATACATATAAAGAAATTATATCTATATATGCTATTATTGTCTATAATCATATTTATATATAAGGAAATTATATATAAACATTATCTATAATTATATTTACATTAAAAAATCATATATATATGGGGAAACAAAGTTGAAATGTAAATATCCTTTCCTTCTCACTGCTTCTCCAGATTTTGATTGGCGCCGTCATTGCCATGGGTTCAGCCGACAGAGACGGCCGCCTGCACCCCGGAGACGAGCTTGTCTATGTCGACGGGATTCCAGTGGCTGGCAAGACCCACCGCTATGTCATCGACCTGATGCACCATGCAGCCCGAAATGGGCAGGTCAACCTCACTGTGAGAAGGAAGGTGCTCTGTGGAGGTGTGTGGCTCAAGCCAGCAGGGAGGCTTGGGGGTCAGGTGGTGAAATGCTTTTGTGGGACATGGTAAGGACACTTGAAACAAGATTTTGAATCAGTTTCTATATTATACAAGGACAAAAGTCTACCTAGATCTTCCAAATGGAACCATGATTTTGAAAATGCAGATTCTTACCCCACTATAATTCCAAGCAGTCTCTCAGCCCTATGTTTTCAGTGTAGTCACTAAAAATTCCTAGCAAAGCCTGGGGCTCATTTAAGATGTGTATGCGCTTTGCTCTTTGGTGGATGCTAGTTCTAAGAGGAACATTATGGTAGTGGAAAATACAGCTTTTGAAAATGTTCCTCGCTGTGTTTACAAGCCAAGAACCATGGCATTTTGATACCATAATAAGGCAACTAGGATGGAAAATTAGCCTCCGGTGTAGAGCCTGATAAAAGGTAACAATAAAACTATTACAAAAATACAGCTGTGCATCACTCTGAGAAAACACAATTCATTTAATTCCAAACTTATGAAACCGGTAAATTGGAAGTAATTATTCCCTTTACAGCCATTTCCTAGTTTCATAAAAGAATCCACCAAAGACTTCACTTTTAAAAGTCAAGTCTTCACAGTCATAATACAGTTCAGTTTATCTCTCTCCACCATCTCGGTCCTCCCCAAAAAGATTTCTATTGTTATGAATATGTCTGTTACAAAAATTGACTATTTTTCATAATCCAAGCACTCAGAAATGTTGGCAATAGGGTTCCAAACTGCCTGCGCTTTGCCCTGCGAATTACAGGAGGAAAGCACCAATGGTGTTCTGTCGCCTGCTGCCCTCATGGCCACTGGCCTCTCTGCTCAGCCCCCTGGCTCTCCTCATGCAGATCAGGAGGGACCTCAGTGGCAGGAGCTGCCTCATGTTACAGATAAGGAAACCAAGGCCCAGAGGTTGGGTAGCTTGCCCAGGAGTCTGCAGTGAGCCATTGATAATGCAGAGGCTCTTGGCTCCCCAACCAGTGAGTCTTGCTTTATCCCACCTTCGGGCCCCCTCCCATCCCACCCACAGGGAATTCAAAGACGTGAGACCAACTGTTAGCAAATGTCACTCCCTAACCTAAGTGGTCTTCCGTATGTGTTATTATTATAAGGCGTCTGAATAAAAAAAAAAAGGGGGGGGGGTGTTGGGGAGCCACTGGCTAATCACAGGCTGTGAATGACTAGGGAAGATAAGACTAATTATTAATTGAACTAAAAACCCTTTTCTATTCCAGTCTTCTAGAAACTAGACTTTGATCAAGGGCAATCATTTAAAAGGGCAAGTCAGAAGAATTGTCAGCCCTCACCAGTAGGGCCTACTATATATCTTGTATCGTATGGAGGTTTTGCTAAGAAGTGCCATTCATCTTCAGAAATTCATGGCATACCACTTGATCCAAAGAAGTAAAACACCTTGAATTATTCCTTATCCTTGGGCAAGATGCCAGGAGGAAGACAGTGTTTGCTTGGTTAACATTTAACTGTCTCTCTCCCTAAGAGTGATTTTTAATAAAAAGTTTGCTGTGCTGTATGTTCTGTAACCCGGAGATAAATTAAAAAGATACCTGATTTACCAGGAAATATACTGCAAGGTGCAAAACCAATGCACCAACATAATTTCATGCTCCCTTTGCCACCAGCTGATTATCGAAAATTAAATTTTGTTTTAATCAACCCAAGCTATTGGAGTGTATGCCAAATGCTCCAAAAATGTATTCTTGCAATTTGTGGATCTTGTGACTTTTGTGAAGATGCTCTTTGCAGTTCTTACCAACTTTACTCATTTAGGTTTTCGAGTGCATTTCAAGTGCATTTAATTTTTGAAAATGCTCGGCTGCAGACTGCTCGTTCACACCAGGAGAGTTTCCAAGTTAATTCAGCTCACTCTTCCTTGAAAGCTTCATCAGTATTGAAAATGATTAAGTTCAGGAAAGGATACTTTGATATTAAAGTAAATGCCTAGAAATAGGATGGAACAGATTTTTTAAAGGCATAGGAAGATAGCTTTTCTTCATAGCTGCTGTTTCTCCAACAATGAGAAGGGACAGCCACAAATGGATATGACAGTGAAGATGCCTTTTCAAGAGCTGTTATCGTTATTATTATTATGCTTTCGCAAGCAAAGGCAGTGGGAGGTGCAAGCCTGGCTTACGATGAGATGGTTCAAAGCTGAAGGAAATGAGCAATCGGTTTGTGAAGAGATAGAAGATGGGTGAGAAGAGGGCCAAAGTTGCCGCCTGCTTGCACAAAGGAGCGGTATCAGGAGCTGGGAAGAAGGAGGTTCATAAAGGTTAAAGCCTTATGCTTGCCTCGGTTTGTGCAAATGTCCTGTCCCTCCTCAGAAGACACCAAGCACTGGCTTCCAAGTTCACGCTCATGAGAAAACCACATCTATTAGGAGAGATACTGCCTAGTTAGTTACATTGGGCAAAAATTAAAGTAACACAAAAGCCTTCTGCAAATGTTAAAATATTTTAAAAGGGTACATGCTAAAGACATAAAGGCAGAGTTTTCAATGAGGCAATGACAAGCTAGATCCTCAAAAAGGAGAAATTGTGGAGTAAAGGAAGGAAACATCCAATAATGCATCCAGTTTTATTTACCAGATAATTATAGCACAGATCTTGCACTTTAAACTAGTTTTGAGGGGTGCCTGGGTGGCTCAGTTGGTTAAGCATCTGCCTTCGGCTCAGGTCATGATCCCAAAGTGCTGGGATCGAGCCCCAAGTTGGGTTCTCTGTTCATCAGGGAATCTGCTTCTCCCTCTCCCTCTGCTTCTCTCCTCACTCCTGCTCTCTCTTTCTCTCTCTCTCTCACACTCTCTCTCTCTCAAATAATCTTTAAAAAAAAATTTTTAATTGAAAAAATAAACTGGTTTTGAGAGCTGTCTTATCCATGCCACCAGCTCCAGTGTTGAGCTATTTTTCCCCCCAAGGATAGTAGGAGAGTGGCTTTAATTATTACACTGAAGTTTAAATATTTATATGTTTAGTAGCTCAGCTTTGAGATGTTCAACCTAATGACACATTATTTTGAATACACATTATTCGTCTGAGAGAAGGGTGTCTCTGAGGAATTTCCTAATGTGTCAATCTAGAATTGATGTGAAAGAACATTTTATGACTTAATCAAAACACGTTTGAGTCCGTCTTAAAGCTATCCATCAGTACTTTTCTCGCACATCTAAGGGAAAGTCTAATTCTTGGCTTACTGCCTAAAAAGACGAGGTTTTCTTGGCAGCTGGCTGAAAAGTTTAGGCATTGTTTAGGGTGCCGGTGGATTCCCTGGTCCTGGTTACTACACTTTTTGTCAATTCTAAACACGTTCCCTTCTTCTTTGTGAGCATGTCACCATTTAAATAAGTTATCTGCTTTGAGGAGTATAGATCAGGAGTGCACACACTCAAATGCCTCTCAGGCAGGCCAGCCTCTGACTTTGGTGGGGACCTGTGGGCCTCCCCCTGCTCCATCAGGCCCCATGAGGATGCTCATTGCATGTGGACACCCCAGTCTGGGCCAGCATACCCCATTGCCTCAGCCACGCTTTGAGACAAGACATCTCCAGTGCTATCATGCCTCTGGGGTACAGCCCTGAGAAGAGGCCCGGGAATACCCTGGAAGCAGGCAAGCGCTGTTTGTTACAGAACCCTGGAGTCCTGGTAGCCAGCGTCTGATCTGGAAAAGAAACAAGGGCTCTGGTTGAACAAGTCCCTTTGGCCCTGCCATCTTCCTCGCTCTACGGGTAACTGAGTAAGTCAGGAATTCGCAGGAGACACCGGGAGTTGGTTGGCACTGTGGTGACTTGCTGTCACAAACCCAGTAAAGGGAGCAGCCACTGTCCAGCTCAAGCTGATAACTGCCAAGAGAAACTAGAAATCCATATTTCTGTAAAATCTCCCTTTTTAAAAACATAGACAATCAATTTTAACAATTATTAAACAAAATATAGGCCAGCACTGGACACAAATAATGGATCGGTCTGTGGGCCAGGAACAGCCCCTGGCCAGTAGTTGACTGTTCTCATGGAAACCATCTCACCTGGACAGCATTGCCAACAACGCCTGCCTTCCCAAACAGAGAGCTCTTCCAGTCAGCTCAGTGATGATTTCTAGTGTGAGTGGCGAGGACAAAACAGAAGCTCAACCTAAAAATTAATTATTTGGCTTGAGTAGATACTAATGGCCCGAATTCTGTACGCCCATTTGTGTGAGAGCCAAAAGGATGAGTCAGGGATGCTGGAAGTTAGTGGATTAAATGAATAAATAAATAAATAAAGTGAATCTTCTAAAACAACACCCCAGCAAGGGTCGTTGGCAAGAAGACAATCTCATTGGGATCTAGACCCCTCTGAGTAGAAAAATGATGTGGAATCAATTCTATCCCTCAAAATCTACCATTGGAAATCTTCTTAACTCCCTGGTTTCGAATGTGCTCATGTTGTTAAAGATGAAGACCTTTGTTCTAGGGGTTGAAAGAGAAGTCCAAAAGCACTAGAACGGTATTTCTGTTAATGTTTTGGACTCTTTCCCTTCCCTAGGGACCATTCACGTTGATTAATCGATGACGTGGTTTCTCCTTCTGGAACCCGTGGTAGAGCCCCTCCCAGCCACTTACTGCAAAGACAGATCATTTTCCTTTGTTGCTGCTCTACTGACAGGCGCAGCCCTCAACCCCTAAACTATGACAGCCAGAAAATGAGATCTCTCTTGTCACTGCCTATGACATTTAGTTACTGATTTGGTCCAATAACTCGGGGAAATTTTCAATTTAATGTTGCAGCCTAATAATTGTTTGTTTTTCTTCCTCCTGACTATCTCTAATCACTTTATTTCCAACTCGCACAAGGACTGATAAAGGACATGTGCTTCAGCAAGACAATAACAGCTTGTCTTTGGATGGTATTTTCTCATGGGGAGGGTACATTTTACAGACAGTTCTAAATTCTGATAGGAAAGAGGGAAAGGCTTTGACATTGGCACTTTGTTCTTTTCTCACCTCGGTACATTTCTTACAGATGAAAAGCATCCATTTGTTTTCTTTAATTAAAGCCTGATTAATTAAATCTTACAGAAAAATTCAAATTTATCCAATGATAATAAGCAGCAGCCTGGGTCTTATTCTGCTAGTATAAATAAGAAATGAATACATTTTTGTAAGACTATTTTTTAATCTGAGTATGTGAATAAATGTAGCTCCTTTTTCTTTACATATCAGTAGAACAAAAACTCTCTTGTAGTCTGTGTTCTTTCTCCCCGATTTTTGAAATGATTTTTGATTTTTGAAATGAAGTGATTTTTCATTTCAGAATGGAATTGCGGCTTATCAAGTTAAAAGCCTTCACTGGAACTTTTGCTAATTATTTTTAACTTGCCATATGAGACACCTACCAGAGCTCTAAATAAGAGACCACATCTAGAGACCCAAAAAGGAATCATTAATTGTGGTTTCTTTCCTTCTTACTATTTCTCTGTTCCATAAACATCTTTTGAGCACACTAATCAAATTGTAAGATGGAGATGAAACAGTCCTATTTCTAATTACAGTATTCTAGGTGCCCGCTTCTGTTCTTTTAATCAGAATACCAAAACCTAGGTATTAAATTAAATTGACAAAATTCTTTCTCAATGACAGATGAACTTTCATTTTTAAAAAGCAGCTTCTCTTGGCTGCCAGCGTTCTATCATTTCTCCCTGTAAATAAGCTTGTTTTCTCATGGAAGTATTGGTTTGGTTTATGTGGCTGATAATAGAGTATATTTTGTAATAATGCAGAATATAAATGAGCAAAACCACCCACACCTCACTGAGAAATTCAAAACTCGTCATCCCTTGGCCTGATATCATTGTTAGATTTAATCCTAGAGTGAGTGAATAAAAGAAGGATCCTTTAAGAAAGAAGTTTCCCACCTACTCGGAGTAAATTAACACTTCTAGGCTAACAGAATATCACAGAATTAAATAAAACCATGGCTTTTTAGTAAAATTATGATAGGTCCCTTTACATGGACATCCTGGGCTATTAGCCCCACTTACCATACCCCTCCAGCAGCATTGCTCAGTGGTGGCCTAGAAACCTCACTGGGTTTCTCTCTCCTGTGCCTAGTCTTCCTAAATCTACTAAAAACACTTTCCACAGGTGGGCCCTGAAGATGCACAGTTTTTACAAGTTCTTTAAGTAATTCTTGTGCACGGTGCAGTTTAAGATACTATCCACTTGTTTTGTAATCTTTGATCAGTTGTTATTACACAACTAAGAAGCTCAATATCTGGGGGCTCCTGGGTGGCTCAGTTGGTTCAGCATCTGACTCTTGGTTTTGATTCAGGTCATGATTTCAGGGTCAGGTTGTGAGATTGAGCCCCGTGTGGGGCTCCCTTGCCCAGTGGGGAGTCTGTTTCCCCCCCTCTGCCCCTCCCCCACCTCTCTCTCAAATGAATAAATAAGTCTTAAAAAAAAAAAAAAAGCTCAATATCTAAAACCAGGCATTGTCCTGGGTGGGGCTGGGGGGGTGGGGTGTTGCGAATTTAACAAGAGGAAGATATAAACTCCTAGCAGCACAGAGGAAGCTGATGAGGGGTTAGCTATGTTTGCTGTGAAGAATGGAACGGGGCTTAGACCTGGGTGCTCCATAGCCAGGTTTGTAGCCCTTCAAACGCTCTGCTCTGTGGGGACTAGAAGCCAGTCAACCAGTCTTGTAACGAAGCCAATGTCTAGAACTGCACCTAGTACACAGAGGCCCTCATCAAGACCCTTGTTAAATAACTGAGTGCCTGGGTACGCTATGTGTTGCAGGGGAGCCCTGCCCAGAGAACGGGAGGAGTCCAGGCTCCGTGTCAACCCACCACAGCTCTCCACGCAGTGACTACGCCACCTACACCAACAGCAACCACGCTGCCCCCAGTAGCAATGCCTCTCCACCTGAAGGCTTCGCCTCCCACAGCCTGCAGACCAGCGATGTGGTCATTCACCGCAAAGAGAACGAAGGCTTCGGCTTTGTCATCATCAGCTCCCTGAACAGACCTGAGTCCGGATCCACTATCAGTAAGTGATGGCTTCACATACCTTTGAATAAGAGGTCTTGTGCTCATTTGTTCTGGTGGTGGGGATACTGGACGTGCAGATCAGAGGACTCTTGTGGGCATCTTGGGGAGCCAGAAACTCGTAGGCTATGGACGACAAATAAGACATCCTTAACATATGATTAGCCACACATTGCTGAACCTTTGGCTCAGGAAGAATGCAAGATCACATCTAATGTCCCCCTGACCCCGCAAGCCCCATAAAAGCTCTTTGTTCATATCAAAGTGGGAAGAAAATAAAACTGAGTATTGTGAGAGTGTTGGTGTGAGGGGAGGGGAGCTCCTTCCTGTTCGATAGGAAGGAAGTTCAGATACACGAAGGATCTGAGGGGAAAGCGGTTCAGGAAGGAGCTCAGCATTCAGGAACTCTATAGAAGCCCAGTGTGGCTATGATAGAATGGACATGACAATGCGGCATGAGACTAGAACAGTGGACTAGGCAGGAGCCATGCTGCACAGGGCTTCCCACGCCCATGGGAAGAGGTCTGGACGGTAGTCTTAAGTCCATGGAACCATGGAGGGGCTTAGGCAATGGACAGAAATCCAACTTACATTTTTTAAGTCTGCTCATTTGCAAAATGGAATCAGGGAAGAGAGCAAGAGTGGAAGCATGAGACAGAATCAGGAGGTCATGTAAACAGCCCTGTGGGTGCAGAGATCCTGGAACCTTCTTCCAGGGTGGCTGCAATGGATGGGGCGGGGGGTGGTGGTGTATATGACTTCACCCAGGGCTCCTCCAAATCTGTGAGTCTGTACAAGTAACAGCCAGAGGTTGTATTTCTCTTGCAGTCTCTCAGTCTTCCTTGGTGGTTTTCCTTTCAGCAACACTGTTCCAGAAGTTACTCGGCTGCCAGCAGGTGGTAGGACAGAAAAGGCAATAGGAAAACTTTCTCGTTTTTCATGTTGAAGTGATTTAGCCCAAAATATTATGGGTAGAAACACCAAAATAGAGAGCATCGAGACAAAAAATAATTAAGCCATGTTGTGGTCCTAAAATTGTTATAAATTGTGGTTGTTTCTAGCACGTGGGGTGGGGGGAGGGTTGTCAAACAATACTCAAGAAACCAAATCATTGAGAATGAGTAAGAACTTTCTATGAGACAGTTAATGTTCTCAGAACACCACCAGGACTGAATGGAAAGAATGACCCTGTTTCTCTTTACCTTTGACAAACTCAAGAATGAAAACTGTAGAAGTGTTGAACTGTAGCGAAGATGTGCAGAAACGAAAGTACATACATCTGAAAGTACAATTTCATTTCTCTTTTCCTGCATGATAAGATGAAGAAATAAATCCAATCTTTAAGCATAGAGTAAAAGCAGTATTCTGTCAGTACGATAGATGCACCAAAATTAAAAGGACATAAGACTAAAGATTTTCACGAATTATATAAACAGCGTTCCAATAATTTATACTTGGGGAAAATGTTCACAGAAAGCTTTTGTAGCTATTCCACTCAGGCAAATTGTGTATAGGGGCAGGATACCTAAAGGACCAGAATAAAAATAAAAAGTAGCCCACCATAAGGAAAGCGTTCAGCATGTATTTAAGGTCTGATTTCTTTGAAGCGTGATGGCATTATTACTAAATGCATAGAGAATCGTGTGTGTGTGTGCATGTGTGTGCACACACATGCACTTATCACATAGAGAAGCCACAGATGCTTTTTCTATTGCAAATAAAATCCATGCCTAAGTAGATCTGGAAAACGACAGGTGCATATGCTTACAATTAATGTGAATTTTTCTTCCTACCAAGTGACATTAGACTGACCTCAAAAGAATACTTCTAGCCATTTTCAAAATGGTATTATTTTGCATCACCCTGGAGAGTGGAAATATATTTATGAGGCTTCCTGGCTTCTTTTTCCATATATTTATTTCTTTTCAATTTAAGGAGCTCGAAATGCAGGTTGCCCCCATGTTCTGTGGGAAGAACAGTTATTATACTGGTGGCCTGTAGCGTTTACAATATATAATTTGCAGCATGCACCTAAAAGCTTTCTGGGCTTGACGCTGTTTCATACTTAACTTCGGTTACAATTCTGAGCTCTAATTTTGAAGAGAAAGGCTAAGTACCTCAAGACTGGTAAAGAGCCATCCTCATGTCACATGTCCATCATCAGAATATCAAGGGTCCTTGATTCTGAGACTGGAGAGCATGGTATTGTCAGGTCCTCAGGAGTCACAATCATTCCTGGGGCTTGGGTCATTTTTCTCTTCATGTCTTACCTGAGCCCAAGGGCCACGAGTGTGATTGTGGTTTTTCTCATGGCTACTGAGCCTTTTTGTTGGTGGACAGAGCGTAACACATGTTATGCCTTTGAGAGGCAAACCGACTAAAATCATCCTGCCTGGCTTCATCATCTCCTACCTGTGTGACCTTGAGGAACTTACGTGACCTCTTTGGGCCTCAGTTTCCTTGGCTGTAAAGACAAGATAATGTTAGGAACTATGTCGAGGGGTTGCTCTGAGGATTAAATGAATGAGTACATGGATGTGCTCAGAAAAACTCTGGCTCAGAGGAAGCACTAAGTATGTCACTGTTGCTGTCCAGACCACCATTATCTTTCCATTTCAGCAGCTGCCGCTTCTTGGATAGTGCAGCGCTCACACGGGCTGTCTCTTCCTTCAGGCATGAGTCGGAGCCCTCACTCTCCCAGAGTAGCAGATGAAGGGCCAGCTCCGCATCCCATGTGCTGACCTTCTCGGAGCACAGTCTGCCCCACCTGCTGCGCCCCCGCCCGGGGCCTGGGGCAATGGTGAGGGATTAGAGCAGCGGCAGAAACACCAGTCCAGCTAAGTGTGCCTTTCTTTGCTGAGGCTTCAGGCTCAGAAGTGTCCCCAGAATTCACTAGCCAATAAACTAGAAAAGTCACCGGAAACATCAACATTGAGGCCCGAAGCTGTGCCTTTTAGAATCTCCTACAAATAATATGTCTCTATTGACTATATTAGAGAAGCTAGGAGAGATGGAAAACCCAGATACAAATTTCGCCACCCTGAAGGTGAAAAAGAAAAAAGAGTTACTTTCCATGGCTTCCTCAGTCCAGGAGAAAACTTTGCCAGGGATGCCAGATGTTCAGCCAGTTGAGAACTTGGGAGGTGGGGGTTCCTGGCTTATTTATTACCTGGCATTTAGTCTGGCTCGTTACCAAGCCTCGCATCTTTTTTTCAAAATATTATTTCCCCCAAAATTAAGAAATTTCCTTTATATTCATTAATGTAATTAAGGAACACACACTTCCTTCCAAAGCCAGTGACCAGGAGGCCAAATAATGCTTGGTAGCAGACAGAACTTAGAAGCCTCTGTTTGAGGTGCAAGAATATTCTTTCTAATTTAAAGCAGGAATAAGCAAGTTTCCTGAGCATTTTTATCCCATTGTCCAAAATATTAAGTATTTTTTTTCAGACCTTAAAATTGGATCCAAGGTGGGGCGCCTGGGTGGCTCACTCAGTTAAGCATCCAACTCTTTGATTTCAGCTCAGGTCATGATCTCGGGTCCTGGGATGGAGCCCCACGTCAGGCTCTGCGCTCAGCATGAAGTCTGCTTGTTCTTCCTCTGCTCTCCTCGCCCCACTCTCTTTCTCTGTCTCTCTGTCAAATAAATAAATAATATCTTTAAAAAAAAATTAGATCCAAGGGAAAACAAAGTGGTTTACAGACCATAGCCTAGGATAAGAGTAATCTGTAACAGGCAATTGAATTTTAAATTCTCAGAAAAGATTCTAACAAAGGTTTGTGTACAAAGATGTCTGTTGCCATATTATTGGAAACAACCTTAGACGCTTCTCAAAAACTGGAAATTTGGTATATTTGGGATGTTCAAGGCATTTCCTGCCTTTGACTAACTCTCTTGTCACAGAGGTCTGTGTACACAGGGTAGAGAAGACTCGGGTGACTGACTCCGAGGGGAGCAGAAGCTCGCTCTATGAAGATGTCCCTGTGGCCACGGGCCGTGGGGTTGACACAGTGGTCTGTCAGCCACCCCAGCTCAAGGCCGAGCCCTGACATCCAGGTTTTATTGCGGAGCTATAACCTGTCCGCAGGTGCTTGCTGCTGCCCCCACTCGCCCCAAACCCACTTTCCCACCATAGGTCCCCAGGAAGGGCTTTGGCACAAATGACGAAATGGAAGTAAGCCTCAGTCTCCTGGTTTTCTGTAATTTGTCAGGAAGGTTGTGTTGGCATTTACGGGGAGATTTGCATGGGCACTTGGACATCAGTGGTAGAGTTGGGTAGCTGGGGAAGAGAATCTGTAAACGGAGATGCAGGCCTGTAACCAGCTGCGAGGGAGGACGTGTTGGGGGCAGCAGCCATAGCAACAATGGCAGCGGTCCCACAGGGGCACCGTCTTTTCCGCCCTTCGGCCTTCATTCCTTTTGTCTTAACAGCCCGGGCTCTGTTTTCTCTGGGGCAGGAATGGGTCTCAGGAGCTACAGAATCAGGGGCTGAGCCTTCTGGAGGAGGGGGACTGTGAAGTGGGCACCAAGTATTGGGGTGCACGAGAAAGGAGGCCAGATGAGCGGATGGAGACTGATGATGGAAGGATTTGGTGATCATTCTGGGGGTTCGGGGGTGCTCTTACCTGTCCCAAAGTGTCAGGTCATAGGCAGGCACTGTTGCAGGCTGTCTAAGTGGCTAGTGAGGGCTGGGGCCCTCAGGGAACCCCCCCCCCCCAGCAGGCCAGAGTCCTCATCCTAGGAAGAGGGTGTGCCAGGAACCCCTTCCTACACATCCCCCTGGCCATTGGCCTTACTTTACATCAGTAGGCTCTGCACACCCTTCAAGCCACTCTTGGCTTACAGAGGAGTCAAAATTTAAAAAAAGACGCAAGCGTATCACCTGTCGGCACACTGCTGGCTCAAGAGCCGTCCTTCAGCTGTGTGCTGGTGCTCAACCGCTCTGTTTCCACGGGTGTGCTTTCTCTGACACAGCTTGGAGTAAGGACTTGGTCACAGTAACTTTCTGTCAGGCCCACTGCAATCCAACATTCTAGAATGAGTTAGTTGTCTTCAGTAAAATGCCCTGATGACTTTTCTCAAAGTCTTTGATGATATCCGTGGGCTCTGGAGTTTAAAAGTTATTCTAGAAATTCAAAAGCTTAGCTAGCAGATCTTCTTACGACATTTTAGAGCACAGTTTCCTAGAAAGAGTGAAATAAAAGTCAACAAGCCGTGAGGCAGTTTAGGGTTTTTCCCACCAAAACTCATCCCCTACACCACGCAGCCCCTGAATTGTCATTTGACCTTAGGGAAGGTACAAATGAAAACCGAAAGCCGAGGTTTCTTTAGTCTTGCCCTCATACAAGAAGATTAAGGTCAATGCAAAGTGCATTGGACAACATGCTAGACCTTCACTTCAGCTTATCCACCACCAGCTGTGTCCCTTGAACACGTCAGGGGGCGTCCTGTGTGCTTCCTCATCTAAAATATAAGGAAAGGTGCTCTTCACTGCCACTTCCAGCTCCAAGTTATATGATGCCAGGAATCAGCAGGGAAGTGAGGTAGTAGGTTCATTTTGTCTGTGTGCGCAAAGCCTGGGGTACGTCTGAGGCCTGGATCATATTTTTCATTGGCTCAAGCTATCATTTTAAACCTGTGTAACGTTCATTTTTTATTATGCTTTGAAGGTGGCTCCTCTGTTAAGAAATGAGCTGAAGCAAGCGCTTACAGACACAAAACCAGCTCCCCTTTTGAGGCGATTTAAGGCAGTGTTTCCCTCCCCTTTTCACTTAGCACACTTGTAGAATGATAACATTTATGTAACACACTAAGATAAAAGGACTGAGGCTGCTGGAGGCAAAGGAACCCCCCCCCCAGGGGGCCCTACCGCACACCTCACCCTACCGTCCTCAAGAGGCATTCGCTGTCTTGGCACACCTGTGTCCCGGCACACTCCTTTTATTGCCTTATGGTTACAAAGTCCTTCCCTAAATGAAGTCTCTAAATATCAGTAACCAGTAAGCGCCTCATCTTACATTTTATTGGTTTAGGTTGTGGCAGTGGATTTTCTTCAGACCTCTTCGCTGAGGCTTGTTCATTGATCACCTTAAAAGCACAGGTAATTGGTGCAACTGGTGCTGATGCTGGGACCTTGACCTTCTTGAGATCGTTGTAACCTTTGACCAATCAATGCTGCAGCCCCAAAAGTCACTGCAGGAAAGTTTCTTAAGTCATACCCATGCAGTTGAATATGGGAATTAGGAAATGAGTCTCATTCTTCTTTGTCTTGTTGGTTTGCAAAAGCAAGTTTCCTTTCAGAGTTCTTAACCAGCTTTGTAACGTGTAACACCGTATTCCCTTAATCCTTAAATGAACCTCTGCTTTGGATTCCTTCAATGGCACAGTGCTTGGCTTTCACTCTGAGCTTTCTGCTGAGAGCAGCTCACTCAGGAGGCGTAATGGTATCACCCACACCATTAATGCGAGTGCTTCTGTAAGAGAAGAAATACAGGACAGGTGTGGGACACCATATAAAATGCCAGTTTTCCTCCCAAGTATCTGGCTTCTAAATATAACTCATGGGCCATAAGATAAGCAAATGTCTTCATAATCTTGTAGAAAATCCACATATACAAAAAAGATAAAATTGTGTTCATAGTCTGTACTGAGGTACATATGTCTTAAATCAGATCAGTCTCATCACATTTATTCGTGAGGTTTACTTCCCGCTGCTGGAGGTAGCCAGGGGCTAGGGTAGGAGTGGAGTGCAGGTGCTAATGATGTGAAGTGTATCAACAAATACGCCACTTGCGACGGACAGTCCAGTCTTCCTACAAGGAGACCTTGCTCATAACACTCATGATAGAAATATCTACAGAGTAGGGGCACGGTGGGGGGGGGGTTCAGTCAGTTAAGCATCTGACTTCAGCTCAAGTCGTGATCGAAGGGTCCTAGGATAGTCAGTATCCCCACTCAGTGGGGAGTCTCTTTCCCCTGTCCCTCTGCCCCTCCCCCCACTTGTGCACACACTGTCTCGTGCACGCTCTCTTTCTCCCCCTCTCTCTCAAATAAATAAAATCTTTTAAAACAGAAATATCTACAGGGTAAAGTGCAAACACACTGCTCTTACATCTAAGACCCTAGATAACATGGACACGGCCACTTTTTAACCAACAGCTCCTCACGATTCTATTCCATCAAAGCTGGGTTGGTTACCCCTGAGAGACAACTTTTGTTTTCCTGTCCCGGTGCCCATGTTTTGCCTGCTGCCACTTGGAATGCCTCCTCTTCTCCAATAATAAATTTTACCAAGCTCTCACCCAGGCACCATGCCAAGACTCTTACATTGTGTTTAATTTTCACAGTAACCCTATGAGGTAGACTACTGCCCAAATAGTAAACATCTCTCACAGCAGCTCAAAAAGCTCTTAATCTCTTACTAAGACTCGGCCTGACCCCTTCCCCTTCTCCCTGAAGTGTTTTCTCTAATTCTTATATGGAGTTCTTACCTATAAACTCTTTAATTGTTGCCTGCTTGTTGACTTCCCTTCTATTATTATGTCTGTGGTTACTCTCTATTACTGTCATTTTACTTCGCATGTGTTCATGGTTTGCTTCCCCTAAACAGATTTTAAGTTCCTTAAGGGCAGGAAATGATGACATTCTTTGAATCTCTCACAGTTACTGGTAGCATGAAGTTCAAGGATTTGTCCCGTAATTTATGCTGGAGGGATTGGATTGGATCCTCCTCTAACGATCCAGCACTGTCCTCATGAAAGTAAAAGCGTGAGTGTGCCCTGATCTCACTTTCCCTGTGCCTAGCCCTTGCTGTCCTGTCCCTGCAAGGCAGCGAGACATATCTCTGAGAATGGGGAGAGCAGCAGAGGATCCTTTCAGGGGAGGAATTGTGTGCAAGCTGGTCCTTGCCCAGCATGAGAAATTACCCTCTAATAAAGTAGAACTGGAACAATGTTCCAGAATACAGACTTCCCATCAGTTGTTCTCAGCCTGAGTAAATGATTCAACAGCCAGCTCGCAGCCTGGTGAAGTCTTAGATTTGAGAGCCCTCTAAGAAATCAGGCTCGGGGGAGCCATCTTTGTGTCTCTGGGCAGCCCCCTAGTCTCAAGCATCTGGGTTGCAAAGCCCTTGTCCTCTGAAGGGCCAGGCTGTGGCCTCAGTATGCTTTCTGATCTCCCTCATCCTGGCACTGGCTGTTCCTGGAAACGCCATCCGTCTGTGTGAACACCACCTCAGAGTTATATCATCCTTAAACAGGAGGGTTTGGATGGCATCCCAAGCTCCTTGGAAAAAAGTATTCCCTCAAATTAGTTATTCATTTCACAATCCTAATTAACAAAGCAACCCATTTCAGTTCCAGCTGAACAACTTCTCAATCACATTACTTCTTTAGAGGATCATACCGAGCTAAACCCAGGATGAATAGGACCTATTGATTAAATTCCATTTTCTCAATCCTGAGCATGACTAGTTTTGATCCCAAGTTAAAACCTGGCTGCCAAAGTCCTACAAGGAAGCAGACAAGCAAACACAAAAAGATTTTACATCAAATCCTGAGTACTCTGATGTCTGAACATTGAAGCATCTATTAACTAAAATGGAAAGACAATTGTAAAGATTTCACTCTCTTAACACTAACAAATGTAAAGATCATTTAATTGTAAGAGTGAGTCCACAGAGAAACACCATCATTCTTATTTATTTTCAAATAGAGGAGCAATGTAGCCTATCAAAAAATCTGTGAGTGCTCACAGTGCCTTTTTTTTTTTTAATTCTAGACCATTTTTCTTATCGTTTGAATAGAGCGTATAAATCATAAGTTTTCCCCACTAGGGAATCATTTTTCAGGAGAGTTTTTACTGTTGTGTTCAAAGACTCTCCAGGCAGCAGCAGAAGGTGGATGTGTGGATGTCTTCTTACCTTCAGCTATTCGGTTGTCTTAGTAGCTGACAAATAGGTGACCAGGAGCTCTTTCTTCTGGGCTTGCATCCTGCAGCTCCTTGTTATTCACTGACCGGTACAGGGAGATTGTAACTACGAAGAGAGCCCAGACTCGAGGTACAGGATCACTCTCTGCCAGTGCAAAATGTCCATCACTCCCCACGGGGTTCAAGTGAATTCCAAGCCTGCGGGTCACTTTTGCAGAAGCACATTCTCTTGATAACCTATTCAGGGCCCCGTGGAATTAAATTCTCTGTAATTTTATTTTTCTTCTTTTTTCCCAACAGTCAACCACTTAAGAAAAGCTGGTTCCACATATGCAATCATTTTAAAAGCATGTTGTTAAATGAACACAGTATTGTTATTTGTCACCATTTTTCAGCTACGTTGAAAGAGTATTTTAAAGGGATGTTTTTCCCATTCGGACTGGGATGAATAGCATTTCTTTTTGAGCCCCAGCTTTCACCAAGGACTTAGGGAGTACCTGTACCCAAACTACTTTCTGTCCCACCAAATCCTGGTAGAAGCTCTTTTTATTTACCCCTTTTGACCACCAATAATTTTGCTCTGTAAGCTAGGTTTATTCCCAACTGACCTATTGCCAGTATTTGCTTGGAAACACTTCTAGAGATTAATCAGTCAGTCTCTCTCCTGGGTGATGATCACTAGGCATTCCTAAGGTGTATAGTGCTAAAAAGAAAATTAACCGAACAGTGGGGCCTGCTATTGGCATTTTCATTTTCCAGTCTGATCTCTTCCAGATCTTATTTCTGTAGGGTTTGCTTCACAAACATGCCCAGATGTTGAGCAACCGATGAACCCATCTGCTTTCGAGGGTAGAACCAAAACCTTCTGTTCAGAAGCTGTTCATCATAAAGATGTATATTTATGGATTTTTCATGAGAGGAGGGTCTTTCGAGAAGCAAGGAAGAGCACATCATTTAAAAGATGGGCCCTTATGGTTCTCTGACGCAGAGCAATTGAGATAACATGAGGGAGAAGAATATTCCAACTTAGAAATCTTCATTCAAATGTGGTGTAGACTTGTGAGATGAACAGCAAGATGAAAAATAGCTCATATTCCTGTAGGTACTTGACAAAATTAAAATACAATAAAACCTGGTTGCCAAGTGTCTTAGTTCGTTCGGGCTTTTATAACAGAATACCGTAGTCTGGTGGCTTAGACAACAGAACAACAGGAATTTATTTCTCATAGTTCTGGAGTCTAGAAGTTCAATATCAAGGTGCCAGCAGATCCAGTATCTGGTGAAGACCAGCTTCCTGGTTCATCAACAAGCATCTTTTCATGGTGACCTCACATGGCAGAAGGGGGGGCAGGGAGCTCTCTGGGATCCCTTTTATAAGGGCACTAATACTGTTCATGAGGACTCTACCTTCATGACCTAATCACCTCCCAAGGTCCCACCTCCAAATAGCATCTCTTTGGGGATGAGGTTTCAGCATATAAATTTGGGGAGAACACAAATATCTAGTCTATAGTATCACTTTAGCCAGTGGTACTGAGGTTCCCTGGTGCTAAGGAGCTAACAGAAGACTGACAGGTGTAGCTCTCAACTCCAATCAGTGTGTAAGATCACAAGATTTAAAGCAGGCCTCCAGGTACCCAAGTTGATCTTAGCCAGATTTGTACACAACTGCGTATCCCCTCTTGTGAGACTAAGGCAAGCTGTTACCCAAAAATGCTTTCCAGATATAAACCTTAGATACATCAGGCCCTCTTGACTGCCACTGCTAATGCCTTAGTAGCGGTTCTAGATTAGCATTGTGCAGTAGAACTTTCTTCGATGGTGGCGGTGTTCTGTGCTGCACTATACAGCACTGCAGCCAGTAGCCGCATGTGGCGGTGGAGCACTTGAAACACCGTTAGTGTGGCTGAGGAATCACATTTTTAACTGCCTTTCATTTCCATTAAGTTAAATAGCCCCACGCAGCTAGCTCGTGGCTACACGTTGGACTGCGGGTCAAACATTGCAGCCCTGCGCTGGAGCACTGTAGTGGCCTCTAGGTGGCCTCCCTGCCCCCAGCCTTCTCACCACCCTCCACACTGTTACCATGGCGCTCTGTCTACAACAACCAGTCTGATGATATCCCTTACCTTTTCTGATCCATTAGTGGCTTCTCATGTGGCTGTAAAATCAATCCCAAGCCCCTGGCACAACCAATAAGCCTCTTGCGGTCTGTCCCTTCCTACGTTGATCCAGTCTCCCTGTGTGTGCTCGTTGCACTCCCACACCCACAGTTCGGACTCTGCTAATGCACACACACATCTGTGCCTTTGCCAAGTCACACGGCCTGTGACTGAGGTGCCCTCCCCATCCTTGCCCACCTGGAGAAGTCCGATTCATCTTTAAAACACAGACTAGGCAGTGTTTCCTCTCTGAAGGCTTCCTAGACACCCCACTCTTCCCTCCCTACCTCCTGCCTCCTACTTACTTGACACGGTTCTTTTTTACTTACTTCTGTTCATGTCCATCCCAAACCTTCTCTTGATCTCTCCCTACTTTTTCACTCTTTCTCCCACTTTTAAGGTTTAATCATATATAGTATATTTTATCCCCTTTAGGCTGTAAGCTGTCAGGTTTGACAAACATGTTTAGTTCTATAACTACGGCCACCGTGAAGTCATCCCCTCCATCCACTCCCAGCCCCGGCAACCACAGATTCGTTTTCTGTTCTAGTTTTGCCTAGTCCTGTAAAAAGGGAATCACGTGGTACGTAGCCTTTGGACTCTGGCTTCTTCCACTTAGCATGATGTACTTTATATTCGTCCATGCTGCTTCATGGGTCCACATTGGTTCCTTTTTAACTGCTGAGAAGTCTTCCATTGTGTGCGTGTACCATAGTTTGTTATCCGTTCCCTCGCTGAAGGCTATTCAGATTGTTAACTTTTGAATGATTGTGAATAAAACAGCTATGAAAATTTTCATTTAGGTTTTAGCATGAAAATCGTTTTCATTTCACTTGAATAAGTACTTCAGAGCAGGGTTGCTGGTTCAAGTCGTTTCCGAAGTGGTGTACCATTCTGTACTCCCCACTGTGAGGGTTCCAGGTGGTCTACATCCTGTGTGAGGACTTATTTTCAGGCTTTCTTGTGGTCATTGTTGTTTGGATTTTAGCCACTCGAGTAGGTGTGTAGTGATGTCTCATTTTGGTTTGCGGCTGCATTTCTTCCCTAAGGACTAATGATGTTGCAGGTTTTTCATATATTTTTTGTGCCTTCCTTCTATCTTTGGTGATTCGCTTTGTCACTCCCGGTCTCTTCCCTCTAGCGTGTAATTGGTATTTCACTGTGGACAACAAAATACATTTGCAGGCTCTTTAGCCTTCCAGTTTTCATTTCTCACTCATTTCTCATGTTAGAGTAATAAAACCCATTTTATGATGATGATCTCAGGTGAAATTAATTATGGAGACATGTCTTATAGTAAAACTGAAAACACATATAGTCACTAAGCTTTAAAATGCAAGGGGTGAGAGAAAAGGCATGTAGGCAGAAATCTAAACGAAGTTAAAATGTGCAGTACTGGGAGAAGAAAGAGAAGGATACGAAAGAAAAACTGTGAGTGATAGCCTCCCTTTCAAATAAGGAAACTCCAGCATGATTTATTTGGCCACTCCCAGGTCACACAGAAGTTGTTTTCAAAGTTTATATATGATCAAGATCTCCTCCTTCCTGAACACTTTGCTTAAGGGCCTTTTCATAGTTTTATCCAGTCGTGGAAAATTGCATTATTTCAAGTTAAAACATGATATACCCTGTTCGTGGAACTTTGGCTTCTGTGGGAAACTGAAGATCCCATAAATATTCATGTAATCTTCTGGATAACATATTGAAAAGGACAGCTGGCTCAGGAGGGATCATTTGCCTGGGTTAGTATCTGTTTCCGTTTACATTAAGAAAATATTGCAAGAAGTTATTATCTACCGGAGGGCTTAGGGGAATACAATGAAAAGCTGATACTGCATCTGATTGCTTTTGACATTTACCTATTGTAACAGGGAAACTGTGTGAAGATAGCCAAGTGACTTTTTACAAAACACAATTTCAGAAGCCATAAAAGGAAAAAGGAGATGGCAGAGATAGAATACACTGCATCTGTAAAAATGAGAAACATGGCTTGTCAGCAACACCTGCTTGTAACTATCAACCATTTCTACTGGGCCTGCTGAGAAATCACTGAAAGCCAAGTACATTGATGGGTGTGAAGTCTCAAAAGGCGGTCAAAAGATAGAGGAAAAAAACGTGTGGTTTTATTGAACACTTTTAACCCAATACCTGGAGTTGATGAAATGTAATTTTACGACAATTTTCTCAACTCTTGAAAAGAAACAGTTGGGTTTTTTAAAATTTTTATCTGTCAGGGCTACTGGAGACAATAGGACTTTTAAAGTTTGGGTACATAAATTATTAACATTTCCTGTTTTCCAAATAGACTCCGGATCTCTAACTGCTATACTGAAATACCGATTGCAACAACTGATTTAAATTTACAAAAGATATTTCCAGTTCCTAATTAATGGTGGTAAAATGATAACATGCTTATCTCCTCCCATTGCTTAGACACCAATTAAATGGGAGTAAATGAAGAAGAAAGCAATGAGCATGAGGGGAGAAGGTATTTTAAAAACAAAAATGTGGCAACTCATTTTGCAGGACAGAGGAAACCAAAAAGAGAAATGGATCACACAGATCTTCTCATTTCTTTAGAAACTCAGCAGCTCAGAACTTGAACAGCTCAGGACAGAATGGAACACAACAACCATGACCACCAAATGTGAAATGCTCATTTTTAAAATAGAAAAACAACCAAGGGAAGAAACAATAATGAAAGAATACTAGAAGAAATGGAGATAATCAAGGGCACAAAAGAAAGCTTCAAAACCATCTCACTCATATACATAAATATGAGAAGATATTACAACCTTATGATTTTTTATTTTGTAATGAAAGTGGAATACTATAAAAAAGAATGCTATGATTAAAGAAAGAATTCTTAGAAATTGAAAATATCATAGCTGAAATTAAAAATTCAGCAGAAGGATTGAAAGGAAGAGTAAAGGAAATCACACAGGAGTAGGACAAAAAGAAAGAGAAAGTATGAGAGAAGTGATAATTGACAGAACAACCCAGGAAAGCAGTATCTAGCCAATAAGAGTTTCAAAAAGAGAGACCAAAGAAACAGAATGGAAGTTATCAAAGAATCACTATAATGAGGGGTGGCTGGGTGGCTCAGTTGGTTAAGCGTCTGCCTTCAGCTCAGGTCATGATCTCAGGGTCCTGGGATCGAGCCCCACATCAGGCTCCTTGCTTAGCGGGGAGCCTGCTTCTCCCTCTGCCTGCTGTTCTCCCTGCTTGTGCACACTCTCTTTCTCTCTGACAAATAACTAAATAAAATCTTTTTTTAAAAAATACTATAATGAAAGTTCCCAAAACCAAAACTAAAGGAACGAGTCTCCGGACTGAAAAGAACCACAGCATAATGCATCGTTGTGAAACTTTAGAACCCAAAAAGTACAACAAGGACAATCATAAACATTTCTAAAAGGTTAAGGGGAAATAAATAGATAACATACAGGAAGCAAAAATCCTAATGGATTCAGACTTCTTAATAGCAACGCTGGATACCAGAAAACAATGGAGTAATGCCTGTAATTCTGAGGAAAAATAACTTTTTCAATATGTAATTTCATATAATCTAGAATTTTAGTTAGAATTCAATCAAAAGAGAAGGTAAAAATGAAGACGTTTTCAAACATTAAATACAATTTTTTTTTCTACTCTGCACGTTTTCTTAGGAAGATTCTGTAGCATGTGCTCTAGCAAAATGAGAGAGTGAATCAGAAAAGGTATCCCAGGGGTTACAGAAGCATGCGTCTCACGTTGGAGTGCAACAGGAATCCTCTGAACATCACTGAGCAGCAGACCTTGAGAGAAATCTACCTACCTATGGGAGGGAGGACCCCCACCCCCACCCCGGGCTCAACAACAGATGACTTGAGCAGCTTTTTAGGGGAAACAATTAGGAAACAGCATATTGTAGACGTGGGGGGGGAAAGGACACAATCAGAAACATGATTCAGGGTGGGGAGGGAGGAAAGCTAAAAGAAAAAAAATGGAACCACCAGACACTATAGTGAGCAATAGTTACATGGTAAGACCATAAACAGTGATAACTGGTTTAACTCCAACTAGTGATAAAACTGTATTGGGATAAGGAGAGGAGGTGGGTTGCAGGGTGAGAGTGCCAAATCCTCTATCATAATAGGAAGTCAATAGATTTGACTCCAGTTGACAATTAAGAAATAGCCGTATGAGACTCTAATTTAGAAATATGAAGAAGAAACAGCTGACAGATTTTCAGTGTTTGCCTTTGGGTCACAGAACTGGAGAGGACGTCGGAGGATTAGGGCAGGAGACTAAGGTTTTTCACTTACAAGCATTTTGGTTGCCTTTTAATTTGTGCATGAATTACTTAAGTTGGTTTAATTAAAGGAGATTTCCAACCACTAGAAGACAATTATTCTGTTTAGTTTGTCCCTTTTACATCATGACATGAGTTTTGAAATTTTTATATGATTTTCTCATTTTAGAGAGTAATCCAGTATTTTCAAGTAATGATTTGATAAAGCTTCTGCAATTAAATTATAAATAAAAGGAACCTCTTATTCAGGAACTCAATGTGTCACAAAGCAAGCAACCAACCCTTTGAAAGGTAGATTGGTTTGTTTGGGGTGTGGGTGTAATACCACCTCTCAACCCTGTGACTATTTTTATAAAGGAGTAAAACAACTTGTTTTTCTGCTTTGCGGAAGAGACCCTTTATCATATTTTAATATTAGTAACTGTCTAATTTTTTTTCTATTATTACTGAATCCATTGCTGTTTGGTTATTTGTAAGCAAAACTTGCTAAAAACTATATAGTTTTACTCATGAAAATTATTCAAGGTGAACAACGTAGTACTTCCCCATCTACTCCTTGACTAGAGAATCTTGAGTTGCTGATTTTTACTGAGTGATGGAAATGTGTTTCTTTTTCAGGGTGTTTTGGTTTTGTTTTTGTTTTTGTTTGGCGGGGGAGGGGGTAGGCTTGCAAAAAAATACTGAATAAGGTTGACATTTGACTTAAGGGATCAAATTTTCTGTAGTAACTTTCAGACCAAAATAGGTCAAAAAGAATGTGCCAGCTACCTAGAAATTAGCAAAGTAAAAAGTGAGTCCTTAGGATATGCTGTGAAATGAGAAGTCCCTCCACAGAAGATAGAGGTTTAAATATCTAGAAGTGGAACTGTTTTTCCATTCTGTCCGTTCAGTTCCTCATTGCCTCACACCTGGCCTCCTGGCCGGTGACAGACCTGAGGATCATGACTATTCTGAAGTTTCTTTGGCTCCTACCATTCTAATGTCTAGACATTTCGTCAGATTATGAGGGAAATATATCAAAAATACCTAAATTCCTTGAAATAGGGTGGCATATATTAAAGTCTGTTTGAAGACAGATAAAGAAGAACATTTGTTTTGTAGATGACTCAATAATGATTGATTAATTACATAAAGATAATGTCCACATCAGAATTAAGGTAATATTTAGAGTTCTTGAATCAATACGTGCAAAATTAAGGATCTTCAATATATTTAACAAAAGTGATCTGGACTACCTCTTCTAAGGATGTGCAGGGGGTTAAAAAAATGAAGCCACAAAAGAACAGGATTATTTTAGCTCCTTCCCTACCACCCACGTTTGTGATAATTTTCCTTGGTAACTATAACATATTTTCATTTACATCTTCCACTGAAGACACTAAAACAACAACGGAGCAATATAAGGAGGAAATATATTATGGTCGTATCTATGTAGGACCAACCACAAAATTTTCAGGGCCCAATGAAATATGAAAATGTGGGGTCCTTGTTCAAACATGAAGAATGTCAAGATGGTGACAGTAGACATTAAACCAAATACAAAGCCCTTTTGAGCATGGACCTGTGTGATGGCACAGGTCACACAACCGTGAAACTGGCCCTGTGTCTATGAGCCCACCAAATATTTGCAAACAACAAAACCGTTTTAGCCCAGCCTCATGTTCTGGGATCGAACAGTCAAGTTATTGCTAATTACAATTCCTAATGCAATGCGATTTTCTTTAGATTACCGGTCCACTCTCAGTATTTAGCTAGGAGATTTTTTTTTAATTGCTGCAAGATAAAAGCATACAGGGGGAAGGTATAGCTGATAAGTGTTTCTTTCTTTCCAGCCATATAGTTAATACTTTCTATATGGTGCTTTCTGCCCTTGGAAACCTGAGTTTGGCTGGACTTCCAAATTGCCAGTGATGGGCTTCTCTTCCCATTCTCCCATCTGACCATCTGCTGATTACCAACTACAGGGTAGCTAAACTGTTCAACCACAAGAGAATGACTAATGGTGCTGGGAAGGAAAAAAAAAAAAAAGTGCACTTTTGGAATATGCAGTCCTTAAAACACCAGCTGCTTGATTTTTGGGTCTTACAACTCACTTGGCTATGAATGTCGGAGAAGACGTTTTCATTTTTGGAAAGCAAATTCCACAGACTTTTAGGGGAAAACAAGTCAGCTTTTTCTTAATTTTACTGCCAATTTTTTAAAAATATCAAACACATGTTTTTGCCACATCTTCACCCCCTGATGACCAAGAAAAACTCTTTCGAAGGACACTCTGTCACACTCCAGGAAGGGACAACATGTATCTGAATGGATGTGTCACAGTAGAACGTGCTTATCCAGGCCTTCTAGCAAGGAGACATGGAAAATAAGCAAGTAATACTCAGCTCGGGTTTCTAAAAGCAGGAGAACAGGACTCCTCACCGTGGATTAATGTGATAGGAATGCTTGCTCTGTGAGGATTACTCTTCTCTTGTTCCTATATATTCAGAGTCCATCTAGAGGAGTTGGGTAAAGGCATCATATCAGGGATCTCAGGAAGGAAATCAAGAATTGTAAAGGTAGGAAGGACCGCACCTTCAAAGCCTCTCTCCTCGCTTTTTTATCCGTGAATTTGGTAGGTCCCTGTGTGTGACCATGAGTTTTTCACTAAGGGAGCCGCCATTTAGTCTAGGACACTATGCGCCCTCTTTCCCAGAATGACCCTCCTTTTTCCTTACCGCTGAGTCCACATATGGACTCAGTAATTCACACCTCCTCTCTACTCTTGTTGCCAGTTACCTTTACCATGGAGTTGCTAATTTGTGTCGCAAGTACTTTTATATGAATCTCCCCAACTAGACTGGGAGTTTCTTCAGGCCACATTCCATGTGTTGTTTTGTTTTTGTCTTCCACCCCGCACCAAGCACTAGGCCTGTTAGTAAGCTGATGCTCTAGAGACAGGTGCTGTTGATGGAGTAACTGAGCCTCCTGCCCCAAGCCGCAATTCTGAAACTAGACAGGAAATCATTGTCACGGATTGTCCTAAGAAAAGCAACTGGAATCTTCCAGTTGAACACACACACACACACACACACACACACACACACACACACACATTTCTTTTCCTATCAGCTCACAGATTTTAAACCCAGACTAACCTCCCCTACCTCTTTAAGCTAATGGCATGTTGTATAACCTTCACAAATTAATGGAATTGTGAGCTAATGAGATTTTATGCTATTGATTGCCTTTGAAGTATTTACTTTTGTCACACTCATTTCAGAAACTTCTTGCTTGTAAGTCTGACATGATTGATGCAGAATCCACTTTCCCTACCTAGTGCTTTCCTCCGCCTCCATCTAAAGTTCCACTTTGTGGATCGATTAACAAGGAGGTAATTACATGTAAACATGAGTCACAGGTTTTCCTTCCCTGAAATAAAATACATAAAAAACAACAAAGAAACATGGAGGGAAAATGTGTGGGAGAGCTACTACTCCTTCCCTCCGATGCAGCTGAGAATTTCAGGAAGAATCTATCACCAAAAATTTCAGAAAGAATCTATTGCCAAAGCAAGAAAAGTCATCCAGGCAACAGTCTCATCTTCCTTAGGGGAATGAACCCAAGGTAGAACTGAAGAAGAGCTCATTGATAAACCAATGACCGAAGGAGCCTGGATAAACCATACAAAGGTCCCAGAAGAGAAACTAACAGCCAAAAGGGAGGATCATTACATCCTGTAGTAGTGTGGCCAAATACCCAAAGATTCCAGACCTTTAAAACAAACTTAGCATCCAGTCTTTGAACAGCCCCACTAAAACAAGGGTGCTGTGGTTGAGCAGTGCCAAAGAGTCAGTTCATCTGCAGGAAAATACAAAATTGAAAATATTAAATTTTATAATATATAAATGTATCATAGTGTTTTACCCACCAACAAATAAAGAAAAAAAAAAGATGGGTTTCTTTTTCCATAATTTATGTGATTTTCAGTTAAAGGGGAAATTTCTAAATAATGATACATTGTCTCCTTCCCAAATGTCAGTATGTTCAAAGCCGCATGACATATTGCAACTTTTCCCAAATATCTGTGTATCCTAAGCACACTGTGTCAAGAAGACCTGTCCAAAGGCTTGATTTATGTGGCTGCCTGACAGATGATGTCTGGAAGGCATGCTGTCTAAATGGACTGTGCTCCGGCAGTTACCTTAGTCATCAATTCCCAGAGAATTAACGAGTACCATTCATCCCAATAATAGAAACCAAGGTCAGGGCCTCTTCCATGCTCTGTAATTCCATTAGCAATGCACAGAAAGCACTTAGGTCATAAGTTCTGTAGACCTTATAACTGAGCAAATGGAACTGGATCTTGTTTTCAGAGAGAATCCTCTCCGAGTGCACCCCTCGTCAATGATTTGTTGTACATCAACGTTCATTGTACTTACATGTGTAGGGAAAATGCTGGTAAAGGAAAAGTGAAGCTGTCTTCAGCTGTCCAGAGTTTCAAGCACTGTTTTTATTAAAATAAATGCCAACAGAAAACAATTTTAAGAAAACTATGTCAGATACTTGCAATTATGGGCATACCTTTTTAAATTGTGTACTCACTCAAATTTTATGTAAACCACTCAGTCATTCTAAGTGGCTACCATAGGATTGATTTCAGTTTTCCTTATTTCATTTTAGTTTTTATTATTTTAGGTTTTTTTTTTTCTACCTGCCACAGTAAAGTGAAAATGGCCTTGAAACTAAGAGTTATGCTCATAAGCAAATAAATGAAACTTTCATCTCAAAATCTCAAGCAGCACGCTTTCCTAAGTTAAATCTTACCAGCCATTCCCTCGGTCCTCATAATTCAAATTGCTTCCAACTTGGCATATATCCAAAAAAGGAGGGAGTAACCCGAAGGTTTGAAGCCACAGGCATAGGTTCGAATTCTGGTTTTGACACGTCTTTGTTTTCTTAACAATAAAATAAACATGAGTATTATACTTTTATAGCTACTTTACACTGTTGCTGTAAGGATTTAAAGTAAGTGCTTAGCACAGTGCCTGGAAATTAACAAATGATAACTTATTGTTTTTGTTTTTATTGCTGTTGAGCTCATAAAATTGCATGTGTGTGCGTGTGTGTGCGCGTGTGTTTGTGTGTGTGTGCAATCTATGTTTTGAAACATTTGGGGTTTTATGCCCAGTAGATTCTAAATGGTCCACAGTAATAGACGGGAGTAGAGGCATGAATAATTCAAAACAGCAAATCATCCAAATACCAGCTGTATGTGTTTTAAAGTATATTTTTAAATTTCATTTCAAATGTATTTCTAATGCCCAAAGAAATGACTTCAAATAAAGGAATGACACCATGATATGTGAAGTCCCAAGTAAAAGGGATCTGAGCAGCTGTCCAATTTTCCTCTCCTCCCCCTCACCTTCCTTCCTCCCCTCTCCTCTCCCTTCCTCCTCATGCCCAGCCCATGAAAAGACAGCGGCCACAAAGAACCAGCTTCAAGCAAAGTTGCCACCTCCCACTCTCCCCTGGATGAGGGCCACTGGTGAAGTGTTTGTGAGTCCCTGCTGAGAGGCAGGCTGCACTCACCAAACAGAAGCACTGGGTGCTCATGAAGCAAGTGCTTGCGTGGAGGGAAGACACCACAAAGTCGAGAGACACGGTGTGGTGCAGTGGTTAAGAGCAAAGCCTATGGAATCTGACAGACTGGGATTCTAAATCGTGGTTGGACTCTGTGACCTTGAGCAAATTGCTAATGACTATACTTCAGTTTCTTCCATTCTACACATGTAGTGATGATGCTACCGGCTATCTCACGTGATTTGTTAAGGATAAAATTATATATATTTTAACGTAGTTACAACTGTGTGTGTGTGAGTGTGCGTGCGTGTAAGGCTCAAGGCAGATAATGAGGACATCTGTATTATACTGATTTCCCTTTGAATAATAAACTCTTATTTATAAGCTGGTGTTTTCCTGCAGAGACCTGCAACATCTTTTTTGGAAAACCAGAGAAAAACAAACAGGAAGCTTGACCTCACCTAGCATGTATATATAATCCCCCCAAACACATCTCTCTTTCCCAAATGAAGCTGTTTTCCTGCGTTGATCCTTAGCAGATACTGTTGTGTCATAAGCAAAGCATTTCTTGTTTCAGCAATATGACGGGTTTACCCCACATAGGAAGAGTTCAAGCTGGGACCTATGCACACGCACATATCAATAGTGATATCAGAACCATTACAAAGATAATAGTAATAAAAAGAATGAAAGAAAAGTGAAAACTTACAGATCAGTTCTTACTCCAGGCACTGTCCTAGTCACTTTACATGGGACAACTCATTTGATTCTCAGAACCATCCTGTGAAGTCAGTGATATTATTATCCCAATTTTCCTATTGAAAAACAAACTCGGAGAGGTCAGGTAACTTTCCAAGGATCACATGGGAGATAGCAACAGACACATGGGAAACCAGGGAGACCATGCCATGTATTGATGGCTCAGACAAGTACTGAACCGAAAGGGGGCAAAACCAGGAATGAATGTTCACTCTCATTATGGTAGAAGACCAAGCAACTTGCAATACCTTATTTTTTAAAAATAAGTAAATGAATGAGTTATTACATTTCTGCTTGACAAGTACCTTGTCCTTAGAGCCTAAAATGATCTTTAGTATGCTTTTTTTTTTTTTCACCTTTTTTTTTAAGTAAGATGTTCTTCATTAGAGCCATCGGTGCCTGTGGTAAATAAAAAGGTGTTTGAGCTTCCAACATGATGTGTTTGACTTCAGAAACACGGGCTCAGCCAGTATTTTCATATGCTATCTATAACCTTTCACAATGGAAATATGATCAAGGTCCTGGTTCATTAACTCACTGATTGTCCTTCCTTATTGTGGTTATTAGGTGATGTTCTGCCTTTCGCTGGAGCACATACATAAGATTGAGAGTTCAGGGAACAGACATTCCTGGAGCATAACAAATGGTAGAGTGTCTCTGTCTCTTTACGCAGATAAATCGGTACCTGACTTCCACAGGGAGAGCAACAACACAGAGTCACTGACAGGTGATTTCCTGGCTGGGGTTCCCTGTCTAGAAGGGAGAAAGGAAAAGGAAAAGGTCTCTGGATTGTAGTCTCCTTGGGGCAGGGGAGCAGTTAAAGGGACTCTGTGTGCCATTGATATCTGACTCCAGAAATAGTTATCCTCATAGACACTCACACATTTACATTGAATAGAAGTCAACCTGCTAAAAAATCTTTATCCTTATGTACCTGGCTGTCCCTACATATATAAATAAATAATAAAAAAGAAAATAAGTTTTCATTGTTTTATAGAGACTTATACCCTATTGGATCAATCCTAATGCACATTTTCTTATTTTAATATCTAAAAAATTAGACAGCATCTTATAGTCCATGGAGTGTCATTGTTTAATTGGAAGAGTTGAGTTCTTTCTTTCTTTCTTTCTTTCTTTCTTTCTTTCTTTCTTTCTTTCTTCTTAGATTTGATTAAATATATTATTCATCATATATTAGCAAGATCTTAGCACCACTTAATAAATTAAATCAGAAAGAAGAGCTAAGATTTGAAAATTACAGCAACCTTGGAACTGAAACTTAGTAACTGATGGGAGATTGAGCACAGATTCTTCACCAGCTGTGACAGCCCATGTTAATATAGATTTCTTCTCTGTTTTCTTCTCTCTGTAAAATGGGTAAGGGTAGAAATTAAATTCTTGGCATTTATTGTGTCTTTCTGAAACTGTGGATTATTGTCTCTATAATATGAGCTCACAACAGTTAATCCCTGCGGTTCTCAAAATTTTGTATGTCTCAGAATGTCTTGAGGAGCTTCTTAAAAATTCATGATTCTCACATGCTGCTTGGACATTCTGATGCACAAGGCTCGGGTAAGGCCCAAAGAGCTGTATTTTTAATCCTAGGGTGATTATGATGAAGTTGAGAACCCCTGGTCCATGTATTTGGAATTAGTCCATTACTGCACAGGACCTGAATTTAGGAATTCTGATCTCACAGGACCCCCTTTAAGAGGTGTGATTATTATTTCAAAAGGCAGATTTACTGATGGAAGGAAGATTTCTGACATCACATTGTTTCCTGTGGGGCTGGGACTCAAAGATTAGAACATGTGTTGGCAACACCCCTGATATCTGGTTCTGTTGGGGATTGTTCTAGCTGTGCCCCATAAAATCGGACGCATCATTGATGGGAGTCCTGCAGATCGCTGTGCAAAACTGAAAGTGGGAGACCGGATCTTGGCAGTGAACGGCCAGTCCATCATCAACATGCCTCATGCAGACATCGTGAAGCTCATCAAGGACGCGGGTCTCAGTGTCACCCTCCGCATCATTCCTCAGGAGGGTGAGTGCCTGAGCCTGGCTGCCATTCACGGAGTGCCAGAGTGTCCAAAGTTGATTCTTATTTCCGCGTTCGCAAAAACTCACACTCCCTTGCACCCCAGATCCTGTTTACTCAGTACCAGTTTCATTCAGAGATCAAGCCGTGTGACATTATAGATAAATAGCGTGAATCCCAAGACACTGGGTTATTCAATCATCCCCTGCGGTCCCGGGAGTCCTGTTTTTATGGTGATATTAAGCCAGAACACATTCAACAGAGATGATCGAGTTACAAATCTGAAAAAGAGAGAAAAAAAAAAGTATTCATGTTAACAGTTAAGCTCTGGAGGATTTTTCAAAGTCAGATTGATTTTGAAAAGCTTGAGGAAGTTTTGTGGTATAAAGAGAGCTCATTTAGAAAACGTTGCATCTGATAAGAATTTTAAACTCCCACTTAGTCTTCTGAATTTCTCTGTATAAGCACTCACCCCTGAGGCTTGAAGAGTCGTGAGTATCACAACTCATGGCCATGCCTTGAGGGCCACAAGGATCTAAGTACCTGTTCACCATAAAGTCACCGTTTCCAGATACAGTGGGTTCACTATTGGATTGTAGCTGTTGACTCATTAATGACATTTGAGAACACAGTCCCTGGAGGTCACTGGTGTGTGGACTGCAGCATCCCATATGAAGAGTGATGGGTTCGCTCCCGTTGGTCCCCTCTGTTTTACTTCGTCTCCTGATTCTGTCTTGGGGCTGTGGGACACGGAGGCACCAAGCAGTCACTTGACTTTCAATATAAAACCATGGTTCTCAGCTGAAATGATTTTGTCCCCTGGGGAATGTTTGGCAAGGTTCGAAGACATTTTTGATTGGGATGGGGAGGCTACCAGCATCTAGGGGGCAGAGGGTGAGGGTACTGCTAATCACCCTCCAGGGCACAGGACAGCCCCCGCAGCAAAGACTTATCTGGCCCAAAATGTCAACAGTGATGAGGTTGAGAAACCCTTTAAGGGGAGAAGAAATTTTAAAATTTGTGCTGTCAGAGAAGAAAGGGGAAGAGTGGCTTGTATAGGAATCGATGGCCTCCCTTTGATCACCCAACCAAATAAAAAGAACAGAACAGAAAATGACCGTGGTGTTTGTAACCTGTTATTTGCAGACACTACTATGTGTAAAATATTCAATGGAAATTTAAGCAAAATTGCTCGCTAAAAACCTGACTCGCTTTTCCATTTTCCCCAGACTGAAATATGTCTGTCCTGTTTCTAACACGTCATATACAGATGATTTCAATTGAACATGTGATGCTGTTACAGGAAAATCTGAGCTGTTTTAACAAAGAACAACTTAATGAACATTCTTCTGTCCGATGTTCTTTTTTCTTTCTGAAGAACCATGGAGTGCAGGGGGTTATTAAACAATAAGACTAACAAGGAACTAGAGAGAAGATTGTGAAAAGCATTTATTTCTGTTATATTTAGTTGCTTATCCAAACTTTGGAATACCAGTAGACTTGTCATTACAACCAAAAAGTAGTGGCCTAAATGTTTTCTGTCAGTGGGCGACACTGGGAAAAGAGAATATGTTTTAGAGCTTACTCCTTTGGATTATTTTTTCATTGTTTTAACATTTTTTTTTTTTATCGTAATCTTTTCTCCTGACAAAATGACAAGAGATTCTGTTTATAACCTTGTTCGGCAACACTTCTAACGAATGACGTAATACTAATTCTGGGAATGGTACTGGAACTTGATTGGATCATTGATAAGTTTAACCTGCCGTCTTAAAGTCTAATGGAAACTGAAATAACCAAAGCCTTGAGTCCTCTGAGGCGGCAAAGAGTTACCACCTCTGGCCACCTCTTGCCCTTTATCAGATGCCAACCTGACTGCATTTGCCACTTTGGCTCCCCTTTGCAGAGCTCAACAGCCCAGCCTCTGCGCCTAGCTCAGAGAAGCAGAGCCCGATGGCCCAGCAGAGTCCTCTGGCCCAGCCGACCCCAGCCACCCCCAACAGTCCTGTTGCCCAGCCAGCTCCTCCTCAACCACTTCAGCTGCAAGGACATGAAAATAGGTAAAGTTTCCCCTGGCTTTTCTGACTTGGAGAGGGGAGGGATGTGGGGAGAAGGAGAGTTTGGGACAAGACAGGACACAGGCAGAAGAGAAAGTTTCATAAAGTAGAAATTGCTCTATGTGCCTTTCTGTGATTTTGAGATTGTGTGTGTGTCACAAGTGTGGTTTTATTAGCAAATACAAGCATCCGTTCTTCACAACAAGAGAACCCTTCCTGGAGAAACAATGAGCAACTATAGATCAGTAGGGGTTAACTAAGCTGAAAAGCACATTGAAGAGAGTCCGAAATGAAGAACATAGACAAAGGCCCTTTAGCAGGAGGGAGGAGGGAGCGTGCAACCGTGAAAGGGGTGGAAATAAGGTCAGTGTAGTGAGGAAAGAGGTCAGGGAGCACGGTTTTGGATGAAGCCAGTGAGAGCGGTAGGGGCCCACCTGCAGGGTCTTGTAAGCTTGTTAAAAATTTCTACCTTAAATGTACTAAGAAGTCTTGGAATGGGTTTCGTGCTGAAGACTGATGTCACTGGATTTGCTTTCCAAGGCCTCTCAGTTGGCCACACAGAGAACTGACTGAAGGCTGGTCAGGGTGGATATAGGTTATTCAGTGTTTAGAGATGGCTGCCGATGTCCTGGGTTGGGTGAAGGTGGTGGCCCAGAGAATAATGGTGGTATGGAGAGGAGCAAGTGTGGAAAGACTTGTAAGCATTAATAAATGTTAGCATTTCTTACTGCATTTTGCCTTATATCCATTCCATATCATAAACTAATATAAATAAGGCACTGGGATCTTCCAGGAGAAAAGGATGCCATATAAGAACATTGTCTTCTTATTGTGACTCGGTGTGACAGGGAGCCTGGGTTAGGTTGAGCCATTAAAGAAAGAGATGAAGACACATTCCCATGTGGTGTCCCCTCTCTCAGAGGAGAAAAACAGAACAACCCACAGGAACATCTCCATGTATAAAACCCTCACCGGTCTTTTCCATAATTCTGATGTTTTCTGAACATCTGCTTCCCCGCTCCTGCCTCCCATGTTGGTGAAGATGAAGTGAGACCCAATTTCCAAGTCCCAGAACTCTGTGGGGTCATCACTCACACAGTTGCAAAGCAAATATTTTCCCTCTGCCACAGGTGTTATTTCCAGAAAGCCCTGCTCGGAGCTCCCCCATTTGCTTTCATAGAAAAGGAAATATCTGTTGTCCTCAGCTGTGTATGGGTTTAATCTATTCCAGGGAAGAAAAAAGACTAAAGACAATAAAGCAAATGATAGGGAGGTAAGAATTTGACCACCCGTAGGAGTAGTAAGTTGTGGGTGCCTCAGTAAGAAGCCCCCGATGTGTTCGCTTTCACCATGTGCGGTCAACAGATTGCGCCGGCTTTCCCCGGGACCCCCTTTGGACTCAGGAGGAAGGGACTGAGTGCACACGGTTGCTGAGCCAGCTCCAGACTCTTCTGATGGCTCTGCCACTGTCTGTTAATCTCCCAGCCACAATTCCATCTCACTTTTCCAGAGTCAGACTCCCCTGGATGTGGGCTCTTGCTTCTAGCTTTGGGGTGGTAATCTCATCCCTGTTGTGTTATGATTCAGTGGGGAGAATAACATTTGGGCAAGGTCACAATCATGCCCCCAACTGCTATTAGCTCACAAATGGGACTCGTTGCCCCAAGCAGAAAAGCAACGGTTTTTGGAATATTTTTTGTCTTGACTACAAAATAAAATACTTCCTAATCTGGGGATTAACAGATTGACCTGATTCAGATTTTTTATAAATCACCAATGGATTTTCCCAGAGTTCTTACCTATTGTTGCTTCACCAATATTAAAAGCCTGGAAAGTGCCAACTCCTAGAGGGACCCTTCTTGGCTCTCTTGTTTCCTGGCTTCACTGTGGATTGTTAGCAAGCTGGCTCCTTTACATATGAATGACGAGATTGATAATCTTACAGATACCAGAATCATTTCCCTAGCGGCGTTAACTAAGGATATACTGTAGGGTGACTAACATAACAATAAAAAATTATTATAAAAAATAAAAATAAAAAAAATAAAGATGGTCAGGGTATCAGGAACTCTTTGCCTTTCTCTAGATCAGGCTGGAGACGTCTCCAAGGTAGCTTGTGTGCCAAGCACCCAGGATGCGTCTCCTACGAGTTCATTTATACAAAGAAGTACCCACCTACCTTCATGTCAAATCAAGCCAGGTTCCCCTGGAAAGTGGGAGAAAATTAAATAGCAATCTGCTTGCAAATTTTTACTTTAGGATTTAGGATGACTGAATATTTTATCCCGTCTTATTTACTCTCAGTTTGGCTTCCCACTGACACCCTGCACACTTCTCCTTATTTATCTTCCCTTAACATCCTTTTGGTGTATGCTCAGGAAACAAAATAATTTTAATACAGACATGAGCAAAGCAGTATTAGAGGAGAAGCATTTGTTGAAAACAACTAAAGAGCCATTATGTAATATATTTCAAAACAAAGTATAAATAGCAGAGTTCACCTTCCCCGGCTAGGGCAATTAGTATTTGCATCTTAAACGGCAAGGTCCGTGGAAGAGCATTGGAAATTGACTTCTTTCACAGACTTTGAACCCTAGATGCTTAAGGCTGGAAGGAATTCTTAAAAGGCCCACATGAGGCAAAATCCCACCCCAAGATCCCCTACCACAGGCAATGTTTCCTGGTTCTAGAACTTGCTCATACCATAAAATTCTGTTAGAATTTACCACTAGGAATCTGGTTTGATTATTTCTAAAATCTCTTTAGTAATAGAATTAATAACTGCAAAGAGTTATACTGATGACCTTCTTTCACGAGGAAAGGGATTTTAAAAAGGCTATATATTTTTTTCTAATAATTCTGAGTTTTCCTGAAAATAGAGTGTTTCACACATTCAAAGCAATGTAATTTTTGCCCAAGCCAGGGTATCGTTCACTTAAAAGTTGGTAATACTCATAAAAAATTAAGTATATTTTCCTTATTAAAGACTCTCCAATGTGCAATTCAACATAAAATCCTTGACCCTTGGCACTGAGGTCAAATGCACTTTGAGCGCCAGAAGGCAGGCGTGGATGACGGCCATTGCATCTTACAGTTGCTCTTCTGGGCTGGTGTGTAATCTCCGGGGAAACTCTGCATTTCACCCTCTTTTGCTGCACCTTGTGGCTCCAACATCTGGTTGGAAAGGGAGCACGTAATGGACATGGCATACCCCTGCCAGACGGATCAAGAAAATAAAGTGACTCAAAACAACGTGACGTCTCATCTACCAAACGGTTTTCTAGGAAGGCGTCGACACATGCCAACAAATGCTGGCCAGTCCGGTTCCTTTTGTTTAACTCAGCATTTGTGTGGTTAAGCGTCTTATTCAAAGCGTATTTCAATAATTCCCTTCTCAGCACGCACACTCCCAGTTGGTGAGTGGACACCTTGCTGAAGTATAAAGCAGAGCCCACATTGTGCAGTTCCTAAGAGGAATGTGTCACATCTGCAGGGTTAAGTGACAAACGGGACCTGCTCAAAGTGTTGATTGAAATAACGATATTACTAACCCCCCTCCAAAACCCCAGATAAATACATCCATGGCTGTACATTCTTAGTGTGTCCTCATCAAATATTAGATTGCACTAATGGCAATTGTTTAGGTGAGTGATTTTTAAAAATAGTTAGTCATAATCAGCATCAGTGAGACCATAAGCCAGTTTAAAAAAAAAAAATCTGGTTTTAAAGGTAAAAATTTTACTGGTTTTGATCCTGTTTTCCTGACACATTTGAGTTTTTCCTTGGTCCTAAATATTTTCGCAATTCCTCAGACCCTCTATATTAATTTTAGATAAAATTGTCATTAGATAGAATGTATTCTTTTTTATTTTCCTGAATTTCTGAGCAGCTCAGTGTGGCTGTGGCTGTGACAATAGACAGTGAATTACAGAATTAAGTGGCCTTTATACTATGGGGGTAACTTTTCAGTTTACCTTATTAATGATCCCATAATGGTAGGCATTAGCTATGTTAGTGTCCTTTTGGAACTGGGAAGCCCTTCAGTTTAGAGCAGTTTGCATTCACAGAACAGCACTAAACAACTAGCTTTGGTTTCTATATTTATTTTAGGAGTACAGTAGCCCTCCTCCCCCACCTTAATCTGAAGTTTCATTTTCCGTGGTTTCAGTTACCTGAGGTCAACCACAGTCAGGAAGCAGATAATCCTTCTTGTGACATATTGTCAGAAGGTCAGTAATAGCCTAGTCTCATGCTGCACAATGTAATCATAGTGCCTAGGTCATGCCCCTCACTTCATCTCATCACGCAGGCATTTTGTCAGCTCACATCATCACAAGAAGGGTGAGTACAGGACAATAAGATATTTTGAAAGAGAGACCACACTCATATAACTTTAATACAGTATATTATTATAATTTTTCTGTGTTATTATTAGATAATCTCTCAGTGTACCTAATTTATACATTCAACTTTATCATAGGTGTGTATGTATAGGAAAAAACAGTATATACAGGGTTTAGTACTATCTGCGGTTTCAGACAACCACTGAGGTCTTGGCACGTAACCCGCATGGATGGGGGGAGGAACTACTGTAAGTAATATCTAGAAACAAGAAAGACACAAATGTTGGACATAAACATGTTTGCCTTCCCTTTCATCTTATGGCCATGATAGTATCTGATAATAGCACCTGATACTGCTCTGACAGTTATAGCCTAATATTTAAACTCTGTGTAGTATGTTTCTACTCTTAGGAATGACTTGCTACTTGAGTTGTAGCTGGTGATTAGACTTTGCTATCAGTCCTTTAACCTCTGTGAGATAGTCAAAAAGACCCAACCTAGCAGGTTAAAATACCCCTTAATTATGTATTTATAGAGTATTTAGAAATTGCTTCAGTTGTGCTTTCATGAAGTAATGAATGGTGTGTGGGAGAGAGAGAGGTTGATAGAGTTGGTTCACTGGTGTTGAGACAGACTGATATTTTGAGATATAGTTAAGTGTTTAGCTCCCTAGATTTGCTACAGTTGTACAAGTTTTTAAGTAGCCAAAGTCAAAGAGGGATATCCCTAACTCCTTTTCCACAAAGCCCTGGTTGAGCCATCATGTTCACCTTGATTTCTTATGGAGCCACATGAAAAGTATACGATATGGCATTTGTCAAAGATTTTTAAATAATACTTATCATTTATAATTTTCTCAAATTCCAGAACCCACGAAAGGACCACCAAGAGGTGTGACCCACACGTGCCTAGAGGTCATGTGATCGCTCTATTCTCCTCAGAATGCTGAGCTATGAGAGCAAATCCCATTTCCATTTATCTAGTTACAGGTCAGAAGTAAAAGCGAGGCAAGATGTGAAACCAGACATCCGACAGCCTCCATTCACGGACTACAGGCAGCCGCCGCTGGACTACAGGCAGCCCCCGGGAGGGGACTACCAGCAACCCCCACCCTTGGACTATAGGCAGCCTCCCCTGCTGGACTACAGGCAGCACTCCCCTGACACCAGGCAGTACCCTCTGGCGGAGTATAGGCAGCCCCAGGTACCTCAGAGACCCCATTACATTTCCGTTTCCTAATGAGCAAACCCATAATTCACACACACACACACACACACACACACACACACACACAACTCTGATACATTTATTTATGGTGCTTAATAGCAGTGAATGAGAAAACTCAAAGGAGAGATAATATCACTCAGGCCTATATGCAGTCATAATACGTTTGCCAAGTAAACAGATGGATAGATACCGAAGTAAACACGCTCTACAGTAGTTCTTTTATTGACCAAGTTAACTGCACTTGGATCCGCTTGAGCCTTTGGAATTTTGTCTTGCCTTTTATTCGATGGTGAAGTCAGATTACTTTTTCTCTCAATATCATGTCACTGGGGACACATTAACTATAAGAGAGAACAGAGAGACTGACCACAGAAGTTTCTCTAATATTAAACAACTGCTTATTCCATTTTCTCCCCAACTCTGAAGGATTTTGATTATTTCACTGTGGACATGGAGAAAGGAGCCAAAGGATTTGGATTCAGCATTCGTGGAGGAAGGGAATACAAAATGGATTTGTACGTGTTGAGATTGGCAGAAGATGGGCCCGCGATAAGGAATGGAAGGATGAGGGTAAGAACAATCTCTTTTTATAGAACTGCTTAATTCTGAAGGAAAAACCCGCGATAGTATCAGAGCGCCAAAGCAGTCTCGGCATAGGGTTTGCCTTCTTTCCATTGCATGACTCAGTTTTCTAAAGGTTTGGTCAAACGTTATTTAAGAATTATATTATTTCTCATTTTCTTACGTACAGCCTTCCAATTGGCAAATCTCATTGTAGTGTTTTAAAGATGCAGTTTCTCTGAAGAGCAAACTAAAGAAAATGTACAAATAACCGAAGAAATAGTTTGAACTAAAAACGCTGATCCTTAACTTTTCCTACAGCTTAATGGTATTTAGTTTTCATTTGAGAGTAAATCTTTGGAAATTTGTTTTGTTTTTTGCTTTCTTTTCTCCAAGTTTATTAATCAAATGGTTCTGTGTTTCTTTGGAAAGATTTCTCCTGTGTTGACGGGTCTTTTGGCTTTGATGCTAGAAAAAAAAGGGGACCAGGCTTCTTGTATACACGCTGACCTTAAAAATGGTGGCATTTTCCAGTTAGAGTGTAAGTTGAGGTGGATTTTTAATGTATAGCGGTTTTGAGGCATCTGATTGATGGGTAACTGACTTCATCTAAAGGTACAAGAAAAAACTCAGTAACAATATAGAATATTAGTCAGTGTCTCTCTCTGCCTCTCTTTCTGCAAAATGGCCATTGGTAAACACATAATAAAGGTTAGCTATTATAAATAAAATCTGGAATTTATTCTTGCCCTCCCTCTTTGTCCTTTAAGTTAATACAGAAAAGCTGTGGTTCTTGGCTTCTGGAACCTCAAATTCTTGAGCTGAGCTTCACCAGCTACTTGTTCCCAAATAACCAAATGAATCTGTTATTCCTACTGCCAAGTCTTCCATTTCTGTGATTTTCATTCCCAAGTCAGTGAATCATCCACAGTGCAAAAGTAGGAAGAACATAAATCATGTCAATTTTTCTCCCTCCTTCACAATTCTTGGACAACTGGGTATCCAAGTATCCAAGCTGGAATTTGAACCCAGGCAGTGGCTGACTCAAGAGCCTGACAGCCCCTGCCCTGAGCCTCCCCTTACTCCATCTATACAGGATTTTCGTTTAGGCCACCAAGCTTCCCTAAACACAGAAGGGCACTTTCTTAACATGCTGCAAAGCCAACTCACAAGAGATTAAATAAACCAAAATCTTTGTAGTGCAGGTGAAAGCCGACACAGCACGAAGGCCATGAGTAAAGGGACCAGACCCCTAGGAGAGAGGATAGCCCACCCACTCCCACAGTGGACTTCAGACATAGCCTGTGTGGGTTCCAAATGGTGGCCATGTTTTTAACAAATGGTCTAAATGGCTGCTAATATGTACAGTACTCCCAAGGCATAGAAGCCTAAGTATAGAAGTACTCTTCTGTAAAAAGAATTTTCTTTCTCGGAGAATTCAAGCCAGAACAGTAGTTCTCTGCTGGGTCCCCAGCCTCAGCATCATCTGGGAACATGTTAGAAATGCAAATTCTGAGCCCCACTGCAGACCTACTGAATCAGAAGCTCTAGGAGTGGGGTCAATATTGTCTGATTCACCCCCTGGTGAATCTGATGCAAGGTGAAGTTTGAGAACTCCTAACTGAGCTGGAGGGAAGCTGACTTGACAAGGTATGACAAAGATAGGATGTGTATGGGCTCAGGCTTTGCTAATTCCCCCCAGGTCTTGTCGAAGGAGAGTTCCATCCTGTTCAGGTTGGAAAACTGAGGTTTTTAAATCCGTGTAAACACAGATTTAGAATTCTGTAGGCAGGTGCTCGATTTTATGAAAGGTGCTTTTTCTTCTGGCAAGTGATAAAAATGAGTCCTCTACCTGGGTTTCAGAAAATGGTGTTTTAACTTCTTTTCACAGATTATAAAAATAAGCAATATTTTATAATTTTCCATGCCAGTTTTATGGAGCAAATTATTCTTCTGTGTACAAGCTATCTAAAAGGAGTTATTATGGCCAGTTTGAGATAATATGGTTAGTTTATTTGGGACTAGAATATATATATTTCTAGCACTTAATTCTCAAAGAAAAGGAACCACTTGGGAGTCACAGAAATCCCATGGATAAAATTTTACTGGTTGATTTTATCTCCAATCTTTAAGTTAAGGCTGGGAACTTAGCAGGGATGGATAGAAGACTTTCTTCTGCTCTTTATGGATTATATTTAATACTCAAATGTTTTGGGGGGTTTTCTCAGTCATGGACCAGTGGAGAATTTGTTCAGGGTGACTAACTGCCTGTCAGGGAAAGGGACAACTTCACCACATAAGTTTAAAGGTGTTCATATTATCTACTGTCAGAATTAGGTAACATTTTCTATCTGCATGGTTGTTCTTCAACATAGCACATAATTAAATCAGATCTTGTTTTAGTGTTTATTATCAAATTTTAATCACTTAAGCTAATGTTTTCTACCTTCATCTGTGCTTATCAGGAATTGGCAATAACCTGTAATTTACAGATGCATTTAAATTATTTTGGCAAGGACCAGGATCGATCAATATCTGCATGACTCGGTGGTTTGATTATTTAAACTAATGCATAAATTGGATAATATATAGGTTACCAATTTGGAAATTTTACTGTAAAGTCAACCAGGGACCCATTTTTCATCTTACTATAGGATTCCCCCTTGATACCGCTGGGGCCCAGATACATACACAGATGTTAATCATCTGTGCAGGTGATGTTTATAAGGTAACTTCACTCCATGGATATTATGGCTTGGTTGTAAAGTTGCAAGACTCCTGAGAAAAATAGGTGGACAAGAGATTCATGGGTTATCATTAAAAATAAGCTCAAGACGCAGAGAAGCTAGCACCAGCTTCTTTGCAGCCTTTAAAACACGAAGGCACATTTCTCTTTGTTAATGCGACCCCTTCACCTTCAGTCTTAATCCGTCATTTCCTCTGTGCACAAACTAAACACACACCCACTTTGTGATCAAATAAGTGTGGGAAAGATTGTATCCCCCCCCCTTTTCATGATCAGAAACAGAAGGAAGAAGCCAGGTAATGATCTGATCACAGCTGGATATCTGAGATGAAACACAGCATAATAGAATTGCTGAAATCAGAATTACTGTCAAAGAGCTGGGTGATTCTGAAAAATCATTTCCTGTAACAACTAATGAATTACTGGGCCCTTGGGTCAGGGGTGTAAATAATAGCACTTTTGAACACTTAGTTATTGCACCAGGTGGTGTTGGCCTCTGAACCTGAGACTTTTCCTGGGTCTTTTACGATAGCCTTCGTTGTAGGACAGTGGTGGTGTGTGCCTGTTTAGTAGTACAAGAAAGACAGGTGCAGTGGGGCTAGAGGAGGTGGTGAGCATGGGTGTAAGGACACCCTCCTGACACTGGGGATTCTAAGAAACTATGGCACAGACACACATTTTTAAAGCATGTCCGGGGCACCTGGTAGCTCAGTCAGGTGAGTGTCTGACTCTTGATTTCAGCTCAGGTCATGATCTCAGGGTCGTGAGATCAAACCCTGTGTTGGGCTCCATGCTGGGTGTGGAGCCTGCTTAGGATTCTCTCTCCCTCTCTCTCTGCCCCTCCCCCTTCCATGTGCATTGTGCTCGCTCTCTCTTAAAAAAAAATTTGAGCAGACAAAACATAATCTGTAAATGCAGAAAATACAGGGAATAGAAAATAGAAACATAACCATCATGTCTGATTGCTTTTCTTTAGTCATTCGGGAAGGCTAATAAGAAAAACACAAACGACATTCAGTTTTTAAGGAAAAGTGTAAGAAATTATTAGAAACTATTAATGGATATGTGTTAAAAAGAAGAGTGTTTTTAAGTTTGTGAAATAGTCTAATAAAGTTGAGAGGGATGAAATTTTTTGTACTGTTGAATAAATCTCTGGTACAAAGCTCTTAGGGACACAATGTAATTAAAAACTGAAAGTAAATAGGAAACACAGGCAAAGAATAATGAATATACAAAATAATTTACTGGTGAAGCAGGAGATCTTAAGAAATCAAGAGACATTTGGAGGAAAGGATAGTAGTTCTAATCACGTAAATAAGGTCTAACATTCAAGGTCAAAGAGAATCTGAAAGGAGACCAAGTTTGCTCTTGAAAAGGTAAAATATTTTCCTGTTTCTACAAAACATAATATATTCCCCATTTCCATAAAACATACTTTCTGTTTTAAAAAAAAAAACATCATTTTTAGCTTCATCACCTTAACAACTGTGTAACAATTTTATATGCCTTTTTAGCATCACATAAGGTTATTTATAAAATGGCTTACCTTCTTCAAATTCATATGCACAAGTCTGCCTGCAGTGGGCCTCAGGGTAGCCTAAAAAATCTTGGTAGACCAAACAATGTGCAAAAAACATAATGCTTATCCATCTTTTTTTTTTTTTGGCTTTTATTTAAATTCCAGTTAGTTAACATACAGTATAATACTAGTTTCAGGTGTACAATTTAGTGATTCCATACTTAACATTTAACACCCAGTGCTCATCACAACAACTGCACTCCTTAATCCCCATCACCTATCTCCCCCATCCTCCCACCCTGCCCCACCTCTGGTAACCATCAGTTTGTTCTCTATACTTAACTGTCTGTTTCTTGGTTTGCCTCTCTTTTCTTCCCTTATGATCATTTGTTTTTGTTTCTTAAACTCCACATATGAATGAAATCATATGGTATTTGTCTTTCTTTGACTGACTTATTTTGCTTAGCACAATACACTCTAGCTCCATCCATGTCATTACAAATGGCAAGACTTCATTCTTATTGATGGCTGAGTAATACTTACATATATATATGCGCACATCCTCTTTATCCATTCATCAGTCGATGGACATTTGGGCTCTTTCCATAGATTGGCTGTTGTCAATCGTGATGCTATAAACATCGGGGTACATGTGTCTCTTCCAACCAGTATTTTTGTATCCTTTGGGTAAGTACCTAGTAGCGCAATTGCCGGATCATAGGGTGGTTCTATTTTAAATTTTTTGAGGAACCTCCATACTGTTTTCCAGAGTAGCTGCACCAGTTTGCATTCCCACCAATAGTGTTAAGAGGGTTCCCCTGTCTCCACATCCTCCCTGATAGCTGGTTTGGTTTTTTTTTTTTTTTTTTTAGATTTATTTATTTATTTTAGAGAGAGAGAGAGAGAAAAAGCATGAGTGAGGGGGGGCAAAGGGAGAGGGAGAGAATCTCAATCAGATGCCATGCTAATCATGAGGTCACAACCTCACCCGAAACCAGGAGTCAACGCTTAACCGGCTGCGCCACCCAGGTGACCCTGATAGCTGTTTTTTAATGTATCACCTCTCCTGTGGTCTAGACATGACTAGCCTATAACTACAAAATAAAAGTATTCTATTTTACGTATTTTTATTAAACATAAAACCATTTAGAAGAATACTTCTAACATATTTAGTAGGTGTAAACACTAACAGTGATTCAAGCACCCACAAACCCATAGCCCTGCTTAAAAAAACAGAATACAACCAGGGCGCCTGGGTGGCTCAGTTGTTAAGCGTCTGCCTTCGGCTCAGGGCGTGATCCTGGCGTTCCGGATCGAGCCTGACGTGAGGCTCCTCCCCTGGGAGCCTGCTTCTTCCTCTCCCACTCCCCCTGCTTGTGTTCCCTCTCTCGCTGGCTGTCTCTCTCTCTCTCTCTGATGAATGAATAAATAAAATCTTAAAAAAAAAAAACAGAATACAACCAATCTCCCTTGACTCAACTTCCCCACACACTCCAGCCCCCAGAGAACCACCACTCTAAACAAACTCTTATCATTCTTTCCAGTTTTACTACATATGTGTGTATCTCTCAACTGTATTACTTAGTTTTGCAGACTTTGGGAACTTTATATAAATGAATCATATCGCTCATGTCCTTCTCTGTGCTTTGCTTTCTATACTTTATATTCATAAGACTCATCCAAGTTGGCTCATGACACTATAGTTCACTTATTTTCCCTACTGCAAATCATTGTATGAATATGCTACAGTCTAGTTATCCATGGAGATCTGAGATTTCCCATGTCAATGGACATTTGAGTTGAGCTTTTTGTAACTAATACAATTCTTACATGTATTTCCTGCTGCACATAGGCAAAAATTTTTCTAGACTAGACTATATACCTAGGTGGGCACATATTTAACTTAAGTAAATTACACAAAAATATTTTCCTAAGTGATAATACAAATTCATACACATATGAACAATGTAAAAGAGTTTCCCCTACTATACATCCTCATAAAACTTGTATTTCAAGCTTTTAAATTCTGATTCTGGCAGGTAGAAAATGACATATCATTTAGGTTTGAATTTGCATTTCTTGATTAAAAATGGTGTTCATCATCTTTTCTTGTTTATTGAGCTTTTGTGTTTTCTCTTAAATGAAAATGCCTGTTCATGTATTTTCCTTATTTTCCGTTGAATTGTTTCTTCTTTCATATCAATTTTGGAAGTGTTCATATGTGCTTGGTGATAGTTTTTCATCAATTGCTATGTTGCAAATATCTTACTCCAGTTTATGACTTGTAGTTTCACTTTCTTTTTGATGCACTTTGGTAAATAGAAAGCCTTAATTTTAATGTAATTGACTTGATAAACCCTTTCCTTCATAGTTTCCACTTCCTGTGTCACCTTTGAAAAAATGATTCCCTAACTCATATTTCTAAAGATTTCGTATATCTTTTTCTAAAAGTTTAATAGTTTTGCTTTTCATTTCTAAGTCTTTAATCCCTAGAATTGATTTCTTTGTGTAGAATAAGGAAGAAACCCAATTTCAGTTTTTCTATATGGATAACTACCTGTCACAGCATCATTTGTTGAATGTCCCCTCATTTTCCCCCAATCTGCAATGATAGCCCTATAATAAATAAAATTCCTGTATGTAATGGTCTGTTTATAGCTTATTTACAGTGTTCTGCTGTTCTATTTGTCTATGCCTACATTGACACTCTAATTATCTACCTTTTACTAAGTCTTGACTTTTGATAGAAAAAAATGCCCATCCCCTCGTCCCTGGACACACATCTTAATTCTTCAGCCGTGTCTGGATGTTCTTGGATCTTTGCTCTTCCATATAAATTTTTAGAATTTGCTTGTCCTATTAGGATTTTTATTGGAATTGTTTGGAATCTATAAAAAATGTGGGAAAGCTTTATAATCTTCATAATATTGAATCTTTCTATCCGTGAACATGATAGAATCCATTTATTTAGGTTTTCCATAAACTGCTCAAAATTTGTAGTTTTTTCCATAACATACCTGCAAATATTTTGCTGGATTGATTCTAGGCACTTTGTTTTATTTTTGTTCTTATATATAGTATTTTTATTTATTTATTTTATTTTTATTTTCTTTTAGAGAGAGAGAAAGAGAGCCAGCGTACATGAGCATAGGGGAGGGGGAGAGAGAGAGAGAATCCTAAGCAGGCTCTGCGCTCAGCACTGAGCCCAATGGGGGCTTAATCTCACAACCCTGAGATCATGACCTGAGCCGAAATCAAGAGTGAGACGCTCAACTGACTCAGCCACCTAGGCGCCCCTATATATAGTATTTTTAATGTAATAGTAAGATAAACTGTTACCAGTGAAAAGAAACAGAAATGATTTTTGCATGTTGGTCAACGTATCATGCAAAACTACTAAACTTTTTTATTAATTCAATTAATTTATCTGTGGCTACCTCTGGATTTTCTACATAGGTAAACACGTTTTCTGCAAATAATGAGAGTTCTTTTAAGTTCTTTTACTTTTTTTTTCTTATTTTACTGCACATGTTCAGCTTCCAATGTGACTCTAAATAGAAGTGGTCAAAGCAAGCACTCTTGTTCTATTTCTAATCTTAAAGGGAATGTTTCTAACATTTCACCACCAAACGTAATGTTTAACGAGTTTATATACATAACCTTTATCAGATTAAAAATGTTCCCTTCTATGACCAGTTTGCTAGAGAGTTTATTAGGAATTCATGGTGAATTTTATGTACTATTTCTCTATCATTCTATGGGAAGTATCATGTGATCTTTTTTCTTTAACATGTTGATTAAAGATTAATCATATTAATGTTTTTTTATTATCACTCTTGATTTCCTCTGATAAATCCTATGTATCCATAATGATCATTTTATGCATTGCTCAATTCAGTTTCTGATAATCTCTTTAGGATATTTGTATCTTTGTTCTTGAGTAAGGTCAGGCTGAATTTTTTTTGTGTAGTGTTGTTGAATGATTTTGATATTAATGTTATTCTACCCTTATAAAATGAGAAGGAATAATCCTTTCTGTGGTTGTCATTGTTGTTGCTGTCTGGGAAGGCTTATGTAAGTTGAGAATTACCCTTGCATGTTTGATAGAATGCGCCTGTAAATCCATCCAAACCTGGTGTGCTTTCTTCATGTGAAAATTTTAAATCACTGATTACATTTCTATTAGAACTAGGGTATTCTTCAGGTTTTCTATTTCTTTTTGAGTCAATTCTTATAAATTTCCTTTTTCTAATAATTTGCCTATTCCATCGTAGTTTCCAAAGTGTTTATAATATTATCTTATTATATTTTTAATGTCTGAAGTATTTGTTTTTATCTCCCCCATCTCATTTATTTGACCGCTGTTTATTTGTGCATTCTTTGTTTTATCTTTATTAATCATGCCAGAGATTTGTCCGGTTTTTTATTCTTTTACAGAACCAGCTTACATATTTGTTCTCTTGCTTATTCATTACTGTTTTTATATTTAGTATTTCTCTCCCTCCATTTTCTTCTACTCTGTTGTTATTTTTATTGTTCCTTAAGTTGGATGCTTAGATCAGTAATTCGACATTTTTCTTCATTTCTATTAATAATGTATGAATTTAAGGCTGTAGATTTGATATGTAGTATGTTTATCATTTTAAGCTCTACATATATGTTAATTTCTACTGTGATTTCCTCTTTGACTCGTAGGTTATTTAGAAGGTGCTCTTATTTTTGTAATTTTTAAATTTCTGGTTAGTTGTTTATTCTTGATTTCTAATGAGTCCTTGCCCCTGCTACAGGCTTGCCTGAGAACTCCACAGACAAGGGGCTAAGTCTGCGTGCTCCTAATGCCCCCGAGATGCACTCACTACTGGGTTCTGGGCAGAGAGAAACATGGTGTTCTCCTTACCCTTTGCCACCTCAGCAGCACTGAAGCTCTGCTTGGGCCCACAGTCTCAGAAAGAGGGAGGGAGGGTCCCAAATTCACACGCCTGCCTGGGCCTGGCAGGGAACATGAATGTGTGAAGCACGGAGAGCCCTTGCCCCTTCCGAGGAGCAGCCAGTACGAGCCCGGGCCAACTGTTGATCAGAGGGATGCTGGCTTCCTCCTTCTAAGTCTTTGATCTTTCAAGAGGAAGCAAAAATCCATATTTTTAAGAATCAACCAGACTTGAAAAAGTGTTTTTAATTTAAAAAAGGTGTGCATGCAAAACAAAACAAGTCTGCCGGCAATGTGTGGATCACAGCTACCTTAATTTTATCACTGTTGTACACAGACACTAGGGCAAGAAGAAGGTGAAGTGGCTGTGGGCACGGAGGCTGAGGCTGGTCCTACACCTGCGGGTCCTACACCTGTGGGTCCCAGTGCAGCCAGTCAAAACTGTTCCCAGATGGCCCGTGTGCTCTTAGAAGACACCACTGCAGAAATGTGTGAAATGCCCTAGAAATGGGCGTGCTGAGAAGAACCTGCGTAATCTGCTCTCATGCCTCATTTTTGTGCTTGAAATTTTAAAGCTTGGTTTTCATTCCCAGGAAACCTATTTTGGTGGCTCAGATAGATTCCTTTGTGTTTGTTGTCTCTGGCCAAGATGTTAAGAGGGGTCTGCTCTGGGAGGGGACACATTTAATAGTATGCAGATTCCTGGTGGCCACTTTGAAGAATCCTACCTTATCTTCCCCGAGACCGAGGGCGCTTGTCTGGCCCATAAAAGAGGGAGCCTGCCCAGCTGGAGGCTCTGCCTGAATTTGGGGAGGAGCCCTTTTCACATCATGCTCATATTCTGCCATGAGCTTGAATGGCATGACACAGTGTCTTGAATTAATATGCCCTTGAATCCAGAGAAACAAAGCAGCAAGATTGTCTCCCTTAGCAACAAGAGACTCTCTCACACACAATTTCCCAGGGGAAAAAGTTGGGTAAAAATAGCGATATACGCCCATCAGTGGGTCTGTCTCAGTCTGAAGCCTCTGGTCACCGTCATACGCTGAAGAACCGTGTACACTTCACTTGTTTTCTGTCGGCTTGTCTGAGATATTTTCATTGTCTCTAGCCCACTCGGTTGCTTCCTTACCCTGATGACCCTTCGAGGGAAGCATCTACCTGTCTTACTGACTTCCTAGTCCATTCCCTATCTTGTTCCCTTTCCTTTTTCCACAGCTTGTTTCTTCCTTGAAAGGAAATACAGGGCAGGAAAAAGAGCAGGAGCCTGGCTGACTGATGTTCATAGACTGACTGACTCACCACCTCACTGGCTCTCTAGCTCTGACCTTGGACAAGTTACCAGTCAAGAGCTTACAGCTGCTCCAGAGCCTCAAATACCAGCCTCCTCTGGGCAGCTTCTGGGGCACGTGCACTGGAGGGGGCGGGAGGGAAAAAGTGCTCTCCTGGCCCGAGGGACCAGTTGAGTCAGCCCTAGCAACTCAAAGAATGACAGCATGTCCACATACCATGCAAGTTATTTAACAAAGTCCATTTTACTCTTCTGGAAAATGGGGATAGTCTTTTCCAGGAAGGACAAAGTACCTACTTCAATATTCCTCAGTTTCCTCCTATTCTTCCCCACCTCCTTCCCACCGAGGTCTGTACTTCCATTAAAATACGCCATACTCTAAGCCCAGACATCTAGAAAGCATGTTTAAGTCAGTGTGCATGTTATGAAGGCCTATGAAAGTTTGGAAGTACAATCACCTTGTATTTGCCTCCCCCTAGTCTGTTGGGTAAGATGGGTTCCTTCTCAAAACACAAATCTGATCTATCTGCGCATTGCTTAAGACCCTTCGGTGGCACCCCATTTCTTGCAGGGTAAAGATCAGACCCGTCACAAGGCTGTCAATGCCCTGCATGTTCTGGCCCCTACCTCCCTCCCAGCTCTTCTCAGCCAGGCTCCCCTTGCCTTCTAGCCCCTCAGTCAGGTCACGAAGCCCCCCCCCCCCCCCCCCGCCCACAGGGCTTTTGCCCACATTGCCCCCTCTTCCCAAAATGCTCCTCTCTCCTCTCTTCACCTGGCTAACTCCTCCTCCTCTTTCTCCTGTCAACTCAAGCATCTCATCTTCAGAGAAAGCTTCTCTTCGCTCTCCAATCAGGTCACAGCTGCCTGTCATCGGCTGCCACGTCTCCTTTGTAGCTTTTGTCACGATGCTAATTTCACATTCATGTGTGTGATTATGTTATGAAATCTGACTCTCCGGAGTATAAACTCTGTGAGAACAGGCGCCGTGGTGCTTTGTGCTCCCCGCTGTACCCCGGTGCTCAGCGCGGGGCCTGGCCCATGGTGCACATCCAGTAGGTACTGTCTGCCAAATGAATGTGTGAACAGAAGCCTTTGGAGTGCAGAACACTGCCACTGTGTGTTCTGGCTCTGGAAGTTAACTAGCTCTCCTCACTACATGGCCACAAAGGCACCTGATGAACCAGATATCACAGATAACTGAGCATATGAATATATGTGGAATATTCAGTCTAACTCACAGTCAGCTTTTCATGCCCTATCACCTCGCTGTAAATCCACCATCCTTTCCGGAGTACATTTAATTATTACAGATATTGCAAGATCGGTGAGGTAGTGTAGTTATTGTGCCTAAAATTTTTTAAATGCCTTTAATCTTAAACTCTGTGACATTTCACATCTTGTTTTCTTCATATGTAAACCCCCAATCACCAAATGTGAATGACACAGTAGGAATAGCAATAGAATAGAAATAAAGTGAAAAATAAGGTCAAGCGGGAAATAATGAAGAACTTCAAAAGCATGAGGTATGCAAAACATGACAGAATGAAGGGTTACAAGACAGGTGCGCCAGCGCCTATTAGAGAAAGTACACAGGAGAGCAGGGCCATCGGTCGGGTGATAGGGAAGTCAGAGCTTAGCAGAATATTCCAACTCTGCAGAGCTGAGCCCGTCAGTTCAATGCAGATAGATGAGCCAAGGAGGCTGATGAAATCCAACGCATGAGAGAAAAGAGATAACAGGTGCTTAAGAGAGGAAAGAACAGTCCAACTGGAGAAATAAAACAATCGTCTGGGCTTGGGTAGATCGTTTCTAGGGCTCTGCATTGCCAAAGATCACCCACCCAGTCTTTCCTCACCTCTGGGTGCTGACACTCAGTAAAACACAGAGCTCATCCCTCCATAGCTGTTAGCCTCTCTATGTCCCCACGGCCCGTGTCTCTGAGCCGCCCGGTCGTCTGTCAGCCATCACTGTGACTCACCCTTCAGATCGTCTGCAAATGCGAGGTTTTCCTTTCTTGTTTGGTTCCGCTCCATGCCTTTTATGAAGGGAAAGAAAAACCTCTTGCAAAAATCAAATCCATTATCTTTTTCTTTTTGGAGCCTGACCTGTGAACACTGTGTTAAATGAGTGACATGAGTCCCTTTCAGGAAGGAGGGAGAGCATTGTCTTGATTAGAGAAGGAAGCCGTAGGGAGCAGAGCCGGCTCACTCGGCGTTAGACTCCCTTGTCGATTATGCAGGGTTCATTATGCCACTCAGGGAGGGCCCCGTTTGTCTGCCCTGTTTCTTCTTCCATTGGATGCCCAACTTTGAACCATTTCAAAAGCAGCTTCCCATGAGGGCTAGTTAAAGGTTTGGTAAGGAATCAAAGGGTTAACGTTAAGATAGCATCTTGGTGGGAAAAGACAGAGAAGAAATTGAATAAATTACAAGTGAGGAGAATCTTTGCATTTTAATTATTCATGGTTTTGATTTGTTTTGCGTTTTGGTTTTGCCTATGGAAAAGAATAAGAAAGTTTACAAACCACTGCTGTGATCCGAAGAACACATTCTACTTGCCTCTTGAATGAGGGAGGACTTGTGAGGATAGTTTCTTCTTTATATTAAGCCATCATTTCTCTGTCTTTATCTGAGAATAAGTCAAAATTTTCTTCCCTCTTCATTTTTACAAAAATGTCTTCCCAGCGTTTATGCAAATTAGCCATCTGCTTGAGATCCTTTGTCATTGCGTTGCTCCCCCAGACCTCCAGCTCTTCTGGTGGGCGGGCAGGGAGTCACTCAGCCTGCCCAGTCTACCATTCACTTCTCTGTTTTCATCAGAGCAGTGGGCATGAAATACATCTTCATCCTGACTCACACAGGATTTGGTTTGCACAGCAGAGTGATTCAGAAGATGTTGAGAGCTGCATACTCTATTCTTCAAATGTGATTCCCGGGCCATTCGTATTTCTTCTTCGGGGTGCCCCTGGAGTGCAGCTTCCTTGGCAGTACACCATCCTCAGACCTCGGTCCCTTCTTTCCCTGCCACGGCTTCCTAGCATCTGCGCCACTGAACAAAGAAATGACCTCTGCTCTTACCTGTGGAACATTGCTGCCGCCTTCGCCAGGATGAAAAGGGCATTACTGTATTTGACTCTTGCGTGCTTCAACTTGACAAGATACTTGTTTTTCAATAAGTATTTCTTCTCTATATTGGGATCCGTCACCTCTCCTTGATCCTGTATAAAACAGCATAGCCCTCAAAGCAGGCTTGTCTCATTATGTGGTCAACTTTGGGATGTATGGGCTGACATCCCTCCTAAATGCCTAACCTGAATTTCCAGCTGCCTGTTAGATGTCCAAGGCACTCATTTCCCATTTCAAACCAGCCACCAGTTCTTGACATTATGCCATCTCAGTGTCTCACGCTTTTGTGTAATTATCTGCCAAAAGGATGATATACCACTAGTCTTTAGGACACTGTCAGCAATATTAGTCTTCTTGTGGGAAGAGAAGGAGACTTCTCAACCTATTAGCATTACTTTGCTTTGTATGAGACCTTGAGAGAATGATTGAGCCCAGAAAGGGAAGTTAAGGTCGAATGTAAGTAAGCAGAGGGAAGGATTAATGAATATTGAATATTGGGTCATTTTCAAAAATTGCCTTCCTAGCTCCAGAGAGAAAACCCAGAGGTATATCAAAGGGAATTGGGGAGTAAACTGTTGAGTCAATGCTTGCAGTTAGCTCCCTAACTCAGGAGTGTGCTCAATCCTGAGCAGGGCTGGCCTGATGAAGCCAGTACACACTGCTTCGGTCTATGTCTTTCTGGAAAGGGACATGAAGGAAACTTAAGTCAGATCCCAAATTAGGCCATTTCCTCCTTTCATACCATTGCAACTGCCACAGCACAGACCCTTCTCTTCATTATCCTGAACTATTCCAGTAGCCAGATGAGTCCCACCACGGTCTCATTTCTCCCATTCATGCTTCATACTACCACCAAAATTATATTCCTACATCACAGGTGTAGTCAGAGGTCTTGTCTCCTCGAAAGTTTTCAACACCCCACTTTTGCTTGCAGGATAAGATTTAAATGTATGAAGGTTTTTGGCTTTGGTTTTGTTTTGGTTTGTTGTTGTTCTTCTTCTTTTAAGTAAAAGGAAGAGGGGCGCCTGGGTGGCTCAGTCGTTAAGCGTCTGCCTTCGGCTCAGGGCGTGATCCTGGTGTTCTGGGATCGAGCCCCACATTGGGCTCCTCTGCTGGGAGCCTGCTTCTTCCTCTCCCACTCCCCCTGCTTGTGTTCCCTCTCTCGCTGGCTGTCTCTCTGTCACATAAATAAAATCTTTTATAAATAAATAAATAAATAAATAAATAAATAAATAAATAAATAAAAGGAAGAAGAAGAAAGGAAAAGAAAAAAGCCCCTCTGCCCCTCTACGTTCTGGCCCAAAGCAGCTTTCTATCTTTATATGCCAGATTGATTCCACAGTTTATACTCCAACCTTTACTGCTTTCGGACACCCTCGGCCATTTCACACTTTCCTGTATTTCCTCAACCTTTTCTTTCCAAGTGGAATTTCTTCTCTGCCCATCTCTGTCCTTAAAACTCTACTCGTCTCTCAAGGACCAGCTCTGACTACCCCAGGAAGCTGTTGCTAATTCTCACCTCACCTCCCACTCCCACTCACCTTCAGCACCCCCATAACATACTTCTGAATATATTTTTATTATGAAATACAGTAAAAGAGAGATTGTAGAATAGATATGTGCAGTCTCAAGAACAATAATAAAGTACATACCCACACAACCACTACCCGCCTTAAGAAACAGAACAATGCCAATATATTTGAAGCCTTCCTCACCACCTGTCAGAGGTAACTCCTCTCCCACATTCTGTGTTTATCATCCTTTTGTTTTTCTTTATAGTTTACCATGTATAGACATATCCCTCAACACGATATTGTTCAGTTTCACATGTCTTCGAACGTTATAGACACAGAATTCTACTTTTTGTATCTTCCTGTTTTTTTTTTTTTTTTAGCTTTACATAGTGACAAAAGTCACCGATTTAATATGTACTACTATAATTTATTTATTGTCACTACGGATAGTTCTTTAGTTATTCCTATTGATGGGCATTAAGGTGGTTTCCAGCTTCTTACTATTAGAAACATCCCTGTTATGGACATTCTTGTAAAGTTCTTCTGATAAACATGTGCAAAATTTTCTCTTGGCAACAACTCCTCAATCTAGTCCCAAGAGGATTCACTGGGGGCTGGGAACAACTTCAAGTTGACTAAATAATACCAGAAAATTTTCCGAAGTATTTGTAATAATATATATACTCTTCCATGCTGGGTATGAGTCCCTTGTCAATATCTGATAAGAAATTGATGTTAAATTTCTGTTAATATAGTGGACCTAAAATGCTATATCCTTATGGTTTTCATTTTCTTCCTATTAACGAACATCTTTTTATATGTTTGAGTTATTCATCCTCCTCTTCTTTGATTTTTAAATTGGTATCTCTTGCCCACATTTCCATTGTTACTGTTGTCTTTTCCTGATTAATTTTTAGACATGATAGATATCGTGTTTTGGTTGGTTAAATGTGCTGCGCATTATCTGTTCCCAGTTTGTGGCAGTTCCTTTTTCTTTATAATCTCTTCTGATGAAATCACATTCTTAATTTTCATATAATCAAAAATATCAGTATTTTGTATTATTTGCATTTTTGTGCTTTAAGACATCGTTTGCTATCTTAAAGTCATATTTTTAAATAACTTTTAAAGTTGGACCTTTTACATTTAAATCCATAGCCCTTCAGGAATTGGTTTTTGTATATGGTATGAGGTAGAGATTCATCTTAAAAAATGTTTAACCATGGCCTTTAGTTTGTAGTAAAATTTAATGTGTTATATTGTAAAGGCTTTGATACGTGATAGTGTGTCATAATCATCTTCAAAGCCTCCACTGTCTTAGCACAACACTTCCCACCTAGTGGGTGTTCAGGAGGGTTAGGATATCTTGATCAGTGGACGCCTTCTAATGCCCCGTCCTTAACGAGGCTTCTGACTACAATGGCAAGGAGCACAACAGCTTCCTTCTTCACCTTGCTGGGCACCTCCACTCCCCCATCCCATATTCTACAGATGTTCTCAGAAGCAGCTCCCTCCTCCATTCTTCACAAGCACAAAGCCAGGGAACAAAACTCCTAGATGTCAGGGAATATGAGAAACAGCCAGCCAGTTTGTTATCTTTTGTCCTGTATTAGCTTAATAGTACACCCCCTGGGAGTGCTGTAGGAAGCGAGGGACAGGCCTCAGCAGTGTGGAGAACCGATCCCAGCCTGCACTGAGATAAGCCAGCATGGCTCAGACATCACCAGTCACAGAGAAGTATCTGCTGTGTTTTTTAGATGCTGGTTTCCTTAACCACAGACTGCCAGGAAATTAAAAATCCCAATGGATTCACTTTGCTTTTCAACCACCAGAGAGAGTTAAGATGGCACTAAATACAATATAAAGTTCTTTTCTGAATCATGCAGGTATGAAAAGGAAACATTTCAATTCACAACCTAGATATATTCATGTGTGCTTTCGATTCTGAGCAATTGAGCACATATATATTCAGTATTTACTAGAATAAACATTTTTAGAATATACAGAGAAACACTATGAAGCGCTGAGGGCAGCAGAGTAGCATAAGGGAAAGAGCCTGGATTTGGGTAGATTTCAGCTTACTTTCTAGCTGGGTAACCTCTGCTTCCCCATCACAAAATGCAGATCAAGACATACCTACCTTGCAGAGACGATCCCTACTCCTTGGAAATGTATTGTTTATGATGTCTGCGTCTGTCAATAACTAAGGAATAAGGCTGACTGCAACAAGAGCTATAATTATCATAGCCATATATATTTTCAAGGATTTATTTATTTATTTATTTATTTATTTATTTGAGAGAGAGCGTGAGAGCCGGAGGGGGTTGGAGCAGAAGGAGAGGATCTCAAGCAGACTCCGGACTGAGCGCAGAGCCTGACACAGGGCTCCATCTCACCACCCAGACATTATGACTTGAGTCAAAACCAAGAGTCAGATACTCAGCTGACTGAGCCACACAGGCTCCCCATCATAACCATATTTTTAAAACCAAAACTGAAATGTGATCTAACCAAAAAAAAAAAAAAAATGAGTCCTAGAGAGTGTCTTAGTACTCTAATATTAGAAATTGAGATTATCCCAGCACATCTAAGACATGCAGTCCCTCTCGTAATAATAGAAGCACTGACCATTTGCCGTAGGGAAGATCAATTTTGTCTTGGAGAGAGTCCTTAGAGGAGATGACAGTTGAGTGAAGTCCTAATGTGCCTTCAACAGATAGATATGAGGAAAGACTAGAAGAATTCCAGATAGCACCAGGAGTATCATAGCACAGGACAGAGACATGTAAGACAGGGCCCTTTTCTCCATGTGCCTTTTTAATCATATAGGAAGATAATCCCCAGGACTCAAAGAATCTCCTGGGGTAGGGAAGGAAGCCAGGAAATAAGATGAGGGTAAAGTTAGCAGGAACCTGAGTACTACCCATACCTACAGCCCTGTTTCAGTCAAAGCAGCTCTACTCTTACATATCATTTATTGCCTTTTTAAGTAAAGTTTAATTCGTAAAAGACTTTCCACTACTTAATGAAAGCCATATATATAGGGTTTAGGTAGTGTACTTAGTCCTTGCACGGTTTTCTGTAACTAATCCATGTGGCCCTTTTGGTGACTCTGTGATGATTTTTGCTTTGGTTTCCTATCCTGCAAAACTGTGTGGGTCCTACATAGGACAGAGGTCAACAGCATTGCGGGATGTCACTCAGGTCTGGGAATCTGTTTTCAAGGGAGTGGCCAAGGGGGAGAGGGAGCAAGCACCACCCCGGCCTGAAGGCAGACTTGCAGTGTTGTGTGATCCAGATCAGGCTTCAGACTCTTTTGCAGGAAAAAGGAAGCAGGTCAACCAGGAGTTGAGATAGTGACCTTGAACAGTAGATGTTGGATACCCTAAAAGGATCATTGACAGGAAGGACGCAGAGTGCACTACGGTGGCCTCCCAGCCAGGGCCCTAGAGGAATGTACTGAACAGACAGGCTCCTTTGGGATACGTCTGTTGCATGCCCAAGCTCCTTGAGTTTCTGAAGGTAAATTAGAGAGGCCTCTAGAGGAAAAAAACCACTCCGATGTGTCATATGAGAAATGACACAGAATGTTGTCAACCATTGTAAGACGAGTATAGGAATCAGTAAATTGCATAGTTTTTAAATTGTTGTTTTTGGTTGTTTATATCCCCACTCATTTGTGCTGGTCTTTTTAAATTGGCCACACTATTATCATTGGCCCATCAACGTGTCTTGGAATGAAATGAATACATTTAGAGTTTCCATTTAACTACCAGGGATCCACTAAAGCTCATATTTAGAAAAGGAAAACTAGAGAATAGAAAGACACTGGGGGGGTGCCTGGCTCAGATGGTTCAGTGTCTGCCTTCAGCTCAGGTCATGATGCCAGGGTTCTGGGATCAAGCCCCACGTTTGGCTCCCAGCTCAGCGGTGAGTCTGCTTCTCCCTCTCCCTCTGCCTCTCCCCCACTTGTGCTTTCTCTGTCTGTCTCTCAAATGAATAAATAAAAATCTTAAAAAGAAAGGAAAAAGAAATACAGTGGAAATGACCAAGAGAACATCGCAGAAACAGCGGGGCAAAAAAGCATGTCACAACTATCTCTGCTAACCAAGATACTACTTCTTGATGCAACAAGGCCACTTACGGAATAAAAACTTAGGGAAGCTCATACTTGCCAGTTGTATACGGATCATAATAATAAATGGCATCAGTGTTCTTCTAGTAGTGAGGCAAAAGCCCTACCTTTCTACCGATGTATTATTGCTTTCAAAACTTCATTGAGAATATCTAAATTTGAAAAGGGACCATATGGTTTTTAAAAGCTCCCTAGTTAATTCTGATGCATATACCTGGGAAAAAACCCACTTTTGAATAGGCTGGAATAGGCAGTCGGGTGTTAAATGGACCACTATTGTAAAATATACAACATGAGACCAAGAAAAAATAGTTAATCCTTTATAACTCACTCATTTCCTAAATATGTCATTAAGAAAATGACAGAATGGTTAAAATAATTCCACTTTTATTTATATGATTAATTTAATTCTTTGGGAAAAAATACTTCTCATTTTCTAAAGACCTCTTAAACAGCTAATGGATTAACTTCTAATAAAACCTTTGTCTGCAAATTACAATTAAAATATTTGAGTTAGTAATTGGCACTTCATGCATTTCATGATGCCTCACAAGTGAAGTGGAGAGATAAAGTATAGGTATTTTTCTTAAGCCCAAAAGTCAGATGATTGTTCACGCTATGGAACCTAAAGATTTTAAAAATTATTTGTATTTGAAAAAGAGAGTTAAAGTAAGACTGTAAAAACCTCCAGACCTACAAGATATCCAGATTTATGTATAGGGCGATAGTAATCAAAATGATAGGGATGCTGGCACTGGTCTGGCCGTATTGGCCCAAGGGCACTGTGGGGAGCCCAGGAAGAGATCGACAGATACGGAAACCCAACATGTGGTTGAGGCAGCATCACAAGTCAGGGGTGGGGGACAGAGTCTCCATAACTGGCACTGGGTCAAGTGATTATCCATACAGATAAAAATGAATCTCTACTTCACACCCCACAGAAAAATCAGTTCCAGGTGGATTAAAGACCGAGTGTGAAAAACAACCTACTGAAACCTTTAGAAGAAAATATAATAATAACACATTTCTGCACAATGTAGTCAGGAACCCACTTTTTTCAGAAAACTTGGCCCTTAAGACTTAATGGAGAAATGCAAACAAGGTCACTTTTCAATTATCCAGAGTGAGAATGATGAGCAAAACTAATAGATAATCCCCCTGCCTCATTCCCCTCCCTGTTTTTATTCTGCTGTTCCTCTCCCCGCACTATGATGGTGCAGAATCGCAGCCTGATTTAGGGAGGTAGCAATAGCGAGACCAGCCACTTCCTTGGTGGCCTGCTGGGAGCTGCTGTTCCACAGAACTAGTCCTGCTGATCTGTCCTGGCCTGCACTCTCCCCATGCCGAGGAGAAGTATAAGTTTCTCTTTGGGAGAAAACAGAGCGTGGGAGGCGTTAACCATCCCCCGCCCCACCTCATCCCCCATGAGGGAAAGATGTATTAGAACTTTGCCCTGTTCCCCTCCTACAGGATTGGGAATGTTTGACCCATCCTTGCCTTCTACCTCAAGGGAGGCTGATGATTGTTTCTTATCCAGAATGGGCCGAGCTATTAAATTAGTAGATGAGCTTGGGGAAGGAAGAGAAAGAAGAAAGAGAGAAAACAAGAAGAGGAGTTCTATGGCAGTCTGCATTCCCGCCATTCCCCATGGGTTGAGTCAACACTACAGAAGGTGCTTTGGGGCTTAAACCACCTTTCTGTTGGGATATTTTCTGGCCAAAAGGACCCCTGATGAAAGAGGTTGTAGGTTACATTACCCATAGTGCCGAATGGAAGAAGAGACCAACCTCATCTGTGTCTCCCAACATAGAGAGAAACTCCACATCAGGTCTTCCAAAGAAGTGACCCAAAGCGTCCTTAGGAGAGAGGAAGCATTTGGATGTCCACTGACTTTGAATTCCCTGAGGTCAGAAATCTTATGTTCCTTCATTCTCTAATATCCCCAGCACCTAAGATGGTCCCTGGCACAAAGGGAGCATGTATTGAGAACCGCCACCTAGAACAGTAACAAAAAAGGAAGGCAGACTGTCCACCAGTAACTCTCAATGGCTCATAAATGTTGGTCCTCTTCACTACCTACCTGCTAGGGCTTCTCTAGCAGATTGAGAGGCGAAGGAGGGAGGGGTTGGGAGAGAGGGAAGAAGACTCTTTCCCCATGTAAGTGGTTCAAGCCTTCAGCCAACCTGCGGTGGGAAGGGGAGCTTTTAATTGAAAGTAAGATTGCAGTGCTAACTGCACTATGCTTTTTTAATAGCTGCAAGTGTTGAAAGATAATGGAATTGGAATACTACCCAGAGGGAAGGGGATGGAGGGAGGTCAACAGAGCACAGCTGGTAGCAGTTATTGGAAAACTAAATCAATCACGCATTTATACCTCAGTGACTAGAAACACTTCAGTCAAACAGGTGACAGTAGCCATGTGGTATCCTTGGAAAACAAGGTGATTAGAAACCACAAAGATTCTCCAGCAGGACAAGCCTGCAGAATTGTTTTTCTAGAATGATGATGAATTTGAAAGTTTCCATTCACGCATTTATACTCAGTCTTTTTGGTGATAAGTGGCCCATATTTGTAAAATGACGAGAGAGCATCACACCAGAAACAATGCACAATCATACAGAGACAATATAGAAGGGGTCAGCCTTGAAAAGTAGTGGTAAAATGGTGAACTCAGGCGGGTTTGAGAGGCCACACTAGAGATATCCAGAGATATCCAGATATCCAGATACCTGGAAGAGTAAGAAACTGAATGGAAGAGATGATGAGGGTCATCGTCCAAGGCAAGAACCAGGGACAGAAAACCAGAAAATACACTGAAGGAAGTGGAAGGATCAGGGAAGCATGATTAAGTGGATCCAAGTCATTCTTGGATGTCCGCCCACACCAAGCGTGAGAGGTACCTGCTAGCCCAGATTAAGGGGCACAGTCAGTGGTGTGGAACAGCTCAAAGTAACTAACCATGTGGAGACTAACTTGATATCTTGGTACCCATGGCACCCACTGTATGCATTATTCATAAGTTAGTTGGCTGGCTGCCAGTAAAATATAGATCTAGATCTATACAGATACAGACAGATGACATAGATATAGATGATATAGGTATAGATATAGGTATAGGTATAGATATAGGTATAGGTATAGATATAGGTATAGGTATAGATATAGATCACTAACCCAGATACTATATATAGATATAGATACCGAACTCAGATATCTGTATCTCTATCCAAGTTAGAATTTCACTTCCCAAAGTTAATTTGAATTTTTCTTTCTTGTCTCTAGTTTAGAGAGTATGTTTGCACATTTGTTTGTTTGAGAATTAAATGAGCTAATGCTTCTAAGGTGCCTGGATAATATCTGTCATAAAATTGTGCTCAGTGGGGCACCTGGGTGTCTCAGTCGTTAAGTGTCTGCCTTCGGCTCAGGGCGTGATCCCAGAGTCCTGGGATTGAGTCCCGCATCCGGCTCCCTGCTCAGCTGAGAGCCTGCTTCTTCCTCTCCCACTCCCCCTGCTTGTGTTCCCTCTCTCGCTGTCTGTCTCTCTCTCTCTCTCTCTGTCAAATAAATAAATAAAACCTTAAAAAAAAACAAAAAAACAAACCTGTGCTCAGTAAGTGCTAATTACAGTGAGTGAAGGGTCAACTTTTTCATCTGGGTGGTTCACAACTGCATCATAAGCTCCTGGGTAGTTGAGAGGTTAGGAAAGGGAGAAAAATCTAAATGCTTGTGTATAGTCAACTAAGTGTGAGTGTTCACACAGAGAACTGAAGATAATTTGAGTCTAGGTAGGATACATGGTAGAGTAATGTCATTTTAGCTATCTTTGTCAAAATCATTGGTTATGAAACTCACTAAATTGTAGCAAGGGGTACTCCAGTCTTTGAACAGGGAGGGTGTCTCATATACCAGAGTCCCAACTCAAGTCGCATGTCATGACCTCACATCAAACTGCATGTCTTTTCTCCAGCCAACATTCCATGCATTTCCCTGGACACCAGAGTAATTTCTCAAGTCATTTGGGAAAGGAGTAGAGGGAACAAAATGACTGTGAATCAAGATTTAAGTAGGAAAGTCTCCTTTGGAAAGTGGCTGATTTGCCATGCGATGTACGTGAAACTCTGAGACTAGCCACAGTTACATTAATCAGACAGTTATTAACCTAAACTGCAAAGTGGGGAGAGTTCAAAAAGTGCATTTCGAAGCTACAATAAACCAGAGGCTTTTTATTCTAGTGATTTAAGAAAGCTTTACATTTTTATTTCCAATTAACCTATCAATAGTGATGTCACTTAAATACTTCTAAGGAATATTATCTCCTCATTATTGCCAAAGAACATGCTGCCCGATTTCATAGCTCAGCTGTTCTCATGCATGGATGGACAATCTGAATTAACTTGAACAGAAACAAGATTTTTAGACACTCGGCTACATTCCTACTTGTAAAATTTAAGTAATTAAAATGTGACTTTAAATAGTAAAAGAAAATAAAGTGGATAATGTTTATTTTGTGCATCAAAATGATAGTGATACAATGCTTCTCTAACTTTCTATGTATTCAGTGTTAGCATATCAATAGAAAAATTATTGTAATCCACACATTCCCTGCCAGTACAATTGAAGATTGCGGCAATGAGTAAAGACCCTCTGGAGGACTCTCTTAAAATTAAGCTATTAAGAAAGANNNNTTTTTTCATTATGAACAAACAAATATAGCCGACCCAGGAGATGGGAATTTTTCTGCCCTATAGACATACTCCTTGTGCATTTTAAAATTGGACACAAGGACACCCATTATTCTGTTGATCTGAAACTTTGACACTACAGAAATAACATGTATTCAAGGAGAAAGTTGTTGAAATGATCAGGGAAATTCAGAACCACAAAGTCCTACCCAGATTTATTCACAGTTGTAGGGATTCTCATTTCACCTTGGATCATACCTTCCTTCTCATTCTACTCATACTTGAATGAGCCTGGACCTCAAAGCTATTTGTGACACCTGATTATGTGTGTGTATTCTTAAACAATATCCCAAAGGTTAATGATAAATCACAAACATCTTCTACACCTTCATGTAGATGGAACTTTGAATTCTGAACTAAGTGAAAACCTACTCTTGTATCTTTCTCCCCAGCTCAACAATGTGAAAGCAACTTCAGAAAGAGTGAGGAGTTCTGGGTTTGGGCATTAGAGATTCTGTGTCTTGTCACCTCCTCCTGTAAGCTATGTGGCCTTTCACAAATCCCTTTTCCTCCCTGAAGTACAGAGTCTTCATCTTAAAGTAAGATAATAGAAGTGAGAAATAAAAGATTAATAATGTGGGCTCCTTGCCCTCAGTGCCCCAAGTATGCTTTAGTGGGTGGCTTCCTTTATTTTCTTTACCCCCAAACCAATCGACCAACCATTCTCTCTCTTGTTCTCTCTCTCTCTCTCTCTCTCTCTCTCTCTCACACACACACACACACACACACACACACACACACAGTATTGTGCTAGCTGCTACAGAGGATATTCTAGAAGAGTAAAATGTGATCTTTGCCCTCAAGCTATACACTGGGAAGGATAATTTTAAGTCCCATAATGAATGTATTTCCCAGTGCTTCTCACAGGACTCAGGAAATACAAAAATTAATATGTCTGTATTTGTCCAGTTATGGCAACAAAGGTATGGTTAAACCAAAAAGAAAAGAGATGCCTCCATCTTGTGGCTGAGTCTTCTTCAGCTGGGAAGCATTGCTATTTCTAAGCTTCTTTCTTACTGCAAGTTGGAAGATGGTGTGTTTTTACTTTTATACACTTCTTCACCTTCATATTATAACAGAAGTCCTTCTCATGGAATTCAAGGTTAGCCTTGGCCGAAAGGAAGTAGCTAGCATTTATTCACTCAGTAAAGAAATGCTTATGAAACTTTTATCCTGTGCAAGGCACCTCAGTCAACAGTAGAAAAACGATAGTGAGCAAGGCCCAGATGCTTGCAAAGCACTCTGACCTCAGAGCCCTCTCTCTTTCAATCCCCACACATCCTCAACTGCCTCCGAAGACTCTCTCTCCTCCATTAATCATTTTATGTCTTACACAGTAACAATTTCTGTCCCCACTACCGGTAAGTTTTTTGTTTTATCTATTATTTTTAAGGCAATGTGTTAGCTATTACTAGAAGGTACAAAGATACAATCCCTCTTTCCAGGAGTTTATAATTCAGTAAGTGCAGAAGTGGGAAATGGTAGTGGGGTGAATAAATACACAATAACTAGAACAAAAGGCAAGGCTGCAATAAGTAGTATAAGAGAGGTGTAGCTAAACCACAGAAGAGCTGAGAGAAAGGAGGGCAGCTTTCCCCTGGAGTGACTGGGGATGGCTTCTTGGAGGATTTGAGAGGAACCTTGAAGAACAGGCGTGATTGCAAGATGAGATTGGAGGGGCAGGGGAATGGTAAGAATGACGAGCAGGGGTGAGGGCAAGAACAAAAAGGCAGGCATGAGAAAACGCAATGAAGAAGGGAGAAATGAGAAGCCGGCCAGGTGAAACAGAGGAGAGTGGTGGGGATAAGCTGGAAGGGTGAGGAGACAAGGTCCTGCATGATCTTCACATTGGGTCAAGGAGCTTGGATCCTGTTCAAGAGGTGGAGAGGCGTTTGAAGGGGAGAGAGACCAACACGGAGGTGAGCTTTAAAAGATGCTTTGGCAACCATATGGACCAAAGGAAGAGAGAAGTGAGGAATGGAAAATGCGGGGAAGAGAGAGAGGAAATGACCAGTTGCTGCTGGGACAGAATGGAAGTAGAACTGAAGGGGCTGGAAGGCACTCGGTGCAAAGGCGGCTCTGGAATCTTGAGTGGTTTTGAAAAGCACATTCAACTCTGTAACCTTTGTCTTTCTATCATGCTGTCTTAAGAAACTATATATATAAAAGCGAAATATTTAAACAGGGGCACCTGGGTGGTTCAGTTGATTAAGCATCTGACCCTTGATTTCAGCTCAGGTCATGATCTCAGGGTCCTGGGTTTGAGCCCGGTGTCAGGCTCCCTGCTCAGCGTGGGGGGGTCTGCTTCTCCCTCTCCCTCTGCCGCCCCGTTTGTGCTTGCTCACTCTCACTCGTTCTCTCGCTCAAATAATTTTTTTTTAAAGAAAGAAAGAAAAGAAACATTTAAACAAATAAAGGTTTCCAAAACTAGCTTCTCCAATATGGGCGTGGTTACCACCACCTGATTTTTATGTCTTGTCCTTGAATTGTTTGTTAAACGCTTTGTTCAGGCTGCTATCACAAAATACCACAGACCGGGTAGCTTATAAACAGCAGAAATTTAGTCCTCAACATCGTGGAAGCTGGAAGATCAAGTCACCAGCAGATTTGGTGTCTGGTGAGAGCCTGCTTCCTGGCCCTGTGTCCTCACATAGTGGAAGGGTGAGGGATCTCTCTGGGGTCTCTTTTATGAGGGCCCTGTCCTCATGACCTAATCACCTCCAAAAGGCCCCACCTCCTAATACCATCACCTTGGGGTTAGGATCTCAACATACGAATTTTGAGGAGATATAAACAATCGGACCACAGCAGCCTTCATATGTCATATTCATTCATTCATTGTTTTAAAATCTGTTCTTTTGTTCTGCCTCCTCCTGGATCCATTCTCTTCCTTCTTTCCCTGTTCTGTATCCTGGGGAACTGATCCCTGCCTGCATCACACAAACTCTCTTGCCCTCTGGTTTCCTGTTGGATTTTGCTGATGAAAAGCATAGCAGAAGATCAGAGGGCAGGAAGAGAGAAAGTGTAATAGTTTTCTAACAAATAACAAATGTAGTGGCTTAAAACAACACCAGTGTATTATCTTACAGATCTGGAGGTCAGAATTCTAAAGTGGTTTCAGCGGGTTAAAATCAAGTGGTCTTACCAGCCAGGCTGGTTCCTTCTGTGGGCTCTAGGGGAGAATCTGTTTCCTTGCCTTTCCAGCTACTGGAGCCACCCACACTCCTTGGCTTATAGGCCCTTCCTCCATGTTCAGTACTAGCAGTGGGGCACCTTTTCCCATTCTCACCTGTGCTTCTTGTCCTCACATCTTCTCTGTCTCAGATTTTGACCTTTATGATTACACTGGGGCCACCCAGACAATGCACGATAGATCATCTTTCCATCTCAAGGTCCTTAACCTCCCATCTCAAGGTTGCATCTGCAAAGCCCCTTTGCCATGTAAGGTAACATATTCATAGACTCCAGAGACTAGATCTTTTGGGGGGGACATTATTCCATCTGCCAAAGAGAGGTATTTGTTTCCCCTGGTGCTCCTGGCCTCCGCGCTCTGGGCCTGGTGGCACCCATCCCTCTGTGATGACAGCTCTCATCAGGCAGGCCCTCTTTCATGGCTCCAGCTCTCACTAGGCCCCTGAAACTTTCCTTCCTCTCCCAGGCTCTTCCAGACAAAGGTGGTAACAGTTCCCACCTTCAGAACCTCAAGAGCCCTCTTTGGTTCCCAAACCCTGCCCACACCTCTGAAATAATCCCATCATTAAATTATCCACAAAATCCCAGCTGACCGATACACCCATCTTGGTACGCCTTTTCATACTCTGACACCATTAAAGTGTCCGGTCTGCACAGAAAGTGAACATAAATGCAATATGCAAGTGGGTTGCCTTCAGGCAAACCAGGGATTGTTAGCCTGTGCCAACATCGCACTCATCAAACAAAGCCCAGTGCTCGCATCTGATTAGGGGTCTGCAGGATAATAATCCCTCATTTTCTCTCAGTTATATCCGGGGAAGGGAAGTGGCAGCCAACACAGAGTCCACAAGAGAAAGTTTCCTCTTTGATTTCCTTTTAGTTGTTTTTCAATCAAAGAGGGAAACTGACTTCGTGACCTAACATAAGTGATTTCTGGGCAAATGGGTGAGCCACTAGCTGAACTGCCAATGAAAGCTTTCTATTCCTCCTTGGGTGGATCATTTCTCTTCTTCTCGCCAGAGCCGTCAAACGGGCATATGAAAGTGGAAAGGGTTGTGGCTATTTTTTTTCCTTCATAGAAAATATTTTGCTTCAGCCAGCTTGTGTTTAAAATCTTTGTTTGCATTCTTGTCTGTCACCACAATGGAAGTTATCCCTCTGTCTTAGCTTGGGGTTTGGATTAGCTGTCCAGCATTCAATGAGATACTTTTTTCTAAGAACTATCTATCTAAAAATCCTAGAATAAAAATAGAAAAATAGCATCAACATCCTATAGGAATTCCAAAATGCAGAACTTACCAAACCAACAGATTTTTTTTTTTTTTGGTTTTTCACTTCTCAATGATGTTTTAAGAAAAACATTCACCTCATTTCCCCCATTAAATATCCCCAGTAGTTCAGCTGCTTCTCTCCTAGTTTCCTTATAAAAAGCTTACCACAGTGTTTCATTTTTTCTCTCCTCTGCCATTGCAATGACAATGATAACTATGAGAATTAATAATACAGGATTGTATTTGTATAGTTTAGAGCTTACAAAGCACTTACATATACTTTATATTATTTGATCATGGTCCCACCTGGTTGACATAGATTATGAAACCAAATTTAAAATTTTTATAGGTCTTATCTGAGTTTGGTTTACACAATAAGGAGCAAAGAGTCAAAAAACAACTTCTGAAATTTATTGTCTTTCAGGCACACATCCATCTATTGAACAGATATGTATGGGTATATCCCATGTGGCTAAGCTTCTGCCCTTAGAGTGTTTACAGCATAGTAAAGCTATGTTGTAAAAGCTCAACGCTTTTAAAGAAACACTGAGCAAAGGCACCCAACGCAGACTGGTGGGATCATGGAAGGCTTCCTGGATGTGGTGATACCTGAGGCGGGTCTGAAGAGATGAGTAGGATTCAGCTGTTTGCAGAGTGGAGGGCAGATTCTAGACAAAGGGCACAGAAAGAGAGCTATTTTAGACAGGTGGGAAGAGATCATCAAGGAGCACACATAGCTCAGGGGAGCAGAGGACTTGAAGAATGGCACGTCGGCACCCCTGAAAAGCCCTAGGAGAGTAAGGAAATTCAGAAAAAAGTAATCTAATAAAATTCTCTGTATGAGATTAGTATTGGTAATATTCGACAAGGAAAAAAAAAGGTTTGCTGGGAAAGATACCAAATTGTAATTTAGACTTGACCTCCACAAACTTGGCACTGCATCATCCTTAAATTTTACATATATTTCCATGTTTCAATTAGAGGATTTTAGAAGTAGGAATGAGAAATGGGGGCTTCCGAATGGAGAGCTTCTCTTGACTCTCCACCAAAGGCAGCCCCCTGATTTGAATGCCCAGCCAAGGCACCACCCCAGCCACCAGGCAGTATGTCCAAGTCAAAGACTGAACACTGAGCTGTGACTAAGTCTTTTCTAAAGAGGGAATATGAAATAGGGACATCACCCGCCTCAAGAGATAACCCCTCAGAATTCTGCAGCAGCCCCTACTTCCTTGTTCCCCACTTGTTCCCCTCCCCTTCATGGCCCTTCTCAGCAGGTATGTGCTCAGGCATAACCTTGATGAAGGACCCTTCTGTAAATCTAGAAGGGCTATTTCACACTCGTGTTTAGATGAAGTCTCTTGAGAGAGGTTGGAATGTTTTCCTTTTAAGTGATTATTTTCTGGAGTGTAGTATAGAGTTTCAGACAGTTCTCCACGTATGTATTAATTGAGGCAAGTAAAAGTCGCCGAGTTTTGGTGCTCTCAAACACGTGCTTCCGTTTCCAACTGGGTTGCAAGCTTTGCCTCTGGAAAAACCCGCTGATGTGCTGGGGCCCTGTGCCTTGCTGAGGCAGTCGTGCACAATGGTTTATAACAAGAGCCAGGTCCTAAGGAGGTGCTCGGGTATCATCTGTTTCAGTCACAAGCCTCGTGGAAGAAGGGGAAGGTTAGTCAAAACACTCAATATAACCCCCTTAGAAAACATTTTTACTGTAATGGTTATTAAATAATATCTAACAAAAGTTAATTGTGAAAACAGCCATTACCTATCAAAGGTCACCATCAAGTTGAAAATCAGCCTGTCCCTTTGCTCCAGCAGGACCGTCAGGGCCCAGGGGCCCTGTTGTCAGAGCACCTGGTAATGGTGCCCGTGGCTGGCAGCGGCCAACAGCCTGAATCAGATTTTTTTTTTCCTGGCACTTTATGATTTCATTCACACTCAGCCTCCATTCCGCTTTCTTTCAGTCCTTTAGCATTTGTTTCCCATTGCTTTACCTGTCTCCACCAATTTTTGTAGGTCACCATTACCGAAACTTCACTGGCCTCCTCTAAGTGCTATTGAAATTGCTATGGTGTAGCTGGAAGGGCTTAAGGCAGTCTTTTAAGAAAGCGTTAAGATTTGCGGAGATGCACGAAAGCTGAACTCACTGTGTCGTGAGAATACAGACGGCTGCCCTAACTGAAAAGCAAACCTAAGCCACGTACTCAGCCGTGATTAACCAAGGGCCTACTTGTCAGGAACTGTATAGATGACACAAGGACAGTAGGTACGTTCCCTGCTCACGAGGGGTCTGGAGCCGGCAGGAGAAGCCAGCCTTTTAAGTAAAAAATTTGATGGAGCTTCCCTGTGACCTCAGATCATTAGCCACAAAAATGGTCCACAGCTAATTCTTCCATGAAATGAGGAATAGAGATATCCATTGTTTGCTGGTATAAAATGTGAAGAGAGCTCAAATCCTCATACCTAATTATAACCTAGGATTTTAGTCATGTGTAATCATGCAAAATAGGTTCTTGTGGTGTGGTGGTAGGCGTGAGGGCAGGTAAAATTACAGCCCACTAGGCATGTTTGTGAGATGTCGGAGCAAGACCTGAGCAGGAAGGGCTGTGACTCAGGGCTGAAGGAAAGCCAGGATTAATCGAGTTCTTATAAAGATTTCATTGAGCCAAACCAAATACTTCCTCTACCACTTGGCTACAAAAATGCGCACAGTACAGGGTTTACATTTTTTTCCTACAGCTCGAACTATTAACCACTTAAGAAAGATTGAAACTTTTACCCTTCCCTGCCTTGGTTTTCCAATAAGAAGAGAAAAAGTTTTACCTGCAGAGCCCCTGGCAAGTTTAAGGATTTGGTAAGACCTTAAAGAAAAATCTGTCATGATGCATTGAGCGGAAATGTGGGAATAGAAATGCAAAACTTGCTGTGCCGAGAGAGAGAGAGAGAGAGAGAGAGAGAGAGAGAAGGCAGTCTTGTCTTTTTTCTTTCTTTCTTTTTTTTTCTTTTTTTTCAATAGAAGTATAGTTGACATACAATATTACATTAGCTTCAGGTGTACAACATAGTGATTCCACACGTCTGCGCATTATGCTATGCTCACAAGTGTACCTGCCTTCTGTCACCATACACGCTATTACAATACCATAGACTCTCTTCCCTAAGCTGTACCTTTCATCCCTAGACTTCTTCATTCTATAATGGGAAGCCTATACCTCCCTCCCCTCTTCACCAATTTTGCCCATCACCCCACGGCCGTCCCCTCAACCAACCATCAGTTTGTGAGAGAGCAGTCCTGGCTCATTCCTGGTCCCTAAGACATTGCTGTAGGGCTGTTAGTTGCCCCAAGGGTCCATGGATATAAGTATTTCTTCCACAGGAAAAAAAAAAAAAAAAAGAATGCCTTTGGTTAGTTACCTAAATTTGACATCTCCTTGACACACACAAATTAACACACACATGTTCATGAACTTTGGGTCTCCCTCTTTCCCCACCTCCCTCTTTCTTTCTCCCCTTACCTCTCCTCCTCCCGTCTCTCTCTCTCAAGTCTAACAAGAACTTGATATTTTAAAAATTCTCTAAGAACAGGTGGAACAGTTTTGGGTTTTTTTTTTTTTTCTTTAAATAGGCTTCACACCCCACATGGAGCCCAAAGCAGGGCTTGAACTCACGACCCTGAGATTAAGACCTGAACTGATATCAAGAAATGGACACTTAACTGAGCCACCCAGGCACCCCCAATAAATGGAGGAGATTTCTGAAGTTCCATTTTAATAATGTAGCTTAGTTGAAGATAACTCTCTAACAGAAAGTATAGAAAGAGAAAACTGTATCAGAATCACAACTGGTCTTTTTTCTTCATCCCTGAAAGGACTGCAGATTTCCCAATGATTTTATCAAATTAATTCTCCCAGCTGATTCACATGTGAGGGAGGAAAGTGATGTTCTTCAGCTGGCCACGTCCTGACAACTGCAGTGAAGTCAGATGCGGTAAGAAGGTAACCAGGGACCCTCTTCTGCCGCTGACAGACTCGTCTCATTATACATCCACATACTAAGGGTGAAAGTGAAAGGAATCACACCCGATATTTATTTAGGTAGCCCCATTTAAGATGACTATGCATACTACTAACAGTGGGGTGAAAATAAAAATTAAACCTTTTGTACAATTTCCATCATTTCACAAAGAGGAACAGGGGTCTTGAGTCTGTGGGCCCCTCATCGAGTTTGTTACCAATGACACCAGGTCCAAATGCGTTGGCCCACTTTTATAATCTGCTCAGCACACTTTGTAAGATTCAGAGTCTGTGATAGGGACAGCATTTCCATCTTATTACCTGACCAGCATCCTTCCACACACACTAATTTTTTTTTTTCTGAATTTAGTAAGATCTTGGACTATTCCCAAACTTCCATTGCTTCCAATGAGGCAGGAAATCAGCAGACTACATCCTCCAATATCCTGTCATGGGGAGGGGGCTTGGGAGGGACTGGAAGTCTTAGATGAAGGCTAAGGATCCTCCCTCAGAGGTGAAGTGTTCTGTTCTCCTTCTGAGGAGACCCTGCATCAAAGGCCAAAAGTATGGAAATCTGCCATGCCAAGAGGTCAGGCCATGCTCCTGGGTTCTCAGTAAAAATCGTAGCCCCAACTCTTCCCAGAGCCCCGTCCCTGAAACTCCTGCGCAGGAAATGTCAGTGTGGCCCCTGTGTAGCCCTTGAACCCCTCTGCTTCTCAACCAGCCCTGCAGTCTTCCAACCCACCACCTCTCCCTCCCATGCTAATGTTTCTTCCTTCAGTTCTCATGAGTTAGTAGGGGAAAGGGAACATGAGAAATGCACAAGAGAATGAAAACATCAAATTTTCTAAGTCTTCCTATACTCAAGTATGTGACCAGAATGTAGATGACATGTGACCACTTCTGTGACACCACAAGATTCCTTTGCCCTCCACATGACTCTGTTTTAGAGTGAGTCTCAAGAAATAAGTGTCCTCAGGCAATGGTGGCTGTCAGGGGTTGATTTGGGGGTCAAGAGTACTTATAACCCCTTCTCCTCAAGATAATCCATGTATAAATGCTTCATTCATTCATAAATATGTACCAGGCATACCATACAAGATGCATCATTAAAAAGAACCCCTCAGTCCCATGGGCTACCTAGGTGGCTCAGTTGGTTGACTGACTCTTGGTTTCAGCTCAGGTCAGGATCTGAGGGTTGTGGATCAAGCCCCCTGTCGGGCTCTATGCCCTGCGGAGAGTCTGCTTAGGATTCTCTCTCTCCTTCTCCCTCTGCCCCTCCCTGCTCTCTCTCACTCTCTCAAGTAAGTAAGTACATAGATAGATAGATAGATAGATAGATAGATAGATAGATAGATGAATGAATGAAATTTAAAGGAACGTAGTCCCTGCCCTCATTTGCCCCACCATCTCCTTCCCGACAGGCTCCCAGTTTCTCACTTGGATAGACAACGTGGTAACCTCACAACTTCAGCTCCCTTCTTCAGTCTCCCACTTCCTTTCCAGTCCACTCTCCCTACTAATGCCTCAGGGAGATTTATAAACATCACTTTGCTTCCCTGGTCAGGTTACCAACTGAGTAAAATTTTCAGTGCCTTACTATTGCATTTTAGAATAAAGCCTGGGGGCACTGAGGTGGCTTATTCAGTTGAGTAGCCAACTCTTGGCTTCGGCTCAGGTCGTGATCTCAGAGTCATGAGATCAAGCCCCGTGTCAGGATCCACACTCAGCATGGAATCTGTCTGAGATTTTCTCCCTCTCCCTCTGCCCTTCTCCTGCCCCAAATAAATAAATAAATAAATATTTTAAAAAATAAAGCTTGAACTCCTGAGTAGCAGAATAAACTGACAGTTCCCCAAATATACCATGGTCTCAAGTCTCAGAGTCTTTGCATATGCTGCTCTCTCTACCTAGAATGTGAATTTTCTTCCTCCTTCACCCAGGGAATTCTTACTGATACTTTAAAACTCAGTTGAGATGTCACCACCTCCAGAAAGCTCTCCCTAACTACCAGCTTACCCATTCTGATTAAGATGACTCTCCTTTCTATTCCCTTAGCGCTTTGTTAATGTCTCAGTCATAGCAAAGATATATTGAATAATGATCTTATTTACCCACTTTATCTCCAGTTAGACTGAGAATTTGTTGTAGACAGAAACTATACTACTTATCTCTATCTTATCTCCCTGGTAGACTCTCCAGCACATGATAGGTGCTTAGAAATCATTTGATGAGTGAAGAAGCTCCAAGTCCAGGAGGAAAGACAGAGAAGTGTAACTGTAGCAAAGTGTGATAAATACCAGAGTGGGGTGCAATGACAAATGAATACAGAGATGGAAACATGTGCTTGAGAAGAAGACAGGGTGTAGGAAGGAATCCCAGAGAAGAAGGTGGTTGGGCTGGCCTTGAGGAAGATCAGGAGATCACCAGGCATATAGGGAGAAGAAGGCAAAGAGAACAGTAGGCATGAAGCATTTGTGGAGATGTCTCTTAGAAGAATGACTCTAGTGACAAAGAGAAGAAGATATTGACGGGAGGCTGACAGGAGAATATTGGAAAACCAGGTAAAGGCCTGAATTGCACTAGTTAGCAATGGGATACAAATGAAGCCAGAGACAGAGGTAGAGACATTCAGGAAATGACCCTCAACATGACCATCAGGTTTCTGGCTTCAGTGAGTGGTGGTATCGTAAACCAGAGTTAGGCATTAAGAGGAAAAACGACTTTGGGAGAAGGATGGTAATTGCAGTTGGCTGCCGTTGAATTGGAGCTGTCCGGTGGACCTCCAGGTGCAGACGGGTAGTACTCAAGTGGATACGCGAGTATGAAGCTCAGAGGAGAGTCTAGCTAAAAATGAAGACTGTATTATAACTTCGTTGGAACTTTTGTTTTAGTTCTACGACTTAATACCGTGCCATGAGGTTTCAGTCATGGGTGGGAACTGCTGGGAAAACAGTAATTGGTCCCATCTCTGCCACTGGCTTGGATACAGTGGTCTCCAGTAAGCTGCTCGACTTCAGGCTGTGCCCATTGCCTTATGGGAAGGGAAACCATTCAGAGACCTGAAGAAAAATGTTGCAAACACTGCCTCTAAAACACACTAATTTGGTCCTGTCGTTCATGATTCTTCTGTGAAATGTGAAAGTCATACCAGTGAGGCAAACTTGTTCCACTGCCCAAAATCCATACTTTCAAAGACCACTGTAAACAAAGGGGAGAGGGAAGTCTTTGCCTTCACTACATTTGAAGTTCTTATCCTTATAGAATCCTCTTTAAATAAAGAGACAGGGGCATCTGGGTGGCTCGGTCGGTTGAGAGTCCAGCTCTGAGTTTCGACTCAGGTCGTGATCTCGTGGGTCGGGGATGGAGCCCTGGGTCAGGCTCCGCTCTCAGTGCAGAGTCGGCTTGGGATTCTGTCCCTTCTCTCCCTCTGCCACTCCCTTGCTCATTCTCTCTCTCTCAGATAAGTAAGTAAATCTTGTTAAAAAATAAGAACAAATAAAGATAGATAGACAGACAGACAGACGGATATTGCTCCCCTGGCTACAACAAATCTGCTTGTTCTTTCCCCCATTTTGGGGTTGGGGAGTGGTCTTATTTTAGTGCCATCTCGCCATTGTGATGGCCACTTTTTGTTCCTGTTCTTGCCCCACACCCATCTTGATAATGCTCTGCGATAGAGAGTTTATTTGCAATTCTGTCTGTGTTACAGAGTTTAGGCTGTGGTCTGCTTGAAGGTACCCAACTAAAATAGCATTTTTGCAAAGCAACTCATTATGCTTTTCCTGGCTAATTTATCTTAAGTGACTTGCACCGAAATGAAACATATTTTAATTCAAAGGTTCCTGACAGTAATGGTACTGTGGGAGTTACATGATGTGTTCATGCTTGAACCTCTTTTATTCCAGATATCTATTCACAAAGGCTAAATGGGAATTGCTTATGGAGCCCAGGCATTTCTAACAATTCAAAAGGGATTGGTATTTAACCAAACAGTTCTGGCAATCAGGTGTGAGCATGGCAAAGATTTAGCTAGGGCATTAGTCATGTGTGGAGAATGGAGGATCTCATTTTTAATTCAAAGGACTGTGATAGAAAACTCATCATCAAACTTGAATATCAACCAGCCATATTTACAAAGAAGGCAATATCACAATAGCACCCAGGGAAATTTAAATGATGCATGATAAAAATTCTCAGAAAAGTCCAAAAAACAATCATCCCATCCAGCGTGCTGAATGAAATGCTGCACTAAGCCCAATGCTGGTACTGTGTTCAATGAAGAGGCCTTAAAATATTTACTTCTTGTTTCAAAGCAAAGGTACCAGGTTTATTTGGAATTGTGGCATCGAAAATATTCTCTAATTTTTCAAAAAATGCTATAAGTTTAACTAAAGCCTCTGCCACACCGACTAAAAATAAGTAACATATCACCGCCAACGTTCTGGTCCAATGTTTTAATTTCTGTTAAAGGTAAATCAAGTTTGGTGGTCAGATTCAGGATGCAGCTAGAAATTAGCCACTTCTAAGAAGCAGCAGACTGCAACCAAATTGTTCAGATGCTCTCTGGAAGGATGCTTTTCTAATCTATTAGAAATGCAGTGTGAGGGGCGCCTGGGTAGCGCAGTCGTTAAAGCGTCTGCCTTCGGCTCGGGGCGTGATCCCGGGGTTCCGGGATCGAGTCCCACGTCGGGCTCCTCCGCTGGGAGCCTGCTTCTTCCTCTCCCACTCCCCCTGCTGTGTTCCCTCTCTCGCTGGCTGTCTCTCTGTCACATAAATAAATAAAATTTAAAAAAAAAAAAAAAAGAAATGCAGTGTGAGTAGAACCATCTTTGACTGAGTTAACGTTTCCTTAATTAACAGGTAGGAGATCAAATCATCGAAATCAATGGGGAGAGCACAAGGGACATGACACACGCCAGAGCAATAGAACTCATCAAGTCAGGAGGAAGAAGGGTCCGTCTCCTACTGAAGCGTGGGACGGGGCAGGTCCCGGAGTATGGTACGTTTCACGTTTTGATTCACCTTTTTTTCTGTTTCTTCTGTGTGCTGTAAATGCCTCTGCTTATTTGTAAAACTATATCAGTCCTACAATTCTACCTAAATATATTTAGCTACCAATAGATATATATATATATATATATACACATATGTACATTGAAGCACAAGATTTATATGTGTGTGAGCTCTTTCTTTTGCTCTCTTGGTTAAGTGATGTTTAAAATAGCAAATAGAGGACCTTTCAGGGCATCTCTGAGTGTGCAGGGAGATCCAGCCACCAGTTACACTTTAGAACTTTTGCAATTTGACTAGTAGTCCTCTGTTCATTTGAGTCCACAGTAATTTATCAATTATTTCCTAAAATTGCTCACGTATCACATTGCCCTGTAGGGTGTGTGACTGGGGCCAGGGGACAAGCAAGAACAAATCTTCAGGTGGGAAGATTAGAAACTTCAGTTTACGCAGTGGTTGCATTTTCTTGGCACTTAGGGATTATCCAAAAATTCACTCTTATGCTGTGCATGTCTGCTTTTCAGGAAGGCAAGGAAGTGCATTAGCTCTGCCTTCAGAAGTCTTTAATGGTGTCATTTCTCAGTAGCCCATTGGAGGCACCACTGACAGCTTGACTAAGAAACTGCTGGGTGGTCATTACATGAGAAGCATCAGCCCCTGAGCTGGGTTGTAATTAATCTCAAGGAGTGTCAGAAAGACAGACAGACATCAGTGAAGAACAGTGCTGATAATACCTGTCCAGATTAGGGCAATGGGACCTAACTGAATAATAAGCTCAAATTGTTGGTCTAGACTCTCATTTTCATCTCTCCATCCCCTACCCCCCCCCACTGCCGCCACACACCACACAAACACACACGCTCTAAATAACACTGTTCCCTCTCCAGTTACGCTTACCTTAATTATGGGCAACTTTCCTAAACTACCTAATAATTGACTGAACACTTCCTTAGTTAGCAGGACAGGATAGTCCTGAGTTCAGTTGAAATACCTGAATTCAAATGCCCTCAAAAACTGTTTTCAGGATCTTGAAACCCCAAAAGGACTGGCAAGTACTCAACTAAGGAAAGCACTGAGAAGTTTCTGTAGGCTTGGCTCTATGCCCCAGGAAAGATTTCATCCCAGGTTCCCACCCTTAATGCCTGGATCTAATAAAATATGTTTAAATATTAATATTAGCAACAAGCACAGGCCTGATCCTATTAAATGGCACTGGCACTAATCCCTTTGTAAAGAATCTTACTCTTGGAATAGAGTAACTTTTTGCACCCCAGGGAAATAAGTGATCCAGTAAGATGAAACTGACCTGTGAGAGTTTGTCACTTCTAAAAAATAACTTATTTTAAAGATATGCTTCATTCCACAGCAAGACCTGTTGTCTGAGCCAAGGAACATCCATAGAGTTAAAATTATTCTTATGTCCTAAGAAGTTAATCTTTAAAAAGTTGATCTGAACCATGTGGCTGCCCAGGGCTGTCTTTTTTGTTATAGAATCACTGGTGCATATTTTCAGCAGCTTGTCTACAGTGAGCCGTTGAACATTACTATTCACCACCGGCAGCATCACAGTTTTTATCACTCAAACTATGATGCCTACATATGATGCTGCATCTTTAAGAAAAACTTTTTCTTAAAGCATCTTTAAAAAAATAAAAACATGTTTTTGAACAAGACCCAAATTCAAGATGATGTCAACATGATCCCTTTAATTCTTAACATCCCCCAAAAATACCTGGTTAAAATCGAATTGTAAAAGTAACAAACGGAGAGTTTGTTAAATATCTGGACACAGTTTTGAGGGCCCAGTTGTCAATATGGTTAACTCAGCAGTATTGTAGAATTTCTTCTCAATCAGTTCTTCTAAAATGTAACATTAAATTGTACTCTCCAATGGTTAGAGTTTGTCAGCTACTGTTGATGTTAGATTGACATAGATTTTGACTGCAAATTAACTTTAGAGATTGTGTCACAAAATATCCAATGTAATAGAGCAGAGCAATCTCCTTTAGGGAAGTAGAAGAATAATCACAAACTAAGTAAACATTACTGTCTAAGTTGAAAGATGCCTGGTTTTGCATGAGCAACCAAGAAGCTTAGGGATCAGACCAGCATCTTTGAGGCTAACGCTATCAAGTGATATTTCTGGAATCTCATAGCAACTAATGGGGTCCCCAAGACCACCCCACATTCAGGGACCTGCTAGAAAGACTCCTGGGGCACAGAATATAGTTGTACTCACAGCTAAGATTTATTAAAGTGATGTAGTAAGGATACACAGTGCGATCATAAGGGGAAAAAACAGGCAAAGTCTAGAGGAATCCAGGTACGAGACTGCTTATTTTCTTTCTCTCCCTCTCTCTCTCTCTCTCTCATGAGGGGTCATCCAGAGAGCACTCTTCCCCAAAAACAAAAATGCAACAATAAATGTGTGATACTCTTGGCCAGGGAAGTTCATTAGAGCCTGGCACCCAGGGTTTATACTGTGCTACTCATCTAGGTATCCTTCATCTAGCACATACCAAAATTCTAGACTCCTAGAAGAAAAGCAGGTGGTCAGCATAAACCACGTTGTCTGCACAGTTGTACAGGAGACACCCTTATCCTTTAGAGAAGGGCTTATATGAATGTAGGAGATAATTTAGCTGTCACGGTCCCAGAGGCCTGCCAACAACCAACCTCTCAAGCAGGTCTTTCTAAGGATAGCCATCTCAAGGCCGCCATGCAAACTCTTTCCTGTCCCGGGAGCAAGCCAAAGATGCAGCCACAGTCATGGAGTTTACAAATGACCCCAGTGTAAAAGGAGTGCCCACAGCAAAGGAACATCATAATTCTTCCAGCAAGCCAGTTAAACAGACTGTATCATGAGGCAGAATCTTTTGTCCACAATAAAAGAGTGTATTTTAATGACACCGGCAAGGGGGCTTGGTAACAAAACCAAATAACAGAAGCAAGAACAGTGAAAGAAAATGCTCGAGATAACCAGTAGATATAACCAAGAATATAATCCACTTTGTCCAAATGTACCCTCATCACAGGAACACTGAATTTTCCGTCAACTATGAGTTTAATCCTGTGTTTGTTTCCTTTATTTGCCTTTTAATATCCAACATGTAGCAAAAATCCATCCTTAAAAGATGATTAAAGGGGGTTATCAGAATCTATAGGAGACAGAACCTGCTAGGGAGCCATGAAGACTTAACCCAGCCTGGGAGAGTGAACTTTGAAGAGTAGGAGATCGACAACAAACAGCCTGTGGCAGGGTTTTAAATGATATGCACCAGCCCTCCCTCCGCTACCTGCAGAATTCAGAATTCACAACAGCTCTGAAGCAAGACCCTTATCTGGACATTTGGACACGTCTCGAAGAAAAGCGGATCTCAGTCAAGAGAAATATAAAACTCTTGCTCTGAGTTCCTAAGGTGATCTGTGACAGAGAGATAAGCCCAGGTACAATTGAAAGAAAAAAAAATACCAAGGGTAATCTGTCAGATTGTTGACTAAACAAAATCAGTGTGAATCCAAGTGAGCTGAGGAAAGGAATAAATATGCTGCAAATATGCCATCCATAATTACCGCAAGACTAATCGTCAGACGACAGCCCAGCCAAGTCAGAGGCATAAATCAGCAAATGTAGCCACGTAAGTAGGGGCTGCACACAGGCTGTCGAGCAGCTGCAGGGGGAGTCGGCAAGTGATAAGGGCTTTGAAGAAGTTGCTTTTATAGCTAAGTCCTTGAAGGAGATGGATACTTCAACTCTACTCTAGTCCTCAGGATAAGAATTTGTTGATTATAAACTCCACGGGAAGCGTGAGCTCCCCCTCCCATGACACGCATCTCAACAACCGGCAGGAATAAGGAAATTTCACTCCACCATACTGAGAAACGAATGCAAAGATGATGCATCAAAAGTAGCGCCCTCCTTAACACTGGTTGTTGCTGTTTGAATTAAATCTAAAAAGGTTAAGAAAGAAGGAAGCATGCATCATGGTTCTAATGCTGCACAGGAATAAATTACACAAATTAGCTCCCTGCCTTGAAATACAGGTGTCCTTCATTAGCATTCAAGGAATCATCGAGAGCACTCACTTGATTTAGACACTGAGCCACAGAGCCAGGGCCAGGGCAAGCAGAGGTGCCGTGGGATGAAATCAAAATCAACCAGTTCAGACCAACTCGGGCCTTTCCCCTGGTAATATTTGCTGTTCAAATCTGATCAAGATAAAGTGAAACCGAAATATGGTTTCTAGTCTTAGTGGTCTAGTTTGTTTATTCCTTAAAAGGCAACAATGGTGAAGGGAGTCCACTAGCAAATGGAGACTCAGTGGTCTTAGGAGGCCACGCAGGGTTACAAGGATGAAGCAGAATTTTCTTAGGATAGGTGGCCCGGCGACAACGAACACCAAATGCCCACACAAAGGGAAAGAAAGAGCCAATCCGTGAATTTGACTTCTGCCTAACCTTCCATTTTCAAAGTTAATTGTGTTTTTAATGGGTTTTGATTTGGTCACAGGTCTTTGGTAATGGAATTGTTTTCATTTTAGAAGGGTAATAAAACTGCATTAAGTACACAGGGAAAAGATGAGTCAGGAACTATAGCTAAAGAAATGAATGGGCCAAATAGTTGTTTAGTTAAAGACTGCCTTCAAACAGGAATACACATGACTTAACAAGAATCATATCAGAGCACCAGATTAAGCAGTACTGGTCTCTATTTATATGGCAATAGGCTATGTTTCTTTTTTATTCTTTAAGAATATGCATTGATCATTTGCAACGACATGGATGGAGCTAGAGTGTATTATGCTAAGTGAAATAGGGCAGTCAGAGAAAGACAGATACCATATGATTTCACTCATAAGTGGAACTTAAGACACAAACAAGCAAAGGAAAAAGAGAGAGACAAACCAAGGAACAGACTCTTAACTATAGAGAACAAAGTGATGGTCACCAGAGGGGAGGTGGGGGGGGGAATAGGTGATAAGGATGAAGGAGTGCACTTGTCGTGATGAGCACCGGGGGATTAAAATAAAAACTTTAAAATAAAAAAGCACAGTGACAAGTAAACATTCCAAGCATACTCTCATCATCTTGCTTATAGCTCTTAGTTCAGCAAGGGCCTTCTTCCCTCAGATCATACAAGGATAAACTGCAGACAGTATACCCCTCCTAACCATCCCACGTGAGACAAATCTTGTAATTGATATCATTAATTCATGTCATTACTAGTCCCTTAACTCACAGAGGATTTTCTGGGCACCTACGATGTGCAAGGCTCTCCGCAGGCACTGACCACAAGCTATAGTCCCGGCCCGGAGTGAGCTGAAATCTCAGGAGACCGGTGCAACCGCTGAGTCCAACAGACTGGTGACTCATGAAAAGGTCTTCTAGGATCGGCTCTAGTGAAAAACTTTAAGTGGGTTTTAGTAATTATTTGTGGAATTTAATAAGTGCTTCTGGGTATTAAGGATCCTTGACAAGCACTTGGCTTCTTCAGTTTGTTAACCATTTCCTTTGTAATATTTATACCCACGCCTTGGACATTTTCTGAAGAAAGGACTCAGTGTAGATGAATTTCTGCTTAGACCTTGTCTGAATTATTCTAAATTATAAGTCAGCAAACCCAAACTTCATCTGGCAAGTTTGCTAACCATCCCTGCCCCCCTCCTGTGGCTGTTGGCCCCAGGGAGCCTGGAGGAGTCACCTCACCTCCTGAGGCTTTCATGGGGGTGCTGCTGTGCCCCCACAAGAAAAAATAAGGGGAGAGTCCCCATTGCCTTTGTTTCTTCCTCAGAGACTATGTTTATGGGAGCTTTAAGTGGTTCCATAGCCTTTTGCACTAATTCTCCTGTGTTTTTAATAGGGCAAAAGGCAGCTTACTTCAATAATAAATTCTGAAATTTAATTTCAGCTTCTGACATTCATGGTTGAGTGTATCTTCCTTTTCCATGAGAGGCTGCACAAATCACTCCTGCACACCTCTACTGAGTCAGACCCAAGGAAGAGGGCAGGCTGTCAGGCAGAACTCCCGGCGTCATCGAACAGAGGACAGGGTTCTTCCTACCTAAAAAGGCTCAAGATTGCTCTCTGCAGCATGTAGGTGAGCCCAGGAAATGCTCTGTGAAGCTCCTAATAAGTTCCCATTTCACGGAGTCAGAGGCAGAAGCTTCCTTAAAGAATGCACAACTCTGATGTTCCTTTCTCCACTATCCAGCCAAAACCTCATTTATTATTTTGAGTGTTTTTAGGATAAGAATGAAATCTCATTTCTTCACAATGTTTTATTGGGAACCATGGATCATAACAAATATGTTTTCTTTTCGGATACCCTTACATGATGTGCAACATGCAATTTTCTCTTAAAGGATATATCAGATGACCCCCTTCCCCAAGTCCTCCCTTGTTAGGCATTTAAGCCTCTGAGAAAATATATTAGAACACACAGTGACCAAGAAATCTACCAAGAAGAACCAATTTCACCTTTGAGGTCCAACCTCCTTCGATTCCCAAATACTGAAGTTGTTGACCACGTGCATCTCAGAAAATCTAAATACCCCAGGGCCTCCAGGAACCCATCCTCCAGGAACCCACAGTTTAGGCTCTGATAGAACATTCCCTTCCTTCCCCCAGTGTGAAGCTGGGCTCTCCTATGGACGGCTGCTTCCACAAAAGTCCAGGGAGAAGGCAGCTTTCTTAGAGGAAACACTGCTAAACAGTGTAAGAACATTGGACTGGACGGCAAGGAGGTCACAATTTCAAGAGAATGCTTTTTACAAGGGGCGGAGGGGAAGGGGGAGATCAAGGATCACAGACAGCAAAGCAGGCAGCATGGTTTTAAAGTTGGATGTGTGGGCACGCATGCACGCACACAGGACTGTGTGGATTTGGCTCAGGACTCTTCAGTTTTAAAGCACCGTCTCAGGGAATGCAGTGCCCCTGGATTGCAGGGTGTACCTCCTCCAGCTCTGCCCTAAAGGCTGGCCCACGGGAGGTTTTGCTTCTTGTTGCCCCCCACTGACAGCTGTGCCTCACGCCCTGCACCGGCTCCTTTCTGCCCATCCAGTCTGAATCGCTTTCCATTCAGAGACTCCCGAGCATTACAACTTAAAGAAAACAGACTCGCTCTTCCTCCTATTGTCCTCCCATTTTCCACCTCTGACTTTTTTTTGACCATCTGAGCTCAGCGCCCATCCTCCTCACTGAGGGCAGTCTGACCCTGTTGATTTAAGATAAGCTTCAAACCCATCAGCTGTGCCCTGTTGTGAAGTGGGTGCTAAATGCCAAAATGATTTTACCCCTGGTGTCTGATTTTCTCTTGTCTCAAAGTAGAGTTGATACAGAAAAGGTTTTGATCCCTGTAAAGGAGTTTGCCAACAAAACCCTGCTCTCCAGGTACTCAAAGTGGTATCCAGAACCTTAAGACAAATTCTTGGGTAGGTCCAGCCAGCTGCCATAACCAGCAACCGTAGAGCCTCCAAGGAAATTTCAAGCTTTCTTTTTTAAAAAGATCTTTTCACGGAAGATTCTAGTGGAAGAAATAGTGAGCCCATGAAGCCAGATTTTTGTTATTAGAGAAATCTGCCTACAGCCTTGCTCAAAGATAGGACTCCTGCCATGTCCTGTTCTGATAAAGGCCTCCCAGCTATTTCCTTTTAACTGAATTCCCTCAGTCAGGACCAAAGATGAAATTATATAATGCCTTACTCCACGCTTAAATGATGTGCTCTGATTATAGCAAAATCTCAAAACTTTGAGAATCACACACATTTTTCAGTGTGCTCTTTGGGTTCAGTTTTGTTTGTTTTTGTTTCTGTTTTTGTTTTTTAAAGAATGAGAAATGCACACTTAGTCCTGACTAAAGAGCTGGTAACTGTCATGTGGCTCAGACATTTGCTCACAGAATGACTTGCTTTCACCCTTGTGTACAAAGGTATGCGCTGTCTCGCACGTAGTGACTCTGGCCTCAGCAGGCTCCTGGGCGTTAAGGCTGGACACGTACACGCGTCCACACGTCAGTGCACTGAGTAGGCCAGCGTGTAACTCTCCATTTTTCCTGTTTCATGGCACTTTCTACCCCGGCCTCACAGCAATTTATTCCCACCACGTTCCGGGTTCTTTTCTTTGAACGTCTGTCCATGAGGTTTCCTAGTCCATGTATCTTTCAAGCCCAGTAAAGGTCACATTTAAAACCAGATGAGCGCCTTCTCGTTGTGACACTAAACCAGCTTGATTCATTTCGCACAAAATCACTTGCATCTTGGCAGGGCTAAATGGTAAACTCAGTGAATAAGTCCTGAAATGTAATTTCCATTGCTCCCCTCCGTAGTTAGGCTTCAGCTGTCTTACCACAGAGAGCGTCTGCTTTCCATTTAACCTCAAGGTGTTTGTGCTCACCCTTCATCTCCCTTCCCTGAGACACATGCCATGCTGCGAAACACACTCCCAGGGGCAGAGTTGGAAATCTCTGTGGAGTGTTCCGTTCTGCGTCCGGGAGCCGAGCACGCGCAGCACGCGTGTGGGGCAGGTTAGGCGTTCAGACGGGGAGTTTCATCAGTATGTGCCGGCCAGGAGTGCATCAGGCTCCAGAATGTCTGAGCTGCATGCATTAAGTTGTTCTGATCACATTAACCTCCCGTTCGCCCGCCCATCCCTCATGCTGTGCGGAGCTGAGAGAAACAGCAGCGGGCGAGGAGGGGGGTCATTGCTGCATCTCCTGGGGCCTGTCTCTTGGAGATTATTGATTTGGGCACTCCGGACTTTCTAGTACCCATCCACGTGTAGATAAAGAACTGTAGCCCAAGAGCTGAGAGAGACACAAAGGGAGACAGCCGCTGAGAGGCTGCTTTCCGAGCACGGCCCTCGGCCCTCGGACAGGTGAGTATGCCGGAGAGCCCCACAGGCAAGGCATCGCCACCCTTCTTCCGGCTTTATTTTTTTCCCAGAAAACAATTACACTCAGCAAGTCAACTGTGAACTTTGACTCTAAATAAGCAAATTGTCAGAGGTGAGGGGAACTAGAAGAACATACGAGATTATTAGCAAAACAGAGGCATAAACCTGGGCATGCTATGTCTTCTTGTAATGTTTCAAAATGTGGAAATGATTACTGTGACTGATTCTCAAATGACAATCCATATCACAAAAACATCCCATCGTTATGGGAAAATTCTACAAAAACTCTGATATGACCATTTCAAATTTTTTTAACACCTGTGCCTCCCTAAAAGCGCCTCAGGATGCCCTCAATATTTTGAGAAAAATCTATTTTTGGAATGCACATGTAGCTCAGTCTTTCACTAATTTCACTTGCTGCATGCTCAACAGGGGTAGCTCTACATAAAGTCTTTATTCTTACTGCCTAGATAATTTGTATTCAGCTGCTCTAAACATACTAAGCAATCTTGACTCTAACCGTAATAATATATCTTTGTCACTGGTTCTGTTAATTCTAATGATTGGTCCTAGGCTGTTCCTCCCCTTCCTTTAGGAATGGTACCTTCCAGTCTCTCCATGTGCATGAAAAGTGACAAGCATGGGTCCCCATATTTCTACTTATTGGGCCACCCTAAAGACACGGTTTGTAAAATCTGCATGAATATTATCTTTCTCTAATGAGCTTTGGTTTTGCATTGTTTGTAACTGATGTGTAATGCTTTCTCTTTCATAGTAGCTTGTCTAATTTCTGCTAGAGCTCTGGAAAATATCTGGCTGAGACCTCACAAATGATAAGGATAGGATCTGTGGGTTCATGAAACTTGGGACGCACCAAATTCCGGGGGTCCAGGCCAGAATGGCGCCAGCAGGAAGGAGAGATAGGGAGGGTCCAGCAGAGGCAGCACCAGCCAAGTTCTACTCCACACACTTCCAGAAATACTCCCGAGGCTTCGGTACAAGTAGTTATGTTGATTTCCTCTCAGCCCGAGTTCAGACAGCTCCAACCCAGGGCACCCCTTTGGCACCTGACAGAAAGAGAGCCACAGTCGCCAAACATTCAAGCCCTGGGATCTGTGCTCTCCTCCTGGCATCATGGTATTGCCCCCGGCTGCCCTCTGGCAGCTCTCCACCCACTATCCGCTCAGGACTGGAGCTGCTCACTTTCCTCTCTCCGTGCTCAGTGACGCGCCAAATTTAAGGAGGGAAAAAAACCAGTTGTGACTTTTTTTAAAAATAGGCATAACTTTGTATCTGAACAATATTTACCACTATTTCAAAATGAATACTCTCCAGTTGGCTGTATTTTAGCCTAACATTTGGAAAAAGTCTTATGGAAAAAAAAATATCCTATACAGGGTAAAGCAGAATATAGATGATAGCCTTGCAAATATGGTTCAAGCAACTTTTCACCCCTCAAACACATCCCTAGAGTGGCCCACGTTACCACTGTCAGATCATGTAGTGTGCAGGTGGCTAGGGCCACAATTTCATAGGGTGGAACTGGGATTTTCAAATGTCAGTTTGACTTTTCAGCAGAAACTGCTACCCATGCTCAGTCCCCATGGTTAGACATGGAAGCACGAGTCAGACTGACATGGTTCTCAGGTCGGGTTTGATGTGACCCCATTCATGCTGTCACAGCCATGGCTAAGCATCTCTCCACCAAAGTCTTTTAAGCTGGCTCTCTGAATTTTTCCTGAAACATATTTTCCAACTGTTACGATCCTGCTGATTGCCATCAGGATTGGTTTAAATTTAACATGAAAGATAATATTGCTCACTAAGTGAATTATTTGGTTGGCCTACTGCTAAACAACTCCTTACCAAATACTTTTATACTGATATAAGCATTACACACACACACACACACACACACACACACACACTATTGCAATCATCCCTTGAGGATATCTAAAAAAAAAAAAAAAAGTTTTAAATGTATCATTTCTCTAAAGTGTCTGTCTCTCAAGGATGTTATTGATCAGAGGAGGCCTGAATCAGAGCAAAAAGGAGAAAGCTCCAATTTACTGGAAAAGTCATAATGCTACAGAATAATTATTAGGGAAATCCAGTCCACTGACCGTGGTTTAAAGAGATATAGATGTGTGCATCTGCCAAAAGAAAGGTATATACTTGCCATTTAGTTTACTTCAACTAGTCTAGAGTCCATGGAGGTGAGGGGACCAGAATCAATCAATTCACCAGTCACCAGCCAAAAACAAAAACACAAGAGGGCTCTTGGTGGTTTCTGTCCAGTCCAACCAACATCTGTCAGGCACCTTACTCAATGCTGGGGTATAAAGATTAGTAAGCAAGTCTCTGCCTATGTGCGTTCATAAGCAAGTAGGAGTGACAGGGAGAAAACCAGGCAATGGGACAAATATGAATAGTATCAGCAAAGGAGTGATAAGAACCCAAAGGAGAAAGTACCCTAAATCTGCTTAGCAGAGTTGTAGAAGATTCTACTCTACCCAAGAGGTGACATTATAGCTGGGCGTTGAGCAACAAGTATGACTTCGCCAGTGTGGGCAAGAGGTAAGGCCATTCTGGGCAGAGGGAACAGTTCGACCAAAGCCAGCAAGTATGTTCAGAACAGCCAACACTTAGGCTAACTGAGAGAGGGGAGGCACTAAATAAAAAGAACACGGAGGTAGGCTCCAGGAGAAAGGGCCTCATATGCCAAGCAAAGGAATTCAGGTTTTATATAATCCGATGTCACTAAAAAATCATTTGAGTGGAATGGTGAAAATATCCATATTGGGAAATAGTCTCCGATACTGTTTATGTGGTTTTTATAAGAAACTGGAGGCAATTAAAATGTTATTGTAAAGGTTGAGGCAAATGATGAGAGGACCAGACTTGGGGGAGTGAGGGTGGAAATAGCACATTGGAAATAGATTCTGGAGATAGTCCAAATATTCCATTGATGGCAGCAACAAAAAGTGGTGGCTCTGCCCCAAAATGGTCTGGGGGCATGTTAGGAAAGGAGTGGGAAGAAGGACGGTCAGGGACTAGAACGCACTTTGCTGCCTGGTTTAGCCCAATGCCGGGTGCATAACATTCAATAAATGGTAGCTGTCATGAGGGTTGTGGACAGAAGATGGCCTTCATGCACCACTCTCCATGGACCTCACCGCAGGACTCCCCACATGGTTTATATCCTCCTGTCCCCTCTTACTCTCTGTTTTACAACAGAGTTATCAATATCCACATCCTTATGGAATTCAAAGACCGGTTATCACCCTGGGTTATTAATACGATGCTTTACAGAGTGAACAAATAAGTGAATGAATGACTAAAAGTCTTGTAGTGTCACGAAGTTATTATTCTGACAGCAAATTTCAATGTAGGCTTTTGTAGATAGTTGCAGAGGGCATCGGATGATGTCCCAAATTTCCACTGATTGTCTCAACCTAAACCGGAAGTAGGGTTTGGGTTGTGGTGGTGGTGGTTGTGGTTTTCATAAATTCCTGCCTGTCTGCTTGTTTTCTTAGACTGTATCTCTTTCTGTTAAGAGCAGAGTGGAGGAAAACTGGCTAATTGAATGTTCCAGGCAATTGTTTCTGGTTAACCTAAGTTTTATTGTTTCTATAAGGTGTTTTCTCTCAAACTGTAGTTCTGACCTATGTTGCCATTACAAATTGTACTTTAACACGCTAGAGTTGCTTCTTTGCTATGGAAGTGCCATGTATAATAGTCTCCTAGAGACTTCAGGGGACTGTGAAACAGAAGCTAATGTTAGGTCTATCTGTGTGGGATTATGTGCCTACCTTCCTGCTGTGATAAAGGGGCCACTCGGAAAAACTCTCTAAGCTCTTAGTCTAGCCTCCTGGGTCTGTATCAAGTTCAACCAAATGGACCTATTTTATGATATGTGTCAGACATTGTTCAATGCAGTGGGGGCTATAGGAAAAAAAATGTGACATTGTCTCTCCCTCCCCTCCAGGAGCTCTCCATCTCATTAAAGAGCTACAGATACTCATTTGGAACAAATACAGGACAGTACAAACCCAAATGATAAGGGAGTTTGAGACAAGAGTGGGAAATAATGAACAGAATAGTCAGACAGGGCTCCTTGAAGGAAACCAGTCCTGAGATAACCCTTGAGGAACCAGAGGGTTTGGGAGGGGCAGGGGCAAAGGGCGCTACAATCTAAAATAGAAATAGACTATAGGAGATGGTTTGGTGCTAAGAAGCAAATGACTAGAGTACAGGCAGGATCCCTTCTGAAAAGTAGAGGGAGTAGAAGTACAGGAATTTTGAATGCGTGGAAGAGGCCGTTATCTAAAAACCGGTGGCGGTGGGGAGGCACAGAAAATCCTTGAGCAGCACACCGACGTGGCCAAAGAAGTATTTTAGGGATGGTGAGAACATTTTTGGAAAGAGTTTGTTTTGTTTTGTTTTGTTTTGTTTTCAAAGAGTTTTCCATCTTGGCTACCCATTAGAAATACCTGGGAAACTTACATGTAAAAATTACCCATAGAGCCTTCTCCCCAAAACAATTCAGCCTTTGGGGGGAAGGGAGGAAGTGGTTGCCATGGGCGGGAGTGCAGGCTCAGGTATGCTGTAATGTTTTGTTTTTTTTTTTTTAAATGTGCTCCAAGTCAATGCAATGAGTAGCCAGAGTCGTGAATCACTCGTGGATCAGATAAGGAGGTAGATCAGATAAAGAGGCTATCCCAGGAACCTAGAAGTGCAGGATGGGTTAATGAGGTGCTGGAACAGTTGAAATGAAATACGGGAGAGTTGACAATATCAAGAATCTTGAAAGAAGAATCATTAAGACTTGGTAACTGATAGTGTAAAGGGAATAAAAATTAGGGAAGACTCAAAAATCATCCTAAGGTAAGATCCTAAGTATTGGGGAAGATGGCAGAGTCGCTGTCAGGAAAAAGAAATAGGAAGATTAAGAAATGATGCCATTAACAAGACAGGTGACCTCTCAAGAATCACTTCTCAGGGCCTCAGTTTTCTTTCCTGTACAGGGATAGGGTTCGGGTACATTATGCCTGAAAGTACTAGCATTGAAAGTAATGTGAGTGAACGAATCTGGGGGGGGGGGGGCATGTGGGATTTGAAGAGATTCAGAGAGTGATTCATAACGTGCAGAGTCGTGCGTCTCCAGCAGGTCAAACCCATAGGGCAGTTGGGGTCCCCAGGAAAGAGCACAGAAAATTGGGGGTGAGAGGAAGGCCAGGAAAGGAGAATAAGAATACAGAATTTCCCTCATTGCCTGCTCCAGGCACTGTGTCACCTCTCTGCTACCCTGTGACAGGTGAGCAGTGACACAGTGGCCACTGTCCCTCATAACCCCAACTTTAATGTATGGACACAGTCGTCTCTTATATGACTACTTGGAGTTGCTTTCATACACTGGGTTTTTCCGGAGAAAGATTGTCTCTTGTTAACATAGTGCCTTCAAAAAATGAATTGGGTCATTTTGTCATTCATTATGAAAATTCACTAACACAGAGAAAGCAAGTAGCAGGAGTTCTTCACATCTCTTTCTATATTCAGGATATCTCTCTTGTTTCATATAAAATGCCAGAAGGGAGAAAAATCATCTTTTCCAAGTGAAATACATCTGTTCAGTTGGCCTTTGCCATTATGTCCATCGGAGCTTATTATCCCTGGGCATACAGCAATCAATACAGTAGCTTGTTTTCAAAGTGAAATATGAGGCGATGCCCACACACAAAAAATCTCACTGCTTACCCAGCTTGTAAGGTTGCCTCTCGGTTGTCAAATACAGCAAAACTGAGTCCCAGTCTTTTTACACCCAAAGCTGTAGGGCACCTACGAGCTCCAGCTAGAAAGCCCTGGGTGCTACAGTTAGGCCACAAAGGTGTACAAATGGCCCCCAAGCATGTGATAAGATGCTCAACATCACTCATCCTCAGGGAAACGCGACTCAAAACCACAATGAGCTACCACCTCACACCTGTCTGATGGCCACGATAAAAAAGAAAAGAAAGGAAAAAAACAAGTGTTGACAAGGAGGTAGAAAAATGAGGACCCTAGTTCTGTTGGTGGTACAGCTACTATGGAAAATGCTAGGGAGATTCCTCGACAAAATTAAAAAGAAAGCTACCATACAATCCAGCAGCCTCACTTCTTGGTGTATATCCAAAAGAATCGAAAATGGGACTTCAAAGAGGTATTTGCACATCCTTGTTCTTTGCAGCGCTCTTCACCATAGCCAAGAGGCGGAAGCAACCCAAGTGTCCATCAGGCAATGGGTAAAGAAGAGGCGGCATAGACGCACGATGGAATATTATGCAATCTTTAAAAAGAAAGACCTTATGTGACGTGCTACAACACGAATTAACCTTCAGGACATTCTGCTAAGTGCAATAAGCCAGGCACAAGAAGACAAATACCTGATAATCCCACTTCTGGGAGGTATCTAAGTAGTCAAGTCTTAGAAACAGAAAATAGAATGGTTGTTTCCAGGAGTTGGGAGCAAGGGGGAAAAGGAGTTTGTTCAACGGTCAGAGGGTTTCGGTTTTGCAATATGAGAAATTTGTTGAGATCTGTTGCACAACAGCGTGCATGTCGTTAACACTACTGTACTGTACACTTCAAGTGGTTAAGATAGTAAACTGTATGTTTTTTACCCTCCCCCCCAAAAAAAGAAGATGCCACATGGGGCTTTTAGGAGAACCTGCAGTGCTAAAGCTTTGGAGTTACAGAGGACTTCCTACCTTCGGAGCTTTCTTTTGTCATTTGCACTGATGTTGGGCAGCCCTCAGGGCAACTAGATGAGAGCTGACGAGCTTCTCACTGAGCAGTAGGAGAGAGGCGCTCATTACCACAAGCTTGGATTAGCATCCTTCTCTCCCACCAGGTTTGTTTGCTTGTCTAAAGCTGCTGCTGAGGTTCTTGCCTTTGTTTGCTTGATTTTGGAATGAGGGCTTGGCTTTGGAGTCCCACGGGAGAGTGCGGAAGTAGGACTGCATGTGTAGAAAAGGAAGTTCCTGAGTCTGGTGTTGTTTCATGGTTTATTTATTTAGATTCCTTGGTATCCCACCTCTTATCACAAAGGCTTCTTTGAGACGGTAGGTCAGGGTCAGTGGGGAGAGGAAGATCAATTGTCCTGCCGGCTGAGCTAAGTAGGAGCTTGCAACACAGACGAAGCCTAGTAGAACACAGTCCTGCTTCCCCCACCCAGACGTTCACTGAGAAAAGTCTTCACCTTCCCCTTTGTCTTCCCTGGGAGCCTCAGGTGGCGGGAGGTGGTGCTCACCACAGTGATGGGTGATGTCCGTGGAGACGCATTGCCGGGGTATTTAGTATTGCAAAATGTGACGTGAAGATCATAATACTCTGTGCCTTCCTGGGATCTTGTGTTTTATGAAAAAATTTGCTGGATTTATCTGTCTTACCTCCTAGTTCTTTAGCTAGTGGATCACTTCTCAAGCCCAGAGCCCCATACTAGCCCCCCGAGAGAACTGTCTGCTGAGGACAGAAGCCATGTCTACTAGCTCAGGCGTCCATGCTTGGTACCCGATGGTGCCGTGCACTGCACTGTGTGAGTGAATGAATGAATGGATGGAAAGGAAATAGCAGAGTCAGGACCTGCCCTCCAAAAGGCTACGGTTATTAGGATAAAGAGAAAAAGAAAACAAGCGGTCCTGTGACTGAAGGAACTTAAAAATAATCACGGCACATAAAATACCATAGATACACTCCGATGAGAGGAGCACAGGCAGAGTAAGCTGAGGTGTGGGGGGCGCTGGGGGGAAATCTTTAAGAAAGAATTCCTATCCTTCCAGGCTTCAGCATTCCAGGATGAAAATTAAGTTCTTTTTAACTAACCACAATATCTTTTGCCTAGATTTATACTAAACCTCTCCATTTAAATATGTATATTTACCATATAAAGGGACTGCATTCTGGGAATGAACCACCGTATTCACCCAGTAGACCTAGTTTCCTTCATTTAAGAGAAGGTGCAACATGAATTCAGTTCATAAAAGAAAGTCGTACTGGGTCCAGCCGATTCTGAGGTAGATCTCATGGGAGTAGGAGCGTGCTTGAAAATCACAAAGCTAGAACTAAGCCCTTAATACCTCACAGCAAGCTCAACGTTCAGTTTGGACTACTGAACAGAAGGCAGCAATATCCGGTCAATTATTTCCACCTCTATTTCCTAGCAAGGAGTAAACAGTTTTCAGCCGAAATTTTTTTCTGACTTAGCCTTTTCATCATTCTTCTCCTCCATCTGATCTTTCCACAATCCACCCACTGCAGAAAATGAATGCCTCCACTTTGAAACAAGGAAAGGACACACGGTGTGGGGAGGGAGCCCATGAGAGTGAGGGAGAACAGCCTCAGACGTTAGCTCCCGCCACAGACCCGAGAAGAGAAAATACAGGAAGGGTTGGTTCTGTTTTCCCGAATTCCTGGTTAGCAGATTCCTCCTGAGAGAAAGCATTTAGGGCTCTTAGCCTCTCACTCTTGGGTCTGCAAATAGACACATATTCCCCTGGCAGGTTCTTGGCCTGTCAGTCCTCATGGGTCCCCACCCCCTCTGAAGGCCAACATGACAAGGAAAGGGGGAGAAAGGACACAGAAGGGACCTTCCACCCCCAGTAACCTGCTTAGTGAGAGGATGCCGCAAGCTTGGGACATGTTCTGTATGAAGGGTTTCTTTGTCAATGGCTCAAGAGAGCTGCCTAAAAGGCTAAAGGTCTGGAATGAGTTCCTAGAGCAGGAATTAAGAAAGGATGTACCTTGGGGCGCCTGGGTGGCACAGCGGTTAAGCGTCTGCCTTCGGCTCAGGGCGTGATCCTGGCGTTATGGGATCGAGCCCCACATCAGGCTCCTCCGCTATGAGCCTGCTTCTTCCTCTCCCACTCCCCCTGCTTGTGTCCCCTCTCTCGCTGGCTGTCTCTATCTCTGTCAAATAAATAAAATCTTAAAAAAAAAAAAAAGAAAAGAAAGGATGTACCTTAAATCTCAGTTGTGACAGTGTTCCTACTGCCATTCCATGGCTGTGTTGGTTCTCAGATGATGCCCTACTGGGAGCTCTTTTTTGAGAGAACTTTTACTGAGTTTAATGAATTAATACGTATTTTAGAATATCTCAAAAATAGAAATAAGAAGAGAACTCTTCTTCTCTTTTGAAAATATAACCATTTAATTCTGAAACCTACTTTTTTCATTTGACAATATTTTTAGACTACTAGGGAAATTAAATATCCTTCTGTATGTCATTTTTCATGACTGCCCCATACATTATTATATAGATTTATCACTTAATGAGTCCCCCTATTTAGACTTCTCTTATTTTTGTAGTTTTTCCACTATTATGAAAAAATACTACAAAAAACACCCTTGTAGCTATACCATCCCCTCTATCTTGGATCATTTCCTGAAGAAAACCTTTGAAAAGCAAAACCACTAGGTCAAAGAGTATCTGCATTCTCATGGGAAGATAGACAAAGTCAGGCGAGTCAGCTTTGGGACCTACCCTTGAGTGAGGAAGTAAAATTGTTATTTAAATATCTTTTCCAATAGCCAAGCATTATGAGCTGGGGCAGGGGCTGTGTGACCCCCTAAAAAGTGCCCAGAGTCGAGAGTCAGCACTGCAGGGAAGACCGGGCTACTCCACACACCCAGCAAAATGCCTCAGGCCCGGGCCCCAGCTCTCCGGGGGCCCCCCCCACCTCATTTACAACCTGGTGAAATGGCAGATCACCCCTCTGGCTTAAGCACAAGAGGGCTCCCTTCAAAATTGGGAGAGTACAGACTAACAATTGCATCATATTTATTAGGATGGATGGCGTGTTTTACTTTTATTGTCCTTTCCATTCTGTTTAGTTTGTTTTTAAACTGCACTAACAGTATTTCTCAAAGAAGCAGAGGGCCGTGTGCAATCTCATAACGGTGTCTTGACAGTTTAAAAAATCGTAGACCTTCTCAGATAACTCAGAAGTTCCCTGCATCTGTGTATATGATGTTTCTCCAGGGAAGAACAATTAGTCAAGAAGAGGCCCAAGCCCGTGACACCACTGACATTATTTACCATGGCTTTCTTCCAAAGTGTTCTGGGCAGTAAGACCTTTTCGGACACTTCAAGAATGGATGTTGGGCAGGCTTCATTTGCCCACGGCAGAACTGACCTATAGCACGCTAACCACTGACTTGCCCACAGACCCACAGCAGGCTGATTTCAACATGGGGACTGGCCATCAGCAGGAAGCCATTGGCTTGTGGCTTCAGAGGTGTCACCTGGTAAAGCAGGACTTTGAGGCTCATTTCTGTTAACTTGAGTGTAATAATGTTTCCTCTTGAGCAACAAGCTGAGTTGGTAATATGGGAGGGAACTGGTAGAGCCCATGTTAACTAGTTGTCATTCATCCTGGTAACAGTGCCTTACCTTTACCTATGTGCTGTTTCATTGAGATTCTTTTTTTTTTATGTTTTATTATATTAATATATTTAATATATATATAATATATTTAAATATATATTTATTATATTATGTGAGTCACCATACAGTACATCCCCGGTTTCCGATGTAAAGTTCGATGATTCATTAGTTGCTTATAACACCCAGTGCACCATGCAATACGTGCCCTCCTTACTACCCATCACCGGTCTATCCCATTCCCCCGCGCCCCTCCCCTCTGAGGCCCTTAGTTTATTTCTCAGAGTCCATAGTCTCTCATGCTTCATTCCCCCTTCTGATTAACCCCCCCCCTTTCTTTATCCCCTTCTTCCCCTACCGATGTTCCTTATGAGGTGTTGTTTTCAGCTGGCAGGCCTCTGAGAATCAGGTAAAGACAGATCATAACACAGGAGAATCATCTCCACATTGTAGCTCAGAAATCTAAGACATGAAATGGATTTCTTTTTTTTTTTTTAAAGATTTTATTTATTTGAGACAGAGAGAGAGCGAGAGAGAGAGAGAGAGAGAGGGAGAAGGAGCGGTGGCGAGGGGCAGAGGGAGAGGGAGAAGCAGACTCCCTGCAGAGCCCGGAGCCCTAGGAGGGGCTGGATCCCAGGAGCCTGAGATCGTGACCTGAGCCGAAGGCAGATGCTTAACTGACTGAGCCACCCAGGTGCCCACAAGAGGAATTTGTGACCATGCTAACCTACAAGCCTAATGTAGAAACAAACATTTCAATTTCTTTGCCTTCTCTGCATTCATCTCAAAAATATTCCCAGCTGAGTAGCAGCAGCCTATGGAAAACCCTCCTGCGTCCTTCAGGTGCTGTCCAAAGCAGACAACCTTGGCACTTCCGGAAAGAGCTGTCTTGTCTTGTGTGACCACCTTGAATGAGCTGAGAATATTCCGTTATAGTCAACCTTCACTTTGAACAGCCGTCCTCAAGTTTTTAGCAAGAGTGACCCAACAGCCTCTTGTGTGGAAAAAAGAGACTTAAATGAATCAGAATACTCATCAATAACATTGATCTAAAACCACCAGGCAATTTAAATATGAGATCCCTAAGGTTCAGGCAGGTTTCTAGCTGAGGGTCAAAACTATTCAAGGACAAAACTGAGTATGAAAATGCGTTGTACAAACACAGCGGTAGCACTCACTACGTGCGTAACAGCCAGCAAAGAGAGAGCTGAGGAAGCTTCTGAAGATGGGAAAAATGGAAAATCCAGACAACTTATATCTGGCAATATAAGGAATTTTCTCTATTGTAAAAGGTGGATTGGCCTTTTATGTAGGTATCATACAGCCTTCATTATCAGTCTCAATGTATAAAATGGTATTTGAAAAGAGGAATAGTGGCATATTTCATAGGCCAAAAGACCATAAGATCTTAGAGTGAGTATCTCATTGCCAAGAGCACAAGTGTGTGGAAAATTACAGATATAAATGCTGAAGTGCATCGATGTTCGGTGAGACCCTGAATGCATGGAGTTCTCATTTTCTTCTTCTGAACTAAATAAGAAAACATTGAGGCATCCTGCAATGTTTTAAAAGAAGCATTGCATTGATGGTTTTACTCCGCCAGCTCTATTAGAGGGTGTCATCTGGCAGAGTCTGGCAAACTGTATCCTTGGAATGGATGGGTTTTGTTTATCAAGTTCAAATAGATCCCCCCGCCCACATCCACGACGGGGCGGCGGGGGGGTGGAGAGGAGGCGTTAAAGGCTGTTAGGTGCTTTACTGCAAGCCCCTAAAAATCATGGAATTGCAATTCTGTCTGCAACCATTTGTTACGGGCCGGAGCAGATTACGGGAGCAAGTATGGAGCCCTCAGCCATGATTTACGGTGAAAGAAGGGCTCAGAGAGGATTTCTGTCAAGCAGGAANNNGCTGAGCAGTGACACAGACGTTGGCCAAGGTGCAAGCACTAGGTGAAATTTCTAGAAGGAAAAAACTTCAGCCATGGGCCTTAGCCCTACATGCCCTGAGCCAAAGATGAACTGAAGCTCCTCTCATTCTTCATCTTTGCCCTTGTTTGTCATTTGCAATGACCGTCTCCAGGGAGAAGTACTTCACTGATCGGACTGGTGATGTGGTAGTTATGAGATTACATCTCCTCTTTCGTTTCACCGTGTCTCCTTCTTATCCTGTCTTGTCCCTTAAACAAAGGCAATACATCATAAGTTTGATGGGGAGAGGATAGAACAAATTCAACTTTAATTTTGAAGCCATTGTGTAAAATGTCCCAGCTTTCTTTATATAGTCACTGGAAATTTCTCAGGATGCCTTAAAACTAAGAATGGAAATCAACAGAACTATTTATGTTTGAGACCCATCGTAAGGTGAATGGAGGCCCTGGGACAAGCCACTCCCTCAACCCCAAAATAGTGTGGAATGAAAACCCAGTTTACATAAATCTGAGGAGAGAGAGAAGAAATGTTATGGAAAGAAGAAGAAGAAGAAGAAGGAAAAAAAAAAAAAAAAAAACACTGGAGGGAAATCCAAATTTTTAGGAGTTTTTTGTTTTTTTTTTTTTTTTTTCTGAAAAATGAGGAATACCACTCAGATAATACACTCTTAACCATGATCCAAATTGTCTCTAATTAATATGCTATTTTAGTAATTCAGAAAAAAAATATTTTAAATGAACCTGTAGAACAGGGAGGAAGAAAGAGTGATTTCAGCTGACACATTTCACCTTCATAACCTGCTACAGATACGTGCATATATGAGAGGGTAAATTATGTGCACAGGGACTTTTAGGCAACTTCTGGGGATCACTATTTTCTCCACCCAGGCTTCTTCCTGAAATGCAGTTCTTCAAAGTATAAAAAGCAAAGCAGTCCCCCGGTTTAATATGCCCTGCATATAGGAGATGTGCCAGTGAGGACATCAGAATATCCATTTGGTCACCCATTTAAATTCAGAATCATCGTTCCCAAATATCAGCAGGGCAAGGCCTGTTTGTTTGTTTGTTTTGAGTTGATTTATTCCTTGAGTCAACAAAGTTTTTGGTGCAAAGGCGTTTCCCTTAGCACTTCGAGGAACAGAAAGTTGAATAAATAAACAGTGGTTGTCATCCAGTAGGGAAAGCCTACAGATCTCTCCATGCGTAAATAACAACCCACATGTGCTCAGAAGAGATGCACAGAGTGCATCTTCCGCGGGCTTCTCAAAGAAGACTTTAAAAATGTGCTGGCATTTGAACAGAGCCTTGAACGCTAGGCGAGCTTTGGGGAGGCAGAGAAGCCATGGGGCAATCCAGTCATATCAAATCAATGACAGGGCCTGAGGGTTAAGGCAGAGAAGGCATTTTGACTGGAACGTTAGGTACACACCAGAGAAACGGTGAGAGGGAGATCAGGCCTACAGTTGAGGCCCAGGCTATGCCCCAGGGGCAGCACAATGGAGACAACAGGGCAGGGGGAGGGCACGAGAGAGGCAGGAGGTGGAAGCAGCAATGACAACGTGACAACCACCGCCATGTTGTAGATGAGCAGAAACAAGGGCCTCAGCCAGGGCAGGAGTGCAAAGGGACGCCTAGACACAAGGAACTGCCAGGTTCCTTCTGAAGGGACTTCGGGGAGGCTGGCTCCCCAGTGGCCGACTGGCGAAGGGAAGAAGTGGGGGAGTGAAGATGGCAGTAGCTTTAGGGCCAATGACGAGTTCACCATTAGAGAATCAAAGAAGCCTCGGCAGCCTTCTGAAAGACAACGTGCTGACGCTCCGAAACTCGGCTTGCACAATTAGAGGCTCACCAGGAGCTAATCCCGTTCATTTCCTTCTCCTCAGGCAGTTCCACACCAGAGCTTCCCCAGACAGCTGAGCTAGACAGACAGATCTCCAAGAAAGAAGATTCTACTACCCCCTCCCCCATTTTAACAGCCTTCACAGGAGAATGTATTATTTGTTGATCATCTCAATCACCCCGCTCCAATCTTTCTTCCTTCCCTGTTAGGGTGATACACACAGAGCGCAGAACACCCGCCCTCATTGTGCAGCTCCTCGTGAGAAGTGGCCATTCTCCGACTAGTCAATATGGCAAATTTCACCTCAGTGGGGGTTTAGCCTATATATTATATAAAGACTGATAAGCACCTAGCTAGTTATTTAGCTGGTGATGCAAAATGTCCTTCAGCTACTTTATATTGCCAGTTAATATATTTAATATTTAATGTTGTAAGCCAACATGCAATATATGACTTTTAAATTACTCAGCCCATATATGTTTTCATTTGGGAAGAACATTTTATTAGCATATTTATGATGCCATCTCAAGACTTAATATGGCTTAATTCTATTAATAAAAACTAATTTAAAAATCATTATCTTTTTTAATTATAGCTTTTGATTTAGTTCTTTCCTGCTCAGCGAATAAGGGTAACTGTAGCTCGTGCAGTTGGCCCATAGCTAATTTTGTTCTTGCTGGAGCTATCATGAGTTATTTAGTAGAGGAAGTTGATTAAAAGCAACCCCCTCAGAGCTCCCTATGTGGCCCCACGACGTGGCCATGGCTCAGATTGCGAGGCAGATGTTTAGCCTCCAATGAAGCGGTTGGCTAATTCTATTCCATGGTCACAATCTTTAGGCCACAGGAGCCATGTTGAATGCAATTCAAACTAGGTGGTCAACAGCCAGGGATGACCCCCCCCCGCCCCGGGATGACCCCCACCATCTGAGCAGTGTCTTCATGGGGCCTGATACTGGAGCCTCTCCTATTTCCGGCCTGTTAGGACCCAGAGAATGTGGATGCCTTCCTTTGGTATTAAGTTCCTAGCTCCTCAATTTTTCTACTGTGTGCTCACTATTCAGGTTCTGCCAGGTCCGGGTTCTTGACCTTGGCTGAGTTCACAGGAAGGATACAAAGCTGCCGAGTGTCCAATAGAGCGAGTATCATAAGACTTACAAATGGGAACTTGGTCTAGGATGGCTACTGGCAGGAAGAGCTGAGGAGGAGGGAGTGGAGAAGACCTATTCTCCCACCTAAATTTTAAGTTCCTTGGGACAAGGGGGCAAAGCCCCTGGAATATACCTAGAGGGGTTTGCTGCTTGCCTGAATGCAAAGCACAAAGGGAAAGACAAGAGGCTCTCCCTTCGCCAACACAATGAGTACTCCCTCGTGGCTAATAAGAGTGTTGCCATAGTCACCAAACATTTTCAATTGTGGGAAAGCCAGCTTGTTTCAGAGTTAAGCCAAAATGCATCCATTACAAAAAAACAGAAACAAACAAACAAAAAACCACTATACTTTGATCTAGCCCTGGGACGCTTTTGAGCCAAAAAAATTACACATTAGCCAAGGGTGAACAAGCTATGTAGCTGCCAAGAAAGCAATTGAGTTTTCCCCTCACGTGGGTTCATATATTAAAGTTAGCAGAAACTGGAAAACAGATTGAGAAGTAAGCGTATGACACTACAACAGCTCTTTCCTTTTATAGAAACCTCAAACCAGTTTGTGTCTTAAGGGAAATTGGTCAGAGAAATGGTAAAGCAGGAAGGTCAAGTGATGTTGAAAAGCTAAATCATTTCTAATTCATCTGCTGTTATTAATTTGAAAGCTAAAGCATGTTTCCACTTGCATCCACGTCTTTACCAAGAGAACTGCACAGAGTTGTAAATGACATGGGCTCTGATGAAAGGAAATCTCCATCTCAGATGAAGGCAAGGAGGCTTTATCCCACATGCATACCTAAGCATAAAGTTGTTGACTAGGGGCTCATGAAAATGTCATCATTATTGAGAGGAACTACAGAGACTTAGATGACCTCCCCTCCCCGCCCCCCACCACCGAAGATCATTATACAGTTGTTGCTGTCTTATAGTCTTCTATCTTCATCGCTTAAATGCGTCCTCAAGCTTCTGAGGGAGGCTTCCCAAATGACATCTCTCGAGTCCTGAGTTTCCATTCACGTTTGACCTTTATTCCCATTTTTAGCAAATGAAGACACTCAGGTCCTTTGAAAGAGTTGACTTTGCCATTGATTCTCTGACTCTGTCTTTCTGTGGGAGCCTCTGTTAGCCAAACACTGAGCCCCTCAAATGGAATGTTAGTTCCACAAGGGCACTGACGTTGTCTCGTTGACCACTGGGTCCTGAGTGCCTACCATCTAATAGCCTCTCCAAGGACATGTGTCAGGTGGGAAATGTGCTTTAGTCTACTGCCAAACCGACCAGTCTTCTATACCACTCTGAAAAAATAAGACAGGAATAAAAAAAAAAAAAACTGTACTAAAAGTCTGCGTTAAGATTGAGTGGTTCACTAGTATGCAGCAAAAGGTGAAGCTGGAGTTGAGGATATGCTAATGTCATCATGGGTGGTGCTTGCATGTCTGTCTTTCTGTCCGTGGATTGGCAATGATAGCAGCTGACCTGTTTTCCTCATGGCTATGCTAGGAGAGGAAGAAAACATCTCTACTCTAGCCCTACACGCGTGCGTGCACACACACACACACGTACAGGCGTGTGCACCCATACACACACACCTACTTAAAACAACAATATTTCCACTTCGAAATAACTGATGACAATCTTACAGAGAGAGAGAATGCCCTGGGAACTCTGGATCCTGAAAAGGGAACATTAATAGTACTGTAAATCTGGGGGCGGGGTGAAGAAATTGCATGATTTTCATGAGTATTTCTCATAAAATAATGAAATAAAGATATTCTCCTCAAGATAGAAGTACAAGTTATGATACAAATTCCCCTTTTTTTCCATTTACCTTTAATCAAGCTACCCTGGGAAGATAAAGAGCAAAGAGGATTGAGCTTGAACTTGAAAGAGATAAGATTTATACCATGTGGTTGACCTGATCCATTCATTGTCTTTTTTTTTTTTTTTTTTTTTGCATTTGCTTTAGGTTAGAGTCTGGCAAAAATCAAACAGTAAAATTAATAGTTATACCAAAGTACATCAGTTCTCAGTTTTTAAGTTTTTGAAATTGAAACTTATACCTCTTAAGGTTTATAATTATTTACTTTTTAATAAATAAATTATTTATTTACTGTCAGTAAGTTGCGGATTCCTGTGTCCTAGGGGAAAACATTACAAAAATAAAGTGCAGGACTGATTGTCTTCACTCTTTCCTAAACAAACAGCAATGTGAAAAGGTGACCGTGAAGACATTGGCTGCACATCCATTAAAATGCCTTTGACTCGCTTGACCTATTCAAGCTTAAATGTTAAAAAAGAGGAAGGTGTTGATGGACCATCCTCTCAGACTCTCTGAACCCAGAACCCTAATCCAGTTTTGTCAGTCATTTCAAGTAGATACAGAGATTTTGACGGATTCTTTCCACTCCCAGAAGTCAAGAGAGCAGCAGTATTTCTAAAAAAACATCTAAAACTTAAGTTCCCGGTACCACTTTCTCGTGATCGTTAAGGCTGATAATGAAGCTCCAGAGTCCAGACTCCCCACAGACAGTCCGCATCGCACACTTCACCTGCCACATGCAGAAAAAAGAGGGTCCATCCAGCTCACCTGGAGATATCCAAAGCCGTTGCTATCAATTTTAGTCACTAAAAGGCAGCCAAATACAAAACAAAAAATTCTTACTGTTTTTAAAATAGTTCTTATCAGGTAATGTAGGTAAGACAAGTCATATCCCACTCTATCTTTGTGTAGTGTCTTTATCCAATTTGTTCATACAAGACAACTTTGTGAAGAAAACAAGGGAAGTAGTTTGTATTGAAGTTATGAAAAATGAGGTCCAGAGAAGTTAAGGAGTTTGGTCACACAGCTAGTAAGCAATTGACAAAGTACATGAACCCGTCTTCTGACTCCAAAAGATCATGTTCTTTCCGTTACATTGTGCCCCGCCGACCTGATTCCAGGGCTTGCTTCAGCTTGTTTACGGGACGCTGGTGCACTCCTGCCCATCGTAGATATTGCTGTGTTGATGCATTCCTAGATCTTGGGAGTGTGGCAGTCGCACCGGTCAGCGGCAGTTGGATTCTCCGGATCCGGATCCGGATCTGGATCTGGATGAAGCTGACCCATTCAGAGTCATTCCAGGAGATCAGTCGGATTTGGGGCCTCCAGAGAGCCTCGAGGAGACGGGGTCTTTTTTGGTCAACCAGTGACAATAACAGCATTTACTTCATTTTGCATTTAGTTCCTGCCGACTGTGTACCAGGC